>NC_074670.1:29822178-30422178 GCF_029448725.1 Salvelinus fontinalis | reverse complement strand
AGAATATACAGAGATATACAGAATTAGCTCAAATGTTCAAATTATTATCTTTATACTCAAGCATCAAGCATATCAAAAGTATCAAAAACCTTCACACACACACACACTTTCACTGAACTTCAACATAAGCTACAACAATGTAAGTAAGCATAATAAAAAAGTCGAAAAAAGCACTCCTCTACAAAAAAATGTAGATTACAATGTTCATTCACTGGTGTCCATAAAGCAAACAGCACAAAATAAACACATCTATACACTGAGTGAAATTGAACATAACTGCAAGTATAATACGAAAGTCCAAAAAACATGGCTCTGTGCAAAAGCTTTTACTCACAGCAAATTTTCTTTCACCCATGTCAGCCTATTAAGAAAGAGTCACAGCATAGCTACTTCAGAGTAACCAGTAAGTAATTACCACTTGTAAACCAGTAGGCGGCGCAGTAACTCACTGCTCTCTGCCATCTTGTCAATGATGTCATCTTTGTCAAGTCCCATAAGAATCTCCTTCTCTGTTGCCATCAAAAGGAACGCTTCAAGGTTCTCTTGAGTGAGGGAGGTTCTTAGGCGGTTCTTCACAAATTTCAAGATGGAGAAGGTCCTCTCACAAGCCACCTGAGTGGCCACTTGTAGCCCAAACCAATGATGTGATACGCATCCGTGAGCAGATTGTACTGAGACAGGATAGCAGCATATCGGGCAGTTTTTACATGTGGAACAACTTCTGCTCACCAACTCCACACTTTCATCAGGATCCTCAAAGCCTTCCCCTGATTCATCATTGGTGGCAGCAGCAATTGGTGTTGTTCTCCTCCAATGCTGACTGTTTCGGTCTTTCCCACTGTTGTGCAAGGCTGATCAGTTCAACAGTGGCATGTTCATCAAATTCCAGTAAGAATTTACTGAGCTCCTTCATGGCTGTCTTTGGAAGGCCCTTTTCTCTGATCTCAGGAAAATGCTTCAGATTCATGCAGGAGACATCTGCACACAGCACTGCATTTGCTACATAACGGTGGTGAATACCTTCAACAACAGTGTCCAGTACCACATTGTGGATCTTGATTTTTTAAATCCATGTCTGCATTAGCAATGGGCTCGTCTTCTGCCAACTCACCTGGTTTTCTCTTCTTTTTCTGTTCTCTTCTCTGAGAGAGCAGTCTGAGCTTCGGCATCACAGTCCTGTGTGCTCCTCCAGAATGAAATTGGCCCACTCAACAAAGTTGTCTGCTGCCCTCTTCACACCCTCAAAGTTTCGGGCACACTTTCTCAGGTTATCCTGCATTCCCGTCACCAAGTGTTGCGCTGTTACGATATCCATGCCACTTGTTTGCAAGTACTTAGAGAGAGGGGACGTCTGCTCAAAAATCCTGAGGAAAAACCTCAGCTGTAAGTATGGTTTCATACTTTAGGAGAGCATCCTTGTACCATTGGGCCTTGCATCGGATGGCAGGTTTTATGGTCACATCATTTTCAATTATTTCCATAGGGATGACCACATCCGTGTAAAGTGTACGATCAGGCTTTGCAAAGCTTCCAAATATTTTCCTCAAAGCCTTGTCTTTGGCCCACCAGCGTGTTTCACCAATTACATCAAGCCGTCTGTGTCTCCTGTCCTCACTGGTTTCCTCCCATAGCTTCATGTGCTTGTAGGAATATTGAAAAAAAACACTACAATGTCATTCAGTAGTGAGAAAAGGGATTCACTTTCCACAACGACCCCAGTGGTGTCAGTTAGCACAAGGTTGAGGACATGTGAGTAACACCATATGTGTACTTGGTTAGGAGACTCTCCTGTGAGCAATGCAGAGAAGCCCCTGTATTGTCCCTGCATATTAGTTGCTCCGTCTGTTGCATTACCAACACACTGTTTGATATCTATGTCCATCTTCTCAAGGGTCTGTTTCACAAGATCCACAAAGTACTGTCCAGTCGATGACTCACAGTCAATGACCACAATGAGTCTCTCGTGGACAACATCAGTGACATATCGCAGAACTACTGCACATTGGTCTTTGGATGTTAAATCCTGTGTTGTGTCCATTTGTATTGAGAACATCCCTGCCTTTCTCACTTCAACAGCAATTGTCTGCTAAATCAACATTCTGATGGACCTCAATTACTTTATTTGCTGTTGTTTTGGACATCATAGTTACCAAGGACCCTCGTCCTTTACTTCCCATCTGCTTCTTGCTCTTCTCAATGCAGTCACTAACATGCTCTTGTAGGCAGACATCATATTTGCTTAGCAGCAATATAAGCTCAAGAAACTTGCCATGATTGACGGCCATGTTTTCCAAGTTTTATGCAGCCTCGTGCCTGTGTCCTCTGTAGCTAAGCCCACATTTACCAATAACTTTAACTACATCAATCACACGTTCCATGACCTGTCTCCTCTTTCTGAGCAGGTCTCGTTGAACTGACATGTGCTTATCACTCAGAAGGGTACAGATGTCTGCTTTGCTGGCTCTGAGGAAAAAGGCTTCTGCGCTTTCTCTATGGATCTTCTGTCATGTTCCTGTACTCTCTGATGGGCATGTTTCCAGGCCTGCATGCCTCCTTTGACAAATGCACTATCACTGGCTGAAGGTTTTGCGAATGCAAGACATACTGAGCAGAACAAGGAGTGAGTTACTTCATTGTATGTCAGCCATTTTCTGTTTGTGCCATCTTTGGAGTGGAATACATTGCGAATGACTCTTCGAGGGGGTTGTTTTGGGTGGTACTGAAAAAATAAGTCAAAATCCTTAGACTGAGGACGGGCAAAATAATCAAATGGATTTTCAGTACTTTCGCTGTCCCTTTCTATTTTCCCTCTACTGGGCTCTGAACCTCTCACTCTCTCTCTCTCTGAACATCTGGTTGCTCTGCAGAATGAGATTAACATTGTAAATAACCTAGACTTAAACTTGTATTACTTGTGAAGTCATCAATTTAGGTTTGTGCTCTTAAGTTGTACCTGATGGTTCCTGCTCTGAGTCTGACTCTGAACTGACCACCATCTCCAGTTCTGCAGGAGCGCCTGAAGCTCTAGTGCCGCTTCCTTCTCCACCTTCGGAAAGAAATAATACTCTATTATCATATTCACTATAATTAGTGTATTAGTAGGCTACATTAATACAGCTCTGGAAAAAATTAAGAGTGGTCTCTTCATTTTTCCCAGAGCTGTATATTATTGTAGTAACTTGTAATGCTGGTACTAATGGTGCTAATGATCTTTGTCATTGCCTGTGCTGTGTCACACAGGCTACTGTGTTACGTTCATGGATGTATTATGGTTACATTACTGTAGCCTGTTTCGCTGTACCGTGTATGTGCACATTCCCTAGCTTATGTGGTATGAGTCATGACTGAATGCTGGCAAGTCCATAGTCTAGGTTTACTATTTTTTACTAGTTGAAACATATTGCCTTCAATGTCATAATATGATTGCTTTGTTGCACTCATTGCTATGATATAATTCCTCCACGAAGACGTAAGACGTGCAAACTGTTTAGCCTACCGGCCGTTGTATCACTATTATTAGCTAGGCTACTTAGCTTGTCATGCTGGGTGTCGTGTGTGTGTCAGTGTGTGTGTTTTAGCTAGTGTTTTGACTGACCTGGTCCCTTACTGGCGAACATGTTGCTTATTTTGCAGCATTTAGCTGCGTCTTTGGCAAGGGCCTTTCTCTTTTTATTCTCTCTCTCCCTCTCTGCTCCGTCTTTAGTTTTCTGACCGTCCATTCCGCCGTGCGACTTGTCTAAAAAGTTATCGGTAGAGAAGCAGGTAGACAGTTACTACAGTCGTGGCCAAAAGTTTTGAGAATGACACAAATATTAATTTTCACAAAGTCTGCTGCCTCAGTTTGTATGATGGCAATTTGCATATACTCCAGAATGTTAGGAAGAGTGATCAGATGAATTGCAATTAATTGCAAAGTCCCTCTTTGCCATGCAAATGAACTGAATCCCCCAAAAACATTTCCACTGCATTTCAGCCCTGCCACTAAAGGACCAGCTGACATCATGTCAGTGATTCTATCGTTAACACAGGCATGAGTGTTGAAGAGGACAAGGCTGGAGATCACTCTATCATGCTGATTGAGTTTGAATAACAGACTGGAAGCTTCAAAAGGAGGATGGTGCTTGGAATCATTGTTCTTCCTCTGTCAACGATGGTTACCTGCAATGAAACACGTGCCGTCATCATTGCTTTGCACAAAAAGGGCTTCACAGGCAAGGATATTGCTGCCAGTAAGATTGCACCTAAATCAACCATTTATCGGATCATCAAGAACTTCAAGGAGAGCGGTTCAATTGTTGTGAATAAGGCTTCAGGGTGCCCAAGAAAGTCCAGCAAGCGCCAGGACTGTCTCCTAAAGTTGATTCAGCTGCGGGATCGGGGCACCACCAGTACAAAGCTTGCTCAGGAATGGCAGAAGGCAGGTGTGAGTGCATCTGCACGCAGAGTGAGGCGAAGACTTTTGGAGGATCTCCTGGTGTCAAGAAGGGCAGCAAAGAAGCCACTTCTCTCCAGGAAAACATCAGGGACAGACTGATATTCTGCAAAAGGTACAGGGACTGGACTGCTGAGGACTGGGTTAAAGTCATTTTCTCTGATGAATCCCCTTTCCGATTGTTTGGGGCATCTGGAAAAAAGCTTGTCCGGAGAAGACAAGGTGAGCACTACCATCAATCCTGTGTCATGCCAACAGTAAAGCATCCTGAGACCATTCATGTGTGGGGTTGCTTCTCAGCCAAGGGAGTGGGCTCACTCACAATTTTGCCTAAGAACACAGCCATGAATAAAGAATGGTACCAACGCATCCTCCGAGAGCAACTTCTCCTAACCATCCAGGAACAGTTTGGTGATGAACAATGCCTTTTCCAGCATGATGGAGCACCTTGCCATAAGGCAAAAGTGATAACTAAGTGGCTCGGGGAACAAAACATCGATATTTTGGGTCCATGGCCAGGAAACTCCCCAGACCTTAATCCCATTGAGAACTTGTGGTCAATCCTCAAGAGGCGGGTGGACAAACAAAAACCCACAAATTCTGACAAACTCCGAGCATTGATTATGCAAGAATGGGATGCCATCAGTCAGGATGTGGCCCAGAAGTTAATTGACAGCATGCCAGGGCGGATTGCAGAGGTCTTGAAAAAGAAGGGTCAACACTGCAAATATTGACTCTTTGGATCAACTTCATGTAATTGTCAATAAAAGCCTTTGACACTTATGAAATGCTTGTAATTATACTTCAGTATTCCATAGTAACATCTGACAAAAATATCTAAAGACACTGAAGCAGTAAACTTTGTGGAAATTAATATTTGTGTCATTCTCAAAACTTTTGGCCACGACTGTATGTGCGTCGCGGAGAGACCTGATTGTCATTTTTGGCGCGCGCACCCTCGCACGGGGACACTGCAGCGAGAGAGTGAGGGTCGCGCCTGATGCGTGAATTCTCCGTCAACTCATTCCTGCTTGCTATATTATCGCTGGTCAAATTGACTAAATAAATGTATAAATACATTTGTGCACAACATTTTGGAGAAATAAGCTTTTTGTGCGTATGGAAAATGTCTGGGTCTTTTATATCAGTTCATGAAACATGGGACCAACACTTGACATGTTGCGTTTATATTTTGTTCAGTATATATTAGTCATTAGATAACCTAGAGATTATGAAGCATTACCTCAAATGATTTTTTTTTTTTTAATTGCATAAAAAACTATTGGAATGCATTGATATTCAAAACTATGATTCACTTATATAGATGTTTACATTGTTTTTACATGTACATTGTTTACATCACATACAATGATGGATCCCCAGACAAATATTAAACTGATTCCTCCAATACTGTCTATCTGTGGTGTTGTAATCATCACAATTCCTATCAACAGCATCATCAAACCAATCATTATCTGTATGATCTGTGGGAGAAAATCAAAGGATTAGCTTCTGCCTGGATTTAAATTAATAAACCATATAAAACATCTTAAATTAGCATAGTACAATGGCTCATTCTGCAGTAAAACAGTATTATAGTACCTTTCGCTAAAGCCACAAACCAAAATGTTGGTTGTAAAATAAATATAAATGATCTTAATTAAACAAAAATTACCCCCAGCGCTTTTGGATGCCCCATCCAAGATTCCTGGAACCTCTGTTAGTCATCCATCTGTGACGAAATGACATAATTGAACAGTGTGTCAGCTAGTCATTTTGCTTACAATTTGAACTCTCTCTCCTTCGAATATAGGCTACTAATGAACGTTTCCAACATTGCAGGAGCTGCATTTACTTTGCTTTGTTATGGGACAATGTGGACCGCGTTGACTTTCAATGTAGCAACTGCTTGCTTGCGGAGGACAAGTAGCAAACCTACATAAACTACTGGGGAACCCACACCGACCTACTTTTTTATTTTTCTTCCACCCCAGTAGCCGGACGCCGCTCTGGTCTGGTGGATGTTTCGCCGCCGTGTCGGCTCTCTACAACCTACTGGCCAGTGCTAGGCAGGGTTCCATCCCCGAAGAGGTCTCCCCATTCCCTGGAAGGGATATAATTAAAGCAGAACTCTGTTTGAGTAGGGGTTATGTTTTCGCCTACTGGGAAGAATAGGTGAGTTAGTTTATATTTGGCCGTAAGGAATTCAGGTCTGAATAGTTGAATCGTAAAAGTTTTGTGATAGTTTCTGGTTATTGATTCTTGGTTTGATTGTTTAGGTAACACCAGTGAATTTGAACAGGAAGTTAATGTTGCAAAGCAAGCTTGGGCCAAACTAGTCAAGTAGTATGTTGAAGTAGGGGAATGTCATAGATTTAAAGTACAGTATTGTATCCAAGGGTAGCGCATGTTCAATTAAGCACATATAACCATTGAGGAAATGTAAAACTAATGATTGGAGGGAGTACAATGGAATTATCATTATTAATAGGTTTTGTTTGTGGTCAACGTTTGTGTTTCTGAATCGTTGTAGTATAATGAAATGCTGAACCAAGTGGTTGTATTTTTTTCTAGGAAAAGGAGTGCTTCCTTGTCTCTCTTTGGAAATGTTTTCTGGGGGCTGTAATCTTGAAGGGAGCGAGTGAGATAGAGGCATATTTCTACCAAATTGAAATGGCCTGGAAATGTTTTGTTTGTTTAGAACCTGGGGGTTGCCTTTGGGTTTGAGGAAATTTCCATTTTTCCTAGAGACACAATATCTTAAAGGGGTACACACACACATGGAATGTTTAACCTGTTGAGGCTGGGGGCGCTGTTGTCACTATTTATGCTAATCGTGTAATTTTTGAAACGGCTTCCCACAAAATTCTTGATCGTACAATATGCATATTATTATTATTATTGGATAGAAAACAGTCTATAGTTTCTATAGGAGTTGAAATTTTGTCTCTAAGTGGAACAGAACCCATTCTACAGCAATTTCCCTGACATGGAGTCAGATTTCAGAAATGTTGGCCCCTGATCTGGAGTCAGTTAAAAGGCCAATGTTATTGCTATGAGTATACGGACACTGCTTACGTCTTCCCCTGGATGCCTTTACGTGATGACGATTTGAATGGGGTCGATTGCGCGTTCACAGGCACTATAAATTAAAAAACCCTGTAGCTAGTAAGTCTTTTGGAGCTGCGTTATGCGCGTGGAGGACACCGACCCGCACCTGTTCCAAGCATTAGTGTTGGGAGTAATCTTTCTCCGGTCATGTTAAGACTCGTTATAGGAGTTAAAAACATCATAAGATAGTTAATTTAAAGCGTTTTATAGCAATTTATATCCGTTTAGTGCGATTTTGGGACATTTATTTCTGAAACGCTGTGAATCGCTGGGCACGCTTCCAGTTCATCCCGAACGCAGTTGGCATTTCCACATGGCAAGAGGACAGCTTTCCACCAAAAGACGATTAGACCCAAGAAAGGATCCTTTGCCCAAGATACTGATGGAAGAACAGCTCAAAGTAGGACATTTTATTATGATAAATCGTGTTTCTGTCGAAAAATGTTAGTGGCTTAGGACGCCATGTTTTTTGACGTAGCTTCGCTTGGCGCAAACTGTATTGAAAAGTAAGGATAATTAAAAAAATGTAATTCCGCGATTGTATTAAGAATTAAATTGTCTATCAATCCCTGTCCACCCTATATTTTTTAGTCACGTTTATGAGTATTTATGTATAAGAGTAGATCACTGTCTAATATGGCGCACGGACATTTTCTCACCAGCTGGGCTACATTTCACATTGTCTAACCATGATTTTGGTGGCTAAATATGCACATTTTCGAACAAACTGTATATGTATGTTGTAATGTGATGTTACAGGGGTGTCATCTGAAGAATTCTGAGAAGGTTAGTGAAAAAAATAATATATTTTGGCGATGTTGACGTTATCGCTCACTTTGGCTAGAATCAATGCTGGGCTGCTATGTGCTATGTGCTATGCTAATATAACGATTTATTGTGTTTTCGCTGTAAGACACTTAGAAAATCTGAAATATTGTCTGTATTCACAGGATCTGTGTCTTTCGATTAGTATATGCTGTGTATTTTTACGAAATGTTTGATGATTAGTAAGTAGGTAAACACGTTGCTCTATGTAGTTATTCTAGTCCATTTGTGACGGTGGGTGCAATTGTAACCTATGCCATCTACCTGAAATATGCAAATTTTTCTAACAAAACCTATCCCATACCATAAATATGTTATCAGACTGTCATCTGATGAGTTTTTTTCTTGGTTAGGGGCTATAAATATCTTAGTTTAGCCGAATTGGTGATGGCTACTGGTGTTGGTGGATTATGCTAATGTGTTTTTAGGTAATAGATTTACATCTTTACATATTGTGTCTTCCCTGTAAAACATTTTAAAAATCGGACATGTTGGCTGGATTCACAAGATCTGTGTCTTTCATTAGCTGTATTGGACTTTAATGTGTGAAAGTTAAATATTTAAAAAAAAAAAAAAAATTGAATTTCGCGGCTCTGCCTTTTCAGTGGGGGTGGGGGGGGAGTGCCGCTAGCGGCACCCTCATCCTAGACAGGTTAACTAAGTTTGATTTTCTGAGTTTTAATAAAACACGTGAATTCTGTGGGGAAGGGAATGTTCTGGGAACCTGGGATACAACATGTAGAAAATGGTTGACAGTTTTTCTTTAATTTGTTTAATATAGTAAGAAACACTACTGTGAAAGGGTGGTATGACTTTTGACCTATATTATGGCTTTCCTTTGTGGTCTTATCAGCCTCATGGGAGGGCCATTTGGATAATGAATTTAAGGTAATTTGTGATACTGATTTTAAGGTAATTTGTGTAATTGATCATTATGAACGAGTTTATAGTTCTTTGGAAAAAATGGCATAGCCTTGGACTAATGGTAGACTTCTAAGCCAACAGGACAGGGATGTATGACATCTGTGGTGATCCAGGATCATTGAGAGGATGAGATAAACTGGAAGCGGTAGGAACTGCAAGAAGGTCAATTAGAAATCTGTATTCCCAATGAAAATCCATTGAAAAGAGAGTGACCTCAAAAAAGAAAATCTGAATGGTTTGTCCTCGGGGTTTCGCCTGCTAAATAAGTTATGTTATACTCACAGACATGATTCAAACAGTTTTAGAAACTTCAGAGTGTTTTCTATCCAAATCTACTAAGGGGGGGTGTCTGAAAAGATAAAGATAAGTATGCATCTCTTATCTTCTGGGGATGAATACCTGGCAGTTGAATTTGGGTATGCTTTTCATCCAAACGTGAAAATGCTGCCCCCTATCCTAGAGAAGTTAAGGAGTAATTAAAAATATGAAACATAAGTCCAACTAGGTTAGACTGGGAGAGAGAGAAATATGTGTATGCTTAAGAAAACACCTAGAAACAATTAAACTATGGTTGAACTGACCCAGCTATACCTCTGAGAAGATAAGATAGGACAGAGAGTACCCCTCCAGGTTTCCTTTATCTGGGGGGGACTGGAACTGTCAGCTGGGTAGTGAGAAACTGTGGTGAGAATTGTAGAGAAGAAGATAGCTCTCCTAATGTTAGTGTGTATGTGTGTGCGTAGGTTAGAATAATGTTATAAAAGGAACATCTTTGTATATGAACGGTAGAGCTCTCGTGAATAAACTTGGATTTGACTAATTGTGAGCTGGGAATTCTGTCTGTTTCATTTAAACCAGAACTTTACACACTCTGGGTTGAAGACCGATTAGGATAATTGAAATGTATGAAAATTGATAATAAAATTCTATATCAAGAACGGAGCTGATCTTGACCCAACCAACCAGACATGGAGGCACGTCACTCGCCGTGGAAGTCGAAGAAGGCGTCCTCTGGCAACAGGGGTCTCCATGGAGATGTTGAGCCCGGCACTGACACAGACCAGAAACAGTTTTGCCGCCCTGAATCCAGAGGTTCCGGCGCCTTCGTCCGTGGTGGCTTCCCAATCAAGATCTGATCCGAGGTACCTGTGTCTTCGTCCTCGGCTCTGTCTCCCTCTCTGGTGGCTTCTACCTCGGGTTCAGATCCTCGGAGCTCCCAGCCTCACCAGACTGTGAGGCTGCCTGAGAGACCAGCCACCAGCTGTCATCATCGGCAGCTCTATAGTGAGAAACATCTCGGTCCCAAAGGCAAAAACCCTGTGCTACCCAGGAGCACGAGTACAGGACATAACAAGGCTGCTTCTGACGGTTCTACCACAGATTTCGGGAGCTGACACTGTCGTAGTCCATGTTGGGTCAAACGACATTAGGAGGGCTAGCTCGGAACATTTGAAAATGGATTTTAAATAACTGATTTTAGCATTAAAAGACTCCAAAAAACGGCCAAACATTTCAGGTCCAGTACCATCGTTGGGTCGCGGGTGTGAAAGATTCAGCACATCTGGCTAAAATACTACTTTAGCTCTGCTGGAGTCACTTTTATTGATAACTATGACACCTTCTGGAAACAGAAGATAGTCTACAGGAATGACAGTCCATCCAAATCATCTTGGCTCCTGGACTCTGTCCACGCATTTCAAGGCTGCGTTGAAACAATGACTGGTAAATGATCCAAGACCAGCTCAGTTAATCCCTACAATTGTGACAATAAATCCTCATAATGCTGCTTCAAATGTACATGATCTTAGGGGCATTGACAAACACAATGTAAGTAATTTAATTTATGTACCCCTAATTGCACTGAATACATCTGTTCATCCTACAGCTATTGTAAGCAGTAATCATGAGCCTATAAACCAGAGTTACACTGTTAGCACTGAGGCGGTGTGCAATAGTAGGAAGACCACTTTATGCAGCTCACCCTGCACTATCAGCTCCAATGTAAATAACACGAGTAAATCTTCCTCTGATAAGCTTCCCAGTAAAGCATTAAATACAATCAAGCAACCCAGAAAAGTTAAAAAAATAGCCCATATTAACATATGTAGCCTAAAAAACAAGGTCCATGAAGTCAATAACTTGCTTGTAACAGATGACATTCATATTCTGACTATCTCTGAAACTCACTTAGATAACACCTTTGATGATACAGTGGTAGCAATACATGGTTATAATATCTACCGAAAAGACAGAAATTCCAACCAAGGCGGTGTTGCGGTCTATATTCAGAACCACATTCCTGTAAAGCTTAGAGACAATCTCATGTTAAATACTGTTGAAGTAATATGGCGACAGGTTCATCTGCCTCACCTGAAGCCCATTCTTGTGGGAAGCTGCTATAGACAATCAAGTGCTAACAGCCAGTATCTTGATAATATGTGTGAAATGCTTGTTAATGTATGTGATATTAACAGAGAAGTATATTTTCTGGGTGATTTAAATATTGACTGGCTATCATCAAGCTGCCCACTCAGGAAAAAACTTCTAACTGTAACCAGTGCCTGCAACCTGAATCAGGTTGTCGGTCAACCTACCAGGATAGTTACAAACAGCACAGGAATTAAATCATCAACATGTATTGATCACATTTTTACTAATGCTGCAGATATTTGCTTTAAAGCAGTATCCAAATCCATAGGATGTAGTGATCACAATATAATAGCCATATCTAGGAAAACCAAAGTTCCAAAGGCTGGGCCTAATATAGTGTATAAGAGGTCATACAACAAGTTTTGTAGTGATTCATATGTTGATGATGTAAAGATAAGTTGCTGGTCTGTGGTGTGTAATGAGGTGCAACCAGATGCTGCACTTGACGCATTTATGAAACTACTTATTCCAGTTACTAATAAACACGCACCCATTAAGAAAGTTACTGTAAAAACGGTTAAATCCCCTTGGATAGATGAAGAATTGAAAAATGGTATGGTTGAGAGGGATGATGCAAAAGGTATGGCAATTAAGTCTGGCAGTCCAACTGAACTCGGCTCCTTGATTTATTGAATCAGATGGATCATTCATCACAAAGCACACTGATATTGCGAACTACTTTAATTACATTTTCATTGACAAGATAAGCAAACTTAGGGATGACATACCAGCAACAAACGCTGACACTACACATCCAAGTATATCGGACCAAATTATGAAAGACAAAAATTGTACTTTTGAATTCCGTAAAGTCAGTGTGGAAGAGGTGAAAAAATGATTGTTGTCTATCAACAATGACAAACAACCAGGGTCTGACAATCTAAATGGAAAATTACTGAGGATAATAGCACACGATATTGCCACTCCTATTTGCCACATCTTTAATTTAAGCCTACTAGAGAGCGTGTGCCCTCAGGCCTGGAGGGAAGCTAAAGTCATTCCGCTACTCAAGAATAGTAAAGCCCCCTTTATTGGCTCAAATAGGCGACCAATCACCCTGTTATCAACCCTTAGTAAACTTCTGGAAAACAATTGTGTTTGACCAGACACAATGCTATTTTACAGTAAACAAATTACAGAATTTCAGCATGGAATTGACACTCAACAAGCACTTACAGAAATGACTGATGATTGGCTGAGAGAAATTGATGATAAAATGATTGTGGGGGCTGTCTTGTTAGACTTCAGTGCAGCTTTTGACATTATTGATCATCGTCTGCTTCTGTTAAAACTTATGTGTTACTGCTTTACACCCCCTGATATAATGTGGATTTAGAGTTATTTGTCTAACAGAACACAGAGGGTGTTCTTTAATGGAAGCCTATCAAATATAATCCAGTTACAATCAGGAATTCCCCAGGGTAGCTGTTTAGGCCCCTCGCTTTTTTCAATTTTTACTAACGACATGCCACTGATTTTGAGTAAAGCCAGAGTTTCTATGTATGCGGATGACTCAACACTATACACGTCAGCTACTACAGCGACTGAAATGACTGCAACACTCAACAAAGAGCTGCAATTAGTTTCAGAGTGGGTGGCAAGGAATAAGTTAGCCCTAAATATTTCTAAAACTAAAAGCATTGTATTTGGAACCAAACACTCACTAAACCCTAAACCTCAACTAAATCTTGCAATAAATAATGTGGAAATTGAGCAAGTTGAGACTAAACTGCTTGGAGTAACACTAGATTGTAAACTGTCATGGTCAAAACATATTGATGCAGTAGTAGCTAAGATGGGGAGAAGTCTGTCTATAATTAAGTGATGCTCTGCCTTCTTAACAACACTATCAACAAGGCAGGTCCTACAGGCCCTAGTTTTGTCGCTCCTTGACTACTGTTCAGTCGTGTGGTCAGGTGCCACAAAAAAGGACTTAGGAAAATTGCAATTGGCTCAGAACAGGGCAGTACGGCTGGCCCTTGGATGTACACAGAGAGCTAATATTAATAATATGCATGTCAATCTCTTCTGGCTGAAAGTGGAGGCGAGATTGACTTCATCACTACTTTTATTTACAAGAGGTATTGATTGACATGTTGAATGCACCGAGCTGTCTGTTGTGACGGCCCTGAATATTTCTGAACCGTCTCAGTGCTTCTCCTTCTAATAGGGCGCTTCCCCTTTAATTTGCCATTAAATGGCCAGCATCAGCTGCGCAAAGGTGAAGTTGTGATTGAGACATGAATGAGGATGTGTACTACCTTCAGTTCATGAAGCTTCGCTATTATGTTTGTTTGTTGCCTTACAGTGTGTTTTGTAGCCTTAAAGCGAGATTACCCAGGATTGGATCCACTCTGTGCGTCTGTGGACTACAACTCTCCGTTGGTTTTCGTGGCCTTTTCTCCGCTGGAGATCTGTTGGCGGATTGTCTGACTGACCGACTGACTACAACTTTTTGTACACGGTATTTCATTTGTTTGGGGTGATGTATACTGTGATTTATCTAGTTGTTCGGACGTATTATTCTTTGGTTAGTCTTTGATACGCTTTATAGTTGTGTTGCAAAATAAGTGTTATTTTGAGTGTATGAATATACTGGGTTTACGCTATGGACAAACGTTGCGTGACTAAGGTCACTTGAGTCACTGAACTTATTTACCGGGCTGGACTCTTTTTATGCCCGAGGTACAGGACCTTTCTAAATGAACATAAGTGCATTAATTGTTATATCGTTGTGTGTGATCATTTATGTTAATACAACCACGCAAAAGAATACACTTGTTTGAAGTTCTTTCCAATGTTTTAAGGGGTTTATGAAAAGTATATTTCCATCCCCACTTTTACATAAGTCCTTTGTATTGGTGTGACTTGACGGACCAGATGGGACTCATTCCCTCCCAAACTAAAAGGAGAAACCAATGCTTTCTCTGGTATGCACAACCTACCTGGCACCCCTATAAATAACCTCAAATCAAAACCGTTACACTGTCTAAACTACTGGCACACAGCTCGGACACCCTTGCATACTATCCCACAAGACATGCCACAAGAGGTCTCTTCACAGTCCCCAAGTCCAGAACAGACTATGGGAGACACACAGTATTACATAGAGCCATGACTACATGGAACTCTATTCCACATCAAGTAACTGACGCAAGCAGTAAAATTAGATATAAAAAACAGATAAAAAACACCTTTTGGAACAGCGGGGGCTGTGAACCAACACAAATATTGGCAGACACATGCATACACACACACACACACACACACATACGCACTATACATACACATGGATTTAGTACTGTAAATATGTGGTAGTGGTGGAGTAGGGGCCTGACGGCACACAATGTGTTGTGAAATCCGTGAATATATTGTAATGTTTTAAAATTGTTTAAACTGCCTTAATTTTGCTGGACCCCAGGAAGAGTAAATTCTGCTTTGGCAGCAGCTAATGGGGATCCATAATAAAAACAAATACTGGCTTTGTCCTGATGTTTACTAAATATTTTGTCATATTCTTAATTTAGCTGTATTCTATGTTTTTTATGTTTTGAGAGAAGTTGTCTGTCTGTGTGTGCGCTTTTTTTGAGTGGGTGTGTACATGGATAGTGGCCATGTATCGTGACTGTATTATCTGTTTCCTGAAATAACTTTCGTTATAAACTCAGCAAAAAAGAAACATCCCCTTTTCAAGACCCTGTCTTTCAAAGATAATTCATAATAACTTCACAGATTTTAATTTTAAAGGGTTTAAACACTGTTTCCCATGCTTGTTCAATGGACCATAAACAGTTAATGAACATGCACCTGTGGAACGGTTGTTAAGACACTAACAGCTTACAGACGGTAGGCAATTAAGGTCACAGTTATGAAAACGTAGGACACTAAAGAGGCCTTTCTACTGACTGAAAAACACCAAAAGAAAGATGCCCAGGGTCCCTGCTCATCTGCGTGAATGTGCCTTAGGCATGCTGCAAGGAGGCATGAGGACTGCAGATGTGGCCAGGGCAATAATTTGCAATGTCCGCACTGTGACGCCTAAGACAACACTACAGGGAGACAGGATGGACTAACACCTGCGGGACAGGTACTGGATGGCAATAGGCTGAGAGAGGCTGGACTGAGGGCTTGTAGGCCTGTTGTAAGGCAGGTCCTCACCAGACATCACTGGCAACAACGTCGCCTATGGGCACAAACCCACCATCGCTGGACCAGACAGGACTGGCAAAAAGTGCTCTTCACTGACGAGTCGCGGTTTTGTCTCAACAGGGGTGATGGTCAGATTCGCGGTTATCGTCAAAGGAATGAGCGTTACACCGAGGCCTGTACTCTGGAACGGGATCGATTTGGAGGTGGAGGGTCTGTCATGGTCTGGGGCAGGTGTGTCACAGCATCATCGGACTGAGCTTGTTGTCATCGCAGGCAATCTCAACGCTGTGCGTTACAGGGAAGACATCCTCCTCCCTCATGTGGTACCCTTCCTGCAGGCTCATCCTGACATGACCCTCCAGCATGACAATGCCACTAGCCATACTGCTCGTTCTGTGCGTAATTTCCTGCAAGACAGGAATGTCAGTGTTCTGCCATGGCCAGCGAAGAGCCCGGATCTCAATCCCATTGAGAACGTCTGGGACCTGTTGGATTGGAGGGTGAGGGCTAGGGCCATTCCCACCAGAAATGTCTGGGAACTTGCAGGTGCCTTGGTGGAAGAGTGGCTTAACATCTCACAGCAAGAACTGGCAAATCTGGTGCAGTCCATGAGTAGGAGATGCACTGCAGTACTTAACGCAGCTGGTGGCCACACCAGATACTGACTGTTACTTTTGATTTTGACCCCCCCTTTGTTCAGGGACAAATTATTCCATTTCTGTTAGTCATATGTCTTTGGAACTTGTTCAGTGTATGTCTCAGTTGTTGAATCTTCTTATGTTCATACAAATATTTACACATGTTAAATGTGCCGAAAATAAATGCAGTTGACAGTGAGAGGACGTTTCTTTTTTTGCTGAGTTTATTACTGAGCGACCTTTTGGATTTGCTTCATAACTTTCCATCATGACTAAGATACAAACCCCATGTACTGTATTACCAAGTAGGTACAAGTAATTTATAATAGTTTTTATCTCAATTTCTAATAATTTCTGGGTAACAATTAAGTACCTTACTGTGATTGTTTTAAATTAAAATGGTAAAAAAATCAGAAAAATATTGCTTCTTAGCAAAAAGAAATTTCTGAAGAACATTTTTTGCTGGGACTGTCTGGTAATGGTCTCAGTGGGGACGGAGAAAACTGAAAACTAGCGGTTATTAGCAGAAGGACTGGAAATGTCTTTCTTATTGGTCTTAATTAACTGGCTGACTTTTCAGGCAGTTTTCTCAAACAGCTTTTACACTAAAAGGGCATTATCATAAAGACAGGCATCGAGGCATTCAGTTACTGTTCATTTGAACTCTAGAAAGGGCAAAATAAGTGAACTAAGCGATTGAGCATGGATTGATTGTCGTGCCCCCCCAAAAAACAAGAAGAAGTGGCTGCAGTGGGCATGCAATCACAAACACTGGACAATTGAGGAGTGTAAAAACATCGCCTGGTCTGACGAATCCTGGTTCCTGATGCGTCATGCTGATGGTAGAGTCAGGATTTGGCCTAAGCAGCATGAGTCCATGGCCCCATCCTGCTTGGTGTCAACGGTAAAGGCTGGTGGCAGTGGTGTAATGGTGTGGGGAAGGTTTTGCTGGCACACGTTAGGTCCCTCGATAACAATTGAGCAATGTTTGAACACCACAGCGTATCTGAACATTGTTGCTGACCAGGTGCATCCCTTCATGGCTACAGTGGTGTCTGACCCAGTACTAGATGGTTGTACCTAATAAACTGGCCACTGAGTGTATTTCAAACACAGGAAAATCACATTTTGACTGCACTGTGCCTTTAACAGCAGGCTAGTAATAAATGGACCAATAACTGACATGGTTTGGTAAAGCGACCTGTACAATCCTGTCCTTCATTCATTCTCTGCCATTTTATTCCCCCAAGACTATTGTGTGTCGTCTTATCTCCTCTTGTGGTTTTCATGTGGTTTTCATCAGTTTCTTATACGATCTAATTCATGGCTAATGCATGAATTCGAAAAATGTATCTCAAAACGCATGTGTATCAAGGTCCATATGGTGTAACATATCCCAACTGTGAGTACAACCCAACCCATATCCCACTGTGACTACAACCCAACCCATATCCCAACTGTGAGTACAACCTAACCCATATCCCAACTGTGTACTGTTACACATAGGGTGTGGTTTAATAAAGGTGTGGTTTAATAAAGGTGTGGTTTAATAAAGGTTTCTTTTAATAAAGGTGTGGTATTATAAAGGTTTCGTTTAATAAAGGTGTGGTATAATAAAGATGTGGTATAGTAAAAAAAAATCCAGTATAGGCAACATTCTGAATTGAGTAATAAGGAAGTAAGAAACTGAAATATTCTGTTTGTATTGTTGGTTTTTGGCCTATATCTGGTCAGTAAATGGAACACTCATTTACTTCACCAAGTTAATTTTACAGCAACGTTAAATAACATATCCAACATCTGAATGAAAGTGTTTGAACAAGTTTGATGCTTTTGGCTACAGTGGCTTATATCATCATCAAACAATCTACTCTGAAGTGAAACGGACTACGCACAAATATCCAATTGTTCACAAGTTTATATGGTTGTCATTATGTTGAGAATCAGGTCTATAATGGCCTATGTAATACATGTTGCCCACCCTCAACTCTATAGTGGCAGGTTTGTCATCCATGTACTTCATATAAATGTGCACTAGAGGACAGTACTGTTTAGCACACATCAAATTGGGGCCACTACACAATAAATAGCTTTCACTTATATATAAGAACCTTGACAGCTGGGGTGTGAAAGGGATTTTGTTGATTTTTGCCTATTTTAAGGTAGTGTCAGATGGTCTTATTCCTTGCAATAAGGCTTTGGTCTTTTAGCACTGACTGTATTATAGTCGCGCAATTTGCAAATCAACTTGATTGGAGGTAAACAACCAACTCCCCGCCTCTCGTCAACCTGGTCTCTGGGGTAGACATAACATAGTAAAATGTAAATCCAGCATACTTATGATATATTACATTTTGTATGGAATGTATGAATTTGTGGATGTACATCATTCATTTTGTATATGTTACGAATTGCAATTCGTACAATATGTTACAAATTGTAATTCGTACAAATCGTACGAATTTGTTAAAGGTATGATATGTTACGAATGCCAATTTATTGTGGCTAACGTTAGCTAGGTGGCTAACGTTAGCTAGGCTAGGGTTTGCTAGACATTCCTATGTAATGTTATACTCCCAACCGGACCAACCACCCTACTTCGGTTTTTGCCTTGAGTAACCTTCTGTCTTATGTAACCATACCAAAGGTATATCATATTAATATTGAGTGTCCGGATATACATTTACTATGTTACGTCTAGTCTATCAACCAGGCTGCTATACCGGATTTTTGACACAGTTGTTAGTATGATGCCCCATTTACACAGTGAAGTGTTATTTCATCTTCATTAATTCTTGCCCCGCTACTGAATGGACAAGTGTAGTGTTTGTAACACAAGAGATCACATTTATTTTGGGAGATTGTAAAATATGACCTTTTCATTGAAAGACCAGATAAATATATTGTTTCAGGTGATAATAAACATATTCGTTCGAAAGAAAAATCCTCAACTTGTATCTCTAACTTTATAGCGAGTCAAGCTAGCTTGCACTGCAGAGCAGCTAGCTAAACGGTAGGCTAGGTTGAAGATACCATTGTAACCA
This sequence comes from Salvelinus fontinalis, assembly GCF_029448725.1. NCBI lineage: Eukaryota > Metazoa > Chordata > Actinopteri > Salmoniformes > Salmonidae > Salvelinus > Salvelinus fontinalis. The sequence continues at coordinate 30,402,625 of NC_074670.1, read as the reverse complement.
TTGTATCTAGCGGGTTGTCAGACAATTTTTGGGTCGAACCTAGCTCAAATTCTACACATCGGAGTAAAACAAGGCTACAGCGTCCATAAGGTAACCATTATGCCTCGTTCACAGTACCCATAAGCACTCCATTACGTTGCGCTGGATGTCATGCATTTCAATGGGGACGTCCACAATGGAGTGGATTTACAACACCCCCTTGCGGTTGAAGGCTCCGTTGCAAGAAGGACATTGTATAATTTGACATTTTCCAAACTTTGCGTTGTCTTCAGTCTAGCCAGAGTCCAAACGTTACCAAACCACAGAAGAAGATTAAAATATGTGGTTTTCGTTGATGGATGATGGTAGATACCGAAATCGATTAGCTAAAGTTATTTTGCAAGCTATTTTTAAGTTAGCTAGCTAGCTTGATTCTGTATGGAGCCATAGCTAGCTAGCGTAATCATTAGAAAATGAATCATTCACCTGCTAAGACCTAGCAACTGACATAAATCCCATGATTTATTGATCACCCAGTTAGATCTGGAGTTTTAGTAGAAGCACGACTGAATTTAGAAAATTATTTGTTTAGCTTTAACATTGGGTGCATACTGTGAATCTGTACTGCCCTTTGATTAATTAAAAACCATATCTAAATAATTTACAACTGTTTGTCCCCACTCTCCAGGCTGCAATCCACTCCCAGTTAAAAGGGGTCCATTCAGGCCTCCGTCAGCTCCACAATGCTCTGGGGGATGTGAAGGACATCCAGAACTCCCTGGTAGAAGTCAGCAATGCCTGGAGGCAAAGCAGTAACACCATTGAGAACTTGAAGTACGTCAAATATGCGGGGATGCAACATCAGTGGAGGCTCCTGAGAGGAGGAAGGTGAGGACCATTCTCCTCAGTGAATATACACTGCTCAAAAAAATAAAGGGAACACTTAAACAACACAATGTAACTCCAAGTCAATCACACTTCTGTGAAATCAAACTGTCCACTTAGGAAGCAACACTGATTGACAATAAATTTCACATGCTGTTGTGCAAATGGAATAGACAAAAGGTGGAAATTATAGGCAATTAGCAAGACACCCCCAATAAAGGAGTGGTTCTGCAGGTGGTGACCACAGACCACTTCTCAGTTCCTATGCTTCCTGGCTGATGTTTTGGTCACTTTTGAATGCTGGCGGTGCTCTCACTCTAGTGGTAGCATGAGACGGAGTCTACAACCCACACAAGTGGCTCAGGTAGTGCAGCTCATCCAGGATGGCACATCAATGCGAGCTGTGGCAAGAAGGTTTGCTGTGTCTGTCAGCGTAGTGTCCAGAGCATGGAGGCGCTACCAGGAGACAGGCCAGTACATCAGGAGACGTGGAGGCCGTAGGAGGGCAACAACCCAGCAGCAGGACCGCTACCTCCGCCTTTGTGCAAGGAGGAGCACTGCCAGAGCCCTGCAAAATGACCTCCAGCAGGCCACAAATGTGCATGTATGTATATTTATATTATATTTAATTATATATATTTATACAGTATATTTTTTTGCTCATCATGGAGTCATTGAAAGATTTAGCAAAGGTGACTTACACTAGTTCCTGGTGCTGAGCTTGATGTTGATGTCGCTGCAGATGTTGATGTGATCAGAATCTGTAAATAGGCCAGTCACGTAAGCCTCTCCGGTAGTTATTTAGCTAGCTAACGGTTAGTTACGGTCTGGTAGGCTGTAGCTAATGTAACCTAACATATACTGAACAAAAAATAGAAATGTAAAGTGTTGGTCCCATGTGTCATGAGCTGAAATAAAAGATCCCACAAATGTTCCATATGCATTTTGTGCACAAATTTGTTTACATCCCTGTTAGTGAGCATTTCTCCTTTTCCAAGATAATCCATCCACCTAACAGATGTGGCATATCAAGAAGCTGATTATTACACAGGTGCACCTTGTACTGGGGACAATAAAAGGCCACTCTAAAATGTTCACACAACACAATGCAACAGATGTCTTAAGTTTTGAGGGAGCGTGCAATTGGCATGCTGACTGCAGAAATGTCCACCAGTGCTGTTGCCAGAGAATTTAATGTTAATCTCTCTACCATAAGTCACCTCCAATGTTGTTTTAGAGAATTTGGCAGTACGTCCACCCGGCCTCACAACCGCAGACCACGTGTAACCAAGCCAGCCCAGGACCTCTACATCCGGCTTCTTTATCTGCGGGATCATCTGAGACCAGCCACCCAGACAGCTGATGAATCTGAGGAGTATTTCTGCCTGTAATAAAGCGCTTTGGTGGGGGAAAATCATTCTAATTGCCTGGGCAATCTCCCTCTTGTGAAATCTCAAGATTAGGGCCTAATTAATTAATTTGAATTGACTGATTTCGTTACATGAACTGTAACTCGTTGAAATTGTCGCGTTGATATTTTTGTTCAGTATAGGTAACGCTAGCTTGCAAAGGTACAGATAGATAGCAGCTGGCTAATTACATTGATTTGCTTTGGAATGTCTAGCCAGAGTATCATGAAATATAGCTAGATTTTTGTTTAGATAAACAAATGTAGTTCGCTAGGTAGTTAGGTAGCTAGGTTAGCTACGATCCCTCTGCTTATTAGTAAGGTAACAGATTAAATGATACCCCAACAGGCTGTGCTTGCTTGTAGTTTGCACATCAAGGTACCGAGCACCACGCTATGACTAAACTTTACAGTTGTTGTCGACATAAGAAGAAAATAAATAGTTATTCGCAAGCTGATGTTCTATGAACGAGTGGCTGTCCAGTGAGTAACATTAGCCACCTCAACAGGGGCGGTACTTCATCCTCAAATTGCTATGAATTTTGGATATTGTGGTTTGCTTACAACCAGGAAATGTAGATGGCCCGTTTCTACCGGTGATTTGTTTAACACTTTTTGGGTTACTACATAATTACATATGTGTTATTTCATAGTTTTGATGCCTTCACTATTATTCTACAATGTAGAAAATGGTTAAAAAAAATAAAGAAAACCCCTTGAATGAGTAGGTGTGTCCAAACTTTTGACTGGTACTGTATGTCTTGATCTAACTATTCAGTAAATTTCAGCCAATATCTTATGACTTCTGATGTAATCAGCCACCTTTTCACTACTATTTCCACGGATACTGTTATTGGTGTGTATTGTAATGTATTCTGCTGTTACAGTTTGTCTGTCCTGTTTCTATTCTCTTCCAGGCTGAGGGGACTCCTTCACTGCCATAGCCGAAGTGTTCAAAATCAGACCCGACTGCAATCTGCTGCAGTCACTCTTTATGTTGTACGTCCTTGCCTAAACTGAGTGCTGTGCCTTTCACTAAAACCACATGATCTCTTTGTATTTTGAGTGGAACGTCCCCTCAACAACCTAAATGGACTTGCCAAAAGTCTAATGCAGACACTTTGAATGCAGCAAGGGTACATAGGAAAACTATTTAACATAGAAATCACTCCCTTGCTGTCAATGTTGGTTGCAATTACTCAACATACAAATGTAGGATCTTAATTTGAGCCACTTTGCTACAGCAGGAAAATAATCCTGCAGCAACAGAAAATGTAAAATCTTATGTGGTTTATAATTAATGGACATTTTTGTAGGGGTTCATACATTTTTATTAGGGCAAATCAAGTCTGAAATGTCCAAATGGAAATGACAAACTTTAAAAGCCTTTTTAAAACTCCAAAACACCCCCAGAGCTAGCTAGCTTAAAAATTGCTTTCAAAATAACTTTACCTAATCACTGCCTAGCCTTAAAAGAAAGACATTTAAACGTACCTGCCATGACAGCTAACAGCTGGGCTTGTGCAATCAGTCTCAGTGGTAGCCTGGTAACCTACGTAGTGATTGACAGGTGGTTGCGCCAGATAACGCCAAGTGTGCTGGTCTACTCAAACCTCACCTGATTGGTTAGATGAAACAGGTCCGTCCTCCCAGAGCTCATGCTCTCTCTCGCTCTCGCTCTTGCTCTCTCTCTCTCTCTATATATCTATCTCTATACCTCAGTGCTCTCTCTCGCTATTGCTCTCTCTCTCTCTATATATCTATCTCTATACCTCAGTGCCCTCTCTCGCTATTGCTCTCTCTCTATATCTATCTCTATACCTCAGTGCTCTCTCTCCTTGCTTGCAAATCGCTGTTTGCACATCTACAAATGTTTATGTCACGGTAACGCACTAAAGCATTGCCAAAAGTCTGAGTGCGCTAAATTGACATGCGCAGGTGTACAGATGCAATTATTGCTTGCAAATATTAAGTTACAAGTTTACAAATGCGATTACAACTCAAAATTAGTTTTTTTCACGTTTACAACTCATCAGTTACATGTTTGAGAATGTGTTTACAACTCCAATTAAATTTTACACATTCAAATCATTGTCAATTATTTACCCCCATAAAGTTACTTTTCAATGTGTTCACGAAAACCTGAAATCGTCATCCACAAGTAAAAAATAAGAAGGGGTGCGGATTGCACATGAAGCATCCAGGTAAAACAACAGAAGTAAACGCCATGCTTGCTAACGTGTAGAGCCTTTGGGTTCATTGGGCATCATTGAGTGGCAAGGTACAGGGAATGTGACGTGTACTAGTACGCACGTCTTGATACTACGGAAGAGAGAACGGTGGAGAGACCAGCTCTCAACCTCTACTCCCAACTGTTTTCAAATTTATACCGCCATTTATGGACAGCTGTGTACAGTATTACCAAGAACATTTTTAGATATAGACATATTGTAAATGTGTATTATTGTACCATCATCGTTTTTATTGCAAAAATAAATACAAATACACTCAACTTGACAGAGGTATTGAACTGTCCATTGTTCAGCACAGAAATGTATAAAACAGGACCATGTCTGAAAAACAAGTGTTTCTGATCTTATGTCAAAATGACACAGGCAAGCTAACGGTTATAGAAATCAGGAATGCAGACAGGCTCTATAGACCTCTATATCTAAAGTGGCAAGAAAAAGTATGTGAACCCTTTGGAATACCTGGGTTTCTGCATAAATTTGTCATCAAATTTGATCTGATCTTCATCTAAGTCACAACAATAGACAAATACAGTGTGCTTAAACTAATAACACACAAATTATAGGTATTTTCTTGTCTATATTGAATACATCATTTAAACATTCACAGTGTAGGTTGGAAAAAGTATGTGAACCTCTAGACTCCTATTGGAGTCAGGAGTCAGCGAACCTGGAGTCCAATTAATGAGACGAGATTGGAGATGTTGGTTAGAGCTGTCTTGCCTATAAAAAACACTCACAAAATGTGAGTTTGCTATTCACAAGAAGCATTGCCTGATGTGAACCATGCCTCAAACAAAAGAGATCTCAGAAGACCTAAGATTAAGAATTGTTGACTTGCAATAAGCTGGAAAGGGTTACAAAAGTATTTCTAAAAGCCTTGATGTTCATCAGTCCACGATAAGACAAATTGTCTATAAATGGAGAAAGTTCAGCACTGTTGCTACTCTCCCTAGGAGTGGCCGTCCTGCAAAGATAACTGCAAGAGCACAGCGCAGAATTCTCAATGAGGTTAAGAAGAATCATAGTGTCAGCTAAAGACTTACAGAAATCTCTGGAACATGCTAACATCTCTGTTGACGAGTCTACTATACTTAAAATACTTAACAAGAATGGTGTTCATGGGAGGACACCACGGAAGAAGCCACTTCTGTCCAAAAGAACATTGCTGCACGTCTGAAGTTTGCGAAAGTGCACCTGGATGTGAGCAGTTCACACCAGACATCCCAAGAATATTGCTGAAATGAAACAGTTTTGTTAAGAGAAATGGTTCAAAATTCCTCCTGACCGTTGTGCAGGTCTGATCCGCAAGTACAGAAAACGTTTGATGGAGGGTCAACCAGTTATTAAATCCAAGGGTTCACATACTTTTTCCATCCTGCACTGTGAATGTTTACATGGTGTGTTCAATTAAGACATGAACATGTATAATTGTTTGTGTTATTAGTTTAAGCAGACTTTGTCTTTTGTTGTGACCAAATTGTAAGACCAATTTATGTAGGAATCCAGGTATTTCCAAAGGGTTCACATACTTTTTCTTGCCACTGTATATGAGTGACTGAGTCGAACACACAAAAAAATAGGTGAGGTGAGGACATCTCATAATAATGGCTGGAACGGAGCGAACGGAATGGCATCAAACACCTGGAAACCATGTGTTTGATGTATTTGATACCATTTCACTGGTTCTGCTCCAGCCATTACCACGAGCCTGTCCTCCCCAATTAAGGTGCCACCAACCTCCTGTGTTTGAATCTTAAGCAATCTGCCTACACATTGTTGGAGGTACAATAAACCAACATAGATATTGTAGTAGGTCAAAGCTGTGTGCTGGAAAACCTTGGTAGAGCATGGGTGACGAATGCACTGTGGTGCTCATGTGAATTTCCTTAATTTTTTCGGCTTCAGACCAATGCCTACTTCTCACGTGCCCTCCAGTTTCACCGGAAGTTGACCCGCTAGCGGACACCGATCCTTAAGAATTTTTAAAACTTTCTTTTTTGTTTTTAATATCAATATGACAAAGGCCTGTTCTACATGTGCTCTGTGACACACAACAAGAAGTGCACTCAAATAGGCTACAAAGCATATTATGTGAGATCCACAGCTATTGAACAGCCCTATGGGAGCCTCAGCTTGCTATAGTATTTTCTGTATACTGAAGCAGTAAATGTACTTTGGTTGCAGTACACAGCCCCTTTGTATCAGCATTCAGCAGTCAGGTCGCTCCCTGGAGCTCACGCCACAATCAAAGAAATGCAGGGGTCACACCGTCTGGTTTCAAATGAAACTGGGATGAGCTGGCCTCGACACTGATAGAATTCCTAATGGGATTTTCCTGAGAGGAATACAGTCCATGGACACATGCCACATGGTCAGTTGTACAGTGGAAAAACTTAAATTATTACAATTTCTTTGTCTTAGTTGTGTTTGAATGTCACTAAAGATAACAGAAAGGCTGTTTATGTCACCCTGATTTACATACATAGAGGTTTGTGACAGTGAAAAAAGTAATGATTAAAAAAAAGCATTGCAGCTTTGCACTGTCAGTGCAAATTTGGAAATAATAACCAACGGGAAAGTCCTATTCCCTCGTCTGTCTCCTTTGGCAGATTATTGCATTCTGTGGTGTCACAGTGCAAATTGCTGCCCAATTGATTTTCATCATAACACTTATTCATCAGGGCTGCAAGGAGTATTCTCAGTCCCAAAGGCAATGCATAGAGTAGAGTGTAAATGAGTGTTACACTGCAATGCCAGGGAAAACATATACTACCATGATGGGATACATACTTTCACATACGCTACATAGGCATATAAACAGCAGATCTTTAAACAGGGCGGGAGTAATGTAGGGGCTTACAGGGGCTGCATAATAATACATATATCAAATATACAGTTGCAAAAAAAAGTATGTGAACCCTTTGGAATTACCTGGATTTCTACATAAATTGGTCAACAAATGTGATCTGATCTTCCTCTAAGTCACAACAATAGACAAATACAGTGTGCTTAAACTAATAACACACAAATTATAGGTATTTTCTTGTCTATATTGAATACATCATTTAAACATTCACAGTGTCGGTTGGAAAAAGTATGTGAACCTCTAGACTCCTATTGGAGTCAGGAGTCAGCGAACCTGGAGTCCAATTAATGAAACGAGATTGGAGATGTCAGTTAGAGCTGTCTTGCCTATAAAAAACACTCACAAAATGTGAGTTTGCTATTCACAAGAAGCATTGCCTGATGTGAACCATGCCTCGAACAAAAGAGATCTCAGAAGACCTAAGATTAAGAATTATTGACTTACATAAAGCTGGAAAGGGTTACAAATGTATTTCTAAAAGCCTTGGTGTTCATCAGTCCACGGAAGGACAAATTGTCTATAAATGGAGAAAGTTCAACACTGTTGCTACTCTCCCTAGGAGTGGCCGTCCTGCAAAGATGACTGCAAGAGCACAGCGCAGAATGCTCAATGAGGTTAAGAAGAATCTTAGCTAAAGACAGAACATCTCTGTTGACGAGTCTACAATACATACAACACTAAACTAGAATGGTGTTCATGGGAGGACACCACGGAAGAAGCCACTGCTGTCCAAAAAAACATTGCTGCACGTCTGAAGTTCGCAAAAGAGCACCTGGATGTTCCACAGCACTACTGGCAAAATGTATGTGGACAGATTAAACTAAAGTTGAGTTGTTTGGAAGGAACACAACACTATGTTTGGAGAAAAAAAGGCACAGCACAACAACATCAAAACCTCATCCCAACTGTAAAGTATGGTGGAGGGAGCATCATGGTTTGTGTTGCTTTGCTGCCTCAGGGCCTGGACAGCTTGCTATCGTCGACGGAAAAATGAATTCCCATGTTTATCAAGACATTTTGCAGGAGAATGTTAGGCTATCTGTCCGCCAATTGAAGCCCAAAACACAGTAGTAAATCAACAACAGAATGGCTTCAACAAAATAAAATACGCCTTCTGGAGTGGCCCAGTCAGAGTCCTGACCTCAACCCGATTGAGATGCTGTGACATGACCTCGAGAGCGGTTCACACCAGACATCCCAATAATATTGTTGAACTGAAACAGTTTTGTCAAGAGTAATGGTCCAAAATTCTTTCTGACCATTGTGCAGGTCTGATCCGCAACTACAGAAAACGTTTGGTTGAGGTTGTTGCTTCCAAAGGAGCGTCAACCAGTTATTAAATCCAAGGGCTCACATACTTTTCCCACCCTGCACTGTGAATGTTTACATGGTGTATTCAATAAAGACATAAAAATGTATAATTGTTTGTGTGTTATTAGATTAAACAGACTGTATTTGTATATTGTTGCGACTTAGATGAAGATCAGATCAAATGTAATGGCCAATATATGCAGAAACCCAGGTAATTCCAAAGGGTTCACATATTCTTTCTTGCAACTGTATATTAAATATTTATTATATGTTTTTTATTGTTTTACTGCAACCTTCAACCACAGAATGATTCAGGAGCCCACTCTCAACGAGTGTAGACAGCCTGCAGCTGCCTGCTGCCTCTCTGCTAATCGTCAGATGGGGGAGGAGAGGAGGTAGGGAGCCCACGTGGGTAACTGATTAGGATTAATAAAATAAACGGCATAATTAATACATGTGGCCGGTCAATTGTGCGAGTCAGTGGCTGGGCCCAAGAGGCAAAATAAAATAAACTATTTATTTTTGTATTTTATAAAAATAAAATAATAATCCTTCCACAGGAGCCCGCTCTCAATGTTCAAAATACACCAGAGAGCACAATTAACCACAAAGGATCAATAGTAAAAAAAAAAACATTTAATCACAAGCACATACAGGTAACTTCCAAAATAAAGAAACACCAACATAAAGTGTCTTAAGTCTTAATAGGGTGTTGGGCCACCACGAGCTGCCAGAACAATGGGCCTTGGCATAGATTCTACAAGTGGACCTAAAACATGCCAGGAAAATGCACCCCACACCATAACATCAAATTTGTATCCCTCATTTACTCAACTGTTTCCTTTATTTTGGCAGTTACTGCTTTCCCACAGTCGGAAAGGCTGCAATTTGGGCAGCATATGCACCAAATAAACTATGATTTCTTAATCTGGGCATGTCCTTAAAGATGCAGCCTGATAAATAGTGATGTTGTTTGAATAAGTCCCGAAAAAATGGTTATTTATATCAAACTCACATCCCTGATCTATGTGTATGTGGGCTAGTCTAGCCATATACTGTGGTGTCCAAAATGATTGGATCCCTTGATAAAGATTAGCATATAAGACTTGGTGAACACATTGAGAGGGATCTTGACCTTTCCTCCATACAGAATCCTTCCAGATCCTAGATGATCTTTGTCTGCACATATGGACTAACCTTTTCAATTCAAACCACAGGTTTTCAATGGGGTTCAAGTCCGGAGACAGAGATGGCCAAAACAGGTGATCCAAAAATGTTGATCACTATATCTTTTTTATTTTTTTATTACTTGTTAAACAAAATCGCTTTCTTTCTCTGCGCAATTGTATTAGTACAAAATAATATACTTTTTCCATTTATTTGAGCATACAATATAACACAGTATTTGTATTATTATTATTTTTGTATTTTTTTGCTCATCTTTATCAAGGGATAAATGGACTTTGGACCCCACTGTATTAGAAAGTTTGTATATATACTTTCACAAAACATACTTTAATCTATTAACCATGTCCAAAGTTATGCTTTTATGGAGATTAAGTCTACCTCACCAAATGACTCCTTTATCCATTGCAGTGTTAGTGTATGTTATCTCATGCTTAGCCTATGATGACGCAATCTAAAGTCCCTTCTCCTGGCCTTTGCCAAAGAAGATCTTCCACCTGTGCTGGAGTGCATCTTGTTTAACAGATGAATGTGTGGAGGTCACTTCTGGCTAAAATAAATACTTTGTCTTCCCTCCATGTGCAGCAGAGTCAGGCAGGCTTCTAATCAATATTGGTCGTGGTGGATATTTTGCTCAATTAAGAGATGATTTTGTCATTCATGCTGGTTAATAGTCTCAAACCTGTACTGAATACCCAATAACTAAGACTAGTATGGAAAATATTTTGCACCCTGTGATTCTTGCCATCACAGAAAATGAAGCATATCATTTTTTTGAACAAATATCCAAATTAATGGAGATTGGTTGATTCTTGATACTGAAAGTAGAGTATTTTCAATTTTATGAATACATTTCTTATATCAAATTGACATGACAAATCTCATATTAAAGACACATGACAACTAAAGGTTGTTATAATTCACTTACGAACATTTAACAAATATTTATTCCACAATCAAATTACAATCAAGTTCAAACGTGAAAATAGATTACATATTAGAATTTACTTTGCTATTTCCTAACAGGCATACAAAAATATGTATTTTTTGTTTGTATTTCCCTTAAACTTCAAGTAACCTACATACAGTTCAATCAACAGGAGGTCAATATTAAACCTTGTAGCACATTAACATCATTTCATTAAAGACAGAAATATTTCATATGGAAGCGGGACAAGCGGTCACATTGTAAGCTTGGTAAACATTTTCTAACTTTTTTTCTCTTAAATCTCACAATTTTCAAATGGGAATTATTTAAAAGTGACAATCTACATGTGTAAGTAACTGTAAATGTTACTTCTGTGAGCCTAAAACTCTCCCTTTCGGCAAATCTGTGTACAGTAAATGTTAAGAAGTGCTTCCGAATGCTGTCAATGTACAATTTGTAAAGACAACTTCACATCCACCATAGATGAAGGAAATCCATTGACATTACAGTACAGCATATTGCACATGGACATATTTCATAAGCAAATTAGGTTTGTCTTATCTTTACATTATTTACAGTTAATATGTGCTAGAAGCTCTTTCCATATGGAAAGGCACAGCACCAATGTGCAATTATTTGAGGTTAATTCTTCTAAAAGCCATCTTACAGTATTCACACACTCCAATGTAAACAAACATGCGTTGATGGGATTTCTTTGGAATTTTGTATGAAATTAATTGCACTTCAATTGACTTTTAAATTTTTTTAATCAATTGATAATAACATTATTACAGTGTGATACTCATGAAGGGTCCCACATGTTGATCCCACTGTAGTTGTCAGGGTAAGTCAGGCGTGTGGTTAGATCATATAGCCAAATACCTCTCTAAAACACAAAATCTCAAGTGGTTAAAAGGTAAAGGCAAATAAATACAGTGAAAGTAGATAACAGCAACAATACAATGACAGTGAAGTCTTCGGGAAATATGTCTTGAAAACTATTTCCTGTAATGCAGCATCATTCTCCCCCAAACAAACCCATCAACATGAGAGCATTTTAGGATTGAAGTTTGACGTTTTAAAGGAGCTAACGCAAGAATTGAAAATCGGGAAGACAGCGCATTCAGAATGACAATTCAAAGTAAGCTGTTGCTAGCATCTTTACTGTTGATTTCTTCTTTCGACTTAGTGTCATAGATAGATATTGTGACTGCTTTCAGAGGGGACGAAAATGTATTCAGCACACGGAACAATAGGCATGACATTGGCGCACATTTTGCAGTCTGTAAACATCTAAAAACACAGAAATACGTTTCTATTTCTGTTGACTGCAAATGGTATATTAATAAATAATTTGAGGAGAAATGAAAAGAACATCTGCTGTAAACCGTATTACTCAATCAACCAGCTTTCTGTGACAGCACACACAACAAATTAAAATAGGTCACCTAAAAATAAAAATAACCATCTGCACTTGACACAGAACAAGGATGGGACTGAGGTCTCACTCTGAATGAGCCAAATTCACATTAGTAGTCCTGGTTTAAGCACTGGTTGAGGATAATGATGGACTAATTAGATAGATGTGATCCACCACTGTACCCCAACTTGCCCTCACATGTCCTTTTAAGTCTCAGTCCCCGTTGGACTCAATGACCTTCTCTGTCAGGATCTCCTGGAAGGTGGAGAGCTGCTTCATCTGTTCTGTCTGCATGGAGTGCCTCCTCATCAGTTTCTTCTTCATCTTGAAGTCTGGGCCTCTCTTGGGTGAGGCAGGGGCAACTGGAACCAGGATCTTGGGACCAGAGTGGACGGGGGAAGTGGGCTTGCCATTGGCCCGGATGTCTGGGATGGGCCGGTGGGGGTTGACATTGAGTGGGGGCAAGAACCCGGGGCGGGTGTGGGAGATGTGGTCCAAGAGGAGGGTGCCTGAGCCTCTGCGCTCCAGAAGGCCTGGGGACCGTCTGCGCATGGTGATGGGGGAGATAGAATTGGGGATGCTCTCAAGGGATTCCCGGGAGGAGGTGGTGAGCAGAGAGAGGGGCGAGGCGTTGTACTTCCTCCGCTCCACCGACACGCGCCCTGAGTCTGGAGATCCAGGGATGGACTCAGGACACAGGTGTGTGTCTGACTCATAGTGCTCCATACGTGTAAGTTTGGGGTGAGCCAGGGTGCGTGAAGCCACCGCTCCTGGTCCACATGTATTTTCCTGAGACTCCGGCGCGGTGTTCCTGCGGTACAGGATCTGGTGCTGTTGGACCTTGTCGGCCCAGGAGGAGCTACAAAGGGCTGCGCAATCCTCTGAGCAGGATCGGTCAATGAGTTTGGGCGAGCAGGGGTCATGTGTTTCGATGCTGTGCCGACGAGACAGGAGAGGCCTGCCAGAACCCGAGATTGACAGACCATTCATCTCAGTGATGATCCTACCTCCACCTTCCTCCTCCAGTCCACCATCAACCCTCTCCTGTGGGACCCTGCTGAGCACTGAGGGTGCTACCAGCCCCCAAGGCTCAGAGTTGAGCCTCTTCAGGAGTTTGCGGGGAGGCGGCCTTTTCTCCCCTAGGGTTCTAGTGGAGGGTAGGGGTAAGGCTGATGTCAGCGCAAAGCTGAAGATACTGTCCTCCTCCTCAACCTTCTCTGCTGCTGGGGAATTGGAGGTCCGGATCGCCACCTCTGAGGGCGACATGCAGGCCACGGGCGAGAGCTTGTCCACCACCCCTGGTGATGGGGGGGAGTTGAGGTACTGCTTGGTCTTCTTGGTGCCCGAGGGTGACGTGTCTGTGGTGATGATGATCACTTCCTTGCCCTTGGCCTTGCAGGCGTCCAGCAGGACCTGGAGGGTGTCTCGGTCACCTCTGTTGATGGCATGGACCAGGGCGGAGGAGCCTGTGTAGTCCTTGAGGCTGGGGTCAGCTCCATTCTCTAGGAGCAGGGACACCACCTCTTTGCCCGCCTGCTCGACACAGGCATGCATCAGGGCGGTCCGCCCAGACTTGTCTGGGATGTTGGGATCGGCTCCTTTCTCCAGGAGGTAGCGCACCATTCTCTGGCGGCTCTGGGGGTCCTCGTAGCCAGCCAGGCAAGCAGCAGAGATGGGGGTCTCGCCCCGCTCGTTGCCTTCGTTGATGTAGGCACCCCCTTCCAGGAGGAGCCGGGTCAGTCGCAGCTTGCCCTGGAAGACGGCTTTGAGGAGGGCGTTCCCCTCCGTATGGAGGGCTCCTCCATCTCCCATGGTGCCTCTGGCACCTCTTCCTCCAGTCAAATCTGCTACACCCAGCTAGTTAGCTTAGCGCAGACTGGCCATCTTGAAGAGGAAGCTGGTGAACCTGTGATGAAAAACAAAGTGATGTCATAGAATTCTAAATTTACACTACAGACAGGCAGTGCTAAAAGGTGGTTAAGATGGTTACTTTGGTTGGTCTACGCATCTATCTAATGTCTAGTATGCAGTGGTACGGTACAACAGTTATACTGCATTACCAATGCAATCTCAGAGTGACTGCAATTGAAGCCTTTGATATGAAGTGTGTCTGTAAGAGCAAGACAAGGAGTGTCTGGATAGCCATCTCATGAAGTGAAATGACAAAAAGATGCAGCACCCATCTGGTATAACAAAAACATTTTAGACAGATGATACTGGTCCTTGACCGCACTATGCTAAAACTGGCTTATTTTACTAACTTTCCTGGTATTCCTAAACTATAACTATACAGAGTTGAATAAAGTTTGACTTTGCAGAGAATTAACTATGCATGACTTGGACTTTGCCTCCCATCAGCAAAAGAGCAACTTCCCGCTGCAGTAATATGGTAATATGTAAAACATAGTGAATATTTAATAATTTAGTGCTTAAAAGTGAGATTATACAGATTATACAGAAAGATGAGGCAATGACTCAAAAACTAATCTGATATCCAACAGGATGTGATAAGGTGAATTGACTTTTAAATGACTCCTAATACTGATTTAATTATTTTAATATTTTTTTCTGTGACTGAAAATCAACATAATGATGTTCTTGGAATATTAATTTTACCAAACCTTCCTCTAAGTAATCTATTTCAATGATCTCAACAACAAAAAAATCCAGCCACAACTTTCCCCGTGACCCAAGAGGAGGAGGGACTGGCTGCCTGTGGCTCACCAGTGTGTCCCAACCCACCCTATGAGATCTAGTGATCTATTTGGATGGAGAGAAGGAGATGCATCTTGTGCAGAGAGAAATAAAAAGCTGTCTAGCTATGAATGAGCTTCCCCCGTATGTCAACTGGGATATTTAGTTCTATGCTAAGGTGATTCAACGTGCCCTATTCATGTTAATAAACAACTATTTCATAACCCAGGTGAACAACGAGCATGGGGACAGACAGTGGCTATACAAACCGAAACACAGAGTGTAATCATCTGTGTATAATAGAGAAGTAGTTAGTGGTGGTTGTGGGGAAGGGAGTTGGGGGGAGCCAGAATGAAGAGGGAAGATATTATTTGTCTATTTCTGTTTTTCATTCCCCCTGAGTGTAGCAATATATCCAACAACCTCACATGAAATAGTTTGAGAGACTCGTGACTTCTGTTACAACAATATTATAAGCCAGAGTCTTTCTTTGGCTGTGTTGAAACACATATTGAGACGTCTAACTAACCATCCCTAAGCATGCATATTATATATTTGAATGTAAACCCAACGTAAGTGTTTTAATACACAGAATGTGTTTGACACATTGTTTTAGAGAGAGGAAACAGCACCAAAACAGAAGGTATCTAATTCTGCACTGAACAGGACTCGAAACAACAAAATAGTGTTTTCAATCTGTTCTGTTAGGGCTCCCAGTCCCTGGCAAGGTGTTGCACAACACTTGATTAAGAACATCTCAAGATGATGTGTTTCAATACTCCTGCAAAATTAAGGTTTCGTCTTCTTCAAGTTGGTGGCAGCTCAGTTGCCACTAGTTTTGGTGTTACAAAGCATTTCATTTTAACAGTGCAGCATTTACAAACACAGTTTAATTTGAGTGAGTCGGAGTACTTCCTTACAATGACTAGGGCTCGGTCTTTCTTTCATTCAGACTGTGATCAATACACTCAATTAAATTTAATCTATCCACCCCTTTTTATTATGGCCTATTTGCCTAAATAATTCTGTTGGGAATCAATGGCAGTTTAATAACAGTTGTTACTTTGTCATTACTGGCTCGCAGCCAGGGGACTCCGTGGGTGGAGTGGGAAGCAGTTGACAGGTGCTGAGTTGAGATGGGCTGAGGGAGAGGCTCTCTATCCTGAGAATGTGGCTACGAGGCTGCCACCTACAGCTCTCTCTCTGTGTGTGTGTGTGTGTGTGTGTGTGTGTGTGTGTGTGTGTGTGTGTGTGTGTGTGTGTGTGTGTGTGTGTGTGTGTGTGTGTGTGTGTGTGTGTGTGTGTGTGTGTGTGTGTGTGTGTGTGTGTGTGTGTGTGTGTGTGTGTGTGTGTGTGTGTGTGTGTGTGTGTGTGTGTGTGTGTGTGTGTGTGTGTGTGTGTGTGTGTGTGTGCCTGACACTAGTCTGCCCATGCTAAAGACCCAATCTGTCGACTGGGGCGGAAGGCAATTTGACAATCCACAATGATCTGCATCAAAGTGGATGACGATCCTCAATGATCTGCATCAAAGTGGATGACGATCCTCAATGATCTGCATCAAAGTGGGTTGATGCCTTTGAAACAATGTAGTAAAGTATTATTACAGTTACTGGATTAACCACCATTATAGATTATTAGCGTTTCAGAATTACAGAGAGAGAGACTCTCCTTTCTCTATATATTGTTCCTCTACAATATTAAATAAATACATCAATAAATTGTTGAAGACTCCAGCCACTCAGGTCATAGACTGTTCTCTCAGCTACCGCCTGGCAAGCCATACCGATGCACCAAGTATGGAACCAACAGGACCCTGAACAGCTTCTACCCCCAAGCCATAATACTGATAAATAGTTAGTCTATCACATACGCTGCTGCTGCTGTTTACTATCTGTAACTTTATTCTTCGTTATATGTACATATCTACCTCTTACCTCGTAGCCCTGCACATCAACTGGTACTGGTAGTCCTTGTACAGCCAAGTTATTATTACTCATTGTGTATATATTATTACATGTTTTACTTTTCTAGTATTTAGCTATTTTCTTTCTCTGCTTTGTTGGGAAGGGCATGTAAGTAAGCATTTTACTGTTAGTCCACACCTGTTGTTTACAAAGCATGTGACGAGTAAGATGTGATTTGATTTGATACTACTGTATACATACAGATGTAGGATCTTAATTTGAGCCAGTTTGCTACCGCAGTAAAATAATCCTTCAGCAATAGGAAATGTTCATTATTATGCAGATTATAATTTGTGGGGGTTGACACATTTTTTGTTAAGGCAAATCACATTTGAAATGTCAAAGTGGAAATTACAAACATTAGAAGCATTTTTAAAACTCAAATACATTACAAGTTTGCATATTTTCTGAGTAACCTAAATATTAAGCGGCTTTCGTCAAGCTGTCCACTCAAGAAAATGCTTCAAACTGTAACCAGTGCTTGCAACCTGGTTCAGGTTATCAGTAAACCTACCAGAGTATTCACAAACAGAACAGGAACTAAATCATCCACTTCTATTGATCACATCTAATACTGCAGAAATCTGCTCTAAAGCAGTATCCACACCCATCAGATGTAATGATCATAATAGCCATATCTAGGAAAAACAAAGTTTCAAAGATGACCTAAAATAGTGTATAAGTGATCATACAAGAGGTTTTGCAATGATTCCTATGTTGAAAATGTGACAAATATTTGTTGGTCTGATGTGTGTAATGAGGAGCATCCTGACGCAGCACTTAAATAATTTACGAAATTGCTTATTCCAGTTACTAATAAGCAAGCACTCATTAAGAAAATTATTGTAAAAACTGTTAAATCCCTGTGGATTGATGAGGAATTGTGGTTGAGGGGGATGAGGCAAAAGGAATGGCAAAATGTCTGTCTGCACAGCCGAGTGGCAAACGTACTATAAATTGGGACTAATCTTAACAAAAAGAAGAAGAAATTCCTATGAAACAAAAATAAATTATATAAAGAATGATACTAAAAAGCACCTTAAATAAAATGTTGGGCAAAAAGGCAAACTCAGCTCCATCATTCATTGAATCAGATGGCTCATTCATCAAAAAACCCATTGATATTGCCAACTACTTGAAAGATTTTTTCATTGAAAATTCAGAAATGACATACCAACAACAAATTATGAACCTACACCTCCATACATAACTGACCAAATTATGAAAGGCAAGTATTAGTCCCTTGCTTCCACACCTGCATTGCTTGCTGTTTGGGGTTTTAGGCTGGGTTTCTGTACAGCACTTTGAGATATCAGCTGATGTAAGAAGGGCTATATAAATAAATTTGATTTGATATTATCATTTTGAATTCTGTAAAGTGAGTGTGGAAGAGGTGAAATAAATGTTGTTTTCTATCAACAATGACAAGCACCCTGGGTCTAAAAACTTGGATGGAAAATTACTGAGGATGATAGTGACTATATTGCCACTCCTATTTGCCATCTATTCAATCTAAGCCTACAGGAAAATGTGTGCCCTCAGGCCTGGAGGGAAGCAAAAGTAATTTCGCTACCCAAGAATAGCAAAGCACCCTTTACTGGCTCAAACAGCCGAGCAGAGTAAGCCTGTTAACAACCCTTCTTAGTAAACGTTTAGAAATGGTGTTTGACCAGATACAATGCTATTTCACAATAAACAAATTAACAACATACTTGAAGCACGCTTACAGGGAAGGGCATTCAACGTGTACAGATGGCACTTACACAAATGACTGATGATTGGCTGAGAGAAATTATCAATAAGAATCTGCTGCTGGAGAAACGTATGTGTTATGGCTTTACATCCCCTGCTATATTGTGGATCGAGACTTACCTGTCTAACAGAACACAGAGGTTGTTCTTTAATGGAAGCATCTCCAACATAATCCAGGTAGAGTCAGGCATTCCCCAGGGCAGCTGTCTAGGCACCTACTTTTTAAAATCTTTACCAATGACCTGCCACTGGCACTGAGTAAAGCCTGTGTGTCCATGTATGCTGATGACTCAACACTGCACATGTCAGCTACCACAGCAAGTGAAATCACTGCAACGCTTAACAAAGAGCTGCAGTCAGTTTCAGAATGGGTGTCAAGAAATAAGCTGGTCCTAAATATTTCAAAAACTAAAAGCTATTTAGGACAAATCATTCACTAAATCCTAAACCTCAACTAAATCTTGTAATGAATAATGTGGAAATTGAGCAACTTAATGAGACTAAACTGCTTGGTGTAACCGTGGATTGTAAACTGTCATGGTCAAAACATATTGATGCAACGGTAGCTAAGATGGGGAGAGGTCTGTCCATAATAAAGCACTACTATGCTTTCTTGACATCGCTATCAACAAAACAACTACTATAGTCCCTAGTTTTGTCACACCTGGACCACTGTCCAGTCATATGGTCAATTGCCACAAAGAGACACATAGGCAAATTACAATTGGCCCAGAACAGAGCAGCACGGCTGGCCCTTAGAGGTACATGGAGGGCCAGCATGTCTTTGTGTCACGATCGTGTGGTGGATTGACGGACCAAAATGCAGCTCTTGGAAAATAAGCCATCTTCTTTATTAAACAAAAACACGAAGATGAACACGACACAAAAACACTATACAAAATAACAAAATAACAAAACGACCGTGAAGCTACAAACGTTGTGCATAGACAGACAGGCTACTAACGTTCTGACATAGACAATTACCCACAACTAATGAGAGCCTATGGCTACCCTAAATAAGGCTCCCAATCAGAGACAACCGAAATCAGCTGTCTCTAATTGGGAACTCATTCAGGCCACCATAGACTCTCCTAGACAACTAAACATACATAGAAAACACTAGACACCTGTACTACACACAAACCCATATACTATACAACAACCCATAACCCCTTTACCATATAAACACCCAACACCAACAAAACATAAACATTCCCCATGTCACACCCTGACCTAACTAAAATAATCAAGAAAACAAAGAATAATAAGGCCAGGGCGTGACATAACCCCCCCCTTGAGGCGCGAACTCCGGGCGCACCATACACAGTCTAGGGGAGGGTCTGGGTGGGCTCCCCTCCACGGTGGCGGCTCCGGCTCTGGTCGTAGTCCCCACGTCACCACAGTACCTAACCACCTCCTAGGCCTCCTCCAAACGACCCCCCTCCACATTAACCCCATTGCATTCAGGGGGAGTTCCGGACTAAGGGACAGCTCCGGACTAAGAACCAGTACCAGGGTCAGGGGCAGTACCAGGATAAGGGGCAGTACCAGGGTAAGGGGCAGCACCAGGGTAAGGGGCAGCACCAGGGTAAGGGGCAGCACCAGGGTAAGGGGCAGCACCAGGGTAAGGGGCAGCTCCAGGGTAAGGGGCAGCTCCGGACTGAGGAATGGCAGCTCCGGACTGAGGAATGGCAGCTCCGGACTGAGGGACTGCAGCTCCGGACTGAGGGACGGCCCATGGCTGGCTGACAGATCTTGCTGCTCATGGCTGGCTAACGGATCTGGCTGCTCATGGCTGGCTAACTGATCTGGCTGCTCATGGCTGGCTAACTGATCTGGCTGCTCATGGCTGGCTGACGGATCTGGCTGCTCATGGCTGGCTGACGGATCTGGCTGCTCATGGCTGGCTGACGGATCTGGCTGCTCATGGCTAGCTGACGGATCTGGCTGCTCATGGCTAGCTGACGGATCTGGCTGCTCATGGCTAGCTGACGGATCTGGCTGCTCATGGCTAGCTGACGGATCTGGCTGCTCATGGCTAGCTGACGGATCTGGCTGCTCATGGCTAGCTGACGGATCTGGCTGCTCATGGCTAGCTGACGGATCTGGCTGCTCATGGCTAGCTGACGGATCTGGCTGCTCATGGCTAACTGACGGATCTGGCTGCTCATGGCTAGCTGACGGAACTGGCTGCTCATGGCTAGCTGACGGATCTGGCTGCTCATGGCTAGCTGACGGATCTGGCTGCTCATGGCTAGCTGACGGATCTGGCTGCTCATGGCTAGCTGACGGATCTGGCTGCTCATGGCTAGCTGACGGATCTGGCTGCTCATGGCTAGCTGACGGATCTGGCTGCTCATGGCTGGCTGACTGATCTGGCTGCTCCTGTCTGGTTGGCGGCTCTGGCAGATCCTGTCTGGTTGGCGGCTCTGGCAGACCCTGTCTGGTTGGCGGCTCTGGCAAATCCTGTCTGACGGACGGCTCTAGCGGCTCCTGTCTGGCTGGCGGCTCTAGCGGCTCCTGTCTGGCGGACGGCTCAGTGGGCTCATGGCAGACGGGCGGCTTTGCAGGCTCATGGCAGACGGGCGGCTTTGCAGGCTCATTGCAGACGGATGGCTCAGATGGCGCTGGGGAGACGGATGGCTCAGATGGCGCTGGGGAGACGGATGGCTCAGATGGCGCTGGGGAGACGAGCAGTTCAGTCAATGCTGTGCAGACGGCAGACTCCTGCCGGCTGAGGCGCACTGTAGGCCTGGTGCGTGGTGCCGGGACTGGTGGCACCGGGCTGGGGACACGCATCTCAGGGCTAGTGCGGGGAGCAGCAACAGGACGCACAGGACTCTGGGGACACACAGGAGGCTTGGTGCGTGGTTTAGACACTGGTGGTAAAGGGCTGGAGACACGCACCATATAGCTAGTGCGTGGAGGAGGCACTGGTGGTACTGGGTTGGGGCGGGGAGGTGGCGCCGGAAATACCGGACCGTGCAGGCGTACTGGCTCCCTTGAACGCCGAGCCTGCCCAACCTTACCTGGTTCTATGCTCCCCGTCGCCTGACCAGTGCGGGGAGGTGGAATAACCCGCACCGGCCTATGTAGGCGAACCGGGGACACCATGCGTAAGGCTGGTGCCATGTACGCCGGCCCGAGGAGACGCACTGGTGACCAGATGCGTTGGGCCGGCTTCATGACATATGGCTCAACGCTCCGTCTAGCCCGGCCGATACGTGGAGCTGCAATGTACCGAACCGGGCTATGCACGCGTACAGGAGACACCGTGCGCTCTACTGCGTAACACGGTGTCTGCCCGTACTCTCGCTCTCCACGGTAAGTACAGGGAGTAGGCGCAGGTTTCCTACCTGACTTCGCCACACTCCCTTTAAGGCCCCCCCCAAGAAATTTTTGGGTTGTACTCACGGGCTTCCAGCCTTGTCTCCGTGCTGCCTCCTCATATCGCCTCCTCTCGGCTTTCGCTGCCTCCAGCTCTTCACGAGGGAGGCGATATTCTCCAGGTTGATCCCACGGCCCCTTACCATCCAGTATCTCCTCCCATGTCCAGAAATCCTTTGGTGGTAGGTCCTGTTGCCGCCTTCCATGCCGCTTGGTCCTATGGTGGGTAATTCTGTCACGATCGTGTGGTGGATTGACGGACCAAAATGCAGCTCTTGGAAAATAAGCCATCTTCTTTATTAAACAAAAACACGAAGATGAACACGACACAAAAACACTATACAAAATAACAAAATAACAAAACGACCGTGAAGCTACAAACGTTGTGCATAGACAGACAGGCTACTAACGTTCTGACATAGACAATTACCCACAACTAATGAGAGCCTATGGCTACCCTAAATAAGGCTCCCAATCAGAGACAACCGAAATCAGCTGTCTCTAATTGGGAACTCATTCAGGCCACCATAGACTCTCCTAGACAACTAAACATACATAGAAAACACTAGACACCTGTACTACACACAAACCCATATACTATACAACAACCCATAACCCCTTTACCATATAAACACCCAACACCAACAAAACATAAACATTCCCCATGTCACACCCTGACCTAACTAAAATAATCAAGAAAACAAAGAATAATAAGGCCAGGGCGTGACACTTTGTGAAATATTGACATGTTGAAATCACCGAGCTGTCTGTTTAAGCAACTAGCGCACAGCTCAGACACCCTCGCATACCCCACAAGCCATGCCACCAGAGGTCTCTTCACTGTCCCCAAGTCCAGAACAGACTATGGGAAATGCACAGTACTACATAGAGCCATTACTACATGGAACTCTATTCCACATCATGTAACTCAGTCAAGTAGTAAAATCTGATTTAGAAAACTGATAAAACTACACTTTATGGAACAGTTTGGACTGTGCAGGCACACACAGCATTCACAAACACATGCTACACACTCATACATTTTAATATTGTTATTGTGCTGTATTATTAAATCAAATCAAATGTTATCTGTCACATGTGCCGAATACAACAGGTGTAGACCTTACAGTGAAATGCTTACTTACAAGCCCTTCACCAACAAAACAGTTAAGAAAAATAAGTGTTAAGTAAAAAATAGATAAGTAAAAAATAAAAAATAAAAATAATTAAAGAGCAGCAGTAAAATAACAGTAGCGAGGCTATTACAGGGGGTACCGGTACAGAGTCAATGTGCGGGGGTAACAGGTTAGTCGAGGTAATTGAGGTAATATGTACATGTAGATAGAGTTAAAGTGACTATGGATAGATAATAAACAGACAGTAGCAGCAGCGTAAAAGAGGTGTTGGGGGGGTGAACAATGCAAATAGTCTGGGTAGCCATTTGATTAGCTGTTCAGGAGTCGTATGGCTTGGGGGTAGAAGCTGTTAAGAAGCCTTTTGGACCTAGACTTGTCACTCTGGTACCGCTTGCCGTGCGGTAGCAGAGAGAACAGTTTATGACTGGGGTGGCTGGAGTCTTTGACAATTTTTAGGGCCTTCCTCTGACACCGCCTGGTATAGAAGTCCTGGATGGCAGGATGCTTGCCCCCAGTGATGTACGTACGCACTACCCTCTGTAATGCCTTGCGGTCGTATTGTAGATATGTTATGGTAGAGTAGTGTGTAATAATGTGTTGTGTTATGTAATTGTGATTGGACTCCCGGAAGAGTACCTGCTGCCTTGGCAAATTAAGATCCTACATCTGAATGCAGCCTGCGGCTCTACTCAGTATTTCTCCAGTGGATTTATCTGTCAAGCACCACTGAAGAAGTAATGTGTGACCATAAACATCTCTGTAGTGATGAAGAAAAGAAGCAGACAGATAGTATGTATCTCCTGGTCCTTGACATTATGGATTCCCTACAACAGGAGATGAGGCAGAGCAGACATGGCCTTTTCCATTCACATCTAGGATACTCTTGACAACTCAGGGATACAATCGTAGAGGTACTGTTGCTGATCCGTTGTCATTATTGTGAAATAATTATAATGTTATTAAGGTGAGATTTGAATAGAGAAAGCTGACCCGAGAGCAGAGCTCACTTTCTTTCGATCCTATCAGTGTCGACACATGCTCCAACGATGCACTCTGCGTGGTGTTTTGGGAAATGCATGTTACATATTCGGCTGCATCATTAAAACTAAATTCCATCGCTGTTGGTAAACCAGGCCCAGGTGTATTGTGTGGGTCTGAGCAGAGTTTTTCCCACAGCAGACGAGGGAGAGAGAGCTGTCTTGTCTAAGATCTCTGGACTCCAGCTCAGAGGCACTAGTCATTTCTGCCAAGATGGACCAGGAAAACAGTCAGTGTGAGTGCTCCAGTCCAGTGTTGCCAACTTAGCGACCTTGTTGCTATATTTAGCGAGTATTCAGACCCCTCTAGCGACATTTTTTTTAAAAGTGACTAGCGACAATTCTAGCGACTTTTTCTGGTGTTATTGGAGACTTTGAGACTCTGACATGAAAGAACGTATCGTTCTTACTCTTCACAACGAGCAGCGGGTGCTGCCGTGGGCCCCACCCCAGTCCTAAAGCACTCACAGGCGGCCCAGTCCTCGCGCAGCAGTCCCTCCCAGCTGCAGTCAGAGCAGGAGATGTTCACCCTTCCGCGTCCAGACTACAAATTAATCGCGCATGCGGGAAGCCGCCGCTGGCTGATCCCACCCTGGCTTACATTTAAAAAACAATTAACCTGAATTAGGGCCAGACTAGTTACCATCATTTTCTCACATTGCCACTGACAGTTTTTTCTATTGTCTCTTTTTGGTCCATTTAGATTGTTAATGTAGATTGTATACTATTTTTATTTTAATGTTATGGTTAAAAATGTTTTACTGTGACTTGTTCTAGGCTCCTAAATGGACGACAAGGTTAAAAACCAAACTAAATTAAGAAAACTAAAAAACTAAACGAAAAAATAATTATAATAATAAAATTAAAAACTAAGTAACTCCGCCAGAGTCTCTCTTTTGGGTCACTTTTGCCGGTCCCAAGCCAGGATAAAGGAGGTGGGTTGGAATTGTGATATTAAAAAAAACAAGAATCGACAGAAGAAAGTTCATTTGTAGTTCTAAACATATTTAGGGTGTTTTTTACTCACTTTGTCTATCCCACAACGTTATTCCTTTCTCCTACAGCGTCCATCACAATTACATGCACATGGCCAATTATGAAATTAGTTGATGTCATTTAGCGACTTTTAGGACAGCCAATAGCTACTTTCCTAACTGAGGAGTTGGCAACACTGCTCCAATCAGATAACGATGCTCAGCGTGCTTCATGGAGCTGCTAATTCAATATAGTTGCAGCATACAAATCCCTGACACAGGTTGCTTCCCTGAGACCTCTCAATGATTCACACCATGTCACGTTCGTCGTCAGGGTGGAAATGACCGGACCAAGTTGCAGCGTGGTAAGCGTACATTTATTTTTATTTTGAATGTTGCCAACAAAAACGAGAAACAACAACAAAACGAACGTGAAGCTGAATAGGGCTATACAGGCCACTAACACAGACAAATACCCACAACTAAGGTGGAAAAACAGGCTGCCTAAGTATGAATCGCAATCAGAGACAACGAATGACAGCTGTCCCTGATTGAGAACCATACCCGGCCAAAACATAGAAACAGAAAACATAGAAATAAAGAAACTAGAATGCACACCCTAGTCACCAAAATAGAGAATAAAAGCCTCTCTATGGCCAGGGCGTGACACACCAAATTTTTTCTTCCCTGTCATACTGTGTTTATCTAGACATGTCAAATGAGAAGTTTTAATTTTTTACAACCAAATCAACAAAAAAATGATGTAAATGATATATTGCAGAAGGATCCAGACAATTTTTTTGTGATTTCATATGTTTTAGAGTAATTTACCCCAAACAGCAAATCACTTCCTGAATGGCTCCAAAAACACCCAAATACATCAAACTGCAAAGCTCTCAGTCTAGTGATGCATGTCTTCAGATGTCATACACATGAAATACACATTGTGTCATTTCAAGTTTTATCTGCAACGTTAGGCTATATTCCATTTTGTGAGCGCTTCTAGCGATACCTCTCAAGTCAATTTTACAGGTAGGCCTAACTGCCTAAATAAAGTAAACACTTGAGTAAATGAGGGATACAATTTATATTGAAAGCATGGGGTGGTCGCCCAAAAATGAAGACACTATTTGTTAGTACAGTATTTCCTTTTTTTGGAAGTTACCTGTAGCAGCCGGCTACACGGAAAATGGAACTGCTTGAGAAGGCTTGAGTCGCAAAAAAGGAAATATAACATTGCGGATACATTTCGGAATGACACAACTTCAGGTGTACAACATCTAAAGACCTGCAGTACTATACTGAGAGCGTTGCTGTTTCTAAAATTATGTATTTGGGTATTTTGATCATTTTTTCAGGGCCCTCAAAATACATGAGGATGAGGAAGTGATTTGCAGTTTGGGGTAAATTCCTCTAAAACATCTGAAATCACCAAAAGATTTGGATGGACCCTGCCATTTACATAAAATATAGAGATTTGGTTGTGAAAAAATTGTTCAGGTTGAACCTGCTGCAGCTGCAAACACACACACCTACTCACACAGTGGTGTCATGATTGTCGCCGCCTCTGAGCGTCCCAGTGTTTGACCCCTTGCTCTGGGCTGTGGAACGGACAGGAGCGACAGAGGGGTTGACATCGATTCACCCGCAATTTTCCAACCAGACTCCTCACTTCGCACTCCCACTCTGATAAGGGAGGCAGTAGAAGCTATTTCTGGCTGGGTAGTGTCAGCTATAGAATGACATTTATCATCCTAGCTGCTATCTATCACTGCAGTTTCAACTGACGTAATGCCTTAATCTAGGTAGATCGCGCATCCACAAATCCACTAAAACCTATTGTTCGCGCTTTAAATCTTGATAATCTATTGGCAAAAACAACATATTTCAAGCACAGCACAACAGCAAAAGGTAATTGATAAGCAGTTGATTTATTTTTTATTTCATACCGTTGTTGTATTGAGTACCAGTAATAGGTCTGCAGTAACTATTTATTGATATCCCTCTTAAAACATATTTCAGGCTACTCAGTCTGTTGAGTAGATTGCTATCCTTTTTGTCCAAGGACAAGTCTTTAGTCCTTAATATATCAGAGTCTGTGCTTTTCCATACCAATTTCTTTCCCCATCTCTCGACAGGTCTCTTTAATATTGCTCTTCCTCACTGACTTTCCGTTTATAACATCTCTGTTGTTTGGTTTACTCACATTATCTGTGTTGACTGTGGAAAAAATGTAACCTCTCAAGGCTGGGTCTGTCTGGGTTTATAAAACAGACTGTGCATTTGACTGCTTTGGAAAGTATTCAGATCACTTGACTTTTTCCACATTTTGTTACGTTATAGCCTTATTCTAAAATTGATTAAATTGTTTTTCCCCCCTCAATCTACACACAAAACCCCATAATGACAAAGCAAAAACAGTTAAAAAAAAAAAGTTTGCTAATTTATAAAAACATTAAATATCACATTTACGTAAGTATTCAGACCCTTTACACAGTACTTTGTTGAATCACCTTTGGCAGTGATTACAGCCTTGATTCTTCTTGGGTATGATGGTACAAGCTTGGCATACCTGTATTTGGGGAGTTTTTTTATATTCTTCTCTGCAGATTCTCTCAAGCTCTGTTAGGTTGGATGGTGCTACCACCATGATGCTGCTACCACCATGCTTCACCGTAGGGATGGTGCTAGGTTTCCTCCAGACGTGATGCTTGGCATTTATGCCAAATAGCTCATTCTTGGTTTTATCAGACCAGAAATCTTGTTTCTCATGGTCTGACAGTCTTTAGGTGCCTTTTGGCAAACTTCAATCGGGCTGTCATGTGCCTTTTACTGAAGAGTGGCTTCCGTCTGGCCATTCTACCATAAAGGCCTGATTGGTGGAGTGCTGCAAAGATGGTTGTCCTTCTGGAATGTTCTCCCATCTCCACAGAGGAACTCTAGAGCTCTGTCAGAGTGACCATTGGGTTCTTGGTCACCTCCCTGACCAAGGCCCTTCTTCTCCGATTGCTCAGTTTGGCCGGACGGCCAGCTTTAGGAAGAGTCTTGGTGGTTCCAAACTTCTTCCATTTAAGAATGATGGAGGCCACTGTGTTCTTGGGGACCTTCAATGCTGCAAACAAATTTCGTACCCTTCCCCAGATCTGCGCCTCAACACAATCCTGTCTCAGAGCTTTCTGCACAATTCCTTCGACCTCATGGCTTGGTTTCTTCTCTGACATGCACTGTCAACTGTGGGACCTTATATAGACAGGTGTTTTCCTTTCCAAATCATGTCCAATTAATTGAATTTACCACAGGTGGACTCCAATCAAGTTGTAGAAACATCTCAAGGATGATCAATGGAAACAGGATGCACCTGAGCTCAACTTTGAGTCTCATAGCAAAGGGTCTGAATACTTATGTAAATAAAGTATTTCAAGATTTCTAACAACCTGTTTTCGCTTTGTCATTATTCGGTATTGTGTGTAGATTGCTGAGGATGTTTTTTTTTCATCCATTGTAGAATAAGGCTGTAACGTAACAAAATGTGGAAAAGGTCTTGGGGTCTGAATACTTTCGAAAGGCACTGTATGCGCGTCTTAGTTAGTGTGTAAAAACATGTACATCAATCTGTGTGTGTGTGTATTTGTACGTGTAGGTGGGCAACATTATTAAAATCCCCCCACCTCCATCCCAAAGAGCTTATCGTTCATCATCAGACCTCTTTCTCACACACACTCTCTCTTTACCTCTCTCTCTCTCGCTCTCTCTCTCTTTCTTTCACTATCAGCTCACTGACTCATTATCAGCTAAAGTCATGCATTTCCATCTGCTCTCAGAAGACACACAGTTTCATGGCGGAGACTGTCAAGACTGAGTACTCTAGAGTAGAATAGAATATTCCTTCTATGACATGTCTGTCCCATGGTGTGCAGCTGCACCGTGTCAAGAACTGACATCACCCCAACACCCATTACTATAATTGGCCCTGTTGTACCCCCTGATCTGCCATCCTGGTATCCCATCTCGGGTGAGCTGTGCATGTCAGAGTGTGCCACACTTCCTGTTTTGAAAGATGGATGTGATGGCATACAGCACTGCCAGTGACCTCCATTGGCCCTCTAGACAGATTATTCATAATTCCAGGTTTGTGGGGGTGGATGTGACCTACACCTAACCTTTTCTCCATAGGAGCCTGTAAGAAGCCATCCACGTGTCATAGTTGTCTTATGCCCTTGTCCTTTAGTGAACCTGTTGTTTCTGAGTAGAAACTGCAGTGCTCTCTGTAACATTTACAAAACCCATAGTTCAGTAGCTATACATCTAATTGCTACAGTACATGATATTAATCAATATCTCTATGTGAAATACATTTAAAGATATACGTATAATGCAGAAGTATAATGATTATTCTCAGGAACATGAATTACAAGGGAAGTTTCTGCGTATAATGTAAATTCGTAATACAAGCAAACATCGTTCCCAAACGTTTCATATTATTGTTTCCAAGAAACTTAATCAAGTGTATATGTATACAATTCTACAATATCATACAGGCCCAATAGCAAAAGATTCAGCGAAACTATTATGTGAAATGTTGCAAGAAACTTAAATCCATTCCAAACTACGGTCGCTATCCATGGTGCTGATTCGGTCGTTCTGCCGGACGCCAACCTTCCGAGAACTGAGAAAAGCAATGTAAAGGAATTCATGCTTTCAAATCAAGTTCGTGATGGTGTTGGTAATATTGAATGAAACCGAGACGCAGCATCAGTGTTATCATATCGGCTCAAAGAAAATCTAATTCAAAACCTGTTTCAGTGACCAATCACTACGTCAATTGGTTTTCTGACGTACTGCTTCTAATATTAAACTAGCAGGGAAGTTATACTATTCCAGGTTATTGGACAAAAACAGTAACTGCGCCAGTAAAAAGAAACATGTTTCTCCACACAGAATGTAGCCTAGCCTATGCATTAGCAGAGATAATAAAATACGACCTAAATTACATCCCTGCATGTATTGCCTTTCTCACACACATAAAATGTAACTGACTGTCTGCTTCTCTTTTTGCTACATTCCATCATAGGCTGATCTTACAAGGACCGCAATGAGCCAAGTGACAGAATTTCATGACAATGCAGATTGGTTCATGATTTAGGTTACAGGGGTTGCCTCTCAGGCAATAAATGTGCTGCTTATAATATGGGAAAAAAATTGTGACAGCAAATCTGAATCAGCTGAATCTATTTGCTTTTTGTAGCAGTTTATTGATTAGTCTTTACATATAGCAAGGCTCAACAAAACAGATTACAACTGCCAAACGAATCGCGTTCGTTGGTCTGCGGGATTTTAGGCTATAGAGCATCTTTTATCTCTTACACAAATATGGTAAGAAACAATGAATTGGAAAATCTGAATAAGTTCAGTTGAATTGCATTTTTTTTTTATTGTTGGTCTTTCATCAAATTCAACTTGTTTTATTTTTTTCACATGGACAACCTAAACACTGTTCTCAGTTCATGTCGATATTGCTTTGTCAAGCCATTTGGCCATTACATTAACCACTCATAAGGAATAATTTAATGGCAACAAATATTTATGTAATCTACAATATGCAAATGTGGCCTTCTATCAACATGCGCTGCAAACACGATTTAAAGAGGAAACATAAATCCTTACCATGGATGAAACACGTTTAATTCAGATCCATTTGGCATATGTTTTTTTCTGATATAAAAGCCAGACTTCAGTCTCTGTAATATCCCCCAGATATTGTGATAACGTCGAGCCTCTCTCCCCCTCCCCCTCTTCACCCGTATCTCTCCCGCAACCACTAGTTTAGAAGACGCGGAGCGTCGCAGCGGGGGTGGGGAGTGGGTCGCGCGGTGGGAGTGAATACGAACGCGGTGGATATGTTGCGCGCAGACGATGCGCTATGATGATCCCTGCGCTCGACAGACAGGTAAAGAAACACGAGAGAGAGACCTGCTGTATATAGACATCATGTGCAGGAACGATATGACTGCTGTTCATTAAAACAGTAGCCTATACAATGTCTTTGGTGTCTTGATAGGCATACAAGTTTCCACACAGCCTGTTATAATAAATTTCAACAATGGATAGGCTATATTTAAACCTGATTGAGCTGGAGGTATGGGCCCAATATTGTCTGTTCTGTGCTTATGACACTATTCCTGTCCTGTAACCTCAAGGGAAAATAAAGAATGTATACAAGGCTCAATGGCTTGGTTGGTATAGATGTCGCTACATCCGCAATAACATCTGCTAAATGTATGTATGTGACCAATAAAATGTGATTTGATTTAGATTTATATAGGCTGATTCTGTAGTCCTCTATGTCTTTTCGCACCTCTGTAGTAAGGGGTTTTGCACCTCTGCAGTAAGCACATCTATTACTTCCACTTGTGATCACAGCTAAGACTAATCTGCACCAGTGACCCATCTTGTTGCCATATGAGTTCCTGGTTCTTAAATAAGGTCATAAGAATTCAGTCATTGCAAATTTGCAGAGGAAGGAAGTGGCCCACATATCCTTGGTGGTAGTCCATAATTAGTCACCTGCTGTATAGATTAGATATTGTTTAAATGCAAAGTCAGATGTATACAACAGGTAGGCCTATCTTATGGTGAATGTGAGAGCGTTGTGAACATAAAGCCTAATACACACAATTGAAGAAGTAGCCTAACTGTTCTGCTTCAACTTAATTTTTTTCACAAGTCTGGTCCCACTTGGTGTTATAAATAGTATATTAAACTGAAACACAGAATTAAAGCTAAAAAAAAGAGATAAACTTGCATTGCTAAAGATGGAGAGGAGGAAATACGTGTACTCCCCCGAATGCATAAAATACTTATTCAGCGACTGTTGCTATTATGGAACACTGTTGCTATGGCAACTGATTTGCTGGATTCCTACAGAAATGTTCCCACGGTGACACACTCACCGAGGCAGGCACACACACATCCATGCTCGCAAGTTCACAGACACACGCTGCATGCACACAGATACAGACACACAGACAGACAGACAGACTGACGCGCACACGCACACACACACACACACACACACACAGCTGTAAGGTTATATCAAAGTGATGGTGTTCCTATCCACCAATCCCCCAACTGGGAGGGGAATCATCACCAAGTGCTTTGAGATTGTAGTTGGCTTAGGGTGACTTGGCAAAATGCTTATTTATCCTCCTTAAATAGGTACAGTTGAAGTCAGAAGTTTACATACACTTAGGTTAGAGTCATTAAAACTTGTTTTTCAACCACTCCACAAATTTCTTGTTAAAACAAACTATAGTTTTTGCAAGTTGGTTTGGACATCTACTTTGTGCATGACACAAGTAATTTTTCAAACAAATGTTTCCAGACAGATTACTTCACTGTATCACAATTTCAATGGGTCAGAAGTTTACAAATACTAAGTTGACTGCGCCTTTAAACAGCTCGGAAAATTCCAGAAAATGACGTCATGGCTTTAGAGGTTTCTGATAGGCTAATTGACATCATTAGAGTCATTTGGAGGTGTACCTGTGGATATATTTCGAAGGCCTACCTTCAGTGCCTCTTTACTTGACATCATGGGAAAATCAAAAGAAATCAGACAAGGCCTCAGAAAAGAAATTGCAGACCTCCACAAGTCTGGTTCATCCTTGGGAACAATTCCAAATGCCTGAAGGTACCACGTTCATCTATACAAACAATAGTACACAAGTATAAACACCATGGGACCACGCAGCCGTCATACCTCTCAGGAAGGAGACGAGTTCTGTCTCCTAGAGATGAACATACTTTGGTGTGAAAAGTTAAAATCAATCCCAGAACAACAGCAAAGGACCTTGTGAAGATGTTGGAAGAAATAGGTACAAAGGTATCTATATCCACAGAAAAACGAGTCATACATCGACATAACCTGAAAGGCCGCTCAGCAAGGAAGAAGCCACTGCTCCAAAACCGCTATAAAAAAGCCAGACTACGGTTTGCAACTGAACATGGGGACAAAGATTGTACTTTTTGGAGAAATGTCCTCTGGTCTGATGAAACAAAAATGGCCATAATGGCCATCAAGACCATCGTTATGTTTGGAGGAAAAAGGGGTAGGCTTGCAAGCCGAAAAACACCATCCCAACCGTGAAGCACAGGGGTGGCAGCATCATGTTGTGGGGGTGCTTTGCTGCAGGAGGGACTGGTGCACTTCACAAAATAGATGGCATCATGAGGTAGGAAAATGATGTGGATATTTTGAAGCAACATCAAGTAATCAGTCAGGAAGTTAAAGCTTGGTCGCAAATGGGTCTTCCAAACGGACAATGACCCCAAGCATACTTCCAAAGTTCTGGCAAAATGGCTTAAGGACAACAAAGTCAAGGTATTGGAGTGGCCATCACAAAGCCCTGACCTCAATCCTATAGAAAATGTGTGGGCAGAACTGAAAAAGCGTGTGCGACCAAGGAGGCCTAAAAACCTGACTCAGTTACATCAGCTCTGTCAGGAGGAATGGTCCAAAATTCACCCAACTTATTGTGGGAAGCTTGTGGAAGGCTACCCAAAACGTTTGACCCAAGTTCAACAATTTAAAGGCAATGCTACCAAATACTAATTGAGTGTATATAAACTTCTGACCCACTGGGAATGTGATGAAAGAAATAAAAGCTGAAATAAATCATTCTCTATTATTATTCTGACATTTCACATTCTTAAAATAAAGTGGTGATCCTAACTGACCTAAAACAGGGAATTTTTACTGGGATTAAATGTCAGGAATTGTGAAAAACTGAGTTTAAATGTATTTGGTTAAGGTGTATGTACACTTCCGACTTCAACTGTAGTAACAAGAACAACGATTAATAATAAACATCACCAGGATGTGGTAATATCCAGACCAAGACAAACCACCTTTACAATGTAGGCTAAATTAAGTATTTTGAGCTAATGCATGCCAACCCAGCTCCCACACCAGGGAACAAATCTATCTACTTTATGTTGTATCACACTCACTCCCCTTGGAGGTTCCTACTTGGTGGCTCAAACCTTAATGCTCATTAGATAACATCTCAGCCATGACATTTAGCCATGACATTCAGCTAATCGAAATGAATGTATGGTACAGACATATTGATCTCTCAGATGGCAAACAAAAGTATGTGACCATAATTTTGGGGGAGATACTGTATCTCTTTTTCGAGGTTCTGGACTGTATTCAACTCCAATACAGCAGGGGGCAGTGTAGCGCAGGGTAGTCGACCCCAAGTTGCCAGAGTTCCGCAAAATGTAAACAACATAGTGTTTGGTAAGCAATAACGTAGCCCGCTGACTTGTAAACTAGCTAACGTTAATTAACTTGATAATGTTTTAATATTTTTTATATTTGAAGATTAGTAGCTAGCTATGGCTCAGAAGGTGGGAGGTCGTGAATAAGTTGATATGGGTAGTTAGTAAGCAGGTTGTCTTGGTGAACGATATTTTGTCGTGATAAATCTGACAGCACTAGCTAACGTCGTTATCTAGCTAACTAGGTAGTAACGTTAGACGCTAGTCGTTTTCTAGCAAGTTCTTACTAGCTACAGCTGTCATGTAGCTACTTTCCAACCAAGTTATCTGAGCAAGCAAGTTAATATCACTGAAATCACTAGAAGGTAAGATGGAACAAGTTAGCAAGCCGCACACAACTAGATGTAGCTAGTAGCTGTTGGGGTCCCTGATGATCTTCTTGGCCGTCCTGCAACACCTGGCGTTGATTTGGTACGCAGCTGGAGGATGGTAGCCTGGTTACCAGAGAGCCCTATTTCTGTCCAAAATCTGTCCACTTAAGCGTATCCTTAATTATTAAGCAGGTGGGGAGTTTTTGAATGGGGGCGATATGATAGTGTTGAATTTAGTCAAGATAAATATGAATTGTTATTTTGATACGTGAGGTGTGTTTAATCTAATATACATTTTGTAATGCTTAGGTTGTTATGAGTGTACTGATAAAAGTGTGATACACTTCACTGTTGACATTCGAGAAGGTTTATGCATATTCATGAAGCTAGCATAGCATCTCAAGCTCCATCGAATACTAGTGGTTGATGTCAACACCCTTAATCGAATATATTTTTAAAATAACAAAATGTATCCACCAATCCAAAGAGTTGACAGCACATTGTTCCACTCTGTGGACAACTAATCATATTGTTAGGGTGGAGACAAGCATCTCATTATATCCATATCTGGCTATATTCCACTCCTTTTACTCCATGTCACATGCCAAAGAAAAGAAAGTGCTAGAGTTCCAGACTGGTACCCAGACCATCCATGAGACAAAAATTATAGTTTTAACCATGTTTTTTGTTTTTAGTCTATACAGTGTTTGATTACTGTTACATTGTTTACAAACAATGGAGTAAAAAAGCTTATACTTTGGATTAGATTGTGATGGGGTATGACAGTTGAATTTAGCTCAGGAGGCGTTTATAAGTTACATTCTTCAAGAATCAATGGGTATATATCACACATTTTACAGTCTGAAATGGATGTAGCAATCACATATTGCCCCTTTAATGCCCCTCACACCTCTCTGATTCAGAGGGGTTGGGTTAAATGTGGAAGACACATTTCAGTTGAATGCATTCAGTTGTGCAACTGACTAGGTGTCCTCTTTCCCTAACACATTAGCCATTGCTCCCCTTCACAAAGTTTTTGTCTTTTTGTTGTGTTGTAGCTATACCTGTTCTTATTTATCCCTGGCTATGTGAGCTCTGTTATTCACTGTTCGTTAGCTAGAGCTAATAGTGTTAGAGTTATTGTTATATTACAGTGAACAGCAATCATAGGTGATTTGCGAAAGTATTCACTCCCCTTGGTATTTTTCCTATTTTGTTGCTTTACAACCTGGAATTAAAATGGATTTTTAGGGGGTTTGTATCATTTGATGTTCTTCAAGGCAAAACTGCTCCAGCTCCTTCAAGTTGAATGGGTTCCGCTGGTGTACAGCAATATTTAAGTCATACCACAGATTCTCAATTGGATTGAGGTCTGGGCTTTGACTAGGCTATTCCAAGACATTTAAATGTTTCCCCTTAA
Source organism: Salvelinus fontinalis (assembly GCF_029448725.1). Lineage (NCBI taxonomy): Eukaryota > Metazoa > Chordata > Actinopteri > Salmoniformes > Salmonidae > Salvelinus > Salvelinus fontinalis. Next base: position 30,366,374 of record NC_074670.1, on the reverse strand, counting down.
ACCACTCAAGTGTTGCTTTAGCAGTATGCTTAGGATCATTGTTCTGCTGGAAGGTGAACCTCTGTCCCAGTCTCAAATCTCTGGAAGACTGAAACAGGTTTCCCTCAAGAATTTCCCTGTATTTAGCGCCATCCATCATTCCTTTAATTCTGACCAGTTACCCAGTCCCTGCCAATGAAAAACATCCCCACAGCATGATGCTGCCACCACCATGCTTCACTGTGGGGATGGTGATGAGAGGTGTTGGGTTTGCGCCAGACATAGCGCTTTCCTTGATATCCAAAAAGCTAAATTTTAGTCTCATCTGACCAGAGTACCTTCTTCCATATGTTTGGGGAGTCTCCCACATGCCTTTTTGCGAACACCAAACATGTTTGCAAATTATTTTTTTTAAGCATTGGATTTTTTCTGGCCATTCTTCTGTGGAGTGTACAGCTTAAAGTGGTCCTATGGACAGATACTCCAATCTCCGCTGTGGAGCTTTGCAGTTCCTTCAGGGTTATCTTTGGTCTCTTTGTTGCCTCTGATTAACGCCCTCCTTGCCTGGTCCGTGAGTTTTGGTGGGCGGCCCTCTCTTGGCAGGTTTGTTGTGGTGCCATGTTCTTTCCATTTTTTAATAATGGATTTAATGGTGCTCCATGGGATGTTCAAAGTTTCAGATATTTTTTTATAACCCAACCTTGATCTGTACTTCTCCACAACTTTGTCCCTGACCTGTTTGGAGAGCTCCTTGGTCTTCATAGTGCCGCTTGGTTGTGTCCCTTGCTTGGGGTGGAACGGTCGTTAAGACACTAACAGCTTGCAGACGATAGGGAATTAAGGTCACAGTTACTTAAGACACTAAAGAGGCCTTTCTACTGACTCTGAAAAACACCAAAAGAAAGATGCCCAGGGTCCCTGCTCGTCTGCGTGAATGTGCCTTAGGCATGCTGCAAGAAAGCATGAGGACTGCAGATGTGGCCAGGGCAATAAATTGCCATGTCCGTACTGTGAGACCCCTAAGACAGCGCTACAGGGAGACAGGACGGACAGCTGATCGTCCTCGCAGTGGCAGACCACGTGTAACAACACCAGCACAGGATCGGTACATCCAAACATCACACCTGCGGACAGGTACAGGATGGCAACAACGACTGCCCGAGTTACACCAGGAATAAACAATCCCTCCATCAGTCCTCAGACTGTCCGCAATAGACTGAGAGAGGCTGGACTGAGGGCTTGTAGGCCTGTTGTAAGGCAGGTCCTCGCCAGACATCACTGGCAACAACGTCGCCTATGAGCACAAACCCACCGTCGCTGGACCAGACAGGACTGGCAAAAAATGCTCTTCACTAACGAGTGGCGGTTTTGTCTCACCAGGGGTGATGGTCGGATTTGCGGTTATCGTCGAAGGAATGAGCGTTACACCGAGGCCTGTACTCTGGAACGGGATCGATTTGGAGGTGGAGGGTCTGTCATGGTCTGGGGCAGGTGTGTCACAGCATCATCGGACTGAGCTTGTTGTCATTGCAGGCAATCTCAACGCTGTGCGTTACAGGGAAGACATCCTCCTCCCTCATGTGGTACCCTTCCTGCAGGCTCATCCTGACATGACCCTCCAGCATGACAATGCCACCAGCCATACTGCTCGTTCTGTGCGTAATTTCCTGCAAGACAGGAATGTCAGTGTTCTGCCATGGCCAGCGAAGAGCCCGGATCTCAATCCCATTGAGCACTTCTGGGACCTGTTGGATCGAAGGGCCATTCCCCCAAGAATTGTCCGGGAACTTGCAGGTGCCTTGGTGTTAGAGTGGGGTAACATCTCACAGCAAGAACTGGCAAATCTGGTGCAGTCCATTAGGAGGAGATGCACTGCAGTACTTAATGCAGCTGGTGGCCACACTAGATACTGGCTGTTACTTTTGATTTTAAACCCCCCCCTTTTTTCAGGGACACATCATTCCATTTCTGTTAGTGACATGTCTGTGGAACTTGTTCAGTTTATGTCTCAGTTGTTGAATCTTATGTTCATACAAATATTTACACGTTAAGTTTGATGAAAATAAACGCAGTTGACAGTGAGAAGACGTTTCAACAGTTTACAACAAAATAGGAAAAATAGGAGGGTGAATACTTTTGCAAGGCACTGGCCAGGATAAAAAAGAAGCTTATATACAGTTGAAGTCGGAAGTTTACATACCCCTTAGCCAAATACATTTAAACTCAGTTTTTCACAATTCCTGACGTTTAATCCAAGTAAAACTTCCTTGTCGTAGGTCAGTTAGGATCACCACTTAATTTTAAGAATGTGAAATGTCAGAATAATAGTAGAGAGAATGATTTATTTCAGCTTTAATTTTTTTCATCACATTCCCAGTGGGTCAGAAGTTTACATACACTCAATTAGTATTTGGTAGCTTTGCCTTTAAATTATTTAACTTGGGAAAAACATTTTGGATAGCCTTCCAGAAGCTTCCCACAATAGGTTGGGTGAATTTTGACCCATTCCTCCTGACAGAGCTGGTGTAACTGAGTCAGGTTTGTAGGCCTCCTTGGTCGCACATGCTTTTTCAGTTCTGCCCACACATTTCCTATGGTGTTGAGGTCAGGGCTGTTTGATGGCCACTCCGATACCTTGACTTTGTTTTCCAAACATACTTTGGAAGTATGCTTGGGGTCATTGTCCATTTGGAAGACCCATTTGCGACCAAGCTTTAACTTCCTGACTGATGTCTTGAGATGTTGCTTCAATATATCCACATAATTCCCCCCCCCCCCTCATGATGCCATCTATTTTGTGAAGTGCACCAGTCCCTGCTGCAGCAAAGCACCCCACAACATGATGCTGCCACCCCCGTGCTTCACGGTTGGGATGGTGTTCTTCGGCTTGCAAGCCTCCCCCTTATTCCTCCAAACATAACGATGGTCATTATGGCCAAACAGTTCTATTTTTGTTTCATCAGACCAGAGGACATTTCTCCAAAAAGTACAATCTTTGTCCCCATGTGCAGTTGCAAACCGTAGTCTGGCTTTTTCAATGGCTGTTTTGGAGCAGTGACTTCTTCTTTGCTGAGCGACCTTTCAGGTTATGTCGATATAGGACTCGTTTTACTGTGGATATAGATACTTTTGTACCTATTTCCTCCAGCATCTTCACAAGGTCCTTTACTGTTGTTCTGGGATCGATTTGCACTTTTCGCACCAAAGTACGTTCATTTCTAGGAGACAAAACGCATCTCCTTCCTGAGCTGTACGACGGCTGCATGGTCCCATTGTGTTTATGCTTGCGTACTATTGTTTGTACAGATGAACGTGGTACCTTCAGGCGTTTGGAAATTGCACCCAAGGATGAACCAGACTTGTGGTGTATAATTTTTTGGGCTGGTTTTGGCTGATTTCTTTTGATTTTCCCATGATGTCAAGCAAAGAGGCACTGAGTTTGAAGGTAGGCCTTGAAATACATCCACAGGTACACCTCCAATTGATTCAAATTATGTCAATTAGTCTATCAGAAGCTTCTAAAGCCATGACATCATTTTCTGGAATTTTCCAAGCTGTTTAAAGGCACAGTCAACTTAGTGTATGTAATCTTCTGACCCACTGGAATTGTGATGCAGTGAATTAAATGTGAAATAATCTGTCTGTAAACAATTGTTGGAAAAATGACTTGTGTCATGCATGAAGTAGATGTCTTAACCGACTTGCCAAAACTATAGTTTGTTAACAAGAAATTGTGGAGTGGTTGAAAAGGAGTTTTAATGATATACAACCTAAGTGTATGTAAACGTCCGACTTCAACTGTAGCTTTACACAGATAGTTTGGGAAAATAGAAGTTCTATTACTCAGTACTCTTTTAGTGCCCATTGCATTCTTCCTCCCTTGACAGATTTACCTGTGAACCCCCCCGCTGTGTGCTCGCTCCATGGCTGGCCTGGGCCGTGGCAGAGGTCGCGGCAAGGGGTACATGAGCTTCAGTATCGAGGCAGTCGGGATTGGGAAAGGGGAGAACCTGCCCCCTACAATTCTCCAGCCTACACCTCTGTTCCCTGTGAGTAAGGGGTGATGTGACTGACCCTGTAGCTGTCATTTTTCATTTTGGATGCACCTCATTGTTGTCAAATATTGGCTTTATTTAGAGGCTGTTCTCAGTCTTTTCTCCTGATTTTTCTATTTGTCTAAGCAACATCCAGGGCTGACTTTTTTTGTTTAAATGTATTGAGACCGTACGATATGTGTTTGGTTGGGAGCAAATAAGAGCATGCTATTTTGGGAAAGCTTGCATTGAGCCTTTTGTTGTCGTTTTAAGGACTAACCTAATATGTGTTATGTTTTTTGTGCACATGTAGCCCATGGAACACAAGCCTGTCCCTTTGGTGATGGGAGAGGAAGCAGAGTACATGTTGGCACTGAAGCAGGAGTTCAGGGGAAGCATGAAGACCCTACCATTTTATGTCCGCCCAGCTGTCTCCAAGAAAGGTACTTAAAGCCTGGGAAGACACCATCTCTGTGTGTTAGCGATGAAAAGAGTAATTACAGACATCCAAACGTAGCAGAAACTGGACAGTCAATGTCTTGTCACTGTCAGCAGCTCCCAATGGTGTTATTTTATTAAAATTATACAAGGTTTGGCTGACTTTGCCTAAATCAGGGGTGGAAATATTTTTCAATTATGCAATCAAGCAATTATGCTTCGATAAGAACATTTGGAGCAGCAAACGAGGTAGACATGATAATACACAGAGGCTTTCTTTTCAAATACATGTTTGTTCTTGTACCATGTTTAAGAAATGAATGAGCTTCTTGTCTGACTTCCAGATGTGGAGCGGTATTCTGATAAATATCAGAACAGTGAGCCGTCAGACAACACCCTTGAGTGGAATCCAGGTGAGTCAGCTGCATCATACCTCCAGTTCAAAAAATGTAACTGAAAGGAGATAGAAACTATGGAACATGTATTAGAAGGAGTGCATTGTATGATCTGATTACCAGCATAACACTGTTAAACAGGGATTAATAGAATCAATGATCTAATCCTGAAGCAGTATGAAATCACTCGCTACGCCGCCCCAGAGATGTCAGCCACAATGGAGTGTGAACGGTCCTGATTGAAACTGTCAGGTGACCCAAAGCGTTTCAAATGGGAGAAATTGAGCTGTCGCTCACAATTAGGGTCTGCTGAATAGAGGCTGATTGGGAAAACAATTTGAGGTTTTAGTCCCTCAGCTTTACCGGATGTGAACCAACATTCCATCATTTTGACAAGGTCATTGCTGTGTAAAAACATTATTGTAGCACCTGTGTCTGCTGATTGATTTTTGTTTTTGAACGTCAGACTGGAAAAGGCTACCAAAAGAGCTTCGAATCCGTGTCAAGAAGCCCCTAAAAGAGAGTAAGTGGATGATACAGTGTTGTTTTATACCTCACATTGATTGACTGGACATTTTTGTGAGTGGGACAGATTCACTATGAAAGCCCACCCACCATGTGATCACAGAAGGCTATTGCAATAAAAAAAAATCCATTCATTTTGCAGTTCTGTTTAGTTTGCTTCCTGCAGGACTTGATGACATGTACGTTGCTGGCGAAAGACCTGTCTCTTTCAGAGCATATTGCGCCCACATGATTTTTTTCCTTCCTATTTCCTGGGCGGAGTGCTGAAGAGAGAGGTGTCTTCAGAAGAATATTGTGTCTGACTGCTTGTGTCTCCCTAGAGACATGGATGCATCAAATTGCCATTCTGCTTTGAACAGAAGGATAAGATAAAGTCACTGCTGGTTACTGACGATGACAATACTGCCTGACTTATACATAAATGATCTGCCATTTTCTATTATGAGATAAATATAGCTTTTGGTTGAATGGCCTTTTAAATGACAGGAGAGGAGGGGGAATAGATAGAGGGAGTTGGTTTTCACTAATGATTGGCTTTTGTCCCTTTTCGTCTGTTACAGACACCTCTCTTAGTGTGGATACACCAGTGGACCCCAAACCCAGCAAAAAGACCCGGGTGGATAAAGAGGAGATCATCCATAAACTAGAGGTGGGAATAGTAGGTACTCAGCCAGTACATCAGACATTAACTCCATAGTCTGTATTCTATTGACCTCTTTACCACATCTATAGGCATGTAACACAACTCAATCTCAGCACACTAGATGAGGGAAATGTTTCTTGCTGTTAAATCTCAAACTTAATGTAAGCCTGGTGGTGTATTATTTTACTATCAATGTTATTTTTCTTTTCGTTTCTTTTGTATTCATTTGTGTCATATTTCAGACATTGGAGAAAAAAGAGGAGGAAGTGACCTCAGATGAAGAGGAAGGGGAGAAGAAGAAGCAGGAGGAAGAGCAGCAAGATGGGGAGGAGGAGTATGATGAAGAAGAGTTTGAAGAGGTAAGCATCTGTAGCCAATGTTAAATGGCTAGCTAGTAAGCGGTGTGCGCTAGTAGCGTTCAGTCGGTGACGTCACCCACTCTGAGACCTGAAATAATTGTTTCCATTGCTCCGCAGTGACAGGTAACGATGCTTCCTGGGTGGCAGTTGTCATTTCTTTCAGATGGTCCCAGGTTAGGGAAAGGAGAGGGACGGATGCAAAACTGCTACACATCCAAGCTCTTTCTTACTTTTTTCATCTGGTCTCATGCCCCACACAACCTCAGTGAGATAATATCACTTTGACTTGAATCCTTACTAGAGACAATTTCCCCTATACATTTTCCATTGACACCAATGGCATGATTTAACAGAAAGTGAGCGTTGCAAACACAGTTCACAAGATTGGAATGAGCTTTTACGTAGCATTTTTTCCCACTCTGATTGTGTTCCCACAGGAGACAGACTATATCATGTCCTACTTTGACAATGGAGAGGAGTTCGGAGGGGACAGTGATGACAACATGGATGAGGCCATTTACTGATACTTTGAAAAACAACAACAACAGAGCATTGAGCATGCCTAGGACCCAAGAGTCCTGGGAAAATATGTGACACTCCAGAACTGAGAGAGACTCCAAAGCTGAAAGAATGTGCTGTTGTTTTTTGGTCCATCTTGTATACATGGCCTGAAATTATCTTAATTTGACACATGAATCTTCAAAATAACCCAGGATTCAGTCAGTTCCTGACTTAAAAAAGAATCTCAAATTGAGACGCAGGTTGCACAGTTCAAACCTGCAATAGTTTTAAATGGCTCTTAAGTGTGGTGGTGTTCTGGAGAGAGAAGTATGTCAATCTTCATAAGCGGACATCTTTTCTCCTAACACCAGTTATAGTATAATTTCTTAGAGGGTTTTTATCCAATTTTAGAAATGTTAAAGAACTTTAAAGATATAAAATGAAGGTGTTTAATACACCAATTTTAATTTTATGCTGTTGTTTCATGTAGTTTATATGTAGTTCTAAAAAGTTATGTTTTGTAAAACTTTTATATCCATGTAATATCACAATGTTCTCTGTTAAGTTTGTTATGAACAAGGATTTTACTTAACTTGAAATTCTGAAAGAATAAATGGCAGCTAATTTGTAAACCAGGCAGTTTTATTTTCAATGCTACACAAACCATTTTCCTACTAGAAGCTGTACTAGTTCACCAGATGTCGCATGATAATACTTATTTCACACCAATAGGTGGCGTAGTGCTGAATGTTGAAGCAGCACACAAAGTTATCTTATCAGCAATACACCATGCTTGGTCAATACACATATTTACATAACAACTGATATTTTCTGACCTTCATTTTCAATTTTCTGACTGCTATTTGCTGACCTGTAATCAAAGCTGATGAGAATCATTGGCTTGTATATGTACAGTGAGCACATTCTCTGTCCTGAGTGTGTGTGTCTCTCTCTCTCTCTCTCTCTCTCTCTCTCTCTCTCTCTCTCTCTCTCTCTCTCTCTCTCTCTCTCTCTCTCTCTCTCTCTCTCTCTCTCTCTCTCCTCTCTCTCTCTCTCTCTCTCTCTCTCTCTCTCTCTCTCTCTCTCTCTCTCTCTCTCTCTCTCTCTCTCTCTCTCTCTCTCTCTCTCTCTCTCTCTCTCTCTCTCTCTCTCTCTCTCTCTCTCTCTCTCTCTCTCTCTCTCTCTCTCTCTCTCTCTCTCTCTCTCTCTCTCTCTCTCTCTCTCTCTCTCTCTCTCTCTCTCTCTCTCTCTCTCTCTCTCTCTCTCTCTCTATATATATATATATATATATATATATATATATATATATATATATACATTACATTCCCCCACCCTGGTGTTCCAATAAATATGTAGTGTTCTTTTATTCAGGAATGCCAGGTGGCCAGAGACAGATGCATGTGATAGATTGTTATGGTATGAGAAAGCTTTAGATTTCATGTCAGTAGGCTTGGAAACACAGTCAAATGAATGCAGCAGTGTCTGCAGCAAGAGAGCACCTTGCTAATCTGATTGGTTCAGACACCTTTTCACATATCACTGTGCAGGGTGATGCACTGAAAGGTAAAAGCATTAGGCTATAAATGCTCAAAAAAGGGTGCATTTTATTAATTCAATACAATGTCATTTAGAAGGCATGTGGAAGTGAAGAGGACACACACACACACATTGCTAAGGTTTGCACTGACCCAGCAGTTTCTAAGGGTTTCACTTTAAAGCCACAGCTATCCTTACTGTAAGTGTACTGTAGTTATACACTCACCGGACAGTTTATTAGATACACCCATCTAGTACCGGGCGGACCCCTCTATGTCTAAAGAACAGCCTGAATTCTTTGGGGCATTCTACAAGGTGTCAGAAATGCAGTTGCTATAGATTGGACGGTGGTACATTCATGCTGGGAACAGGCTTGTTCCATCTCATCCCAAAGATGCTCTATTGGATTGACAATGGGGACTGTGCAGGCCACTCAAGTAAACTGAACTCGCTGTCATGTTCCAGCAGATGTTTTACCACTCCTCAATTGTCCAGTGTTGGTGATCGCGTGCCCACTGCAACCGCTTCTTGTTTTTAGCTGTGGAACCCGGTGTGATCGTCTGCTGCAAAAGCCCATCCATGACAAGGACCTACGAGTTGTGCATTCGGAGATGCCGTTCTGCACACTACTGTTGTACTGCGCCGTTATTTGTCTGTGTACCGCCTGTTAGCTTGCATGATTCTTGCCATTCTCCTCTGACATTTCTCATCAACGAGCTGTTTTCGCCCACAGGACTTCTGTTGACCTGATGTTTTTTGTTGGCGTACCATTCTCGGTAAACCATAGACACTGTCGTGCGTGAAAAGTCCAGGAGGATGGCCGTTTTCAGAGATAATGGGTCCTGCGCGCCTTCCACCGACAATCATGCCACGTTGAAAGTTGCTTAGGTCACTTGTTTTGCCCATCCTAATGTTCAATCGAACAGTAACTGAATGCCTCGATGCCTGTGTGCCTGCTTATATAACAGACCACGGGCACTTGACTCACTGTCTGTAGGAGCAATCCATTTTCATGAATGGGGTGGCCTACCTAATAAATTGTCCGGTGAGTGTATATCTTAACATCTGCTTTGTAAGTCTATCTTAAGCTTTATTGGTCTGGGTGGCTATACTTGGAGTTTGGGGTAGATACTTCTTTGCTGTGCTACAGTTAGTTGGTTTGTATATAATTTCATGGGGGCATGGAAATGTTGTGCTTCTGATGTTGATTGCATCTGTGGCCTTTTGTTGTGTAAAAACTTAGTATGGAGTCTCCCTGCTGTAGAAAAGCCTGAAGTGCGTTGTCGTCCCTGTGCAGTAAATCTCTCTCTCTCTCACACACACACACACACACACACACACACACACACACACACACACACACACACACACACACACACACACACACACACACACACACACACACACACACACACACACACACACACACACACGCGCGCACACACGCACGCACGCACGCTAAGCTAAGCTAAGCTAAGCTATACAGCAAATGCTCTGGCAAATAAGCAGAGACCTGAAAACATCATCCAACCTGGAGCTGAGTGAGTAATGCTTAGTCTGAAGCTATTTTTTACTTTCAAAAGCCAAGAAGAAAAATACATCACAATTATATATTTTACTTTATAAGGACTGAATGCTCAGGCTACCAAGCTTGCTAGGACAAAGAGATTCAACTTCAATTAGCACTGACATGTGAAGCGAGACGTGTCGAAGCCTTTGAGCCCAACAAATGGCTGGCTACCCCATCCAGATCCAGAGGCCTTGAAGCCCCCTCCTGCTGTTCAGTCCATCCAATGGCATTTTCTACTAGAAATCTGCCTCCAGAAATATAAGCTTCTCCCAAGTGGATGTGACACCTACTCCCGTTGCCTGCTGCACTGCTGCTTGGATTCTACCTGGCGATCTGTTTACCGTCTGCCCTTGGTTGTCTCCCCCTGTGTGGTACAGGTACCCCCCACTCCCAAGCTTTCACTCGCCTCCAGCACACAGGCACTGTTGGGGCGAGTGACTCTGAACTTACAATGGCTAGCCCCAAGTCGTTATATATATTTTTTTTAATCTTGTGCATTTTGCTATTTGCCTCATGACTCCTGCATGCTTTGTTGACTACGAACTGTCCTTACCCAACCGTGGGACAGACTATGTTTGTTGACTCTGACTCTCTATTGGTAACACAGACTCTTGGCCTCCCATCCCATTCTAATCACCTCTCGCAAGCTTTGTATTCATGTTACCTGATGAAATTGCTGTAAAATATGATCTTGTTGTCATCTGATGCACATTCAGATGTCATATATCAGCGCTGCAGAGCTCTCCCTGTCCTCTGCCGTGCCCTGATTGTATTACTGCTGAGGATATCTGGAAATGTGCATGTACACCCTGGCCCATCTACTGTTGCTAGCCCCAATTCTGACTTCCCCTATCTTCTTCACTGATTTCTGCTCCCGTAAAAGCCTGGGTTTTCTGCACGTTAAAACTAGAAGCTTATTACCTAAAATAGATCAATTGAAAGTGTGGGTTCACAGCTCCCATCCAGTTGTGTTGGTCATTACTGAGACGTGGCTAAGGAAGAGTGTTTTGAATACTGATGTTAACCTTTCTGGTTATAACCTTTTTCGGCAAGACAGATCTTCCAAAGGTGGGGGAGTGGCAATCTTTACCAAGGATCACCTTCAGTGCTCGGTTGTCTCCACCAAGTCTGTCCCCAAACAATTTGATTTGCTGGTTTTAAGTATTAAACCTTCAAATAGCTTTTTGTTGACTGTTACTTGGTGCTATCATCCTCCATCAGCACCAGCCTGTACCCTACCTGCCCTAAGCTCTCTCCTGGCCCCTTACACCAAGTCTGAATTTGTCCTGCTATGTGTCCTAAAGCAATGGGACTACCTAAATATTTCTTAGATTATTACCAATACCACAAGATGTGACTCCAAACACCCAGAAAAGGCTACTCTTCTTGATGTTATCCTCACAAATAATCCTGATAGATCAGTCTCGTCTTTTCTGTAATTACAGTTTATGTTCGTAATGGCTGCTCAGTGAAACGACCAGTCCTCCTGATTTGTCACAGATGCTTGCTAAAAAGCTTTTAATTAAGCAAGCCTTCCTTCCAGAACTGGCCTCTGTAAAATAGTATAGAATCGGCTTGATCCCCTCTGTCGAAGACGCTTGGACCTTCTTTTTTGATATTTTCAGTGGTATTTTTAACTAACACGCGCCCATAAAGATAATGAGAATTAAAAACAGGTTCAGCCCCTGGTTCGACCGTGATCTTGCAGAGTTACTCCACCTCAAGAATTGCACTTGGCGAAAGGCTCGGCACACACATACTCAGGCTGACTGGCTCTCGTTCAGGCAAATGAGAAATAAGTGCACTCAGGCTATCCGGAAGGCCAAAGTTAGTTACTTTAAGAAGCAGTTCTCTCTCTGTGGGTCTAACCCCAAGAAGTTCTGGAAAACGGTTAAAGGCCTGGAGAATAAACCCTCCACCTCACAGCTGCCCATGTCCCTTAAAGTTGATGATGTGTTTGTTACTGACAAGAAGCACATGGCTGAGCTCTTTAATCACCACCTCATTAAGTCAGGATTCCTATTTGACTCAGCCATGCCTCCTTGCCCATCCAGCATTTCCTCATCTCCCAGCCTTTCTAATGTGACTATCCCTGATGCTTCTCCTTCTTTTTCCCCTGCCTTGCTACAAAGTTTTACCCTGCAGGCAGTCACTAAGTCCAAGGTGCTAAAGGAGCCCCTGAAACTTGACCCCCAAAAACATCTGGATCAGATGGTTTAGACCCTTTCTTCTTTAAGGTTGCTGCCCCTATCATCGCCAAGACTATCTCCAACCTTTTTAACTTGTCTCTCCTTTCTGGGGAGGTTCCCATTGCTTGGAAGGCAGCCACAGTTCAGTCTTTATTTAAAGGGGGAGCTTAATGCTAATCCTAACTGTTGTAGGCCTATTTCTATTTTGCCCTGTTTATCAAAAGTGTTGGAAAAACTTGTCAATAATCAACTGACTGGCTTTCTTGATGTCCATAGTATTCTCTCTGGTATGCAATCTGGTTTCCGCTCAGGTTATGGATGTGTCACTGCAACCTTAAAGGTCCTCAATGATGTCACCATTGCCCTTGATTCTAAGCAATGTTGTGCTGCTATTTTTATTGACTTGGCCAAAGCTTTTGATATGGGTAGACTATTCCATTCTTGTGGGCCGGCTAAGGAGTATTGGTGTCTCTGAGGGGTCTTTGGCCTGGTTTGCTAACTACCTCTCTCAAAGAGTGCAGTGCATAAAGCCAGAAAAGCTGCTGTCTCAGCCACTGCCTGTCACCAAGGGGGTACCCCAAGGCTCAATCCTAGGCTCCAAGCTCTTCTCAACAATAACAGTTCAGGCAGTAGGAAGCTCTCACATCCATTTATATGCAGATGATACAGTCTTACACTCAGCTGGCCCCTCTCTGGATTTTGTGTTAAATGCTCTACAACAAAGCTTTCTTAGTGTCCAACCAGATTTCTCTACCCTTAACCTTGTTCTGATCACCTCCAAAACAAAGGTCATGTGGTTTGGTAAGAAGAATGCCTCTCACCCCACAGGTGTGAATGCTACCTCTGAGGGTTCAGAGCTTGAGGTAGTCACCTCATACAAGTACTTGGGAGTATGGCTAGACTGTACACTGTTCTTCTCTCAGCACATATCGAAGCTGCAGGCTAAAGTTAAATCTAGACTTGGTTTCCTCTATCGTGATCGCTCCTCTTTCACCTCAGCTGCCAAACTAACCCTGATAGAGATGACCATCCAACCCATGCTAGATTACGGAGACATAATTTATAGATCGGCAGGTAAGGGTGTTCTCGAGCAGCTAGATGTTCTTTTCCATTCGGCCATCAGATTTGCCACCAATGCTCCTCATAGGACACATCACTGCACTCTATATTCCTCTGTAAACTGGTCATCTCTGTATACCCGTCGCAAGACCGGAATTGGTTGATACTTATTTATAAAACCCTCTTAGGCCTCACTCCCCCCTATCTGAGATATCTGCTGCAGCCCCCATCCTCCATATACAATACCCGTTCTGCCAGTCACATCTTTTTAAAGGTCCCCAAAGCACACACATCCCTGGGTTGCTCGTCTTTTCAGTTCGCTGCAGCTAGCGACTGGAACGAGCTGCAACAAACACTCAAACTGGACAGTTTTATCTCAATCTCTTAATTCAAAGACTCAATCATGGACACTCTTAATTACAGTTATGGCTACTTTGCATGATGTATTGTTGTCTCTACCTTCTTCCCCTTTGTTCTGTTGTCTGTGCCCAATAATGTTTGTACCATGTTTTGTGCTGCTACCATGTTGTGTTGCTACCATATTGTTGTCATATGTTGCTGCCTTGACATGTTGTTGTCTTAGGTCTTTCTTTATGTAGTGTTGTCTCTCTTGTCGTGATGTGTGTTGTGTCCTATATTTATATACAGTGGTGAGAACAAGTATTTGATACACTGCAGATTTTGCAAGTTTTCCTACTTACAAAGCATGTAGAGGTCTGTACCATAGGTACACTTCAACTGTGAGAGACGGAATCTAAAACAAAAATCCAGAAAATCACATTATATGATTTTTCAGTAATTAATTTGCATTTTATTGCATGACATAAGTATTTGATCACCTACCTACCAGTAAGAATTCCGGCTCTCACAGACCTGTTAGTTTTTCTTTAAGAAGCCCTCCTGTTCTCCACTCATTACCTGTATTAACTGCACCTGTTTGAACTCGTTACCTGTATAAAAGACACCTGTCCACACACTCATTCAAACAGACTCCAACCTCTCCACAATGGCCAAGACCAGAGAGCTGTGTAAGAAAATCTGGGATAAAATTGTAGACCTGCACAAGGCTGGGATGGGCTACAGGACAATAGGCAAGCAGCTTGGTGAGAAGGCAACAACTGTTGGCGCAATTATTAGAAAATGGAAGAAGTTCAAGATGACGGTCAATCACCCTTCTTTGGGGATACTTTTCTGCAAAAGGGACAAGACGACTGCACTGTATTGAGGGGAGGATGGATGGGGCCATGTATCGCGAGATCTTGGCCAACAACCTCCTTCCCTCAGTAAGAGCATTGAAGATGGGTTGTGGCTGGGTCTTCCAGCATGACAACGACCCGAAACACACAGCCAGGGCAACTAAGGAGTGGCTCCGTAAGAAGCATCTCAAGGTCCTGGAGTGGCCTAGCCAGTCTCCAGACCTGAACCCAATAGAATATCTTTGGAGGGAACTGAAAGTCCGTATTGCCCAGCGACAGCCCCGAAACCTGAAGGATCTGGAGAAGGTCTGTATGGAGGAGTGGGCCAAAATCCCTGCTGCAGTGTGTGCAAACCTGGTCAAGAACTACAGGAAACGTATGATCTCTGTAATTGCAAACAAAAGTTTCTGTACCAAATATTAATTTCTGATTTTCTGATGTATCAAATACTTATGTCATGCAATAAAATGCTAATTAATTACTTAAAAATCATACAATGTGATTTTCTGGATTTTTGTTTTAGATTCCGTCTCTCACAGTTGAAGTGTACCTATGATAAAAATTACAGACCTCTACATGCTTTGTAAGTAGGAAAACCTGCAAAATCGGGAGTGTATCAAATACTTGTTCTCCCCACTGTATATATACGTATATATATATTTTTTTTAAATCCCAGACCCCGTCCCTGCAGGAGGCCTTTTACCTTTTGGTAGGCCATCATTGTAAATAAGAATTTGTTCTTAACTGACTTGCCTAGTTAAATAAAGGTTAAATAAAAAATAAACAAAAATAAAAATGTTTCTGTGTACTGTGCTCAGCTTTCTAAAAGTCAAATATCTGTTTCATGACTGGTTACTGCACTCTATCTTAAGCTTTGGACAGTGATGAACTTGCTTCACTATGCCTGAACAGAGGCTCAATGTGCAGTAAGAGTATTATTCCTCTTTCATGACTCCCAATTTGTCAGCATAATAACATTTGAGGTTTTATGCCTTCACTGTAAATCTACTGGACCTTGGACATCATCCATGTGGCAGTGGTTAAGGCAGGGCCTCGTCTCCCTATTTGACCTTTACTGTTACACGGCAGGACCAGGTGGTGGGCTCTTCCAGTAGCTTCCTGCCACTGTGCTCAACAAACATCTGCAATCTGTCTCTATCAATGCCACCTGACTCTCTCATGGCATATGCTATTTTATAGTAATTTCAGGTACTCCTCTATAAATAGTGTGCATCACTTTCTAGGCCTTCTTTCTAAGGTGTTCATTTCACAACCGATAATGTTCATATCAAGTTTGTTACACAGAAGCTTAGGTCCCCTGTCTCTTGCTCAGTGCCAATATCAAGGCATTGAAATAAGAAAGGTATTCCAATGGCATTTGCATGACATTACAGTGGCACAATTTACTTATCAAGTTTGATGTATTATGATTATTCAAGTCAAATGTTTTGTGTCTAGGGTGCAACTCTAGAATGTTGAGCCCAGGCAAGGTGTAATCTAATCTGCTGTTGAATGACTCACTCACCCAATCCTGCCTATCCCACAGAAGGGAAAAATGACAAGTGATGTGTGGCGATCCACCAAGGAGCTGGGACTAATATAATCCTTCTCTACAGGAGTCATTCAGAAGCACAAATCAATATAATTGTGACCTAGGGAGGTGTCTATCCAATGAAAGATAATTGAGAGTTGTGTTGGTGGATTCCCATCTGAGCAAAGGATATGTAATCAGTCTCTTTATCTATCGACCCGTTTGAGTTTTGGGTCGTGCCATGTGGCCTTTAGCATGTGTCTAGTATTTTATGATTAAGGTTCTTGAAATCTGACAGGAGCTACTTGGTAAATGACAGTCATGATACCCTATTCAAAGAGGCCTTTGTCCTGCAGACTGCTTCCTCAAAGGGGTTTGGGACATGTTGTAACCTACTTGACTGGGCTCAAGGAGTCAGCACTCGGCAGCAACTGTGCGATCACTCTGCCATAGGAATGGGTTCGTAGAAAGGACTGTTGCTTTGATGTGAAGGCTGAAAGATGCTTCTGATGAAAGCGCTATTGTAACAGCACAATGCCATTCAGACAGGGGTCTTCAGATCAAGTAATGGCTTGAATGGGTTTGCGTCACTAACGGCTGAGGGAGGGCTATTTGAGAACCCTTACAAAAAAACATTCCAAGTACCAAGTAGGTCAACAGAAATGGAGAGCAAGAGGAGTGTGAAGTAAAACATCCCAAATTATGGTTACAGCAACCCCTGTTGTCAAACCTACTTACTTCTGAGAGTTCTGCCTGGAATAGATAGTCTGTAGAATTCATTCCAAGAAACCAAGCTGAGGCTAAGTATTGTGGCAGATTACTCACTGCCACTGAACATGGGCTGAAACCAGAGCTGATGAGAGGGTCCAGGGAAGAGGGGGGATAAAAAGGTTACTGTATAAATGCATCTGGGGGGGTTGACAGTACCCTTGACTTTTAGACACTTATCAGGACTTTCCAGAAGCCATTTCAAAGGTTCTCTGTGGCTCTTCCTGGAAAGTGAACAGACATTTTACTCAATCATTCTCATATTTTTTAAACCTGACCATAGTATCATCATGAGTCAAGTCAAACTAGATGATAGGGGATGCCTAGTCCATTTAACATATTTCATGGCTAGCATCATCCTTTTTAGAAACCAAGCAAATGTTTCTTTACTAAGAAGAAAAAAGGCACTACAACTTTTTTAAACTTAGAGCTGATAACAATAGACAGATGGGTTTGACAACGTCCCGACAAAAGTTGCGCTCAACCCTGAGACAAAAGGCTTTGTGTTGTCATTATCGTAGGTCAGATAGCTAGCAACAATGACTAGAAGCTGCTGTCCAGTGAATGTAGATGGCTTGTTTCAGTTAGTTGTATTTTCTTCTTGATACCATCTCTGGTTTGACGTGTTTTGACGCTTGTCACGTCTATGCTAATATGGCTAGGGTTAGCTAGCTAACTAACAACTGTAACAATGTATTTGAAAAACAAACGTGCTTTATTGGGCAAATTTATTTTTGTTTTGAATAAACATTTGCAGATAAAAAAACATGAGCTGCCGCACACCCAGAATAATAGTTAGTGTGGAGGTGCTGACTATTGGTGAATAAACTATAAACTATCAAAATAAAGAAAGTCGCACACTCCATGTGTAATCTCCCTGCAATTTAATGGGTATTTACCAACGTTTCGGCAGTCCTGTGCCTTCTTCATCCCTGTGCCTTCTACCTGGAAGGTACAGCGATGCAGAAACGTTGGTAAATACCCATTAAAGGCACAGTGATGCCGAAATGTTGGTAAATACCCTTTAAATTGCTGTGAGATTACACATGGAGTGTGCGACTTTCTTATTTTGATAATAAACATTTGCAGACAAAATATAGTTAACACATTGTTAACTATATGTCATTTCCGGTCACAACTTGCAGACTTGTTTACATGCTGCTGTGCGTTTTGTTGCCAACCTTACTTTGCTACCTGACAACTTTACGGTTTTTACTTTTTAATTACCGTTTATATTTTTAGTTTTTTCCTCACTCAACTTTTTTTCATTAAACTTTTTCACTCCGGACGTTTTATCTGGACATGGTTCGTCAGGACTTACAACAGCCGAAGCTAAGTAGTAACATTAACATGATGCCTTCTAATTGCAGTCGCTGTACTCATAATATACAGGAGAACGATCGCCTTACGGCAAGGATAGCTGTGCTGCGAGCCCAGCTTCAGACGCAATCGTTAGGCAAGGTTAATTTCAGTGTAGGAAAGGATGAAACAGCGTCTGTGCCAGCAGTAAGTACAGATAGTAACGTTAGTATAAATCCCCTCGCACGTCCTCGCAGCCGGACAACTTTCTCATGGCTTCTGGAGGGAAATGCTGTAGGAATGCTCAACCGGTCGCTCATTCAGCCGACAGAAACTTTCAACCGGTTCTCCCCATTAAGCAGTGAGTCGGATTTAGAGGCCGAGACTTCTCTGGTCTCTACTCCTCCCGTTACGGGGTCTGAGACGCTGAAGGCTCCCACCATTAGCTCTGGCAAATTGAAAACCCTAGTCATTGGCGACTCCATTACCCGCATTATTAGACTTAAAACGAACGTTAAGTCTAATCTGAAGATGGTGCTGGCTAAAGCTAAAACTGGCGAGTATAGAGATATTGTTATCCACGTCGGCACCAACGATGTTAGGATGAAACAGTCAGAGGTCACCAAGCCCAACATAGCTTCAGCGTGTAAATCAGCTAGAAAGATGTGTCGGCATCGAGTAATTGTCTTTGGCCCCCTCCCAGTTAGGGGGAGTGATGAGCTCTACAGCAGAGTCTCACAACTCAATCGCTGGTTGAAAACTGTTTTCTGCCCCTCCCAAAAGATAGAATTTGTAGATAATTGGCCCTCTTTCTGGGACTCACCCACAAACAGGACCAAGCCTGGCCTGTTGAGGAGTGACGGACTCCAATCCTAGCTGGAGGGGTGCTCTCATCTTATCTACGAACATAGACAGGGCTCTAACTCCCCTAGCTCCACAATGAAATAGGGTGCAGGCCAGGCAGCCAGCTTAGTGGAGTCTGCCACTAGCACAGTCAGTGTAGTCAGCTCAGCTATCCCCATTGAGACCGTGTCTGTGCCTCGACCTAGGTTTGGCAAAACTAAACATGGCGGTGTTCGCCTTAGCAATCTCACTAGAATAAAGACCTCCTCCATTCCTGCCATTATTGAAAGAGATTGTGATACCTCACATCTCAAAATAGGGCTACTTAATGTTAGATCCCTCACTTCAAAGGCAGTTATAGTCAATGAACTGATCACTGATCATAATCTTGATGTGATTGGCCTGACTGAAACATGGCTTAAGCCTGATGAATTTACTGTGTTAAATGAGGCCTCACCTCCTGGTTAAACTAGTGACCATATCCCCCGTGCATCCCGCAAAGGCGGAGGTGTTGCTAACATTTATGATAGCAAATTTCAATTTACAAAGGACAGCTTTTTTCCATCTACGTAACATTGCAAAAATCAGAAACTTTTTGTCCAAAACTGATGCAGAAAAATTAATCCATGCTTTTGTTACTTCTAGGTTAGACTACTGCAATGCTCTACTTTCCGGCTACCCGGATAAAGCACTAGATAAACTTCAGGTAGTGCAAAATACGGCTGCTGGAATCCTGACTAGAATCAAAGAATTTGATCATATTACTCCAGTGCTAGCCTCCCTACACTGGCTTCCTGTTAAGGCAAGGGCTGATTTCAAGGTTTTACTGCTAACCTACAAAGCCCGCCACACGCTGCTGCGCCTTCTTCACCACGCTGTCTGTGTGGGTGGACCAATTCAGTTTGTCCGTGATGTGTATGCCAAGGAACTTAAAACTTACTACCCTCTCCATTACTGTCCCGTCGATGTGGATAGGGGGGTGCTCCCTCTGCTGTTTCCTGAAGTCCACGATCATCTCCTTTGTTTTGTTGACGTTGAGTGTGAGGTTATTTTCCTGACATCACACTCCGAGGGCCCTCAGCTCCTCACTGTAGGCCGTCTCGTCGTTGTTGGTAATCAAGCCTACCATTGTAGTGTCGTCTGCAAACTTGATGATTGAGTTGGAGGCGTGCATGGCCACGCAGTCGTGGGTGAACAGGGAGTACATGAGAGGGCTTAGAACGCACCCTTGTGGGGCCCCAGTGTTGAAGATCAGCGGGGTGGAGATGTTGTTACCTACCCTCACCACCTGGGGGCGGCCCGTCAGGAAGTCCAGTACCCAGTTGCACAGGGCGGGGTCGAGACCCAGGGTCTCGAGCTTGATGACGAGTTTGGAGGGTACTATGGTGTTAAATCCTGAGCTGTAGTCGATGAACAGCATTCTCACATAGGTATTCCTCTTGTCCAGATGGGTTAGGGCAGTGTGCAGTGTGCAGTGTGCAGTGTGCAGTTGGGATTGCGTCATCGGTGAACCTATTGGGGCGGTAAGCAAATTGGAGTGGGTCTAGGGTGTCAGGTAGGGTGGAGGTGATATGGTCCTTGACTAGTCTCTCAAAGCACTTCATGATGACGGAAGTGAGTGCTACGGGGCGGTAGTCGTTTAGCTTAGTTACCTTAGCTATCTTGGGAACAGGAACGATGGTGGCCCTCTTGAAGCATGTGGGAACAGCAGATTGGGATGGGGATTGATTGAATATGTAAGTAAACAAACCAGCCAGCTGGTCTGTGCATGCTCTGAGGAAGGGGCTGGGGATGCCGTCTGGGCCTGCAGCCTTGCGAGGGTAAACACGTTTAAATGTTTTACTCACGTCGGCTGCAGTGAAGGAGAGTCCACAGGTTTTGGTAGCGGGCCGTGTCAGTGGCACTGTATTGTCCTCAAAGCAAGCAAAGAAGTTGTTTAGTCTGTCTGGGAGCAAGACATCCTGGTCCGCGACGGGGCTGGTTTTCTTTTTGTAATCCGTGATTGACTGTAGACCCTGCCACATACTGTACCTCTTGTGTCTGAGCCGTTGAATTGCGACTCTACTTTGTCTCTAAACTGAAGCTTAGCTTGTTTGATTGTCTTGCGGAGGGAATAGCTACACTGTTTGTATTCGGTCATTTTTCCGGTCACCTTAAATTGCAATAAATGTTCACAGTCAAGTAACAACACGTAGATTGAGCACATCTTTCATTTTGTCTATCCTGAACTTGCAAGTCTGGAATTTGTTCTGGTCTTGGCACTCACAATTCAGTGTTTAATCCAGACTTCAAGGCTTCCCTGATGTCCTCAGTGTGTGCATGTGTTGTGTGTGTCATTCTTGATATCCTGTTTTGACTAAGATTGTATTATACAAAATCAGTTAGTTTCTTGCAATGTGTTGTAATTTCAGGGGAAGGGGGGGGGGGGGTGAGTTGGTTATAAACTTTGTCTCATAAAATGTTCTAAAAGGAGTTTACAGCAGAGAGGGTCACTGCCATCTGTCACTGTCAAATGTGTACAGCATGCAGCAGTGTGAAGAGTAGCCAGGGTGTAGAGAATGTATGGAATACACCCTCACCCATACAAAAATCAACACACATGTCCCAATGACTGTACTAATGAACACTATGGCACATCCAATGGCATTAGACATCAACTTGTGAAGAATCTTGACTGTGAGTGGTTGTAATATTCCTGAAAACATGAGATGAGTGCATGTTCAGTTCATGGGTGAAAATGAAAAGTGTGCCAACTTGAAGACAGATGGGGGGGGGGTGTTTATCCCAAGTTGAGTAGCTTTGTATCCTTTATCACTATTACTGCATTATAGTTATTGTTTTACTGAACTCAGTATTATGACATATTTCAGTGCTGTTCACAAATATCACCTAGGTCATAGCCATTCTGAGGAACCACCAATCATTATACGACATGTTTTTCCTCTGGTGTTGAATTCAAGCTGAGTAAATCTGGGCTCAGGAAGGACTGGTGGTGCGGGATAGTCGGCGACCCCCAACATGGATAGGTAGATATTACTGAATTGCAAAGCAAGAGTGACTATGTCATTCAGTGACGATTACGTCACTTCATTATAAGTGATATTTCAAATCTATTATATTTGACAGTATATTTTATTCATCTACAGTATATAGCTCTATTGATTATGTTGTGACGTGCAATGATTGTGGTAAGTGGTTGTTTCACTGTCCATTCTGCTAAATTATTCCAATGTCAAATTTTCTAAGAGAAACCAGGGGCTGTGTAATATTTGCTAATGGTACATACATTTCTTGCTCTTATCAAAATGAATGCTAAAAAAACGACCAGGTACATTATTACATTAATGTTTGTGAAAATGCATATATACTGTGTGTATGTATATATACACTGCTCAAAAAAATAAAGGGAACACTTAAACAACACAATGTAACTCCAAGTCAATCACACTTCTGTGAAATCAAACTGTCCACTTAGGAAGCAACACTGATTGACAATACATTTCACATGCTGTTGTGCAAATGGAATAGACAAAAGGTGGAAATTATAGGCAATTAGCAAGACACCCCCAATAAAGGAATGGTTCTGCAGGTGGTGACCACAGACCACTTCTCAGTTCCTATGCTTCCTGGCTGATGTTTTGGTCACTTTTGAATGCTGGCGGTGCTTTCACTCTAGTGGTAGCATGAGACGGAGTCTACAACCCACACAAGTGGCTCAGGTAGTGCAGTTCATCCAGGATGGCACATCAATGCGAGCTGTGGCAAAAAGGTTTGCTGTGTCTGTCAGCGTAGTGTCCAGAGCATGGAGGCGCTACCAGGAGACAGGCCAGTACATCAGGAGACGTGGAGGAGGCGGTAGGAGGGCAACAACCCAGCAGCAGGACCGCTACCTCCGCCTTTGTGCAAGGAGGTGCACTGCCAGAGCCCTGCAAAATGACCTCCAGCAGGCCACAAATATATTTTGGTTAGTTATTTGTACAGTGTAGTTTCAATATGATATTGTGAAGTAGCATGTGCATCAAATAGTAATACAATAGTATATACTGCTGTACCTGAACACTCGGCCCACAGTTGTTTCCCCAGGTCGTTGTTTCTCTCAAGAGGCACCAGGTAAATGTGTTTCATAGAGACCTTGTGCCTCTTCAGGAGGCAGGCGATTGTCGGTAGGCTGGATGGATGCCACATTGGCAAAGGTGTCACCGTTCTTCTGTGGCCTGCTTTTCTTCAGACAGCCGTATGTCATTCCTGGTCCTCACCATTTCCAACACTGCCCACTCCTGCTGGTCGGTCAGCACACGGCCACCACCATGGGGTCTTCTGTCAATTCTGAGGGTAGAACAGAGTAACATGTTTTGTGAATTCACATGCATTACAATATGTAATTTACTCTAAATAATGGTAAAGCATAGTGCATATCCTACAGACTTAACCGTTTTCTTGGCTAAATGTTCTCATGATCGAATTGACAGTTGATCTTTTCAGATTGGGTGAACTAATCTGGCAGCCTCTGCCATGGTAAGGCCTCTGGTCAACAACATGGTCAACAACGATGGCCCGGACTTCATTAGACACAACAGTTCCCAGCCGTCTGCCTCCTTCTCTCTGATGTCCACCTCTATGACGGGGCCCATGTCCACCTCTTTGACCTCTCTGATGGGCCCCTTGTCCACGCGCTCTTTGATTTCTTCCTCTCCATTCCTGTCTATCATGCTCTATGTTGAAAGAAATTGCATGTTTTCACTTTTATATGGTGACTGTCGCGAGAATTATGTTCTCAATGTTCATAAACTGAACTTCAATTGAACTACTCGGTCTGTTACCAAGAATTTGTACGATTCTTGTTGAAATGAAACAGACAGAGGCCATTCTACAATAGTCAGCAACGTTTATTCACGAGAGCTCTGCCAATCATTACATGTACATTGGTTTATATACCTCTTATTTCATCATAAATGTCCCTCCTCTCAGACAATGACAATATAGTTTACAAGTCTTCTCCTAAGCATACATTGCTTATCACATCCTGCAACATGTTACAAAATCTACTGCAAGCCCAAGGTTTCTCTCCTCCCTGGATGGGGAGACTTCCTTCCCTGTTATCAGTTTCACAGTGGTCACAAGTTGTCTGCCACAGTTCCTTGCCTGCTAACAGTCCCTCTTTCTTATGGACAAACATTCTTCATCATTATACAGAGACTGGGTAGAATTCTGTTAGATATAGTCCTATCATTTCTTTAAATGTATACATAATTTAGTCATTATACATAAAATTCATAACAGTGACCAACTGCGGTTACCACTATGTGAAATCAATTAGCAATAACGAGTAGTCATTATGTATGGTTATCATGTATCTTACATATCATTTAGATGTTTATACATTACAAACACATATTTTATTTCTGTAGTTCTCAAAATCCATATATAGTAGACAAACCAGTTTAAAGTCTATAGGTTTACCAAACGGTTAAGTGATTAGCCATTAAATGCAGTTGGATTAAGTGATGGTCAAATGTATTTAAACAAATGAGAAGAGAATCATATGAGAAGTATTGTGAGAGGCAATTACCTTATATGAAAGGTATTTCGGCGTAGATGAAACACCGATTCAGGTTTGGTGAAAAAGTTACTGTGTGATTTTGTGTGTTGTACTTAGTCAATTGACGTGCTTAAAGTTTAGAAAAAAAACTGCCTTTTTGATGATCTGTTTTGAATTTTGTACTATGAGTTGTGAAATGTTACCACATGCTTGTGATAACATTTCATGACCCCTAGCACACGTCATCATCATCCCACGCATGTCATCATCATCCCACACTGAATTCATGTCAATTAGACATTCATCAATCATAGACTACGTGACTGGAACTAATGGCCAATAGGGTAATGAGGACGGCTCATGATCACAGAAAGGTGATATCATGGGTGAGGGGGAAATAGAGTGCCTTTGAAAAGAGTATGTAGGGGCATTGTACGAAGGCAAAGCCAGGTCAAAGCAAAATCAACCCAGCTCTCTCAAAGGGACCCTGAATGAAATGGTTGGCCTTTGAAGAGCTGTTGTTTTTTTCGAAGTTCATGTTAAACCTTTGGACGAAGTTGCAGAAGTTAGCCTATTTTTAACGGGTTTGTTGACCATCTCTTTCTCTTTGCTTTCAGGGTAGCTGAAATAGAAGTACGCTAGAGTGCATGCATACTGTCCTATATCTGTAACAAGCCAAAACCTTTTAATCATATAGGGCAGATGTTAAGTGTGAGTGAATAAGTCAAACCAACTTAAAATGCACAATGGATTGAAGGTTGATTTTTGGCCATATAGACTGCAACAGTACTGAATGACAAATGATACAATATATAAGTGAGATTAAAAGCACACAAACTAAAGCGTTTCAACAAATTGTCTTTGTCAGAGCAACTGATTTTCATTGTGTTGCACAGTACGGCTATGATTGAGCAGTGGTTCAAGTGGGCAACATGGACGAGCCGGGAGACCTGTCACAATGAGGCAAGTTAGGGCGCTGTTCGAAGGTTAGCTGGTTATATAAACACACTATCCAACGGACCCCAGAGGACTTTTTCACCATGGGAGCAAAAGTTAGTGCGATATTATTAGACCCCAACTAAGTTTGATCTTCTGTGCTTGTGCTATATCGAGAGGTGTCAGCTCATCATTTTATCACAGTGGGATGTACTCGTTGATATGAGAAGTGTGTCATTATGCTGCAACTCATACTAACAGTTCAAGGGAAATTGAATTAACTTTATTAGTACGTATGTGTGTCTCTCTGTGTGTAATATAATTGTTTTGATGCATTCAGGTTTCCAAAAATAATGTAGTTCCATATTTGGTCAAAAGGCAGCTGGTGCCAAATCATGCGTTGAGATTCAAACACAAACACTCAAACTGAACAGTTTTATCTCAATCTCTTCATTCAAAGACTCAATCATGGTCACTCCTACTGACAGTTGTGGCTGCTTTGTATGATGTATTGTTGTCTCTACCTTCTTTGTGCTGTTGACTTTGCCCAATAATGTTTGTACCATGTTTTTGTGCTGCTACCATGTTGTGTTGCTACCATGTTGTCATGTTGTGTTTCTACCATGCTGTTTTGTCATGTTTTGCTGCCTTGTGATGGTGTTGTCTTAGGTCTCTCTTTATGTAGTGTTGTGTCTCTTGTTGTGATGTGTGTTTTGTCCTATATTTATATTGTATTTATTTTTTAAATCCCAGGCTCCCGTCCCCGCGGGAGGCCTTTTGCCTTTCGGTAGGCCGTCATTGTAAATAAGAATTTGTTCTTAACTGACTTGCCTAGTTAAATAAAGGTTAAATAAATAAATACAATTTAAAACAAATCCTAGTGGTGTAGGGTTTAGGTCGGCATCAGCCATGCTCTAGAGGTAGATGGGGGTTGTGACAATGACCTACTTGGCAAGATCCTTTGGGATAGCATTGAGTTGGTGGGCCCTCAACAGACAGATAGCAGAGCAGCTAGGAAATAGAGAGAGAGAGAGAGAGTGACACAGATGCTTTTTTGAGAGGGGTTGCTCTTTGCGAACAGCTGTAGAAGTAAGTAAACAACAGCATTGGGTTTCTGGTGGCTTGCTGCCAGCTACCCAACTTGGTGTGGTTGTCATTAACCACCACCCCAGCCCCCTGCTCTGCAGGCTAACGCATGCATAGAGAGTGCTACATGAATGCCACTTTACAATCCTGTCTGTAATGGGAGCAGCAGTAGCCTCGATGGGAGGGGGGAATGAGCCGGGCAACCCAATGCTGATATTCCCTTGAGCAAGGAACCCCCTAAACTGCTCATTGGGAACTGCACTGCGGCTGTCCTCTCCTCCAGCCTCTCCAGCCTAATGTGTGTTTCTGTGTGTGTGTGTGTGTGTGTGTCGGGGGTTGGATAAAAGCAGAAGACAAATGTCCATCTCATGTGGACTAATAAACGATATATTATCTTATGTTAGGACTACTGAGTGTTGTTTCCAGATGACCCATAAGTATCCATGTTTTCCCTGCTTATCATAACCATGTACAGAGCCTGTCACGTTTGTCCTGTCCAGTTAGAATGTGTTACATCACCTCAATGCCATCCACAACCTAGCTAATACCTAAGAGTAACACTGGATCTTCTGTGCCACATGAAGTCAACTCACATAGGGTTGGTTCCAAATTGTTCCCAGCTAATCAGAAACTGTGTGTGCGTGTGTCTGTGTGAGAGCGAGAGAGACAGATTGATGCACTGGGTTATTTTGGTCAGCCTATCTGTTCAGTTCCATCACTCTCCTTTATATACAGTATCTGCTGATCAACCTTTCCCCTAATTCTTCTTGAGATCTTTATTTTCAAACACTATACATACAAAAGTATTTCAGCCACACCCGTTGCTGACAGGTGTATAAAATCGAGCACACAGCCATGCAATCTCCATAGACAAACATTGACAGTAGAATGGCCTTACTGAAGAGCTCAGTAACTTTCAATGTGGCAGTCATAGGATGCCACCTTTCCAACAAGTCAGTTCCTCAAATTCCTGCCCTGCTCAACTGTAAGTGCTGTCATTGTGAAATGGAAACATCTAGGAGCAAAAACGGCTCAGCCACGAAGTGGTAGGCCACACAAGCTCACAGAACAGGACCATCGAGTGCTGAAGCGCACAGCGTGTAAAAATTGTCTGTCCCCAGTTGCAACACCCACTTCCAAGTTCCAAAATGGTCTGGGGCTGTGAAGGGAAATCTTAATGCTACAGCATACAATGACATTCTAGACGATTCTGTGCTTCCAACTTTGTGGCAACAGTTTGGGAAAGGCCCGTTCCCGTTTCAGCATGACAATGCCCCTGTGCACAAAGCGAAGTCCATACAGAAATGGTTTGTCGAGATCAATGTGGAAGAACTTGACTGGCCTGCACAGAGCCCTGACCTCAACTCCATCGAATACCTTTGGGATGAATTGGAATGCCGACTGCGAGCCAGGCCTAATCGCCCAACATCAGTGATCAACCTCACTAACACTCTTGTGGCTGAATAGATGAAAGTCCCCGCAGTAATGTTCCCACATCTAGTAGAAAGCCTTCTCAGAAGAGTGTAGGCAGTTATAGCAGCAAAAGAGGGACCAACTCCTTATTATTGCCTGTGATTTTGGAATGAGATGTTCGACAACTGGTTTCCACATATTTTTGGTCATGTAGTTCACTTATACTTCCTTAATATATTCTGGGGTATTTGAATAAACTCAATTTATATTCTCTTGCTCTTTGATATTTACAGAAACTGTAACAACTTTATGGGAATAAAAGTGTTCCATCATTTGAATTTTTTTAATGTAGTCAATAATAAAGCGATGTTTGTTTTCCATGTGAAAAACATCTAAGCAGTTTGAATTTATGACATTTCAATGTATGTAATTTGGTCATGAGTTACAGTTCATGGTCAGTAAACTACAACAATAACACCTCGTCAACATTTCATTCTGCTGATGAACTGTGGTTCACCTAACAGGTCATTCACAGCAGGTATGTTAGTATCATCTGATTCCCTGCTGTCAGCTCAATAATTATATAATTTTCCATGAGTTACTGTTTAGTAAGGATGAATAAGTGACTTATTTACTAAAGTGTTGCTCTCTGCTTCCCATTGTCGATAATCCAGAGTAGTGGGGCAAAGGTACAGGATGACAGGTAGGCTCAGGGTCATGGCGGGCAGAAAAGGTCAAAACCGGGAAAAACAAAGAGACAGGAACAGAGGGAAAACCGCTGGTAGGCTTGATGAAACAAAACTAACTGGCAACAGACAAACAGAGAAGGCAGGTATAAATATACAATGGAAAACGGGGGAGATGGGTGACACCTGGAGGGGGGGTGGAGACGAGCACAAAGACAGGTGAAACAGATCAGGGCGTGACAATGACAGTGTCAATATGCAGCCCCTCTGCTGAGAGGTAATTTATGAAGGGCCATTGGTAAACTGCAGTGGCATTGTGGTTAGAGTGTCGACCCTGATATTGGAAGGTTGGGGGCTTGAGTCTTACTAAAGACGCCAAAAAAATGGGACCTGATGCCTCCTTGCTTGGTACTCAGTGTTAAGGAGATGGATTTGGGGTATGGCCCTGTAACAGACTAGCGTCCTGTCCGAGATGTACTTCTACATCAAGCTGCCTCATGCTACAGAAACAGGAGATAGGCTCCTGCCGTTCTGGCTTGGACACGGCTTACTTTCTGGTCAAATGCATTGACAACCTTGATGGAATAGAACCAGAACACATTCCAATTTGTTAATTTACCTACGGTCAAATCTAGAGTCTTTGGAGACAAATATTTTTCAGACTTTGAAAATAAGCAAATATAAGAAAGGCAAAGAGACAGGAAAACAATTCAGAATTGTATATTTTCTCTTTCAATAGAAAACCTACCAATAAGTTCTCCTCATATAAAATACTTCTCGCATTTTCACATACCCAAATTCAAAACATAATGTAATCTCCAAATGAATCATTCCAATTCGGCAAGCTTGGTCATTACCATGAAAAGTCATTCTCTTCTTCCATAAACCACTGAGTTAACATTATTGTAAAATGACCTAGTATAATCTGGAAGACTTTTATGAATACAAAAATATGTCATTTTTAATGATCTAATTAAGAGCCAATGATATTAACATAAAGTGCAACAGAATATAAAATTGAAACTTTCTATCCCTTCACTACTTTTGCATGGTCACAGCATTGTATCTGTCTGACCTAAAATGATAGCTGTGCACACTCAATGTATGGATGTGAATTCTAACATTGTTTCATTCCTCTGAGAGAATATATCAACTGTCAAAATGCTCGAACACACTGAAGTACAGAACTACCGTGGAATGACTAGAGGGACAGACATACAGTTGAAGTCAGAAGTTTACATACACCTCAGCCAAATACATTTAAACTCAGTTTTCACAATTCCTGACATTTAATCCTAGTAAAAATTCCCTGTTTTAGTTCAGTTAGGATCACCACTTTATTTTAAGAATGTGAAATGTCAGAATAATAGTAGAGAATTATTTATTCCAGCTTTTATTTCTTTCATCACATTCCCAGTGGGTCAGAAGTTTACATACACTCAATTAGTATTTGGTAGCATTGCCTTTAAATTGTTGAACTTGGGTCAAACGTTACAGGTAGCCTTCCACAAGCTTCCCTCAATAAGTTGGGTGAATTTTGGCCCATTCCTCCTGACAGAGCTGGTGTAACTGAGTCAGGTTTGTAGGCCTCCTTGCGCGCACATGCTTTTTCAGTTCTGCCCACACATTTTCTATAGGATTGAGGTCAGGGCTTTGTGATGGCCACTCCAATACCTTGACTTTGTTATCCTTAAGCCATTTTGTCACAACTTTGGAAGTATGCTTGAGGTTATTGTCCATTTGGTAGACCCATTTGTGACCAAGCTTTAACTTCCTGACTGATGTCTTGAAATGTTGCCTCATATATTTCCACATAATTTCCCCCCCTCATGATGCCATCTATTTTGTGAAGTGTACCAGTCCCTCCTGCAGGAAAGCACCTCCACAACATGATGCTGCCACCCCCGTGCTTCACGGTTGGGATGTTGTTCTTCGGCTTGCAAGCCACCCCCTTTTTCCTCCAAACATAACGATGGTCATTATGGCCAAACAGTTCTATTTTTGCCAGACCAGAGGACATTTCTCCAAAAAGTGTGATCTTTGTCCCATGTGCAGTTGCAAACCGTAGTCTGGCTTTTTTATGGCGGTTTTGGAGCAGTGGCTTCTTCCTTGCTGAGCGGCCTTTCAGGTTATGTCGATATAGGACTCGTTTTAAAGTACACCAAAGTACGTTCATCTCTAGGAGACAGAACACGTCTCCTTCCTGAGCGGTATGACGGCTGCGTGGTCCCATGGTGTTTATACTTGCGTACTATTGTTTGTACAGATGAACGTGATACCTTCAGGCATTTGGAAATTGCTCCCAAGGATGAACCAGACTTGTGGAGGTCTACAATTTTGTTTCTAAGATCTTGGATGATTTCTTTTGATTTTCCCATGATGCCAAGCAAAGAGGCACTGAGTTTGAAGGTAGGCCTTGAAATACATCCACAGGTAAACCTCCAATTGACTCAAATTATGTCAATTAGCCTATCAGAAGCTTCTAAAGCCATGACATAATGTTCTGGAATTTTCCAAGCTGTTTAAAGGCACAGTCAGCTTAGTGTATGTAAACTTCTGGCCCACTGGAATTGCGATACAGTGAATTATAAGTGAGATAATCTCTCTAAACAATTGTTGGAAAAATGACTTGTGTCATGCACAAAGTAGATGTCTTAACCGACTTGCCAAAACTAGTTTGTTAATAAGAAATTTGTGGAGTGGTTGAAAAACGAGTTAATGACTCCAACCTAAGTGTATGTAAACTTCCGACTTCAACTGTAGAACGATCAGTTTCTGAAGACTGCAATGGTGATAGTGAATGTGGAGTGGACACCAACATCTACAATCCATACTCATTCAACCTGAATTTCACTTCAACTTGACTCTCAAGTCCACATCTCAGTTCTGTTCCTTGAAAGAGTCTTCAGCTTCACAGCTGTGCTGCTCTTTAACCAGTCACCAGTCCGTTCCCCGATCTCACTAAGGCTAACCACCAGTGCTTAGACTACAACGGGGATTAATTGCAACTCTTACTCGTGGTTCAGCAGACCCGAAGAACATGGCCCTTGCTGTTTGAGATCCTCGTCGACCTGAGAGAAAGTTGGAAAGAAAGAAAGAGAAAGTTGGAAAGAAAACAATTAGACCACATTTGCAACAGTGCAAACTCAGTGCTATCTGCTTCACTTTTCACTAGTGACTGACTATATCTGTTAAATGTCTATCTTCTATTCTCCATCTCCTTACCTCGGAGTAGGCAGGGGGAGGAGGGTACCAAATCTCGGGGACGCGCATGAACAGTCCTTCATCCTCATCTGCGTCGTAGTTGCCCAGCAGCGGTGTGAGGGGGGAGTCGATACGGCAGTCGCGGGAGATGTTGCTGTAGCTGGGGGGTTGTGACGGGAGGCGCAGAGACCCAAAGCTACTGAAGGGGGTGTTCAGGGACTCTGCCTGGCTGCTCATGCTGTTGGTGCGGCTGCCAAAGCCATTGAAGGGGATGTTCCCGATGACCAGGGGCAACTCTAGGAACACCTTGTCACTGCCGGGAATATGGACATAGATCTGATGGATAGATAGATATATGTCATTCCTAGGTCACAAGTCCTTTCAATAATTTTCAATGTGAGGTTTATGGTATTAGCCTATATCAAGCAACAAGTTGTCTCAAGTTTATGACTCACTCTGAGGGCATAGTCCACGTGAATGATGTCGCACCCCAGGAGGGAGGGCTTGAGCCTAGGCACTCGGATGGTCTTGCTCTGCCACATGTCACACATGCCCGAGATGATATGGTTGCCCCTCACGACTGAGAGCTTCTGCACCAGGACCTTGGTCCTGCCATTGGCCTGGTAGGTGTGCTTGACCATGATGGCTGCCTTGGGCACCACGATACGTGAGCAGGTGTTTTCAAACTTGGCATTGATGCAGATGTCCTCGCCCTCGCAGAAGCCCTTGCGGTCGATCTTGGCACTGATGGACACATGTCCATCTGGGATGAACATGCAGGTGAGCTTCTTCTCCTTCGTACCTGCAGCTGGAGCCTGGATGAGAAACAATGAGAAACATTAACATGAGTTAAACATAAATCACCAAGCATGTTGATTGCAAGTCAACCATCAAGCCTAACACCATCCACCCACACCTTATATTCTCTCATGTATAGCTAGTTATGGCAAAGTTATACAATTGTCATTAACATTATTAAGCCACGCATCATCATTACATGGCTCATTCAGGAGAACAAGGTGTATAATACAATCACTGTCAAGTAGCAATGTGTATAATGTAATAACTATCAAGTGGCATTATTCCTTGTGGTGATAATTATGATGATGTGAATGAGCTGTTATGTACCAGGAGGTCAGGGGTGTTGACGTCCAAGGCCTCCTCCACCTCAAAGTGTTTCTCGCACTGCAAGGCAGGCTGGGAAGGCCTCTCCATCACGGCCCTGACATAATACTGTACACAGCCAAACTTCCCCTTGTACGACGACACCAGTTGCCTGTGACAAAAGCAGGAGGAATTTTAATTGTGGGATGCTGTCATTACCACATAATGCTATGCCTTTGTAGGAAACAAACAATAAGGTTTTTACAGTCCTTGATGCTTACCCAGGATGTGGCAGCTCAAAACCAAACATGAACTCATATCTGTTCCCTGGTCTGAGAGTGACCGAGCCATTGGAATCTGAGGACGAGAGAAAAACATTATGGTCCATTCATTAAACTATGAATTTAGCCAATCTCTCTTAGGTTAATATATTTTGGTCTATTTGTGCAATCCATTGTAGACCACAGGACACCATTGGTCCACTTCTACTGCTTATGGGCCAATAACAACCACCACTGGCGCATTTGATCATCCATAAACATAGACGTATGTAAATAAAACATATAGCTAGTCTATAAAGCATAATTTCTCATTCTCCATTTTTGCGCAGTGCACTGTACTCGCAGACTGCAGTAGCCAACTAGTGACAGTGCATATTAGCTGGATGACACCGGGTGTAGCCTGCCGACTGCTTTGAATGGCTATATTCACATTCGAGACAAAGACATGTACTTTTTGAATATTTTAGTTTGCAATATTACCTCTAGGCTGGTGGTCCAGATAAACGGTATCTTCGTATTTCAGATATTCAATGTCTTCACGGCATCTGTGCTTTCCTTTCGCGTACTCCACTTTTGCGCATCCAATTCCAAACACTCTCATAGCGGACACCTTGGTCACCTCGGACACCTCAACCACAATATTCCCGGCTACTTTATCACCACTGGAGTAGAAAGCCTTAGTAGGATCATGGAAAACGACCTCAAAGGTCTTCAATTTCTTTGTAATGATGACCATTTTAATATCTGTTCAGTGTCCCTGTGGTTAAGAAAATATAAGTGGAAAATAGCCGACCGCTATTATTAGCTAGTTAAGCCTATTGAATTCCACTGATGAACAAATGTCCAACAGTTTGATTGCATTCCAATCACTATGCTGTTACAGTGTTAGCTACTTATTGTCATCAACCGTACAATTCGGAGCTGACTAAACATCAAGTCCCCGCATTGGTTTTATATGGATGGCGAGTAGACATCCAAACCCAGTCTCGCCAGCCGCATACTCACTATCCCGTTACCGGCCTGTGCATGCTTTCGGTGAATGCACCGTCTGAACTGCTGCATGTACAGCCCTCTCATTGGTAAAACATATATTGTTTGTGCACCTCCTTGCCAATCAGCACACAGAAAGACCGCGTGGACACCTCATGGTAAAGTTACGAAGAGGAGTATATCTATCGCATGTAAAGGCGTGGTTCAGGGTTAGATCCATCTAGATCCCCCAAATGAGTCAACCAATCATTATACCCAACATACACGTATTAACATAATATGTTATCTCAATCTCTAATAATACAATTTTGATTTAACGCAAGCATGAACAAGTTTGTTACTTCCAACAAACACCTTACATTTGGGTAGGTAGCAAAATCTGTCTCTGATGGTAGGCTATGCTTGCTGACTGTCAACACTCAAAAAAGTGTAGGTAGCCTATAGGGTAGAGTCAGGTTCAAATCCCAAATCTGACGGGAAGATCTGGTGGGATGTGACAGGAGGTTGCAACATGGTCTCAGAGCATTTCGTATTGTAGCGACTCGCACAGACAGCTGTGTATTATGAGTTATGCTGTTCGTTTGTTGTGTTTTATTTACCATTACCTAGTGTTCGCTGGGTCCGACGTGCCAGTCAACCTGCTATCTGCCAACCACAGGAATGCCTTGTGGTTGGTGGAACGGCCGGGGGGATTTGGCAGGGGGTGGAGCACCGTAAATTTAAGACCATGCTTAGCCATTGTTCTCGCTCTTACGCTTTGAGATGGTCACAGTTGTTTTATACTGTGATCCTTGATTTATTTGGCGCGGGCTACGGCCAAACAGTAGCCTGTGTTGAGTTGGGTTAATAAACCGGGAATTCGTAAAGTCAATCCTGTCTGGACATTTGTTCGTTTATGATCTAGCCAGGTCATTACAGTTTTATTCTGTAAATGTATCTGAGACACTCCATTTATTAATTTCTGGATGTCCATCATCCATTTCTTATATGTTACGAATTACAATTCTTATGATATGCTACAAATTGCAATTTGTACAATATGTTACATATTTGCAAAATATACAATACTTTACGAATTTGCGAAACAAATTAGGAATTCCAATTTGTTCTGGCTAACGTTAGCTAGGTGGCTAACGCTAACGTTTGCTAGCTCTAGGGGTTAGGAGTTAGGTTAAAAGGTTAAGGCTAGTGTTTGAGTCAGCTGAAACGATTATGGGTTATCTAACATGCAAAGTAGCTAAAAAGTAGACAGTAGTTGCAAATTATCTCAAATTGTCCGTGATGAGATTCGAACAAATAACCTTTAGGTTGCTAGACTTTCTTGTTATATGCCCACCCCGACCAACCACCCTCCTTTTGTTTTTGCTTTAAGTAACTTTCTATCGTATGTAACCATAGGTATATCATACTAATTTGAGTGTCCCGGATTTACATTTACTATGTTACGTCTAGTCTATAAGACCAGTCTGGATAATGCGGGGGTTGTTGCTGATTTAAATATTTTAACGCATTCATAATGCTCCTGTGGTTCCATTTGCAAGGCATGGTCATAAATCCTGGTTGCTATCTGGAACAGTGAAATACTATTTTTCACTACACAAATCAGAGGTTAAACATAGACATAATAATTACACAGCGCTGAGGTAACAAGTAACAACCTTCAAATGCACGGACACACCTGTAGGGTTTGCCGGCAGAGTGTACTTGGCAGAGTTGTCTACTTGGCACCTTTTGAACAGAGTGCAGGCTGTATTTTGCAAACCAAGAACAAACCCATTGTATATTTAGAAACGGGCTGAAAATGTCAGCAGTCAGACACCTACCTAGATTTTTTTTAAGGAGAAAACACATCGCACTGAATGACGGTCTGCCTTGTCTAAAATGTTGGTAAGCCTCTGACTACCGACATTTCCCCCTGAATCCTTTTACTTAAAAAGATTGCAGTCGGATTACAGTATAACTGCAGTATGCTGCAAATACTGCATCCAAAATAACACTGTTTTTTTAACTGCAGTAATTTTGCAGTATAACTGTAGTTATTCTGCATTTACTAGGTCAAATACCACAGTCAAATGAAAAATCAAATCAAACGCTTTGTCA
This sequence comes from Salvelinus fontinalis, assembly GCF_029448725.1. NCBI lineage: Eukaryota > Metazoa > Chordata > Actinopteri > Salmoniformes > Salmonidae > Salvelinus > Salvelinus fontinalis. The sequence goes on along the minus strand of NC_074670.1, from coordinate 30,330,170 downwards.
AATGCGCCGAATACAACAGATGTAGACAGTGAAATGCTTACTTATAAGCCCTTTACCAACAATGCTTTTAGAATTTAAGAAGAGAACCGTATTAAGTAAAAAAAAGATGTAAAAAATATTGAAAATAAAAGAAAAATAATTAAACAGCAGCAGTAAAATAACAATACAGTTGAAGTGGGAAGTTTACATACACCTTAGCCAAATACATTTAAACTCAGTTTCACAATTCCTGACATTTAATCCTAGTAAAAAATCCCTGTCTTAGGTCAGTTAGGATCATCACTTTATTTTAAGAATATGAAATGTCAGAATAATTAATAGTAGATTAATTTCAGCTTTTATTTCTTTCATCACATTCCCACTGGGTCAGAAGTTTACATACACTACCAAATACTTATTGAGTGTAACAGTTTAGCTTCTGTCCCTCTCCTTGCCCCTACCTGAGCTCGAACCAGGGACCCTCTGCACACATTGAGAACAGCCACCGTCGAAGCATCGTTACCCATCGCTCCACAAAAACCGCAGCCCTTGCAGAGCAAGGGAAACAACTACTTCAAGGTCTCAGAGCGAGTGACGTCACCGATTTAAATGCTATTAGCGCTCACCCCGCTAACTAGCTAGCCATTTCACATCGGTTACATTGCCTTCCACAATAAGTTGGGTGAATTTTGGCCCATTCCTCCTGACAGAGCTGGTGTAACTGAGTCAGGTTTGTAGGCCTCCTTGCTCGCCCACACTTTTTCAGTTCTGCCTACAAATTTTCTATAGGATTGATGTCAGGGCTTTGTGATGGCCACTCCAATACCTTGACTTTGCTGTACTTAAGCCATTTTGTCACAACTTTGGAAGTATGCTTGAGGTCATTGTCCATTTGGAAGACCCATTTGCAACCAAGCTTTAACTTCCTGACTGATGTCTTGAGATATATCCACAATTTCCCCCCCCTCATGATGTTATCTATTTTGTGAAGTGCACCAGACCCTCCTGCAGCAAAGCACCCCCACAACATGATGCTGCCACGCCCGTGCTTCACGTTTGGGGATGGTGTTCTTCGGCTTGCAAGCATCCCCCTTTTTCCTCCAAACATAACGATGGTCATTATGGCCAAACAGTACTATTTTTGTCAGACCAGAGGACATTTCTCCAAAAAGTACAATCTTTGTCCCCATGTGGAGTTGCAAACCGTAGTCTGGCTTTTTTATGGCGGTTTTGGAGCAGTGGCTTCTTCCTTGCTGAGCGGCCTTTCAGGATATGTCAATATAGGACTCGTTTTACTGTGGATATAGATAATTTTGTACCCGTTTCCTCCAGCATCTTTCACAAGGTCCTTTGCTGTTGTTCTGGGATTGATTTGCACTTTTCGCAGCAAAGTACATTCATCTCTAGGAGACAGAACGTGTCTCCTTCCTGAGCAGACCCTAAGAAAATGCAATCAGTTTCACGTTGATTCAATGTCATCACATACATTTCTGGGGGTTGAAATGGAGTGGAAACGTTGATTTAACCAGTTTGTGCCTAGTGGGATGGCACCTGTGCAAATTCTTGCCAATTCAATCAAAACTTGCCAGTGGCTGACTATGGTCCAGTCCTTTCTATGGATTTTGAGAGTAGACCACTGGAGAGTGGTGGTCTCTATGGATGTATAATGTTCTGAAACCACTTGTGTCTGCTGCATAGCATTAGTCAGACCAAGTAACGTTTGATGAGTGACTGCTGAGGTAGAGGAAATGGGCTTGTTACGGTATGGCGCCATCTAACGGTTAGATTAATTATGGTTTGGTGTTCAGAATTAAAGTTCAGAGCTCAACTTGTCAGTTAAAGCAGCCACACAATTACCACAACTGTCTGTCTGTGCACCTACTGCAGTTATTTTAAAAATCTGATATTGTTCAGAATAGACTTCGGTTTAAATACTATTACTTTGGCTATCAGTCCTAAAAATAGACCCCCTAGGGCAAGGCATCCTCATCATGAGCCTATAACACTGATTAATGTCCGCTACATCACCCCCCTTGTGGAACAGTCTCTCGTGGGGGAGGAGGTACGTTGGGTGCCATTGTAGCGGGACGGATCTAAACCCTGGTCTCCCATGGAAGAAACCAACATCTTGACCATTAGACCAAGAGGAGATTCCCTTTGGGCTGAGGGTGACACTGATTTTGAAGTCGCAGGCAGGGCTACCTCATAACGAGACCATGAGCCTGACTCATGTCCACTACATAGACATTTTGTACACATAATACATGTTGGTTGGTGTAATGCAATAAAGATTCAAACAAATTGGATTGTGACTCTGACCACGAAGGGTGTTGCCTGGGTCACACACATCAGCTGGGCCAAAACATGTAACCCCCTCAATATGGACACAAGGGCTTCTTTGTTGGATGTAGCCTAGGTCTCTAGTGATGTATTCAAAACAACTCAGAACTTGTCAATCTCTGACTTGACGTCAGTGCGTTCAAGACAACTGGGAACTCTGGAAAAAACGAGCTCAAACTGGGAAAAATTATTTTGAACGGTCATCCAACTCAGAATTCCAATTCAGAAACTCTGGCATCTTTCTCTGACCTAAAAATCACTGATGTCATGATTCAACCTCGTTTTCCTCCCCAGAGTTCCCAGTTTACCGATTTAACAGACACAATCACTGTCACCATGCAATCCTTAGGCTATACATTTCTGTGGAGATGTTTATGGTTAAAAGCAGGGCTTGAATTGAGGATATAGGCCTAACCCGTGTTATAGATATGGGCAAAAAGCATATGCTACCCCTTGTTTGATTAGCCTTAGAAAAACAACGGTCCAGATTATATAAAGCGATCTAGGCTATAACAATGATTAACTCCACGATTATTTCTGCATAGTCTACTAGTCTATCGAAGGTCTTGCTCAGCCTCAACATCACAGGAAAATGTGGTTGCTTTATTAAAAAGCTCCACAATTCAGAATATTAGCGGTAGGCTATGCCTACCACAAAATACCTAAAAGATAGAATTGGTATGAGTCTATCCATAGATCAAACAGATAAACACTTTTCTATTTCAGGAGAATCGCATTGAATCAGGCTATTAATTTCAGTGCAGTTGCATCCTTATGCATAACCTTAGCCTAAACAGAACCGAAAACACCCCAGCCTGTTTTGATCAAAGATCATAAAGCCTGAACATTTCAGCTGTTTGTCATTGATTGAGCACACAACTGCCTACAGATTTGATACACACGAAGACCTATATTTAATCTGGATTTGACAAACAATAGCCTGACTAGGATCCTGACTTTTCCCCACGTTATATTTGTTCCCAATTAGGCTAAATGTAGTTCTATTAGTAAGCTTTTAATGTTTTCCTATTCATTTGCATAGGCTAACCATTGCAATTAATGTTATTTACCATCTTCCACTTTTTATGAATAAACAGGCATTGGGTTAAAAAAATATAATTTCTATGCCCACCCACACACATTGTTACCTTACAGATCACAAAGTCAGCTAATTTCCACTACATTCATATACATTTGATTCGTACACTGGCTTATCTGTCTGGCGTGTTTTTATTTAAAACTGGCCTTTCCTTATCTACACTGAAATAATATTTCAGTAGTCCTCTATTAGGATTTATTTTTATTAATAGCTCATACTAATGAGCTATTCATTTAAAAAAATATATATAGTAGGTGCTAGGATACAACAATGAATAATGTTAAACTAACAAATACCATCAAGGGATATGTTACAATTTACAATAATATACACCTTGTGAAACAGCTGTGAAAACCAATCTGGCAATTTTTAAGATTTAAATATATAAACTTAGATTTGTTTTGGTACATGTGTCAATTGACTTTCACAGATGTTTTGTACACTCACATGGCCATCATAGACAAATACTGAATTCTGCCGTGTGGAATAGAGAGGAGGTTCTGCCTGTCACTTGTTCTTAACAGTCTTTGAAAGGGGACTCGAAGAGGGCGACTGCAAAGTCCAGGCGCTGCTGCCCTCTTTGTTCTGAGTGTTTGCATTGCTAGTGTTTTTAGCTAATCTGTGTATCTCACATTATGTGCCCAGTATGATAGTTTTCTTGCTCTTTCTTAGCAGATAATGACAACATGACAATAACCGTAGCTGTAGATGATGTAATGAAAAGTTGGGAGGGTTGTTGGTAATGGAGGACATCAGGTGGATCCATGTCTGAGTGTTAGGCAGAACCCCTAGGTCCTGGAAAACAGGACCAGACTAGAGGGAACAGGTTAGGAGACAGATGTACACAAGCAAACACACAGGTTAAATGATTATCAGGTATGTACAAATAGTTATTGAATGATTTAATTGAAATGTTTAATTAGACATGCAATAATGTTAATGGCAGACAGAAAAGAAAGGATATCTGTCTGTAATTGTTTATGTCAGTGGGTTTGATGAGGGAGGTAAGGGATGGTTCATGGAAAAAAATAAGAGAGATGAGTTGTGAGAAACTCCAGGATGGTGTCATGGCCACTAGAGTCAAACACCTTAACACTACCTACCTGGAAGTGGAGGTTACTTAACGTGACCCAGTTGTTAGCCTTGAGATTGACTATTTGGAGAAACCCCTGGGCCAGTGTTGGTACTGCTGACAGCATGGCGATGCCGCCACCACAAGGAGGCAAATGCAAATAGTTATCATCTGAGATTTTTATATTCACCTTAACGAATGGTGACCCCAGCTAGGAGCGAAAGAGAAGCAAGGTTTCCCAGTTCTCGCCTTTCTTTCGTCTTTCTTCCAAGCCAAGTCATTGAGAAATCCTACAAAAAGGAAAGCTTTATTTTTATACTGTAAACGCAGTAACGCAGATTTTGTCGTTCTTCACAAAGCTATTTTTTAAAATATTATTTTTATTTTTATTAGTAATAGTAATTACTATCTTGTCTCATCGCTACAACTCCCGTACGGGGCTCGGGAGAGATGGAGGTCGAAAGCCATGCGTCCTCTGAAGCACAACCCAACCAAGCTGCACTGCTTCTTAACACTGCGTGCCTCCAACCCGGAAGCCAGCTGCACCAATGTGTCGGAGGAAACACCGTGCACCTGGCCCCCTTGGTTAGCGCGCCCGGCCCGTCACAGGAGTCGCTGGAGCGTGATGAGACAAGGATTGTGCGACAGAGCCTGGGCGCGAACACAGAGACTCTGGTGGCGCAGCTAGCGCTGCGATGCAGTGTCCTAGACCGCTGCGCCACCCGGGAGGCCCCCTCTTCAGGAAGCATTTTTTATATCACAATAGTTATTTGTATCTAGTCTCTTAATAATTCAATAACGGAGCAAGTTACGTTAATTTTTGTTTGCATGCATGTGATCATGTCTTTTTGTCGGTCCTGTCGATGTTGAGTGATCACACGACTCAGCACACATAGAAGGTTACTTTGCCTGCTTGCAAATGTGTGCTAAAAGTGGGGATGTTTCAAAGTATTTTTGATTATCTTCCTAGCTACCAGGAAACGGAACGCGTCTTCTGCATTTAACCCAACCCCTCACTACCAATGGCAGACGGAAGGGTGGGTCGTGCGGCAAGTGCCGCTTCTCTTCCAGATGCTATTTTATCTAAAACATCAGGTGTACGCCGACCCCAGCTAAGTAACTCATGCAAAGATTTAAAGCGCTGTTATGCATTTTATCTCCAGTACATTGCCACGATTGTCAGTTATGTAGTTGCTTTACTGATTGTCTCAGTTTTATTTTTTATTTTATTTTTTATTTTACCGTTATTTTACCAGGTAAGTTGACTGAGAACACGTTCTCATTTGCAGCAACGACCTGGGGAATAGTTACAGGGGAGAAGAGGGGGATGAATGAGCCAATTGGAAGCTGGGGATTATTAGGTGACCATGATGGTTTGAGGGCCAGATTGGGAATTTAGCCAGGACACCGGGGTTAATACCCCTACTCTTACGATAAGTGCCATGGGATCTTTAATGACCTCAGAGAGTCAGGACACCCGCTTAACGTCCCATCCGAAAGACGGCACCCTACACAGGGCAGTGTCCCCAATCACTGCTCTGGGGCATTGGGATATTTTTTTTAGACCAGAGGAAAGAGTGCCTCCTACTGGCCCTCCAACACCACTTCCAGCAGCATCTGGTCTCCCATCCAGGGACTGACCAGGACCAACCCTGCTTAGCTTCAGAAGCAAGCCAGCAGTGGTATGCAGGGTGGTATGCTGCTGGCTCAGTGAGTCCTTGCTGTGATGACACAATCAATCTACTGCCGGAGAATGCCAACACCCCAGACAAACACATTGGTTTGCAGTTCCACGGGAGCGGACAGTACACAGCATACCATAATGTTCTGAATAATGGCCAAGTCTACCTGGGTCACTATTCGGCTGAACCGCTAAGGAGTAACAAACACAAGTCCAACATTTATTGGAAACTGCCAAACTACCTGTTCACTACCCTCCTGCTCTCCGGGGATGTGCAACTCAACCCTGGGCCTAACATCACCGAGCCAGCGATACTCACTGGAGTGGAAAGCAGTGGATGGCCTCGTCCACTGATTGTCGTCCCCTTGGAAGTGGATGAGTGCTATGGTTTCTCTTGAGTCACCCCGCTCCAGGATGGAATTTGACTTTCCAAGCATATCTAAGTCGAAGCATATCTAAGTCGCAATAAGAAAACCCTGACTCTGCTTCTGGCACGCAAGCTGTTTTAATTAGTTCCCCGCATCCAGTGCAAGCGGAAGGGATAGTCAATTGCACTACCGAACTGCTCCTAATCAAAACGATACAAAAAACGGCCTAAACCCAGCAATCAGAAAACGTTACTTTTTTCAATGTGTCAATCACTCTCGATTCATCTGGGACCCACGAGCTAAGGCCAAGGGACTACTAGGGGGGCACTTGAACATTCGCAGTGTCATTCCAAAAAGTGATTAAATTCAACATCTTTTCAGACTCCAACCTTGACTTCCTCTGCCTTTCAGAGACTTGGCTCCATAAAAACTCTCCATCTGCTGCTTTGATTATGCCTGGCTACAATGTTTTCAGGAGAGACAGGATTGAAGGAAGAGTAGGGGTTCTGATGATTTAAATTAAAGAACATATCCGATGTAAACAAATTGAGTGGTCATGTGATAAATAACTAGAATGTATTGACCTAATCATTACACTGTCTCCCAGAAATCTTTCCAGGAACAGGTTAGGCTACTCTTTACTGTTAGAAAGCCTGATCAGCTCAGAATACCTAGGAGTGAATTCAATTATTATGAAAACGCAATTAAGGAAATTAACTTGAATGATCTCTTGTCCTATACAGATGTGGAAGCTGGTAGAAAAACCTGACTATCCACAATCCAGACTACAATAAATGGCTTCCTAAAGACAATCAAATCCAAACCTGGCCAAAAGAGCACTCTTCCTTGGCTAAATGGAGAAATCTGGAAACTGATGAATGAGATCATGCTCTAAAAACAGCCCCAAAGTCTGAATTAGAGCATGACGGACATAGGTTTACCATGTTGAGAAATAAGGTGATGAAAGAAATCAGACAGGCCATGGCAAACTTTTTTAGCAACATAATTAGTGAAGCAAAGGGAAATTCTAAATTGATCTGGGATAATCTAAAAATGTTAACAGGGAAATACCATAGTAACACTGCAAAAAGTCTAGAAATCATGGTGAATTACAATCTAACACAGGATGCAGTCAAAATAGCAATAGCTTTCAATTCCTACTTTGTTTACTCTGTCAGGGTACTGACACAAAACCCCTCTACTGGTTTCTTGGGCTCAGTGCTAGTGAATGACACTCAAACTGTCTTCATCATAAGGGAGGTGAGAGGTGAACAAGGTGATTAACTCACTAAAGAACTCTAAAGCCAAAGATGTGTTTGGGCTGGACTCTACCTTTCTTAATAACTACCAAGACTCATTCATTGGCACCATTACTAAAGTTACCAACACATTTATTGGTCAGGGGGTGATTCCAAGGATCTGGAAGTCAGCCATAATAATGTCCATCTTTAAATCAGGTGACCCTGCTGACATGAGTAACTACAGGCTCATTAATATACTACCTGTGGTGTCGAAGGTTGCTGAAAAGTGTGTAGCAGAGCAACTGATAGCCCACCTCAACAACAGCCCCTTCACATTACACTCCATGCAGTTTGGCTTCAGAGCAAAATACTCCACAGAAACAGCCAACTGCTTTCTTCTGGAAAATGTGAAGTCCAAGCTGGACAGAGGGGGCGTTGTTGGAGCTGTATGTCTAGGCCTAAGGAAAGCTTTTGATTAGAGGTCGACCGATTATTGGAGGACCAAAAAAAGCAGATACCAATTAATATATACAGCGGGAAGAACAAGTATTTGATACACTGCCGATTTTGCAGGTTTTCCTACTTACAAAGCATGTAGAGGTCTGTAATTTTTTATCATAGGTACACTTCAACTGTGAGAGACGGAATCTAAAACAAAAATCCAGAAAATCACATTGTATGATTTTGAAGTAATTCATTTGCATTTTATTGCATGACATAAGTATTTGATCACCTACCAACCAGTAAGAATTCTAGCTCTCACAGACCTGTTAGTTTTTCTTTAAGAAGCCCTCCTGTTCTCCACTCATTACCTGTATTAACTGCACCTGTTTGAACTTGTTACCTGTATAAAAGACACCTGTCCACACACTCATTCAAACAGACTCCAACCTCTCCACAATGGTCAAGACCAGAGAGCTGTGTAAGGACATCAGGGATAAAATTGTAGACCTGCACAAGGCTGGGATGGGCTACAGGACAATAGGCAAGTAGCTTGGTGAGAAGGCAACAACTGTTGGCGCAATTATTAGAAAATGGAAGAAGTTCAAGATGACGGTCAATCACCCTCGGTCTGGGGCTCCATGCAAGATCTCACCTCGTGGGGCATCAATGATCATGAGGAAGGTGAGGGATCAGCCCAGAACTACACAGTCTCAAAGAAAACCATTAGTAACACACTACGCCGTCATGGATTAAAATCCTGCAGCGCACGCAAGGTCCCCCTGCTCAAGCCAGCGCATGTCCAGGCCCGTCTGAAGTTTGCCAATGACCATCTGGATGATCCAGAGGAGGAATGGGAAAAGGTTATGTGGTCTGATGAGACAAAAATAGAGCTTTTTGGTCTAAACTCCACTCGCCGTGTTTGGAGGAAGAAGAAGGATGAGTACAACCCCAAGAACACCATCCCAACCGTGAAGCATGGAGGTGGAAACATCATTCTTTGGGGATGCTTTTCTGCAAAGGGGACAGGACGACTGCACCGTATTGAGGGGAGGATGGATGGGGCCATGTATCGCATGACAACGACCCGAAACACAAAGCCAGGGGAACTAAGGAGTGGCTCCGTAAGAAGCAAGAAAAGTAAAAGTGCAATATTTGCGATGTAAAAAAAGCTAACGTTTAAGTTCCTTACTCAGAACATATGAAAGCTGTTGTTTCAATATTCACAGTTCTTCAATATTCCCAGTTAAGAAGTTTTAGGTTGTAGTTATTATAGGAATTATGACGCGTCAACTATTTCTCTCTATACCATTTATATTTCATATACATTTGACTATTGTATGTTCTTATAGGCACTATAGTATTTCCAGTCTAATCTCAGGAGTTGATAGGCTTGAAGTCATAAACAGCGCAATGCTTGAAGCATTGCGAAGAGCTGCTGGCTGACGCAGGAAAGTTGAATGAATGCTTACGAGTGTACTGCTGCCTACCACCGTTCAGTCAGACTGCGCTATCAAATCATAGACCTAATTATAATAACACACAGAAATACGAGCCTTAGGTCATTAATATGGTCAAATCCGTAAACTATCATTTAGAAAACAAAACGTTTATTCTTTCAGTGAAATACGGAACCATTACGTATTTTATCTAACGGGTGGCATCCATAAGTCTAAATATTGCTGTCACATTGCATAACCTTCAATGTTATGTCATAATTATGTAAAATTCTGGCAAATTAGTTCGCAACGAGCCAGGCGGCCCAAACTGTTGCATATACCCTGACTCTGCGTGCAATAAACGCAAGAGAAGTGACACAATTTGTCTAGTTAATATTGCCTGCTAACCTGAATTTATTTTAACTAAATATGCAGGTTTAAAAAATATATACTTCTGTGTATTGATTTTAAGAAAGGCATTGATGTTTATGGTTAGGTACATTCGTGCAACGATTGTGCTTTTTTCACCTTTGCGCTTTTGTTAAATCATTCCCCGTTTGGCGAAGTTGGCTATCTTTTTTAGGAAGAAATGGTCTTCACACAGTTCGCAACGAGCCAGGCGGCCCAAACAGCTGCATATACCCTGACTCTGTTGCACAGAACGCAAGAGAAGTGACACAATTTCCCTAGTTAAAAGAAATTCCTGTTAGCAGGCAAGATTAACTAATTATGTAGGTTTCAAAATACACTGCTCAAAAAAATAAAGGGAACACTTAAACAACACAATGTAACTCCAAGTCAATCACACTTCTGTGAAATCAAACTGTCCACTTAGGAAGCAACACTGATTGACAATAAATTTCACATGCTGTTGTGCAAATGGAATAGACAACAGGTGGAAATTATAGGCAATTAGCAAGACACCCCCAATAAAGGAGTGGTTCTGCAGGTGGTGACCACAGACCACTTCTCAGTTCCTATGCTTCCTGGCTGATGTTTTGGTCACTTTTCAATGCTGGCGGTGCTTTCACTCTAGTGGTAGCATGAGACGGAGTCTACAACCCACACAAGTGGCTCAGGTAGTGCAGCTCATCCAGGATGGCACATCAATGCGAGCTGTGGCAAGAAGGTTTGCTGTGTCTGTCAGCGTAGTGTCCAGAACATGGAGGCGCTACCAGGAGACAGGCCAGTACATCAGGAGACGTGGAGGAGGCCAACAACCCAGCAGCAGGACCGCTACCTCCACTTTTGAGCAGGAGGAGCACTGCCAGAGCCCTGCAAAGTGACCTCCAGCAGGCCACAAATGTGCATGTGTCTGCTCAAAAGGTCAGAAACAGACTCCATGAGGGTGGTATGAGGGCCCGACCTCCACAGGTGGGGGTTGTGCTTACAGCCCAACACCGTGCAGGACGTTTGGCATTTGCCAGAGAACACCAAGATTGGCAAATTCGCCACTGGCGCCCTGTGCTCTTCACAGATGAAAGCAGGTTCACACTGAGCACATGAGCACATGTGACAGACGTGACAGAGTCTGGAGACGCCGTGGAGAACGTTCTGCTGCCTGCAACATCCTCCAGCATGACCGGTTTGGCGATGGGTCAGTCATGGTGTGGGGTGGCATTTCTTTGTGGGGCCGCACAGCCCTCCATGTGCTCGCCAGAGGTAGCCTGACTGCCAATACGTACCGAGATGAGATCCTCAGACCCCTTGTGAGACCATATGCTGACACATGCACATTTGTGGCCTGCTGGAGGTCATTTTGCAGGGCTCTGGCAGTGCACCTCCTTGCACAAAGGCGGAGGTAGCGGTCCTGCTGCTGGGTTGTTGCCCTCCTACGGCCTCCTCCACGTCTCCTGATGTACTAGCCTGTCTCCTGGTAGCGCCTCCATGCTCTGGACACTACGCTGACAGACACAGCAAACCTTTTTGCCGCATTGATGTGCCATCCTGGATGAGCTGCACTACCTGAGCCACTTGTGTGGGTTGTAGACTCCGTCTCATGCTACCACTAGAGTGAAAGCACCGCCAGCATTCAAAAATGACCAAAACATCAGCCAGGAAGGATAGGAACTGAGAAGTGGTCTGTGGTCACCACCTGCAGAACCACTCCTTTATTGGGGGTGTCTTGCTAATTGCCTATAATTTCCACCTGTTGTCTATTCCATTTGCACAACAGCATGTGAAATTTATTGTCAATCAGTGTTGCTTCCTAAGTGGACAGTTTTATTTCACAGAAGTGTGATTGACTTGGAGTTACATTGTGTTGTTTAAGTGTTTCCTTTATTTTTTTGAGCAGTGTATGTCTGCTTCGCCGCCAAGCTCTCAAATATCGTGCCTGTCTCTCACTCTATGAACGGTCACAGCTATCTGGATTCCTTGTTACATCCATACCGTGAACCCTAAACTATAACCCTTAACTAACACTAAACGTAACTATTTTACATTTATACTTGATTGAGTTAGGGACATCAAGGAACCCGAATAGCACGGTCCGTGGGAAAGCCTATGAACTCCTCTATTCAACTGAAAGCCACGGACACAACTCTTATTGGTCGACTGATACTGGGAACAACACAGTCTGTGATTGGCTAACAACATTTAGATCTGTATACAGCGAGATAAGATAACATACCATTCCATGAGGTGTTGAGGGAAAGACAGATTACCTATAGATTGGACATAATCTTTTCTAGGCCATTAGTGATAACAGGAAACACACAAGCCATAGGCTACACTATAGTTCAAGGTGGCTAAATCAGAATGTCGGCTTGCATTTCTAACATTCACCTCTTTAAGGAATACCTAGGATAGGATAATCCTTCTGACCCCCCCCCCTTAAAAGATTTAGATGCACTATTGTAAAGTGGCTGTTCCACTGGATATCTTAAGGTGAATGCACCAATTTGTAAGTCGCTCTGGATAAGAGCGTCTGCTAAATGACTTATATCTAAATGATTTATGGTTGAGATTTAATTAATATAAATATAAACTATGCATCTTGTGGCTTTCATTATAATGTAAACGTTAGTAAGGCATTGGTCTCAGTCAGACGTTCAATGGCAGGCGACAGCCACATGGTGGTAAGGCTTAATTCTAGCACTTATCACCTCCCATAAAACCATTGCCAAGTAATCTACAAGCATAAGGCCACACATCATGGCACTCACACTACCTCACTCAGCTGTTTGTGCAGTCTGCCCCAAGCAGCTAAACAGGCTGTTAACAAAGTCAACTACTCTAGGCTTGAGTGTCTGCTGGTTTTCAGTCTTTCCATTACATACAAATGTGATTCAGACCTAAGAAACATACACATTTTTACATGGCAATTTGATCTGAAAACACACACGCGCGCGATGTCCGTGGTAGTGCCAGGACTAGCCACTAGAGAGCAGCAACAGACCATAAGATCCAGAGCCATTGATTTACAGAAAAACACCTACAGGTGATGGGTCCATACTTACGACATCTGTCTATACTATCTGACAGTTAACCTCCAGCGGAAATGGCCGTCAATGACAAGTCATTTGTAACCTGGAATCAGGTAGAGGATTCAGGACAACACCGCACGATTTGATGGACAGACAACACATTATTGAAATTCACAAGAGTACTGTTCCTTTACCGCCTCTGGTTAGCTAAGAAAACCATACGGGTGTGATGGGCATACAGGGTGGCAGGTAGCCTAGCGGTTAGAGGCGAGCCAGCAACTGGAAAAATGTGAAACCTTTATATGCGTGTCTTTTTGGAGGGGTTGGGTTTCAAGCGGAAGTCAAATTTAAGTTGCATAATTTACCGATAAAATGATGTTAATCTTGCGTTAATCTTGTGTTATTTTATGTAACTGCGATGAGTGTTGGCGGAGTGTACCATCGAGTCAATCAGTCGATACTTTAAAAATGTCCATTCGTTAATGCTTACCTTGTACGCATGTTTGTCCAGTGTAACTGAGTTTTTTTATTTTGGTGCTGCAATCTGTGGTTTTAGTTAAACACTTAATTTGTTCTGTGCTGCAATCCGTGTTGTTTGTTAAAAACTTCATTCTACATACACACGGTTGTTTAGCTATCGGGAAACGGCGTCCAGAGTTTGGTCACACAGGCACTCAGTTTTTTCTACACAGAGAGGAGATCCACTGGAGTTGTTGGGACGAGGGGGGAGCGAGAATGGGAGGGGGAATCTCACCGGCGCCACCTTAATAAAAAAAAGCAGCCGCACAGAACTGTCAATCAACAAGCAACCCAGACAGACATCAGCCCCCGGTGGCTGGCTGTGAGCTGTAAGAGAGCAGCGTCATAGTTGGCGGAGAGCCCCACCGTCTGGAATGAAACGGGCGTAGCGATTGGCTCGACTTTTTGCCCTAGACAACTCACTCTCTCTCCCCCTTTTGTAATTGCAAGCAAACTGGAGAAGAGCGGAGGGAGCAGCAGGATGAACGAAGGGAGCGAGAGAGGGCGATAGACTGACAATAGTCCAGACAGACAGCTCCACAGAGAGAGGGGTAAAGGGGGAAATACATTTGGAATACTGCTTCAGATCTCCCTCTACTTATTTGTCCAGTTCTCCTGTTGATTTGTAAGTAAACTACATTTTGGTATTGATTATTCCCATAGGCATTTTTTTAGCTGACCAAACCAGTCTGAGTCACATGGATTGTTGACATATAGCCTACAGTTAGGTCAACATAGTGAGACAGACAGACAGACAGAGCCCCCCCCCCCTCCCAATCCAACCACTCTCAAGTCAATGTGTCTATCTATCCTCTGTCAAAGTACTGTGTACACTGTAGCCTACACATAACGTTGCTTTTCTTGTACATGTGATTATATTTGTCCCCCAGTAGGCCTACATACTTTTGTAAACATGTAAACAAATGACTTTTGACCTCCTAAATGCTCTTATAATTTCTTGAGTGGAGCATGTATGTTTATTATAGTTTATTACAGCTGTATTATTGTTATCAAAGTGGATTGTAATATACCCTACTTTAGGAAATCACACATTCTGCATTATTGTTTTTTCTGACTAGTTGTGCAAAGCAAAACAAGCTCAACTTCATCACTAGTATGACACACATGGAAGGATGTTTGTAAACAACATAGGTCACCCTTAGTCACCTACATTTACATAATTTAGCAGACGCTCACTTACAGGAGCAATTAGGGTTAAGTGCCATGCTCAAGGGCACATCAGCAGATTTTTCCCCTGGTCGGCTTGTGGATTCAATCCAGTGACCGTTTGGTTACTAGCCCAAAGCTCTTAACTGCAAGGCTACCTGCCGCCCTACACTTCACATGCATCATAAGAATGTCAATTTTCTTTAGGTTAATGTAATGTATTTTCAGATAAGTAGTATATACCTATTTTAAGGATAAAGTAATTTTGGCCTACTCAATTCTGTGTTTACATGGCCTGCTTTGTATCTTCTGCTCTGTAAAAGCCCCATACATTGTGTGTTGTTAATACTGGTAAAGTTGTTATTGGATTGTTATAGGGACCTTGGTTGCTGATAGCCTATGACTTGAACTTTGACCTAAAGTACCATATCAGGTCCAGACTTCAGTATTGTGTCAGTGATCAAACAACAATCAAATCAATGAATAAATCAATTGTATTTGGTTGCTTCATCATAGTGGTCTCTCACCTCCTCCTCTCCATCCCCCCTCAACCAAGGGAGATGTCAGTGAACACCCCCAACAGCAACGATGCTTGCCTGAGCATCGTGCACAGCCTCATGTGCCACCGACAGGGCGGTGAGAACGAGGGCTTTGCCAAGCGTGCCATAGAGAGCCTGGTAAAGAAGCTGAAGGAGAAGAAGGATGAGCTGGACTCGCTCATCACTGCCATCACCACCAACGGTGTTCACCCCAGCAAGTGTGTCACCATCCAGAGGACGCTTGATGGACGCCTACAGGTAGTCTACTGTTATGTTGGGTTGAATGAGGCCTAGGCCGGTATGTTATCACTGACTATAGAGGGACTGTAGAGGGACTATAGAGAGACTGTTTATGAAATCGTGGATCTCATTAATAAATGATTCACTGATGAATTGTTATTGGTGGTATGGCACAAAGACTCTGTCAACTTAGTGACCAATAGCTGGTCGCTTTTGATGACTGACTAATACACCTTTCAGGTACTGCCAGCAACAAAGCCTATACTTTTATTTCAGCCAGTCATGATTGTGGTAATACACTACATGACCAAAAGTAGGTGTACATCTGGTTGTCGAACATCTCATTCCAAAATCATGGTCATCACATTAAAATGAGGTTGGTTCCCCCTTTGCTGCTATAACAGCCTCTACTATTCTGGGAAGGCTTTCCCACTGGAACATTGCTACGGGGACTTGCTTCCATTCAGCCACAAGAGCAATAGTGAGGTCAGGCACTGATGTTGGGTGATTAGGCCTGGCTCGCAGTCAGCGTTCCAATTCATCCCAAAGGTGTTCGATGGGGTTTATGGTCAGGGCTCTGTGCAGGCCATTGAAGTTCTTCCACACCGATCTCTGCAAATAATTTCTGTATGGACCTTGCTTTGTGCACGGGGGCATTGTCATGCTGAAACAGGAAAGGGCCTTCCTCAAACTGTTGCCACAAATTTGGAAGCACAGAACTGTCTAGAATGTCATTGTATGCTGTAGCATTAAGATGATCCTTCATTGGAACTAAGGGGCCTAGCCCGAACCATGAAAAACAGCGCCAGACCATTATTCCTCCTCCACCAAACTTGGTGAGCCCTGTTGCTCCTAGATGTTTTCACTTCACAATAACAGCACTTACAGTTGATCGGGGCAGCTCTAGCTGGGAAGACATTTGACGAACTGACCATGTTGAAAGTCACTGAGCTCTTCAGTAAGGCCATTCTACTGCCAATGTTTGTCTATGACTGTGGGATTTTATACACCTGTAAGCAACAGTGTGGCTGAAATAGCCAAACACTAATTTGAAGGGGTGTCCACATACTTTTGTATACATAGTGTATGTTTATGAGTCCCGCCAACCCCTCAGTAAACGTCCCTAATCATTTTACCGGTTTTGGAACACATAAAATCATGAACATTCTATTGTTGATCTCAGACATCAAACTTGTCCTTGTCATAAAGAAAAAGTATAAACAAAACGTCAGTCTGCATGCAGCAACGTTACCTGCTCTTATTCTTTGCTCCAAAAAACCTATTCGTTAAAAAATGAATTTAGAATATGTAAATCTAGCAAGCCAGGCAACTAAAAGCAACTTTCTGACTGTTTTGTTTTGTTGCTAGCTTGTTTCTTGTAACAACTTTTGAGGATTTTACATTTTGAGGTCGTCGTCTTCAAAGTTGTTTCTGCTGGTCGCAAAGTTATCATGACACAAGATGAATTAAATGTAAAACGCTTTGAAAATAAAAAGCTTGTTATACGCTCAGTGCTCCGTTGACATTTCACAGAGACACGCTTGTTTGTGCAAAAA
The DNA here is from genome assembly GCF_029448725.1 of Salvelinus fontinalis. Classification (NCBI taxonomy): domain Eukaryota; kingdom Metazoa; phylum Chordata; class Actinopteri; order Salmoniformes; family Salmonidae; genus Salvelinus; species Salvelinus fontinalis. The sequence goes on along the minus strand of NC_074670.1, from coordinate 30,313,061 downwards.
TACGATGTTTCTATGTCAAATGGTTTTGTCATATTTCAGTCTTCTATGATGTGTAATATTGTGACTCAAAATCAAAACTGAATACATTTCAACTCTAAATCTGACTTGGTACAGGTGTTGTACTTTTTTTTAAAGCCCATACCATGTGTGTGCAACCTGGTGTCAGAGGATTTCATATTATTCTGTACGTAAATCCGAAACACTCCATTTAGTATAATATGTAACGTTTTGTATGGTATGTGTTCATTTGTGGATGTCTGTCACCCATTCCGTATGATATGTTACGAATTACAATTCTTATATGTTACGAATTTGCAAAATGTACAATATGTTATGAATTTGCTTAACTTATATGTTTCGAATTCTAGCTACGTGGCTAACGTTAGCTAGCTGGTCTAACGTTAGCTTGGCTAGGGGTTAGGGTTAATGTTAGGGTTAAGTTTAGGGGAAGAGTTAGCTAAAAGGTTTAGGGTTAGGGGAATGGTTAGCTAATATGCTAAGTAGTTGCAAAGTAGCAAAAAAGTAGTAAGTAGTTGAAAAGTTGCTAATTAGCTAAGTTGTCCGTGATGAGATTCGAACTCAACAAGTGAATCCTTCAACACATGGGTTACTGACACACTTCAGGGAGGAGAAACAGGAGAAAAAAGTAAAGGGGTTTAGGTCTCCCTATAGGCTAACTTCTAGAGAATGAACGTAGTATCGAATACTTAGAAGTGTAACCCACGAGTTGCTTACAGAGAGAGCAAGGGAATGAGAGAGAAGGAGACAGAGGGAGTTCCCCTCCCCCAGCTCTTGTGAGGGAGAGAGAGAGAGGGAGGGAGTACTGGAGGGGTAGCTCGGGTTGTTTTGTCTGAGACACAGGAAAGGGGCAGGGTTAAGTTAAGCCTGTCTGTCTCTGGTGTGTGTGTGCGTACGTGCGTGTGTGTTTGTGTCTGGAGTTTTTCCAGTGTTAAAGTTTGTGGAAGTATATTTGTAATCTCAGACATACCACAGTATTTTCTGTGTGTGTGTGTGTGTGTGTGTGAGAGAGAGAAAAGTGTTTATTATTGAATGTAAGTTATGACTTACATCAACAGTTTCTACATTTGAGATTGCCTGTGGATATGCAGAGGTTAGTGACACGTATTAATGTGATGTGTGAGAACTTTATATAAGAATGTACTGCATTATTCTCTGTTCAGGACTGTAGGCTGTGTGTGTGTATTTGTCAGTATGTTGGCTGTAATTGGGCTGGCACTCTGCCAGCTCTGACTCTTTGTCTGAGGAAGGTCACTTTGGTTTTCAGGAAGAAAGAATAATAAAAAAGAAAATGTAAAAGTGTACAGAATCCATTCTGGCTTTCTCTTGCTGTTAGTGCAGAAAGGGTATGTTGATCCCAAAATACTGAGCTCTGACACACACACACACACACACACACACACACACACACACACACACACACACACACACACACACACACACAGAAAAGGTGAGACAATGTCATTCCTCTCCAGCTCAGCTTGTTGAGTTAACCCTACACCAGGTCTCTCTTTTGTCACACTCACACTCTTCCTCAATAGCAAATACTCAGACCAACTCTGACACACTTGAGTACATGCAGCACAATACAAGGACAGAGTAACATTGGTTCCTCAAGAACATGTGAATAAGCCTGAACCACCATTGATGACTCAGATAGTCACTATTTGTGCTATTCAGCTCTGTCTGAGATGTTTTAATGGCTCCAAGGCTATTCCTCCCCACCCAGAGTGTGTGCCTGGAGAGAGTGTGTTTAACATTGATGTACATTTCCATTCATGACCCGTTTCCTCGACCACTCCCTGTCTACCAGCTCCCTCTTGCTCTCCTCCTTCTCATCCTCCCTCTCCCATCTTTTCTCTCCGTTTCTTTCCCCTTTTCCCTGCACTTAGATTCCCCACAGTTCCACTCCCTCCATGCTCAAATTCCAACCCCATCATGGCCTCCATACTGTCTCCCATTCCCTTCCTGAGACTCACCGTCCTACTGTAAATAATCACCCTAAAAGCCCCGGATGGATGTTGGAAAGGAATACCTCCATGCCTTCTCCATTCTCTCTCCTCTGTCCCTCCAGGTAGCTGGAAGGAAAGGGTTCCCCCATGTGATCTATGCTAGGCTCTGGCGCTGGCCAGACCTCCACAAGAATGAACTGAAGCACGTCAAGTTCTGCCAGTTCGCCTTTGACCTGAAGTATGACAACGTGTGTGTCAACCCCTACCACTACGAGCGAGTGGTATCGCCAGGCATCGGTGCGTCTGTTCACAATTTCACTTCCTCTAATGAAACAGAAGCACAAATGGGGAAGGAGAATATGAAGTTGTTAACAGGCTCTTTGGGTCACAGGCTTTTTCAGAACTACCATGCTGTTTCTAACTTTGTTTCCCTTTCTGTCCCTCTCCTCAAGTTGGTCTCAGCATTCAAAATGCAGGTGAGGAGGAAAACACTATTTTCAGCATCATCAAACATCATCAAAATGGTAATAAGCAATAGCGAGTCATTCTAACCAATCTGTTTTTATCGCATTTCCCAAAGTGCACAGGCAATACTACTGTTTTGATACAGATATACTGTAGATGTGCTCTTGGCAATCTGATGAAAATTTGGAATGCAGAGCTTCCAAACCAGCCAGATTCATACCTGTCTGAGCTAGTCTACACTACAAGAAGGACACCTCAAGCAAGAAGGTGTCACAGGCTGCATGACAGGGAAAAAATCACTCCCACTTGGAGGCAACAATAAATGCCATCCATCAATTTGATCTAAATTACAGTAAATTCCGGAATTTATTCAAAATGTGTCTATTCATGAATCGAAAATATAATAATATGATATGACTCATGCCTGATTTCTGCCCGCCTGCCTGTCTCTCTCTCTGTTTCTCTCCCTCCCTCTCTCTCCCTCCCTCTCTCTCCCTCCCACTCTCTGTCTCTCTCTCTCCCCCTCCCTTCATTACAAGGTCCTCCAGGTCGGCTGATCAAAGAGGAGTACATCCATGACTGTTTTGAGATGGACCTCCCCTCCAGGATGCCCCCCCAGCCCGAGCGCTACAACCAGCCCCTCCCCCCTCTGCAGATGCCCCCCGAGCCGCCCCGTGCCCCATCCTCCGTCAACCTCTACCTCAGCATGCCCCTCTCTCCGCCAGGTGAGATCGACTAAAACTGAGCCTGGTAATAAGAAGTACTACCGTACAAGCAATTCAGCTGAGAAGAACCAGACTCTTTTGCTTTCACGTCTAACTCTATCCCTTACAATTTCCATCCTTTATTCCACATCTCCCTCCTCCAGTGAGCAGCTCCATGATGGGGCCCATGTCTGGGGGCCACGGCGAGGGCCTGCTCCAGATCGCCTCTCCCCAGAGCCAGGGCATGCCCCAGACGCCGCCCCCTACCACCCCCACACACGGACCACCCCCCCAGCCCCCTACCCCTCACAGCCAGAGTGACTACAGCAGCAGCTCCAAACACACACAGACACAGAGCTCTTATCACAGTGAGTTACTAACGAACCAGGTTGGCAGTGTCACAGAGATGGTGTCAATTCCATGGTGTCAGTTTCAACTCTGTTTGTTCTCTTCCTTCACAATCTTCCAGCGACCTGGACAGGCACCAGCACGGCCTCCTATACCCCTGTAGGATCCCAGCAGAATGGGCGTGGCCACCAGCAACCACCACTACACCACCCCAACCACTTCTGTATGTCAATCACCTGTCAATCAATCTTTCTGTCAGAAATGCAGGACTGTTACTATTGGTATATGGTAGCGTTGTCATATTTGCTAATTAATTTCTCTTAAAAGGGTCTCAGCAACATCACAGCGCACCCGCCTTTCCTCAGCCAGTCTCCAACCATCCAGGTACACACACAGCGTACACCCACTCACACACACACATGATGTTAGGCATCTCATCCCATCCACCACCAATGTACAGTACCCACATGAGGGACACATGGCAGCCATTTTGCAGTGTTTCATATTATATTTAATGTTGTGTGTTGCCAGGTCCAGAGTTCTGGTGCTCCATCTCCTACTTTGAGATGGACATCCAGGTTGGAGAGATGTTCAAGGTCCTGGCTAACTGCCCCGTGGTGACAGTGGACGGATACGTGGACCCCTCGGGGGGCGACCGCTTCTGTCTGGGCCAGCTCAGCAATGTGCACCGCACCGACGCCAGCGAGAGAGCCAGGTCTATCAGCTTGCCCCTAATATACCCACCTAACCGCTAGCTATTGGAGAACTTTGTTGGGTTGCAGAATACACAGGGCAAATATGTTTTTGTCGCCTGTATAGAAGTAAATACAATCTCCAGTGTCTGTGATTTTCTCTTCACAAATGTGAACTCCTATCTTCATTTCCAAGGTTGCACATTGGGAAGGGGGTGCAGTTTGAGTGTCGTGGTGAGGGGGATGTGTGGATGCGTTGCCTTAGCGACCATGCAGTGTTCGTCCAGAGCTACTACCTGGACCGGGAGGCAGGGCGAGCCCCGGGAGACGCAGTTCACAAGATCTACCCTGGGGCCTACATGAAGGTGTTTGACCTACGTCAGTGCCACAGGCAGATGCAGCAGCAGGCAGCCACGGCCCAGGCAGCAGCAGCAGCACAGGCTGCAGCAGTGGCAGGCAACATCCCAGGACCTGGCAGTGTGGGGGGAATCGCCCCGGCAGTCAGTGAGTGCTTCTGTCCTTCTCTCTCACTCTCGCTCTCTCTTTCTTTCTCTCTCTCTCTCTCTCTCTCTCTCTCTCTGAATCACTCAGTAAATCTCTCTTCTCCCAGGTCTGTCGGCGGCAGCTGGGATAGGTGTGGACGACCTGCGGCGGCTGTGTATCCTGCGGCTCAGCTTTGTGAAGGGCTGGGGGCCCGACTACCCCCGGCAGAGCATCAAGCACACCCCCTGCTGGGTGGAGGTCCACCTGCACCGCGCCCTGCAGCTGCTGGATGAGGTGCTGCACACCATGCCTCTGGCTGACCTAGGAGGACACGGACATGTCAACTAAGCAGTGTGGGTGTGTGTGACAGATAGGTGGCGGTGTCTCAGTTGCTTGGTTTGGATGATAACTGCCCTTCATGAACACTACAGTACGTTTTGGATTGGATACCTTTTTCCCCACCACCTGAAACAAAGACTGTAGGCTTTAGTAGAAACTTGTATCGACCTTCTATCGAAAAGGTATTTTTATGCTTTTATATATTTTCCTGTTTGAATCGCCTGATTTTCCTGAAGCAGTTTAGACTGCAAAATGAACTTGCTCAACAGACAATCTTTTCACAGAGACTGGAACTTGCACTAAAGGCATCAATGTTTTCTAGTAGTGGTAGAGACTGTAAGGGATGGACTGTGTCACAACAATGGAAACTGGCCTTGTACCGCCAATGACCTGGTAATCTGCCTGGATAAAACACTTTGGGAATTGTTCAGAAAGTCAGAATGATAGCACATGTGCTGCAGTGGATTCTCACTTAAGCAGTGTTAGAATGATGCCTTGATTATAGGGCAGCAGACTCAGACAGGTCCTTTAACTGCCTTCAGTAGGGTCTGTTTGTTCTTCAGGGAGAAATTTAAATAATAGTCACCACAATCTCCATCAATCTTTTCTCTTATCAGTCTTTTTCATCAACCTGCATCATGTGACTCAGTTATATTTATACTGAACAAAAATATAAACGCAACATGTATAGTGTCGGTCTCGTGTTTCATGAGCTGAAATAAAAGATCCCAGAAATGTTCCATAAGCACAAAAAGTTCATTTTTCTCAAATGTTGTGTACACATTTGTTTACATTCCTGATAATGGGCATTTTAGCCTTTGTCAAGATAATCCAACCACCTAAGAGGTGTGGCATATCAAGAAGCTGATTGAACAGCATGATCATTACACAGGTGCATCTTGTGCTGGGGACAATGAAAGGACACTCTAAAATGTGCAGTTTAGTCACACAACACAATGCCACAGATGTCTCAAGTTTTGAGGGAGCATACAAATGTCCCAACTGCAGGAATGTCCACCAAAGCTGTTGCCAGAGAATTCAATGTTAATTTCTCTACCATAAACTAGAATTTGGCAGTACGTCCAACCAGCCTCACAACCGCAGACCACATGTAACCACGCCAGCCCAGGACCTCCACATCCGGCTTCTTCACCTGTGGCCTATGTCCTCCCAGGCCCAACCATGGCTGCGCCTCTGCCCAGTCATGTGAAATCGATAGATTAGGGCCTAATGAATTTATTTAAATTGACTGATTTCCTTATATGAACTGTAGCTCAGCAAAATATTTTAAATTGTTGCATTTATATTTGTGTTCAGTATAGCTACCAAAAACAGGAAATGGAATATCAAGAATCTCATTGATTATATTTATTGATGGAAGTTTCTACACAGGATTTGTAACGTTTTGTTCATTCAGATAAACAGACCAAAGTTGTCAGAACGATTTTTCACTGCTATTTTATGGCCAAAAAACCTTTGCTGAATGTGCCTTTCTTCGTTTTGTTTCCTGCCATTGTTCAACCAAAGCATGTATTTGTGTTGATGTATGCCAAGATATGCCTTTAACTAAAGTACCGCTAGGCCTAATTAAAGACAAGGTCATTAATTCATTCATTTGGTGCCTTCATTTTGAACTACTGACAAAATATTTACAAACCCCACAGAAAAAAATGGCCTTCATTTGTTGATTTCTTAGTACATTCCTGCTTCAATGCATCTCTTGTCAGCCAAAGTGATGTATTTACTGCAACTAAAGATTGTGTGTTAGTGAAGTGAGAACACAAATAGCCTCATTCTGTACATGTCGTACATTATGACTTCATTGGCTGTATTACATTTGTCCAGTAGGACACCTAGTGAACTTTCTGGGTACTACGTGCATTTGCAGTCCTTCCATGTTGATGTAGGGCCTGTGACTGGTTTACTTCACCAAATGATATATCCAGAATATACTAGTTTGTAAAACAAATGTATTGTTTAATATGTTTATTTATGTCTAATTTGGGACACTTATAAAACGTACATGAGGGTCTCTGCTTCTCTTTAAGCTCCTAATGTTAACCATGTGAGGGTCAACGATGAGAACATAGCTATAATATTAAATTATTTGTTATGTATTTTTCTTGTAAATCATAATATTAGCAGCAGTCATTGTTTTTTACAGTATACTTTCAGCTGTCTGTAGTCAGCTTGATTCTGTCTCTTTGGTAAATATAAATAGGATTTATTATTGAGTTAGAATTGACCAAAATCTACTATTTTTGCATTCGTCTTGAACATAGCTTTATAGTGGTTGTTTTAGTGTTTGTGTAATGTAAAATGATGATGTATGTAGGTTATAGCTATTGTAAAGTTTACTGAGAATTAAACTGTTTTTATAAAATCTGTATGGTCCTTAGTTCTATTGTGTAATGTTGCCAAGCAACTATTTGAATGAAAGTGTGCTACCCATCCACTAGTAATTGGTCATTTACATACATACACTGTATCATAATTGAAAAAATGACATACTGACGCCACACGGGGGCGGGTCTAAAACCTCCTGCGAGTCGGTGAGTACCAGTCTCGAGCCCCACGCAGCCTCCGCATCCGATAAATAATAGCATCGTTGAGGTTGGCGTATAGAGAGCGAATAGACCATATGAAAAGAGCAAGACAATCATTATTTATTAACCTGTGAGCTCATTTACTGGAATATTTGGTTGAAGTATCGTTACTCATTCTCTATGGATATAAAATAGGGACAAACCAGCTTTATATTCTTTCATTTACCCTTTTTATCTGGGCGGCCAGTAAAGCATCCTGCGTTAATTCTCAAAATGGCTGAGATTACAGAATTACGACCTGCATATGGTAAGTAGCAGGCCTTTTTCTGATTTATTTGGCATTTTGTTTATTGTGTCGTCAGATGTTAACGTTATATGATGTTTATATTTACATTGCGTGAAATGTTAAGATAATGCCCAGTCGTTTTAGAAATAAGGCCATATGAGATTGAACACACCCAAATAGCATAATTAAGTTTATTGCTTTCATCAAAGATTGCCAAATGTAAATTTGACATCTATTCATTACCATGGCCTATGTTAATGTAAATAGCGTCGAATGTAATTTGGAAATTGAACGAAACTGATTACACAGGCCTATTCCACAGAGATAGTAGCATCACTAGGCACAGACGTCAATCAATTCAACGTCTATTCCACGTTGGTTCAACTTAATTTAATTGAAATGACGTGGAAACAACGTTGATTCAACCAGTGTGTGCTCAGTGGGAGCCTATTATTACAGTATTTGCTATTATGAAAGTATTTGTTTTCAATTAGTGAATAATTTGGTCCACAACATAATAATTGTAGTCCTATTCTATCAAAATATATTGAATACTGCTGCCCATTCGCAACATTGTCACTTCTCCCCGTGGTCTTCAATGTGCGCGTACGATGGGGTGGATAGGATGACGTGATGTCTATTCCAGTTTAAGCATCGTCAGCCCCCGTTCCTTTGTTTTTGTTAAAGCACGCATCCCGGAACTAGGAGCTAGGAGCTTGGACATATTTTCATTTGATCAGACCTCGAGCTTTAAATGAAGATCCCTGAACAGTAGTTTAATGCCACATTGCCATAATAAGAAGTGTAGTGCTCTGAAGGCAGGGGGTGTTGGTGACCCAAACAGTGCCAGACCCTCTCAGCAAGTGACATGAATAGGTGATGGGGAATGGGGAGGGTTATGGATATTATATCATCAGAAGAAGAATAGGACAACTCAAGTGCAGAAACAAAACGTATTGGTCTGAACCCTAAAAACCAAGGAAATATAAACCAAACGCATATTAACACTGTGTCAGGAATGGGCCTGTAACCTATTGGAGTTGATTCATTTAATAAATGCACTCTCACATTTCTTGGTTGATTTAAGATTAAACCTCAAGAGCATCTAGACATTGAACTGCTTGAAGAACCTCATCACAACAAGCAGTTGGCCTTTCGTCTCAAACAGGCTCAAGATGAACAGTTGTGCAATCAAGGCTTGAGTGTTAGAGATGTGTTATTGCAAACATAATGTTGGTCCTGAGACTGCCGGATGCAGCAGAACATTTCATGGCAGCAAAGAAACAAGAGAGCACTGGAGTTGGATATCTGCAATTCAGCCTAACAGGCTCCAGAAACCCAGATTACAGCCAGTGATCTAATCTGGGTCACTCATCAGGATTAAGACACATCTGGTCCACATCACAATCTGAGTTCTGCAAATCAACTGAATCTTATGCTCACAGGCAGCATACAATAAGACATGTTGCCAATGCAGACAGATTGTCTCTCAGTGCTCCATGGTCACTCAGCACTCTTTCCCAGGATGGTGGATGATGGGGTTTATGCTGTACCAACTGGTACTAGGCAGGAAGAAAGACAGGCAGTTTGTCAGAAGTTGGAGAATTTTGCATTCTTCAAACACCTGAAACAGCGTTTTCCTGCAATCTAGAGCCATAATCATTGTGACTAATTCTATGTCAAAAGTCAAAACTGTATTTTCTTTCTGAATAAATTATCTAAGCATATCTCTTTACCTGTTCAATTGTCACATTGATTCTTTAAGAACCTTTTTGCCTTAGAAGTTTAGTACAACTGCCACACTGGTATATAGTATAATAACCCAATAATTAAAGCAATTTTAGTCAGTTATGTATCTATTTATTGTCATTTTGAAAAGAACAATCAAAATATCTGTCAATCTTTGCATGCATAGCTCTGTCTATGAACAGTGGTTACATTTCCCCAGCCCCATTACTCAGTTTATCAAACAAAGTGGCAGGGTCAAGCACTGGAAATGGCTAAAATCAAATCAAACGCTGTGTGTGTCACTCTACACTCTCTCCTCCTCCACTCACGATACCTCACACACTAGAGTATCTAGCGTCCTGCCGAGGCATCTCTTTGCTCTGTGCACCTTGGAAGGAACCACTTACTAGGGAAGAATAGGTAAGGGGGGGTACACTTTGCCTGGTCTAGTCAGTGTGCCCCCTGCGCAAAGTACCGCTGCCAGATATTTTTATAAATAATTATGATCAAATTAATTTTAAAACATGACAAATCTTAGGGGGCACATGCCTTTGTGTCCCCTATAGGCATGATGCCACTGACAGTAGCTGTGCATATTTATACAAATTGTACTGTGCTCATATTAGTTCAAGGTTGTCTTGAACTCGGCATGTGTATGTTGTTCATATTTAGAATGGCAAACTACCTATACAGTAGTGTGGTCTGATCTGTAATCTATGGTTAGATATAATTGCATAATTCCTTGCAAATCAACCTGAGCTCTTTTTCTTGATGAAGGATCTGAGATGGGTTATGCAGAAGGCATAGAGATGGAACCCACAGAAAGAAATCTCTTTAAAGTTACCCACAGAAAAAAAACTGAACTGAGGAGATTAGCATTGTGTCTAATAAAAAAAAAATGTAGGGTGTATTTTTGGTTCTGTTAATCAGCACACTCAATTTATACTTTTACTTAACACATTTTGTGTACAATGCCTGGACCCACTGAAGCGGTAGATTTGTGAGCTCACTACTGCCATCCCCCTGGGGTATGTTTCCAGGGCAACGGGCTCAGCTGGCATTAAGCTCCTTCCAAAATCTGACATCATCCTCCTGGTATCCCTACCCAGAATGCCAATGAACAACAACAGGAAGGAAGGGCAAGGTATTTTGTTGAAAGACAGACAGGAGGGAGAGGAGAGACAGACAAAGACAGATGAAAATGGAGACAGGAGAGAGATAGAGAAAAACAGACGTAATATAAATATAGTTAGAAAGCTGAGGTAAAGAGGGGGAAAGATAGTGTGTGTGTGCGTGTGTGTGTGTGTGCATACATGTTTGCCTGCGTGCTTAACATATGTTCATGCACATGTAGTGTATAGACTGACAAGTTTACGGGGGGGGGGGGGCGACAAAGGCAACAATGCGTCTCTTTTCCAGGGGCTTGGCCAAACAAAGGGTCCTCTCCCGGCCCGCCCGCCCCGCTGCAGCAGGCTCTGTCCACTGAGTCCCATTATAGCTGGAATCAGCACAGTCAGCCTTACCATGTGCGCACAGCACATAGTCACAGTCTCTCACTCACCACCAGCAACAAATGAGTGGGTGGGGGCTCACACACACAGTCACACATAGATGCATGCGTACCTGCATGTGCACAGACACTTAGACCCACACCCTCGCACGTACACACACACAGAGACATACACACAGAGACACACACACAGAGACAGGGTATGGGGCTATAACTCCCAGACACAGACAATACACGCCCTAGTCTGGTGTAATGACCAGCCCTGGAACACGGTCTGTTTGCTAGATAAAGCACACCGTCACTGGGATCAATTAAGGGAGGCAAATGACTAATGACTTTAATAAAGAGGTGGACAGTGTGTGTGTGTGTGTGTGCGTGCGTGCGTGCGTGCGGTCGTGCGTGCGTGTGAGTGGGTGTGGACGTGTTTAACTATAGTAAACGAACAGTGAAACGTGTTTTACCAACTGGGGACATTTTGTTGGTCCCCACAAGGTCAAATGCTATTTCTAGGGGGTTTAGGGTTATGGTTAGAATTAGTGTTAGGGTTAGAATTAGGTTTAGGGTTAGGGTTAGGAGCTAGGGTTAGTTTTAGTGTTAGGGTTAGGAGCTAGGGTTAGGGTTAGGGTTAAGGTTAGGGTAAGGGTTCTGGTTAGGGAAAATAGGATTTTGAATGGGACTGAATTGTGTGTCCCCACAAGGTTAGTTGTACAAGGCTGTGTGTCTGTGTGTGTGTGTGTGTTGTGTGGGGGGGCTGACATTTAAGCAACCTGGTGACACCTGGTTGAATGACGTCCAAATTGCTCATGTCTTTCCCGCTCACACCGTGCCTCATGCTCTGTGATGCTGTTGTGAAGTCACTACTGCTGTATGGCACAGTCACAGTGTTGAGTCACAGTGGAGTGGAGTCACCCTGGGTGGTGTGGTCACACGACTTACATTATTTAGCCTTCCTGACAATAATGAGCCACTGAAGGGCAGTTACATGATATCCTATTTGATGTTCAGTACTGCATCACTTGGTGCAGCTTAAAGAGTTGAATTTCTTTAATCTGAGTCAGTTCCTGGCTGAACTAAATGCAACTGACAGTTTGACTATCTACTTTATTTAGAGACTCCAGTATGAATATTTCCTACACCAGACATTGCAAACACATCCCAGTATAGACTGTGCAAAGGTGTTAACTCATTCTATGTTCCCTTCTCTTTTAGACATGTCACCGGTGCTGGCCGGTTTTATCGGTGCGGCGGCTCTGGTGGTTGCCGTGGTGATCCTGGTTCTCCTGTGGTCCTTCTGCCAGCGTCGACACCTCCGGGTGACGGGCCGATACAAGCTCCATGGCGATCAGTACTGTGACTCGGCTGAAGACCCACCCTACAAGTTCATCCACATGCTGAAGGGCATCAGTATCTATCCAGAGTCCCTCAGCAGCAGCAAGAGGATAGTACGGGTGGCCAGGCGTGCTGGGTGGCAGGGGGAGAGAGACAGAGAGAGGGGTGGCGGCCGCGGGATGGTCCTGGTGGATGCTGAGAACAACATCCTGGATGCGCCTACCCATCTCCAGATGAGCCACCTGGTTCCCCCTGCTGGCCAGCCCAGGATGGAGCGGGCACTGCCCGTCAGGGCCGACTACTGCTGCCTGGATAGCTCAGCTACCAGTAGCGAGAACAGCAGCAAGACCGTTTCACCTTTCACCCCCGCGTCCTCCGACCCAGAATCAGAGCCTGAAACCAGCCTGGGCTCCCTCAGCCTGGCTTTAGACTACAACTTCCCTAAGAAGGCCTTGGTGGTGACCATCGTTGGAGCCCATGGCCTGCCTGCAGTAGACGAACAAGGGAACAGCTCCGACCCTTACGTGAAGATGACCATACTCCCTGAGAAGAAGCACCGGGTGAAGACCAGGGTCCTAAGGAAGACGCTGGAGCCGGTGTTTGACGAGACGTTCACGTTCTACGGGGTGGCCTACAGCTCGCTGCCCGAGCTCACGCTGCACTTCCTGGTGCTCAGCTTCGACCGCTTTGCCCGCGATGATGTCATAGGGGAGGTGGTGGTCCCACTGACAGAGTTGGAACCCAGCACGGGGCGGGTGCACATCACCCAACAAATCAGCAAGAGGAACATGCAGGTGAGAGGGGGGGCGACCTACACACGTTTCAAAGCATGAACAGACAATTCCGACATTACAATAATTCTTGGAGGTAGGGGCTGGCTCACACACACACACACACACACACACACACACACACACACACACACACACACACACACACATGGAATTGAGCGCAGTGCAGTACACAGAGGGGATTGTCTGACAGGAAGGTCAATGTGTCTCTTGATTCGGTTCCCATTCAAGTCTTAACTGCAGCCAGACTGAGGAGGCAGAAACAACGCCTCCATGTAATCTCTCAATGTAGCCAGCCATCCATCAGGCTCCCTTTATCACCACAGCCACACATGTGCATGTGAGTGTGTACCCAACTCTGACTCACCAAGGACTTGTTTTGTTTTTTGTTCCCACATGTACCTGTGGCACTAGTCCTCACTGTGTGGCCATTATGTATAACCCATCTGCTGTTCAATATAAGAAGTCTGGATATGTTTTGTATGGATGCATTGCAAGGGTTATTACTTCCTCATTGAAGAAAATGTCTGATCGTAAAATGTCTGATCGGGTAGTGTTCCTCAGTACTCATTGTGGAGGGCAACCTATTGCAGTATCATGGGGGAAGTCGATACACCATGCATGGGAATCAACCTCATACCTGACTAGGATGCTAAGTTGCAGGTGTATTAAAACTACACTAGAATGAGAAGAGAACTTTGGCTCACTGTAGTGGCGTCAGGGCACATTTCTGTGGCTAAGCTTTCGGTCAAACAACCTTCATCAAAGCAATGTCAATGTCTTCAAAACAGTAATCCATCATAAACATACAAATCACCAGGACACTCACCTATGGATTTTTCTCAGCAAATCCTCATTTTATAATCATTAGATTAGAAAATGCCCTTTTAGTGATGGGTTGGAATAATATGAAATCAATTGCAAGTCAGTGAATATGAGAAAGTGCATGTGTGTGCTGGTCTGTAGCATCATACATCATGTCTACCTACTGTCACCTGTATTAATGTATACAGTACCAATATCTGATTTACATTTATATGGATATACAGTGTAAAGGCCAGACATGACAGATTTTTTTCACAGTTTATCTGATTCATTGTTTCCTTTCCTTGCTCTTACTATGCAGAACACCTAGATTATACAAACCGCTATACTGTGTACATTGTGATGTTTCTCACAGAAACACTAAAATAATCACACTAGTCTGTTTCCACACACAGATATGTATGGTATATTTAAGCAATAAGGCCAGAGTGGGTGTGGTATATGGCCAATATACCATGGCTAAGGGCTGTTCTTAGCAAGATGCAATGTGGAGTGCCTGGATACAGCCCTTAGCTGTGGTATATTGGCCATATACCACAAACCCCAGAGGTGCCTTATTGCTATTATAAACAGGTTAAGAATGCAATTAGAGCATTAAAAATAAATGTTTTGTCATACAGCCAATCAGCATTCAGGGCTTGAACCACCCAGTTTATAATTGTGCATGTAGAACAAGGTTGACAAATAGATAATTCCAAAGACTGCTGAGTTTTATTGTCTTGGCAATTGGTGCCCCATTACTCTTTTAATCTATGACTATACGATTATGGCTGTTTGATTATTGCATTGTATCTTAAAGGCTGAGTAGGTGGGTTTGATGATTGTTCCTTTTGAATTAGTCAATAGTTAAATCCTCTATGTGTCTGTCTCTTTCTGCAGTGCGAGAGCCGTGGGGAGCTGTTGGTGTCTTTGTCCTACCAGCCTGTTTCCCACCGCCTTAGTGTGGTGGTGCTGAAGGCCAAACACCTGCCCAAGATGGACATCTCTGGCCTGTCTGGAAGTGAGTTCAACTACTGTGTTTGTCTGTGTGTGCCTGTGGTTAATTAAAAAAGGTGGAGCTTGTGTAGATGTTCCCTTTACATATGACAATATTCCAAAATCTCCTTCTCTCCCTTAGACCCATATGTGAAAGTCAATGTGTTCTACGGACGCAAGCGCATCGCCAAGAAAAAGACGCACGTGAAGAGGTGCACGCTCAACCCTGTCTTCAACGAGTCCTTCATCTACGACGTGCCCCCCGAGCTGCTCCCTGAGATCTCTGTGGAGTTTGTGGTGGTCGACTTTGACCGTACCACTAAGAACGAGGTGGTGGGTTGTCTGCCCCTCGGCCTGCACAGCCCCTGTCCCTCTGGTGCCACCCACTGGCGAGAGGTTTGTGAAAACCCCCGTCGGCAGATCTCAAAGTGGCACAACCTCAGTGAATATTAGCTCCTCCCACCGCCTAATGCATTATAGGTCTACTTGTGTGTATAGGGGGAGGTGGAGGAGGGGAAGAGAGAGACTTCTTGCCGAGAGAGTGGCTTTTCCTCATGCCATACTTTCTCTTGTGAATAATACCAACAAAAAATGAACAACATTCCTGGTGGGACTTGTACAGTGGACTTTACAGTGGTTAAGGTTCAATTACAGGATCGAATCAAAGTAACAAACATGCATACAGATACACATACACATATACAACCCACACCACTACAGAATTATAGAGACACTCAGTCTCAGCATTAGGTTAAGAGTAATGAAAATAAAAAAAGTTGTTTGTTAACCAGAATATGACCATGATCACACATTCAAGGCTGTTATGAACTATTGTCTGGCCATGTTGTATGAAGTTTAGGCGACGGGAGGATACATGCAAATGCTAAAAAAAACTAGTCGTCAGACTTCAAAATCCTCCCCTTGCCATTATTGTACTTCAATTCATTGCATGTCTGAATTAAACAGAAATATCATCAAATCAAATGTACTAAGGAAACAGAAGTATTGCTTGTATTGATAGTGAGATTTTTTTTCTCTCTATTAAAATGAGAAAACCTCATGCAACTGACTCTCTGTTGCAGTTTCTCTAAAGGTAGGACCAAATAGGACAGCTAGAATTTTCTTTCCATTAAATATTTGTTGAAAAAATTCTAGAACGTTTTGGGGCCTAACTATTGTCGTTTAGTGGCATTACCATATTTGATGACAAGCTCTGTATCTAAAATGAAAACCATCAAGGTTTCAAACCAATTAATGCTATGTTGTAAAGACACATGTGATTTCACTGCAGAAATATTTATTTTGAGTCCATTTTTGGAACTAATTCGGACTGAAAATATTAATGTAATAAACAACCACAACATTATTACATGGAAACATGTGATCACAAGAAATATGACAACTTCTCATACTGTGGCATTTAAAAAGCATTCACCACAGTATATGCGAATTACTGAAATATCACTGCAGCAGGTTAGTCTTAGTACTGTAATAACCAGGTAATAACACATGCTAGTTAGGAGCTTGTAGTGCCAGAAGATGTTCTTTGAAAGTCACTGATATTATTGTGAAAAATGGTTTTGACATGAAGAGTTGTCATGTTTTGCTGTGTGGTTTCCAAAAGGTTTATACAGTATGTTCCACTATTTTGGCCTATGCTGACATGCTCATCTTTTAAGGCTCGATTCAATCCGAATCACCAGTTCTGCACTATAGCACACTTGAAATGTAAACGTAATTTTCTATTGAGCTGACATATGCAGCGTTTACCGTGAATTCAGTCTTCTCGAACTTGGAACATTGCCCTCACATTTCAATAGCGATGATCTTGAGCGATACGAATTGAATCGAGCCCTTCGTTTATTTTTGTTCTCTTTCATTTGGCTAATTTCAAGAATATATTGTATAAAAGAATGGTACTTTATATCTTGAAGGCAACAATTTTCTATAGTGAATAGCCTCACAGGTTGAAGCTCCTGTATGTTGTTGGTGATACTCTGTGTGTGTGTGTGTGGAGACTGCAGAGCCCAGGTGCACTGTTTAGAACAATGTAAGTGGTGATGGGGTTCAGAGGAGGACATGGCAGTGGGGTGGCTACTACTAGCTTGTGCCTTGGCTAGGCTTTTGACCAGAAGGACGAGACACAGGTGGGCAAATCCCCACTCCTCCACTGTCACTAAGCACTCCATCCTCTCCTCCTCCTCTTTTTCTCTCACTCTCTCACTCTCTTTCACACTCTTTCTTTCCAGCTCTCTCTTTGCTGTCCCCTATTTCCTCAATCTCCTTCGTTCTCCCCTGTCTCCTCTCTCTAACTCTTTCTTTGCACCTTCTTTCTTTGTCTTTTTATTTGGATCACTAATATCTCAAATTATTTTTAATGCTTCATTCCTCATAATGAGAGAAGTCACAGTATTTGACAGATTAGTGAACCCATCATGACACCTATCACACCCTGTGAGGATTTGGCTGTATGACTGTTATGCTCTGTCATCATTGTACCCTGTAGGCAAGGGGTGTCAAACTCATTCCATGGAGGGCCTAGTGTCTGCAGGTTTTTATTTTTCCCTTTCAATGAAGCCCTAGACAACAACTTGTGGGGAGGAGCGAAAATTAGTGACCATAATTCATGGTCATAATTCAATAAAGTACAAGGGAGGAGCGAAAACCCGCAGACACGCAGCCCTCCGTGGAATGAGTTTGACACCTGTGCTGTAGGTCTACTCAGTGGAGACATGGGGAGCTGTAAGCCTAGCAGCAATGGCTTTACATCACAATGCGTAACATTTACTGCAGTGCAGTCTGTAAAATTGACTGTGGGAAACTCTGGGAGGACAGTAATCTCAGTGAAGCCAAGGTGAAAATACTTAAGTAAGACTGCAGGTTTGTGTCGACAAGGCAAGGGGAAGGCAGAAATTTGTGTTGCCTTGTTTTGCTTTTGGCAGTAAACTCCTGCAATCAGAACCCCCACCATTTTGACTGTCTATATCCCCATTTATACCTGGTGCTAACGTGGGTCCTTTGTCCTGATCTTGTCTACATTCTGATTGTGCCCATATTTCCAGAAGTGTGTCTACACATGGTATTAAAATTAGTCTGTTATCTGTCCACTGTGTCTGCATTGTGACCAGAGTTCCTGGTCCCTTCCTTTATGCAAATAATTTCACAGCTATAATATTTATATATGTATTTACTGTAAGACACATATTGATGTAATCAGCCACCTATCACTGATTTTAGAGGCCGGAATAATGATGATTTAAATGGTTTCTCTGTCCAGATCTGTCTACACCTTTAAGATGTCCAGACACAATCAGATCACAATGTGTCTTTTGATTGTTAACACCTGTCTAAAAATGTGGGCACAATCAGAATGTGGACAAGATCAGGACAAAAGACGCAAGTTAGAATAAGGTATAAATGGGGCTTACTTCACCTCGTCTCCCCAACTTTGACCTTCAGTGTAGCTATTTCCTTTGTTGAAATATCCTTGTTAACTAATTTGGAGTAAAATATGAAACGTAATGAAAACAAACTGTAATAATGACTGATCGTGGATTGGTACAAATTATTATTTCAAGCTATCCTCTGTCCATAAACATGGAGTTAAACTACATTATGTAAAGAAATACTTGCCAGTAATGCGAACGGTGTCTAAAACGTTCATTTTCCTATATGCTGAGTATATTACGCAGATGCTAACTTGTGTGTTGGTTTCATTAACAGTCATTCAACGTTCAAATAAAAAGTTATACTCCAGTGTTTGCAGCTATTTTTTTTAAACAGCTTTACATCACCAGAATCTTGACATACATGCATGGAGGCATGCTTGCACACAGGCTTGTAAGCATGACACACACTCCTCATAACTGAGCTACATTAATAAATCTAATTAGGGATAGCTCCATTTCTTTAAATTTTCGCCTAAAATGACCCAAATCTAACTGCCTGTACCTCAGGCCCTGAAGAAAGGATATGCATACTCCCAAGGGTATGCATATCCTTTCTTCAGGGCCTGAGGTACCATTTGAAAGGAAACACTTTGAATTTTGTGGAAATGTGAATTGAATGTAGGAGAATATAACACAATAGATCTGTTAGAAAAAAATACACCATCTTTGAAATGCAACAGAAAGGTCCCAGTTCCAGCCATCACTCTGCTTGTAATTCCGATGGTGTCCACAATATGGTAGCAGTGTATATGCAAAGTTTCAGACGGATAACTTGAAGTATGAGCAAACTACATAACATTTAGTGTGAAGTCACCCAGGTACATTTGGGCAAATCGTGAAGGAGACATTTGCATTCATATTACATTTTTCTACAAGAATATCGTCAAATCTGTATACATGGACTTTGATTTAGCTTTTCCAGTATTAGTATCCATATTATAAGTTTAACATTTGCAAAACAACCAGTTTTCATAACTTCATAACTCTGAATATTCTTAGAATTTTTGTCCAAAGGGAAAAGGCATGCTGTCGCACAAGGTTACCAGGTACATTTTTGCGACAAATACAGGTACATTACATTGGCTATCTAGCTAGCTTTGTTTGACCCCGATTGGTGCTTATTTGACAAAGTTAGAGTCGATCAAGTGAAGACCGCCCGCGTCATCGGCGTGCCATGAAGGCGTCGCTCTCTGACCAAATTTGGTGTCCTATAGGATATACTACACACCTAATGATATAGTGAAGTCTGGTTACGTTCTAGGATCTCTGAGGAATTACATACGAACGTGATTTGACTGGTTGAAACAACGTTTAGGGTTAGATTTTCACAGATTCCTTTCTTTGCTAATTGAACGAGTGGAAATAGAAAATCCATCGTGCATGCTATATGGGCCTTTTTAGGATATGAAAAGGGATTTTACAACTGTGACAACTTCTTAAATTACACAGATGACTATTGCTGCTTCAGTCACAGGCCTATATTACACCACAAGAGGGTGTTGTTTGTCATGATATGTTCAATATTTTCATGTTGCATATTGTACTTGAAGTTAATGAGGAGCAGCTAATTGAATTACCAATCTTGAAGAATCCATTTGAGATATCCAAACTGGTGGAGAGAGTACTTGGTAAAGTTACGTCTGTGAGGATCACGAGAGACAGGCTTGTTTTGATTTTTTGTACTTCTGAAGATCAGAAGGAATGTGTGTTGAGTCTCACCCGATTTGAGACGTTTGACGTGTCGTGTGTGTCTCTTCGGAAAAGGGCATCCCTCAAGGGGGTAATATCTGCAGTCTCGAGGGAAGTCGATGTTGAACAGATTAAAAATATTCCTGGAGTGATTGATGCACGTCGGGTAAATTGTGTGGTGAATTATGAAAAGAGAAGAGCCTATCTGTTCTTAAATTTTTTGATAAGGAGTCTCTCGCTACTCAAGAGCAGTTGGGGTATTTAAACTACAGAGTCAAAGCATTTATCTCAAGACCAATGATCACTGTAAAGCTTTTGGACATGTTTGAAGTATTTGTAGAAGGGAGAGGCCAATGTCCAAGTTGTGGAAAATATCATGTTGTGGTTTAAAAGTGATAAAATGTGACATGTTGCAATTGTGGTGGGAATCATGAAACCACGTCTTTGGAATGTGAAGGGGTTTTAAACCAAGGCCTTATACCTTTTTAAAGGGTTAATAAATTGTTTTATGATAAACTGTGGAGACCTCTGTGTGTGTTAACCCCTGTTTTGATCGTTGTGCCCTTCAGACACTGTCAGAAGGTGGAAACCGCCTACGTTCATTGTCACATCCTGATCAGTTTCACCTGTCCTTGTTATTGTCTCCACCCGCTCCAGGTGTTGCTTGTTATCCCTGGTGTATATATGCCTGTGTTTCCTGTCTCTCTGTGCCAGTTTGTCTTGTATGTTCCAAGTCAACCAGTGTGTTTTTCCCGTGCGCCTGCCTTTTCTATTCTCTTTTACTAGTCCTCCCGGTTTTGACCCTTGCATGTTTTCTGGACTTCACCCACCTGCCTGACCATTCTGCCTGCCCTGACCTCGAGCCTGCCTGCCACACTGTACCTCCTGGACTCTGAACTGGTTTTTGCCTCTCCACGACCATTCTCTTGCCTACCCCTTTTGGTTATAATAAATATCAAAGACTCAAACCATCTGCCTCCCGTGTCTGCATCTGGGTCTCGCCTTGTGCACGTATAGTTCATACTCCTCCTGTCTGGGCCCCACCTGGCTATCTGAGGTTCTGAGAATACGACTGGTTTTCTGAGAACACAAGGCTGCCGCAGGCCTGTTGAAAACGACCACCTGTCAGAAGATGCTTAGACTCGTTCACCTTGTTATGACCTTATACTTGTGATGAAAGGTCAAGTTTCAGTCAAACTCACTTCTGAGCTTTTAATTGCTGACAAGATGGTTGCTGGTGTCAGGGGGAGGTTAGATTTATTAAAATGTTGTTGCCAGGGAAAGTCACGCAAGGAGGACTGGGGAGGCTATATGAGTTACAGGATGTCTTAGCTCTCCCCAGGTTCTGCAAAATGTCTATCATATACTGTACTCTGTACCAACTTCTGCCTACAATTGTATAACTAAATTGACCAACAAATGCCTGACAAGGGTGAAAGAGAATGAGGTGGCCAAAGTCAGGACTGTCCAGAGCATTTCATATGCAGCGGCTGTTAAAAGGGTTGAGGGTTCGAATGGTGCTCCTGAAGATTTCATGGTGGTGGATAGGGCTTCAATGCAGACTGCAGCGGTTGCCTTTCATGAGCAGAACACAGATATTTTAAAGGTTAAGAAGGTGGCCTTTATACACTATATATACAAAAGTATGTGGACACCCCTGGATTTGGCTATTTCAGCCACACCCGTTGCTGACAGGTGTATAAAATTGAGCACACAGCCATGCAATCTCCATAGACAAACATTGGCAGTAGAATGGCCTTACTGAAGAGCTCAGTGACTTTCAATGTGGCACTGTCATAGGAGGCCACCTTTCCAACAAGTCAGTTTGTCAAATTTCTGCTCTGCTAGAGCTGCCCCGGTCAACTGTAAACGCTGTTATTGTGAAGTGGAAACATCTAGGAGCAACAACGCCTCAGCCGCGAAGTGGTAGGCCACACAAGCTTTCAGAATGGGACCACCAAGTGCTGAAGTGTGTAGCTCGAAAAAAATCAGTTGCAACACTTACTACCAAGTTCCAAACTGAATCTCGAAGCAACAGCACAAGAACTGTCATTGAGAGCTTCATGTGTCGGCTGGAGTGGTGTAAAGCTTGTCGCCATTGGACTCTGGAGCAGTGGAAATGCGTTCTCTGGAGTAATGAATCACGCTGCACCATCTGGCAGTCTGACGGAATAATCTGGGTTTGACGGATGCCAAGAGAATACTACCTGTCCCAATGCATAGTGCCAACTGTAAAAGTTTGGTGGAGGAGGAAAAATGGTCTGGGCCTGTTTTTCATGGTTCGGGCCAGGCCCCTTAGTTCCAGTGTAGAGAAATCTTAACGCTACAGCATACAATGGTATTCTAGACAATTCTGTGCTTCGAACTTTGTAGCAACAGTTTGGGGAAGGCCCTTTCCTGTTTCAGCATGACAATGCCCCCGTGCACAAAGCGAGGTCCATACAGAAATGGTTTGTCAAGTTTGGTGAGGAAGAACTTGACTGGCCTGCACAGAGCCCTGACCTCAAGCCTATCGAATACTTTTGGGATGAAATGGAACACCAACCCGGAGTCAGGCCTAATCGCCCAACATCAGTGCTCAACCTTACTAATGCCCTTGTGGCTGAATATAAGCAAGGCCCCGCAGGAATGTTTCAACATCCAGAGGAAAGCCTTCCCAAACTGTGAAAGCCTCCTCAAACTGTGAAAGCATTCCCAAACTGTGGTTGTAGAAACCAGACAACAAAGTTTCAAGGTTGTTGTAGCAGTAAAGGGGGGACCAACTCCATATTAAAGCCCATGATTTTGGAATGAGATGTTCGATGAGCAGCTGCCCACATACTTTTGGTCATGTAGTGTAGCTATAGTGATTAATGGCACTGCCAAGATGGAGAGGAGGTACAGGAAAATGTATTTCATTGTGGATGCAGCGGAGCGGTTCTTGGGACTGAAAGATTTCTCGGTGGAGGAGTTGCATGGAGTAGGTGGAGGAGTTGCATGGAGTATTGTCACAAGACGTACCACCCTCTCAGGGCCTAGAGCCTGAGAAGGGAGATATGGAGATTTGAAGGAAAGAATGAAGTGGGAGTTTGTTTGGATTTTTCAATGTACTATTTTTATTTGGC
Organism: Salvelinus fontinalis; assembly: GCF_029448725.1. Taxonomy (NCBI): domain Eukaryota; kingdom Metazoa; phylum Chordata; class Actinopteri; order Salmoniformes; family Salmonidae; genus Salvelinus; species Salvelinus fontinalis. The sequence continues at coordinate 30,289,828 of NC_074670.1, read as the reverse complement.
GTAATTAAGTTAGTTTTCCATATCACGTGTGGATTTTCTTTTAATCTTGTTTTTTCAATCTGTCCAATACACCTTTTTGGGTTGTAGTCTACCATAAAACCCACAGACGAAGAAGAAAAAAGAGGAGGTATGGGGTGTGATTTTCTTGTAGGCAGAGTGCATTAGAGTAGGATTCTATCGCATTGACAGGCAGACTCAGGCCTATACTCTACTCAGACCGGTGCGCCTTAACCAATCAGAGCTGCAGTAGCCATCTTTGAAAAGCTAGTCAGGTAAAGAGCTTTTTTATGTCTTAAAGGGATGTGTTGTATTTTTAGATGGTCTTGAATAAGCTAAGTAGCCAATTAGCACAGCGTAGCATAATTTGTCTGATTCTCTGTAATAATGGTATGAGAATAATAATGTATTTGATTTTTTATGTAGTTTCTTGCATTTAAACAAAGTTTTCAGTCACTTCAATATCTGAAGGACAAGTGGATAAACAGGTTAATGTCAAGCACTGCATGTTTTTTTTCAAAAGTCTTGTGGAATGTAGGCATTGAACACCACACATTGGCTGCTACTGTAGGCTGAATGATAGAACAGCTATTTTCATGTTATAATGTTATGGGAAGCGTTTTCCTTCATTATGATCAAATAGCCACAGTAGCCTACTTGATCACTGTTAAAACTGTAACTTAAAGCAGGTACAGCTTCAGTGTTCACAGTAAATGTGCGCTGGAAGTTGCACAGAACATTCAAGCAGACCTGAAATTTGCTCAGTGCATTTTTTTTTTTGAGGGAACATTGGGTGTGAGTAGCTCCATTTTGTATAGACAAAACTGTGGTTATAGGGCCGCTAGAGATCCTGGTTCGAGTCCAGGTTCTTTCACAACCGGCCGCGACTGGGAGACCCATGGGGCGGCGCACAATTAGCCCAGCGTCGTCCGGGTTAGGGAGGGTTTGTCCGGCTGGGATGTCCTTGACCAATCGCGCTCTAGCAATTCCTGTGGCGGGCCGGGCGCAAAATTGGTGCGGCTGGCGTCCGGGTTAAGAGGACATTGTGTGTGTGTGTGTGTGTGTGCGCGCATGAATGGGAGTGTGAGTTATGGTGAATATGTGTAGGAGGGTGGGAGAGAATGGGTGTGTGGATGTGTAACAGTATAACTTTAAACCGTCCCCTCGCCCCGACACGGGCGCGAACCAGGGACCCTCTGCACACATCAACAACGGTCGCCCACGAAGCATCGTTACCCATCGCTCCACAAAGGCCGCGGCCCTTGCAGAGCAAGGGGCAACACTACTTAAGTCTCAGAGCAAGTGACGTAACTGATTGAAATGCTACTAGCGCGTACCCGCTAACTAGCTAGCCATTTCACATCCGTTACACTCACCCCCCTTTCAACCTCCTCCTTTTTCCGCAGCAACCAGTGATCCGGGTCACGGCACCAATGTAACAGTATAACTTTAAACCGTTACAGATGCATAGAGTATATGTTGTGTGGGAATGTATGAGAATGGATTAGTTAGTAGATGGATAGATGGGGGTGAGTGTGTCTGAGAGGAAGGGAGGGTGGGAAAAGATGGGAGGTTGGGAAAAGCTTGGCTTGGTTGTGTAAGGATGGGAGGTAGGGACAAGCTTGGCTTGGTTGGGCAAAAATGGGAGGTTGGGACGGCTTGGGTGGGGTAAAGGTGGAGTAAAACTGGGAGGGAGAGGGGGAGAGGGATACATTTGTGTTGGGAGAGAGGGAAGGAAGGATTTATCTATACTGCAATGTATTTGTATTTATTTTGGTGACTTTAAAACCTGCTGTAAAATGAATAAAAGTTCTGTACAGATTAGGAGACGATGTCAAGTAATTTAAAAAGAAAAATCATGTTTTTATTTAACCTTTATTTAACTAGGCACGTCAAACCCGGACGATGCTGGGCCAATTATTATTAGTCCTTGTTTGCCTTGATAGCTTAGATTCAATGGTGGTTATTGGTTATTGAGTGGAGATTGGGACGGGGTGGCTAGTAGGGCATCAGACACTTCTTTGAAGTATGTGTGTTGCCGCCCTTCACTCATCTCACTTCGGTCACAAAGTCCTTCGCTATATCATCTACTACATCTTGCCATCTTGATGTAATGTATTACTAGCCACTTTAAACAATGCCACTTTTATATGTTTACATAACCTACATTACTCATCTTATATGTATATACTGTGCTCTATACCATCTACTGCATCTTGCCATCTTGATGTAATGTATCACTAGCCACTTTAACAATGCCACTTTATATGTTTACATACCCTACATTACTCATCTCATATGTATATACTGTACTCTATACCTTCCACTGCATCTTGCCTATGCCGTTCTATACCATCACTCATTCATATCTTTTTTTATGTACATATTCTTATTTATTCCTTTACACTTGTGTGTATAAGGTAATTGTTGTGAAATTGTTAGGTTAGATTACTCGTTGGATATTACTGCATTGTCGGAACTAGAAGCACAATCATTTCGCTACACTCGCATTAACATCTGCTAACCATGTGTATGTGACAAATAACATTTGATTTGATTTGATTTGGTCTCTTGGTGGACCCACTCTCCTCAAGTAGAGCCCACCAGCCACTATACTTTAATTGAATTCACAAGGTATTACAAACTGACAAAAGGACTTAAGTGACGGTCTTTCTCCAATGTATTTGCAAAGACATAATTCACATATGTTTGGTACATTAGGAGAGCAGTTGGAGCTTAAATGGCCTAAAAAGACACAGCAGCTCAAAGTACAAATAAGTACTTTGCTTTATGTTTTTTTGTTTTTGTTTTGTGTGTTCTCTGTTTAATGTCTGCCCAGTATACATGTTCACATGTTCTATATAGGTGAAGTATACAATAACTATTCATTCATACTATGTCCACCGCCCTTATATGACATGTCTGCTAAAATGTGTTATCTGATTCTTCAATGATAAATGGAACAGACAAGGTCAACTTTGATTCTATGCAAGTAAAGACCAACAAAAGCCAACTTATTACATGGAATGTGCACAGGCTCCATGATGGCAAAAAAGCACAAAGTTCTTGAATATTTAAAGAGATTATCAGCAGATGTAGTTTTGCTGCAAGAGTGACATTTAAAAATAAGGAGAAATTTAAGATTTAAAGAGGACCTGTGTTGTGGAGGCCTATGCTTCTTCCTACCATTAGGAAATAAGAATACACATTTTTCCCTTATATCCCAGCACACGGACCAAGAAGGCTGTTTTCTAATGCTGAATTGTACCTTACATAGTGAATAATATACACATTGATTTAATTGTACATCCCCCGGGGAAAATCTGGTGTTGTTAGATGGAATTCAAGCTATATTCGATCGAATCCAGACAAAAGCTATTATTTTATATGGAAACCTAAATCCCTCATTTGACCACTTAAACCGACATAGCAATAAAAAAAGGCAAATTCAAGGAGCCTCCAAAGAGGCTAAAATATGTCATAGCTTCAAATAATTCACAGGACACCTGGAGATTGTTATTCCCAACTACAAAAGACTGCTCCTTTTATCTGATAGTAAGAAAAGCTATTCAAGAATTGAGTACATTTTTCCCCCCCAAAAATGCACTCAACAATTTACTGGGTTCAAAAAGCCATGACATATGAGATCATTCTCCTGTATCATGCTTAATTACACACAAACAACTAACAGATTATGGTGAATGAACAGAGCGCATCATCAAGACCCGAAATGTATTATATACATACATTTAAAAAGTAGAGGACAGAGAAAAGCCCACCCCCAACATAATTTGGGAAGCTTTTAAGGTGTACATTAGGGGAATGATAATCTCATACAGCAAAATTTTTATCTGAGTTAGAAATTAAATAAAAATAAAAAGATGTCACTATCTTATCATTTTAAAAGATAAGGATACAAATGCTTTAATTAGAAACAACAACACTATTAATGACAATTTTAAACAATCATAAAGCAACTATCAGCAGCAACTATCAGCAGACAAAAAATAATCACTAAAAATAGAAATCACCCCAAAATAAATATTAGACAGTGTTAAAACATTCACATGGAGAAAATAACCAGGTATGGATGGCTTTTCCATAGAATTTTATTATACATTCTGGGACAAAGTAGCGCCCCTATTTAAACAAATGACAACACAGGTCCATCAATTCAGTGCTTTGTAGTTCCATGTTGTGATGGTATTTTCTGTTAAACCTTACTATGCTTGTCTACTAAAATATCAGTCTTTAAGCCTAGGCATTGGGCTTGAGATTGTTAAAGAAACTAACTCATATAAGATAGAAAAGTGCGTGTGCATTAATAAGAGGCTCATTCTAACTGTTCTGTGTGTGTAGCATGACCCCATGAAATCTGGGCGCTCAGCCAAGAGCTGACAGAAACTAGCTAGTTCCTCTTAGCTTAACTGGAGACAGGGCAAAATGTTATTTTCTGCACATCAGTGATAGAGCTATTGTTCTGTTTGGAGCCTGTTTCTGGGCGAAAGATTCAAGTTTTGTATGTGTGTGATCAGTACGACCATACATTATCTGGGCCAACAGTCAAAGGCGCTTGCTTGCCCAACTTACTAGAGTAAGTATATCTGGAGTGACTTCCTGTCATTCTGGCCCCTATTGTCCTCACTCAGTTGCGACAGACTGAGGCAACCTTTTCACCCAGTTGTCTCCCCTCACACACACATACACATACATAGGGTCACGTGTTTTGCAGATTCTTGCATGGGGTAGCTTCGTACAGGAGGCTCTCACTCCATTTTACCTGCGTGAGTGGTGCGACCAGCCTCCTTATTATAATATATTTTTTATAAAAGTAATACCTTGATTGATTATTGACTTTGCCTCTCCTCATTATTAGTTAAAGGTAGAATTTTCACCACATTCTATCAAACTGTTATTTCAGTTATATTTAAAACTAGGAAAATCTGGATAGCACTGCAGACTACAAAATAAAATAAATACGAAGTTTATAAGCAACAGAATGGCAAAAGTCTAACCAGACAATACATATTAATTAAACAGGGTTTATTAAAAATATAAATTTACAAACAAATACAATAAAGGTGGCCAGCTAAAGGGTGATCAAGCCTTAGCTTGTGTCCCATGCCCAATTAAGATTTCCCACGGGACTATGCAAGGCAGGGGCGTCCTCTTCCCTGAGCCAGCCCTACAGCTGACCGCATACCTCAGATCTGAATTGGGTTCTCAGGTGGGGGTGGGGGGTCATGAAGTTATAGCCCAGCAAGGGTCCTTCCATTTGATCCAGATCCACTGGCTGCCTCTTTCAGCTGCTTGAGAAACTGCTCTGACGGTCTGCCGCAGAGCCTGTCCATGGATTCCAAGTTCTTTCAGCAACCTGATGGTGGAAGAAGCCACGAATCCACTGCATCCCACTTCAACTGGCCAGACTTTTGCATTCCAGCCACGCTGAGTTGCGTCTGCTGCCAACTCTGTGTAACGCAGTTTCTTACGCTCGTAGGCCTCTTCAACAGAGTTTTCCCACAGGACTGTGAGCTCTATGATGTACACAGCCTTTCGTGAAGGGGACCAGAGTACCATGTCTGGCCTAAGGTTGGTAGAAGCAATCTCAGGTGGAAAAATTAGTTGCTGGCCAATATCGACAAGCATCTTCCAGTCCCGGGCCATGGCTAGGTGTCCAGTTTCTGGCTTCGTAGGAGGATGCTTGAGCCTTTTCTGTCCCTCCCGGATGAATGTTGTTGTTTTGACGGGATTGCCTGCTTTTGGAGGTAATGAATTGGTTGCACTCCGCTTGGTCTCAAGTGCTGCAGCCAGGCTCTTGAGGACCTGATTGTGCTTCCAGGTGTAGCGGCCTTGTGAGAGGCTGGTCTTGCAACCTGTCATTATATGCCTGAGAGTCACTGGAGCTTGGCAGAGGGGGCAGGTTGGGTCCTCGCCATACCATTGATGTAGGTTTTTTGGTGATGGAAGCACATCATAAACAGCTCTTATGATGAAGCTGATGTTGCTTGCCTCCATTTGCCAAAGCTCACTCCAGTTGATCTTTCTCCTCTCCAGGCCTTCCCACTGCGTCCATTGCCCTTGTTTAGCAAGAGAGACAGCCTTTGCACTTCTTGCAGTCTCCTCGTGTCTGCGCACCTCCTCGACCACCAGCTTCCTGCGTTCAGATGTTGTTGCCTTATGGAACGTTGGTTTGCTTGCTGCCAGGCCAAAGCCTCCTCTTCCATGCTGGATATTCCCCACAATGTCTTGGTGTCTCAGGGCTGATGTTGCTTGCTGCACAGCCTTGGATGATGTCCATTTCCATCCAGTTTGTAGGGGAGGTGCAGCCTTGCTAATGGTCTGGTCTTTGGAGTCCTTCAATGTCATCTAAATCTTACTTTAGAGCACTTGTACTCCTCCGTTAGACTTATAAGAGGTAGTTCAAGGACCCCTTTGGCATAGAGGCCGAAGTTACTCAGGCATCGTGGGACACCCAGCCATTTCTTCACGTATGAGGTAATGGTTCGCTCCATCTTGGTTCGCTCCATCTTCTCAAGCAACTGAATGGCAAAAGTCTAACCAGACAATACATATTAATTAAACAGGATTTATTAAAAATATATATTTACAAACAAATACAATAACATATTTCAGTACAATACACGGAAAAACAAGATATAGATGTATCAATAATGGTTGTTGATGCCGAAAAGGCTTTCGACCGTCTTGAATGGCCTTTTCTATTCAAAACGTTGGAAGCCTTCAACTTTCCACCTGAAATAATACATTTAATAAAAATATTATATAAATATCCTGAAGCAAAAATATACATGTACACAAATACAACATTATATAACAAAATTGCTTTAGAAAGGGGCACAAGACGGGGATGTCATCTCTCCCCATTTATGTTATCGCTGGCAATTGAACCGCTTGCAGAAAGAATTAGACAGGACTCATAAAATATTAACTCATGCAATCCTTTGGGGACCACAAAAAAATATCTAAAACTTAAGATGCTTAATAAGTGACAACAAACAACAAATATATAAAGATAACTCTATCCCATTACTCAACCATATCAGAGCAGATGAATTTAAATGGAACTTAAATGGAGCAATCTTCCCATGAATCTTACAGATAGAACAAACCTCTTCAGAATGGCATTGCTCCCAAAGTTGTAATATTTATTTTCGGTAATACCAATTACCCCACCGAAGACATTCTTTAAAAAAAAGTATACTCAGCAATAACAGACTTTATGTGGGCAAATAAAATCTCCCTAAGTCTGACTTGCAATTGAATCACCTTGCCACCCAAGGCTTTTACTTGAGACATATTGATAAATGCACTAAAGAAGAACAATGAGTAAATAAGGGTTAAGGGAAAGGGAAAGGGGGACTCCTAGTCAGTTGTACAACTGAATACATTCAACTGAAATGTTTCTTCCGCACTTAACCCAACCCCTCTGAATCAGATATTGAAGATTTGCATACTCACCCCTAGAATCTTTTCACGTCGATTTTCAAATGATAAAGATAAGAACATTAATAACTTCAAAGTTAAGAACAATATAACAATATGGAAGAACATTTAACGGACTATACAAGAATCAATATCACTCCTTAAAATCACAGCCCTATGGAACAATCATTGGATATCTTTTCATAATCCACCGATAAAATGGTCCACATGGAAAACTAAAGGCATAGAAACCGTAAATGACGGTAATGGGAAATACATTTATTTCCATGACAGAATTAAGAAGTGTCACGACTTCAGCCGAAGTCGGGTCCTCTCCTTGTTCGGGCGGCGCTCGGCGGTCGGCGTCGCCGGTCTTCTAGCCATCATCGATCCACTTTTCATTTTCCATGTGTTTTGTTTAGTTTTTCAGTATAAACTAATGTACAGAATGTATTATACAAGAAGCATAATTCACAAATGATACAGCACAACGACAGTCATGTCTTAAGTGTAAAACTAACAATGCCTCAATAATCCATGCCTTCTGGGAATGGTGAAATCCCAAAATTAGGGTCAGAGTTAGGAAGTTAGCTGTCAGAAGTATTACAATATAAATGTAGGCCTACTTTTAATCCGTCTGTCTGCATATTTCAAGACATGCCATATGAGTGGGGCAGTGAGATAGCCGATGGGTTGGACAATACTCTTCTCGTCAATTGTCTTGAAAAAACATATATTTAACTGGAAATCAACCTATCCTTCATCGTTAAGACAATGGAAAAATCATATGCGTCATTATCTGAATATTGAAAGAACGTAGGTGACGGAGAGGAACAAAATGGTGCAATTCAAGGACATGTGGCAGAGAGTAGTGCAGGCACTGGAGATATGGGTGAGAACAGGTGGGTCTGGACACGAGTGATGTAGTTGATGTTTGTGTGCTTCTGTATGTTGTCTTTTGTAGCCTCTGTGTATGTTTTGTTTTGTATTGTTTGAAGAAAATGAAATTAAGATAAGACAGCTGCCAATATGAATCTTCAGTGTACAGTTCCTCTTTTTACTTGAGCTCATAAAGACCATTGGTCTTATGACTATTTATCCCATAAAAGCACACAAATCAATCATTTCTGTGTTAACCTGTACTGCTCTGGCGTTCCGCCAGCGGAACTCCTCCCACATTCCACTGAAAAGGCAGAGCGCGAAATTCAAAATATATTTTTTAGAAATATTTAACTTTCACACATTAACAAGTCCAATACAGCAAATTAAAGGTACACATCTTGTGAATACAGCCAACATGTCCGATATTTATTTTTTTTTACAGTGAAAACAGCACGTATATTTATGTTAGCTCACCACCAAATACAAAAAAGGACAGACATTTTTCACAGCACAGGTAGCATGCACAAAGCCAACCTAACTAACCAAGAACCAACCAAACTAACCAACTTCATCAGATGACAGTCTTATAATATGTTATTCAATAAATCTATGTTTTGTTCGAAAAATGTGCATATTTCAGGTATAAATCATAGTTTACATTGAGCTACAATCAGAAATTGCACCGAAAGCAGCCATAATAATTACAGTAACCAACGTCAAATACCTAAATACTCATCATAAAACATTTCTGAAAAATACATAGTGTACAGCAAATGAAAGACAGGCATCTTGTGATTCCAGCCAATATTTCCGATTTATGAAGTGTTTTACAGCGCAAACACAATATAGCGTTATATTAGCTTACCACAATAGCCAGAAACACAAGCCATTTCCCAGTAGCAAAAGTTAGCGATCGTAACAAACCAGCAAAGGATATATAATTTTTGACTAACCTTGATATGCTTCATCAGATGACAGTCCTATAACATCAGGTTATACATACACTTATGTTTTGTTCAAAAATGTGCATATTTAGAGCTGAAATCAGTGGTTATACATTGTGCTAACGTAGCTACTTTTTCCCACAACGTCCGAATATTTTTCTGCCACTTTTTCTGACACACATATTCTGACCAAATAGCTATTCATAAACATAACTAAAAAATACATGTTGTATGTCACGATCGTGTGGTGGATTGACGGACCAAAACGCAGCTTTAGGAAAATAAGCCATCTCCTTTTATTGGTGAAGAAGGCAAAACGAAAACAAAAACACTTAAACACTAAACAAAACAAGAAAACGATCGTGACAGAACTACTCACCATTACAGGACCAAGCGGCATGGAAAGCGGCAACAGGACCCACCTACACAGGATTCGTGGACATGGGAGGAGATACTGGATGGTAAGGGGCCGTGGGCACAACCGGGAGAATATCGCCGTCCTCGTGAAGAGCTGGAGGCAGCTAAAGCCGAGAGGAGGCGATATGAGGAGGCAGCACGGAGACAAGGCTGAAAACCCGTGAGTACAACCCAAAAATTTCTTGGGGGGGGCCTTAAAGGGAGTGTGGCGAAGTCAGGTAGGAAACCTGCGCCTACTCCCTGTACTTACCGTGGAGAGCGAGAGTACGGGCAGACACCGTGTTACGCAGTAGAGCGCACGGTGTCTCCTGTACGCGTGCATAGCCCGGTTCGGTACGTTTCAGCTCCACGTATCGGCCGGGCTAGACTGAGCGTTGAGCCATATGTCATGAAGCCGGCCCAACGCATCTGGTCACCAGTGCGTCTCCTCGGGCCGGCGTACATGGCACCAGCCTTACGCATGGTGTCCCCGGTTCGCCTACATAGGCCGGTGCGGGTTATTCCACCTCCCCGCACTGGTCAGGCGACGGGGAGCATACAACCAGGTAAGGTTGGGCAGGCTCGGCGTTCAAGGGAGCCAGTACGCCTGCACGGTCCGGTATTTCCGGCGCCACCTCCCCGCCCTAACCTAGTACCACCAGTGCCTCCTCCACGCACTAGCTATATGGTGCGTGTCTCCAGCCCTTTACCACCAGTGTCTAAACCACGCACCAAGCCTCCTGTGTGTCCCCAGAGTCCTGTGCGTCCTGTTGCTGCTCCCCGCACTAGCCCTGAGATGCGTGTCCCCAGCCCGGTGCCACCAGTCCCGGCACCACGCACCAGGCCTACAGTGCGCCTCAGCCGGCAGGAGTCTGCCGTCTGCACAGCGATGACTGAACTGCCCGTCTGCCAAGCGCCATCTGAGCCATCCGTCTCCCCAGCGCCATCTGAGCCATCCGTCTCCCCAGCGCCATCTGAGCCATCCGTCTGCAATGAGCCTGCAAAGCCGCCCGTCTGCCATGAGCCTGCAAAGCCGCCCGTCTGCCATGAGCCCACTGAGCCGCCAGCCAGACAGGAGCCGCTAGAGCCGCCAGCCAGACAGGAGCCGCTAGAGCCGTCCGTCAGACAGGATCTGCCAGAGCCGCCAACCAGACAGGATCTGCCAGAGCCGCCAACCAGACAGGATCTGCCAGAGCCGCCAATCAGACAGGAGCAGCCAGATCAGTCAGCCAGCCATGAGCAGCCAGATCCGTCAGCTAGCCATGAGCAGCCAGATCCGTCAGCTAGCCATGAGCAGCCAGATCCGTCAGCTAGCCATGAGCAGCCAGATCCGTCAGCTAGCCATGAGCAGCCAGATCCGTCAGCTAGCCATGAGCAGCCAGATCCGTCAGCTAGCCATGAGCAGCCAGATCCGTCAGCTAGCCATGAGCTGCCATTCCTCAGTCCGGAGCTGCCCCTTACCCTGGTGCTGCCCCTTACCCTGGTGCTGCCCCTTATCCTGGTGCTGCCCCTTACCCTGGTGCTGCCCCTTACCCTGGTACTGCCCCTGACCCTGGTACTGCCCCTGACCCTGGTACTGCCCCTTACCCTGGTACTGGCTCTTAGTCCGGAGCTGCCCCTTAGTCCGGAACTCCCCCTTAATGCAATGGGGTTAATGTGGAGGGGGGTCATTTGGAGGAAGCCTAGGAGGTGGTTAGGGACTGTGGTGACGTGGGGACCACAACCAGAGCCGGAGCCGCCACCGTGGATGGAAGCCCACCCAGACCCTCCCCTAGACTGTGTAATGGTGCGCCCGGAGTTCGCACCTTAAGGGGGGGGTTATGTCACGCCCTGGCCTTAGTATTCTTTGTTTTCTTTATTATTTTAGTTAGGTCAGGGTGTGACATGGGGAATGTTTGTGTTTTGTTGGTTTTGGGTGTTTTTATGGTAAAGGGGTTGTTGGGTATAGTATATGGGTTTGTGTGGAGTACATGTGTCTAGTGTTGTCTATGTATGTTTAGTTGTCTAGGAGAGTCTATGGTTACCTGAATGAGTTCCCAATTAGAGACAGCTGATTTCGGTTGTCTCTGATTGGGAGCCTTATTTAGGGTAGCCATAGGCTCTCATTGGTGGTGAGTAGTTGTCTATGTCAGAACGTTTGTAGCCTGTGTGTGTAAGTGCACAACGTTATTTAGCTTCACGATCATTTGTTATTTTGTTTGTTTGTAATAGTGTTTTTTCGTTTCATGTTCATCTTCGTTCGTTTAATTAAAAGAAGATGGCTTATTTTCCTAAAGCTGCGTTTTGGTCCGTCTCTCCACCACACGATCGTGACATTGTATAGGAAATGATAGATACACTAGTTCTTAATGCAATCGCCATGTTAGAAATAACTTCATTACGACATAAGGCTTAGTTATGCTGAGCGAGTGCCCAAAACCTGGGAGCAAAACTAATAGTACACAGTTCGACAGATATATGAAATAGCATCATAAAATGGGTCCTACTTTTGCTGATCTTTCATCAGAATGTTGTACAAGAGGTCCTTTGTCAAGAACAATCGTTGTTTGGATTTAGAACGTCCTTTTTCCCTCTTGAATTAGCAAGCGCACTAGCCAAGTGGCTCGAAGCTCTCCTTCCTGAACAAAGGCACATAACGCAACACCCCTAACGTCCTGAATAAATTTCAATAGTTTAATAAAACTATATTGAAAAAACATACTTTACGATGATATTGTCACATGTATCAAATAAAATCAAAGCCGGAGATAGTAGTCGCCTATAACGAAAGCTTTTCAGAAGGCAATTCCAGGTCCAACCTCGCGCTTTCCAGAAAACAGGAAATGGATGACATGTCATTCCAAGAGGATTTATTCCATCTCAGACCAAGATAAACACTCCATTTCTTCTCTCACTGCCTCTTGACATCTAGGGGAAGGTGTATGACGTGCATGTATACTAATACGTATCATGCCCATTTATAGGCAGGACCTAGAACAGAGCATCGATTTCAGATTTTCCACTTCCTGGTCAGGAAGTTTGTGCCAAATGAGTTCTGTTTTACTCAAAGATATAATTCAAACGGTTTTAGAAACTAGAGAGTGTTTTCTATCCAATAGTAATAATAATATGCATATTGTACGAGCAAGAATTGAGTACGAGGCCGTTTAAATTGGGCACGATTTTCCCCCAAAGTGAAAACAGCGCCCTCTGTCCTCAACATGCTAATGCGTTTACACCACTTAATACAGTCATGTCACATGGACTTTTTAAGGAAGAAGCTATTATGTGGCCTGTGGATATGCTTGAGGCTAACCATGTGCTGCCTCAAGGACATCTTCCATGCTTTTTGGGGGGATAAAATCTAATTTTATTTGTCACATGCGCTGAATATAACAGGTGGACTTCTAGGCAGAGTTGCAAAGAAAAAGCCATGTCTCAGACTGGCCAATAAAAATAAAAGACTAAGATGGACAAAAGAACCCAGACACTGGACCGAGGAACTCTGCCTAGAAGGCCAGCATCCCAGAGTCTCCTCTTCACTGTTGACGTTGAGACTGGTGTTATGCGGGTACTATTTATCTATTTATCTATTCTCAAACTAGATACTCTAATGTACTTTTGCTCAGTTGTGCATCGGGGCCTCTCACTCCTCTTTCTATTCTGGTTAGAGCCAGTTTGCGCTGTTCTGTGAAGGGAGTAGTACACAGCGTTGTACGAGATCTTAAGTTTCTTGGCAATTTCTCGCATGGAACAGCCTTCATTTCTCAGAACAAGAATAGACTGACAAGTTTCAGAAGAAAGTTCTTTGTTTCTGACCATTTTTAGCCTGTAATCGAACCCACAAATGCTGATGCTGCAGATACTTAACTAGACCAAAGAAGGCCAGTTTTATTGCTTCTTTAATCAACAGTTTTCAGCTGTGCTAACATAATTGCAAAAAGGTTTTCTAATGATCCATTAGACTTTGAAATGTATAAACTTGGATTACCTAACACAGCATGCCATTGGAACACAGGAGTGATGGTTGCTGATAACGGGCCTCTGTACACCTATGTAGATATTCTATAAAAACATTTCTAAGTGACCCCAAACTTTTGAACAGTACTGTAAGTAGAGTTATTAAAGTGACTATGCATAGATAATAACAGAGAGTTGCAGCAGTGTAAAATAGGATCTGGGTAGCCCTTTGATTAGCTGTTCAGGAGTCTTATGACTTGGGGGTAGAAGCTGTTTAGAAGCCTCTTGGATATCGACTTGGTGCTTTGGTACCGCTTGCCATGTGGTAGCAAAGAGAACAGTCTATGACTAGGGTGGCTGGACTCTTTGACCATTTTTAGGGCCTTCCTCTGGGATAGAGGTCCTGGATGGCAGGAAGTTTGGCCCCAGTCGATGAGAATGGGGGCGTGCTCTGTCCTCCTTTTCCTGTAGTCCACAATCATCTCCTTTGTCTGAACACATTGAGGGATAGGTTGTTGTCCTTGCACCACACGCTCAGGTCTCTGACCTGCCTATTGGCTGTCTCGTTTTTGTCGGTGATCAGGCCTACCACTGGTGTGTTACCTGCAAACTTAATGATGGTGTTGGAGTCGTGACTGGCCATGCAGTCATGGGTGAACAGGGAGTACAGGAGAGGACTGAGCACGCACCCCTGAGGGGCCCCCGTGTTGAGGATCAGCGTGGCGGATGTGTTGTTACCTACCCTTACAACTTGGGGGCGGCCCGTCAGCAAGTACAGGATCCCGTTGCAGAGGGAGGTGTTTAGTCCCAGGGTCCTTAGCTTAGTGATGAGCTTTGAGGGCACTATGGTGTTGAACGCCGAGCTGTAGTCAATGAATAGCATTCTCACATAGGTGTTCCTTTTGTCCATGTGTGAAAGGGCAGTGTGTAGTGCAATAGAGATTGCATCATCTGTGGATCTGTTGGGGTGGTATGCAAATTGGAGTGGGTCTAGGGTTTCTGGGATAATGGTGTTCATGTGAGCCATGACCAGCCTTTCAAAGCACTTCATGGCTACAGACGCGAGTGCTACGGGTTGGTAGTCAATTAGGCAGGTTACCTTAGTATTCTTGGGCACAGGGACTATGTGTGGTCTGCTTGAAACATGTTGGTATTACAGACTCAGACAGGGAAAGGTTGAAAATGTCAGTGAAGACACTTGCCAGTTGGTCAGTGCATGCTCGGAGTACACGTCCTTGTAATCCGTCTGGCCCTGCGGCCTTGTGAATGTTGGCATGTTTCAGTGTTACTTACCTCGAAGCGAGCATAGAAGTAATTTAGCTCATCTGGTAGGCTCGTTTCACTGGCCAGCTCTCAGCTGTGCTTCCCTTTGTCCCTTTGTAGTCTGTAATAGTTTGCAAGCCCTGCCACATCCGACGAGCGTCAGAGCCAGTGTAGTACGATTCGATTTTAGTCCTGTATTGACGCCTTGCCTGTTTGATGGTTCATCGGAGGGCATAGCGGGATTTCGTATAAGCTTCCGGTTTAGTGTCCCGCTCCTTGAAAGCGGCAGCTCTACCCTTTAGCTCAGTGCGGATGTTGCCTGTAATCCATGGCTTCTGGTTGGGGTATGTACGTACAGTCACTGTGGGGACAACGCCACAATGCACTTATTGATGAAGCCAGTGACTGATGTGGTGTACTCCTCAATGTCATCAGAAGAATCCCAGAACATATTCCAGTCTGTGCATGCAAAACAGTCCTGTAGCTTAGCATCTGCTTCATCTGACCACTTTTTTATAGGCCGAGTCACTGGTGCTTCCTGCTTTCCTGCTTGTAAGCAGAAGTCAGGAGGATAGAATTATGGTCAGATTTGACATGGAGTCATCTGTGAAATTCAGCGCGGCTTTTGGGAACTTCCACTATACAGAAGTCCATTCATGTCAAGTGCATTCCACTCCTTGGAAACTGAAATTATGAAGTTCAATAAAGATGCCTCCTTTGCTCTATAATGGATGAGATCTGGGAAAATTGAAGTAATAGTGTAGAAAATAAAAAGAGTTTTACCACAGTTGGCCTTTGTTCAGGTCAAGTAGTTAGGCCTAATCAAATCCAATTTTATTTGTCACATGCGCCGAATACAACCTTACCCCTGAAATGCTTACTTACGAGCCCTTAACCAACAATGCAGAGTATTTAAAAGTAAGTAGGAAAAACCTGTTAAATAAACTAAAGGAAAATTAGTAACACAATAAAAATAACAATAACAAGGCTATGTACAAGAGGTACCGGTACCGAGTCAATGCGCAGGGTTACGGTGTAATTAAGGTAATATGTACATGTAGGTAGGGTTAAAGTGACTATACATAGATAATAAACAGAGAGTAGCAGCTGTGTGTGTGTGTGTGTGTGTGTGTGTGTGTGTGTGTGTGTGTGTGTGTGTGTGTGTGTGTGTGTGTGTGTGTGTGTGTGTGTGTGTGTGTGTGTGTGTGTGTGTGTGTGTGTGTGTGTGTGTGTTGGAGTGTCAGCGTAGTGTGTGTGGTTAGAGTCCAGTGAGTGTACATTGATCCTGTGCAAGAGGACAAAATCCTGTATCATTGCAAGAAATAATAATAGATAAGAATAAAACAAGGGGGTCAATGCAAATAGTCCAGGTACCCTTTTGATTAACTGTTCAGCAGTCTTATGGCTTGTTGGTAGGAGCTGTTAATGTAATTGAAACTCTGTTTAATGATATCTGTGGCATTTCATTGAAATTAGCTTCGGGCAACTAAGAACATAGGTTTCACACAATGCATCCTCTGTTAACTTTTGGAAATGCCCAGATTAGTTAACTTGAAAGTTTCATGGGTTGTTTTTTCCATATCATCACACGTCACTTCTAAACTGGTTCACATAATTGAGTCATTAGATCTGACGAACTTTAATAGCCTCCTCAAGTGGGGCTCTGTGTACATTGATGGTGCTGTTATTTATTTAACTAGGCAAGTCAGTTAAGAACAAATTCTTATTTACAATGGCGGCCTACACCAGCCAAACCCAGACAACGCTGGGCCGATTGTGCACTATGCAACTCCCAATCACGGCCAGTTGGATTCGAACCAGGGTTTCTGTAGTGGCGCCTGCGCCACTCAGGAGCCCATGTTATGTTAGCCTACCAACCAGGACCACTAAGTAATGAAGTTAAGTGGCACAGCTATAGTTTGCCATGTTTAGCTAGACACTAATCAATGTATTAGTCTACCTACACGACTAATAGGGTTGTAGTAAGCTTTCAGATACTTTTAAAATCTTTTCAAAAGTTGTAACATCATCTACTTCAAGGTCAATCCCTCTTAAGACCTTGAGCAACTTCATCTCTGAATAATTTCAGTAGTCACAGAAAGTTGACTCAATCTTGTGCCTGTAGGCCTATTCATGTTTTCTGATTGAATCGGTGTATGGTGTTTCCAATTATGCTTTGGAAATCAAATCACTTATGCATGTTTCATTTATTTATTCAGTGACTGTTGCAAGGTATAGGATATTAAAAGCCCCTACTTCAACATTAAGTTTCTAGTACAGTTTTTGAAGGGCTAAGTAGTAGACCTAGGCTTTAATTTAGACTGAGCGCTCAGGCTTCAGAATCCTGTTCAGCCGTCTTGGAATACCTGATGTTCAAATGCTGACCCTTCTACCTCCGGAGGGTGTTTTCAGCTGTTATCGTGACTGTTGTAGACATTCCAGCACAGAACAAGAAAAATAACAAGCTTGCACTTTGCAAACTGTACAAGGCTATAAACAAGCAACAACAAAAAATACATCCAGGGGCTGCTTTTCTGGTGGCGTAAAGTCTAATAATATGAATGAAATATCAATGCAGAAGCAATGTATCTGTCAATTTGCTATGCTCCTCTAATTGCTGAATGCAAAACTGTGATTCGCAGTTCGATCACATGCGCGTCCTTTACGAATTGCAAAGATGTCATAACCCGCGCACTTCAGCAGCTATACTTATTTAGTGCTGAACGGATCTGGAAGCTCAGGAGTTGATAGGCTGAATTGAAAGTTGTGCAAGCCAGACCCGCATAAACACTTGGAGAAGAGTTTGTTAAATTTCACATTATACTTAAAATCTTTAAAACTACAATTTTCCGAGGTAAGAATGTTATTCCATCGTTTTTATCAGCCTTCAAGAAATGTTTCCTTATTTGCCTAGGCGAGGCTACCTAGTTGGTCAAATTTAAGGTAGATGGAGTCATTAGCCTGGGCTACAACAAGGTGTTAGTGGTAGCCTATGTTGGCATATAGTTTTTATGTATATCATTGACAGTAATTCTATCCAAAGCTCTGCTTACTTGATCTTATTCGAGCATATAATTGTCTTGTCTTTCAATATTTTCCTTTAAATTTGATAGTCTGAGCAGAATTGCTTTCTGTGTTTATGTTTCTGGTCAATGCCACCCACTAGGCTGTGGCTTAATATTTGATCATACTAAAACCTTGATGTAAGGATGGATGACCTCTGGTTTATGTAAATATTAATTGAGTTCCTTACTGTTGCTTAAATTAATTACAGAATTGTTTGAAATGGTTTCTTCATTGCAGCACTGCTGAACAGTTCATTCCCTTTCATGACTCCCATTGTTCACTGTCATCCTCCTTGGGTATGATCAGCGCCCATTGAAGGGATAACTAGATTTGCATGCTAGGAGCATAGAACAACTGTTATCATTGTGGCACCCTAGCAGCTGACATTACCATGTAAACAGGATGTTAGATTCAAGATAAGAAAGTCATTATGAAACAGATGTGGGAAAGACTGCTTGGGGCATTCTGCTTTGCAACCTGTGTCCCTATGAGGTGTTTGCCTGACAGTCACTAAGGTAATTCACTCTTTCTACATATTCTGTTTTACAGGATTGGTGAAAAGGACATGTCGTACACAAATAATCATCACATTGAGGTGAGCTGGAAAATATCTAAAAACAATAACCAGGGGTTAAACGCTTGATTTCAAGGGAGTAAATTGTCCTTCTTTCTCCAGGCCAACGTCGTGCAACGGGTGGCTAGTCTGCCGCTCTTCGACTCCGCCCTGAAATCTGTTGTTTCAGTTTACACGGACGTAAAGGGCCGTTACCCGCTCCTGGGTGTGGTGGGGGGCGTGGCTGAGATTGGGGTGCGTAATGTGTCCCAGGCTGCCATTCTCCGTGCCACCCCCCTCCTACTTAGTCTGGAACCCCAGAGTGAGTCCACCGAATACTGAAAACTCTACTGATTTATTCTACCCTATTGCCTTATAACTCTCATCTGCCATCAAATATAAAATGTAAAATGTGAATAACTTTAACATGGATGCCACCGCTACCACCAAATAACTCTAACTTTTGGTTTCCTTCCCTCACCATTGGTTCTCTCCTCCATATTGCAGTTGAGGTCGTCAATAACTATGCTTGTATGGGCTTGGACCAGCTGGAAAAGAACTTTCCCGTCCTGCACCAGTCTACAGAGGAGGTGGGTGTCTTCTCTCTCTGTTTCTGTTCTGCCTGGCCCAGTGGGTGATGATGCAGTGTGTGAGCCTGACTGACTGGTCTGTTATCGTAGACACATTCTGATTGTTCCAGCATTAACTGACCTTTCACACCACTTTATAGTCTATTAGATGCATTACCAGAGTTTCAATAGTTGACATTGACATTAAGTTTGCATGGTGTTAGACTATGTGGAAGGTTACTGCTACTGACCATTAATCATGTTGGATGGATTCCATTTATAACATCCTACTGTTGCTCTGACTGATTATTTCTCCCTTTTTCTAAATTACAAACTGCCTCTCTCCCTTTCTTTCTGCCTTATAATCTACAACTATTCTACCACTCCCACCTCCCCCTTTAACTTCCCTTGCCATCTTTCACTTCTTTCATTATCTCAACACCCTGCTACTTCTTTATCACCCTATTCTCTACAACCCTCCTCTCCTCCACCCACCATCCTCCCCACAGGTATTGGGTCACCTGAAGGATGCCTTCTTTCTGACCCTGGATGATGTGCAGCTGCGTGTGAATGATGAGCTGGACGGGATACAGGGGCGCTGGGACAAGCTGACCGATGCCACCTGGTACTATCTCCTGGCTCTGCAGGAGTCACAGCTGGGTCAGATGGCCACCTCGGGCCTGGACGACATCCTCACACGCTCAGAGGAGGCCATGGCCAAGTATATGCCCCTGACGGCTACACTGCGTGAGTTTGGGTGGAGGGTAGTGGAGGCGCTAGTGCACTTTACACAGTCTCTGCCGAATGGTGGATTGGGAGGCTGTCTTTCCGCTGAAGTGTATTCATGAATGCTTTATGAGGTCATTGGTCTAAAGTCAGGTAAGAGTATACAGTGTACACCACAATCTGCATGGTCATCCTATTGCTGCTTTCTGAGCTTTACCACAGGGGGGCGATAATGCTCTTCAAGTGTTTGATAATGTCCCTACTAATTTGCTTTGAGGCTGTTCTAATACACAATGACATCCATAATAACAGATTTGAGAATAAAAACTTATTTTCAAATCTTTCTATTGTGTTGTTTTGTAAATATTTTAATCATAGGAAAACATATAGTAATTAACTCATTCAAATAGAGTATAATTGATATCTGCTGTCTGTAAAGGAGTTCAAATCAACATGAAAACCAGATTGATGTGATGCACTGTTGTCTTGGTAACATTGCAGTACATTATCAAATCATACTGACTCATATCCTTACTTGAAATATAAAGTGTGCTTGTAAATTCTATTTCCTTTCATCATTCATCAACATGTAAACAATCAAGCATGCTTTTAGATGATGGTGTGTAATTGTAGAGTGCATAGACTGTGTTGATCAGACAGTGTGTCACACTGATGATGCTCTGTGTGTGGGCGAAGAGGTGTTTGGAAGGGGTGAAAGGAGTTGTGATGCCTGTGTGGAAGAAATGACACATAGCCTACCGTGCAAATACAACCAACTACCAGTAACCCACTGGGCACAGACGTCAATTCAATGTCTACTCCACATTGGTTCAACGTTGATTCAACCAGTGTGTGCCCAGTGGGAAGTATATGACCTTAACACCTCGCTCTGTCAATATGGCTGTGTCCAGTCTGCTTCGAATATTGGACGCTACAGTTACGAGGGCAAGTTTTGGCAACAAAGACACATCTACATCTTTCTGTTGAGTTGACCACACCATATTTGTCTTTTGACTTGCCTCTGTGTGTTCCCCAGGCCTAGAGTGGGAGAGGAGGACACAGCAGTTTGAGGATGAAGATGGGGAGGATGAGCCTGGGTTGTGGACGCGGTTCCGAAGCCTCCTGCTCTGTCTGAGCCTGCATCTGTACCACCGCCTGCTGAAGCTCAGAAACAGGCTGGAGCAGGCCATGGTGATGCTACAGGATGCTACCGAAAGGGTGAGAAACACCTAGAATCCTCTCTATGGTTGTGTCCCTAAAACAAACCTTTGTCTGCTTTCGTCCCCTGTAGTCTCAACTACAGGCCTCTTGCTTTACACGTATCACGTCCTAGCCCAGAACAATCTGCTCTCTCCTCTTCGCCCTTTCTCACACAATGACTCTCATTCATCTGAACCACCCATCCGTTGCCACCCTCTGTGTCTCCCTCCCCTGTGTTTTTTACACCTTTCTCTTCCTTCTCGTTTTCCTCCACACACCAATCTGTTCCTCATTGCTGTCAGACCTCGCGTCCATCATGATAAACTATACCGCCTCCTCTTTACTCAATCAGGGTACAGCACAAAATCGAACAAGGTATTAAAGACATTTAGATGTACAGATAAAATAGTCTAACATTCAGACAATATAATAATTTATACTAAAAGTGTAACAGAATGATAATAACAATGTAATAATAAAATAACGACACAACAGAATAACTTTAAATGGATGAATAAAACAGAGCATTTTCAGGCAGCACCTCAGCTGCTCTTTGTTGACCTCCTCTGTAATCACTTGATGCTAGGTCCCCCGGGAGGTTCTCTAACCACCACAACATCCTCGGCTGTCTCTGTCTGCCTTTATTGGGTTCGGGTTAAATAGAAGCAGGCTACATGCCCAGAGACATGGTCAGTGCTCTCTGTGAAGGCTCTAGGGCACTCCCTGCATTTCCTGTCTACATGAGCAGAGGGCTGGGGCTTAGTATTACCCTTACGCGGGAACAGAGTTCTGAGCATGGAGAACCATCATTAAGATGTACCAGACTCAAATCTCCTGGGGCTATAGCAGACTCTATGGCTTAGGACAGAAGGAGGGGAGGGAGGGAGGGCTTATGAGACAAGCGAGACGACAACATTTGAATAGAGGGCTAGATAGTTCACATAAAACGTTTTTGTTATCCTTGTTATCTTTTGAGGAATTTATTTTGAGCATGCACAGGGAAAGGGACAGAAAGGGACATGAAATCTGCAACAAAAATGTCCACAAGAGATACATAGTACGTCAACATGAAAAGCATCATGACAATGGCACCACTGCCATCCAAATTAACAACTTGAAAGGGACAAAGATAAAAAATATATATTTAACCTTTATTTAACTAGGCAAGTCAGTTAAGAACAAATTCTTATTTAGAATGACAGCCTACCGGGTAACAGTGGGTTAACTGCCTTGTTCATGGGAAGAAAGCCAGATTTGATCTTGTCAGCTCGGAGAGTTGATCCAGCAACCTTTCGGGTACTGGCCCAGCGCTCTAACCACTAAGCTACCTCCCGTCCCGAGAGTGGTCCCTGTGGGATTTGGCCTACGTGAGCTTTAGAGCCTACCACTGCCCCTGCAGCACACACTCAGACAGACAAACACACAGAGCGATGAGGAGATATGAGGGCTGGGGGGCAAGACTTTGATGGACCAATAAGACACAGACAGTGAACATACACAGCTCTCTGAATGCAAGAGTTGTGGAAACTAACATGTTTAGAAATTAATTCATTGTGAGGCTTGCTGTTGTTATGAAGCTCAAGCTGGGTTTAGGTCAGTTGAAATTGGGGGATATTTTCAATAACAGGGCCACTATATGGGGCACCTCAAGAAGGCTTTTAGGTAAGAGGATGAACACAGAAGGATAACTACTAGAATTTCAATGGATTGTTTTATAGTACATACATTTTTAGGTTTACGGTTCTATGAACTAAAATTGGGTTTAAAGTGAAGCTGTCAAAGTAGTTACTAAATAGAAAAATATCAAAATAAACAGTAACACTAGGAAATGTTTCATGAACTTTCGTAGAGATGTTATATATTTTTCCTTACAACTATAGGGTTTCCACCAGCCTCTTTGCTTGAACCTCTTGTAATGTGCTGTGATGAAACAACCTGAGTCCCCATTTTTCCCAGGGGTAATTGGTGCTAAATGACCCTAACTGCTGCTGCAGGCTGCTGGCTGGAGAGAGAGGAGAATAGGCTGGTGCTGAAAGCCCACCAATGAGGGTCGGCCTCATCAGACAAACACCCTCATTAATGCTCCTCCACACTCTCCCATAGAGACTGAGGCACTGGGACAGAAATGTGTGTGTGTGAGACAGTGTTTGCGTGTGTGTGTGTGTGTGGTGTCCTCAGAAGTCCTACATCGATGAAATTTGGCAGCATGCTGCATTGTTACGTTTGCCCTGAGTCTGTCCCCAGGCTACTTTGGGCCAGTGTCCTGTCCCCTCACCAGAATCCTTGGTTTGGTTTCACACAGCAGGAACAGAAGGGCCTGTCACTTAGCTCACCCAAATACCTCTCCTACCTCTTTTTGTCTCCCCCACCAAAACTGTGGGACTTTTGGCCTAGTTCTAGAGACTTGGTAAAACGTGTTTGCCTATCTGGAGCTGTTGAGCCACACTACAAGCTCACATGTAAAAGCCTGGAGGATGGTGTGATTTGATCTGCTTCTAGTTCCACGTTACTGCTGCGGTAAACAAGATACGCTGCCAGGCATTTTTTCGCGGCCACATCGAGCCAAGTGATGTGATATGTCAGATCTTATAATGCAGAAGAGAACAGACGTAAAAAGAATGACGCATTTCATCAATGGTCATATTCAAGTGTCCTCCAGGTCAGATGACATCCTCTAGGCAGTGGATGGACATTGGTTGCTTTTTATGGGTAAATTGCTAGTTTTACAGTGGCTGTCAGTTTGTCATGTTTGTTTTTTCAACTTCACAAATAGTGGCGTGAAATCGCTTTCAACAATTTCCCCAAAGACTGATGAAATTCATATATAGTTGGAAGTCGGAAGTTTACATACACTTAGGTTGGAGTCATTAAAACTTGTTTTTCAACCACTCCACAAATTTCTTGTTAACAAACTATAGTTTTGGCAAGTCGATTAGGACATCTACTTTGTGCATGACACAAGTAATTTCTCCAACAATTGTTTACAGACAGATTATTTGACTTATAACTCACAGTTTCATAATTCCAGTGGGTCAGAAGTTTACATACACTAAGTTGACTGTGCCTTTAAACAGCTTGAAAAATTCCAGAAAATTATGTCATGGCTTTAGAATCTTCTGAAAGGCTAATTGACATAATTTGAGTCAATTGGAGGTGTACCTGTGGATGTATTTCAAGGCCTACCTTCAAACTCAGTGCCTCTTCGCTTGATATCATGGGAAAATCCTCCTGAGCCAAGAACTCAGAAAAAAAATTGTACACCTCCACAAGTCTGGTTCATCCTTGGGAGCAATTTCCAAACGCCTGAAGGTACCACATTCATCTGTACAAACAATAGCACGCAAGAATAAACACCGTGGGACCACGCAGCCGTCATAGCACTCAGGAAGGTGATGCATTCTGTCTCCTAGAGATGAACGTACTTTGGTGTGAAAAGTGCAAATCAATCCCAGAACAACAGCAAAGGACCTTGCGAAGATGCTGGAGGAAACAGGTACAAAAGTATCTATATCCACAGTAAAAATTAGTCCTATATCGACATAACCTGAAAGGCCGCTCAGCATGGAAAAGGCCACTGTTCCAAAATCGCCATAAAAAAGGCAGACTACGGTTTGCATGGGGACAAAGATTGTACTTTTTGGAGGAATGTCCTCTGGTCTGATGAAACAAAAATAGAACTGTTTGGCCATAATGACCATCGTTATGTTTGGAGGAAAAAGGGGGAGGCTTGCAAGCCGAAGAACATCATCCCAACCGTGAAGCACGGGGTGGCAGCATCATGTTGTGGGGGGGCTTTGCTGTAGGAGGGACTGGTGCACTTCACAAAATAGATGGCATCATGAGGAGGAGAATTATGTGGATATATTGAAGCAACATCTCAAGACATCAGTCAGGAAGTTAAAGCTTGGTTGCAAATGGGTCTTCCAAATGGACAATGACCCCAAGCATACTTCCAAAGTTGTGGCAAAATGGCTTAAGGACAACAAAGTCAAGGTATTGTAGTGGCCATCACAAAGCCCTGACCTCAATCCTATAGAACATTTGTTGGCAGAAATGGGATAGTGTGTGCGAGCAAGGAGGCCTACAAACCTGACTCAGTTACACCAGCTCTGTCAGGCGGAATGGGGCAAAATCACCCACCCAACTTATTGTGGGAAGGTTGTGGAAGGCTACCCGAAACGTTTGACACAAGTTAAACTATTTAAAGGCAATGCTACCAAATACTAATTGAGTGTATGTAAACTTCTGATCCACTGGGAATGTGATGAATGAAATAAAAGCTGAAATAAATCATTCTCTCTACTATTATTCTGACATTTCACATTCTTAAAATAAAGTGGTGATCCTAACTGACCTAAGACAGGGAATCTTTACTGGGATTAAATGTCAGGAATTGTGAAAAACTAAGTTTAAATGTATTTGGCTGAGATGTATGTAAACTTCTGACTTCAACTGTAACTGCCATTATAAGTCTGTAAGTCTTCAGCTAAGTGCCTTATCATTGTATCATCAGATTGGCCTGAGCAGGCTGCTGGTGGTGGTGGGCTCTGTGCTCCAGAGGCTGCAGCTGCTCTATGTGTACCAGGTGTTGCGTCTAGAGGCCGTGAGGAGGCTGGCCCTGGACCAGCTGAAGGCCCAGGTACGAGTCCTGGCTGAACTGGGGCCCGTCAAGCAGCTGCTGGGACTGCCTGCTCAGGTGCAGCTTGTGTTGGCCGACCTGCAGGAGCTGGGCAAGATCCTACTGCAGCTGCTGGTCAACAGCACCCCTCTCTACAACATGGTGAGCATTCTAGATTATAGTTGCACCCTTCCTTACTAGATTACTTAACCTTCCTCTTTGTATCATCTCCCCTCGTCTAATCTCTCCTTTATTTGCCCTTATATGTCTCTCTGTATGTATATTCCCCACAGTCTTAATCCCCTGTGTACCCCCACCTTTTATCTCTGTCGCTTTCTCTCTCTGTCTCTTTCTCTCTCTCCTCTCTCTCTCTGTCTGTCTCTCTTTCTCTCTCTATCTCTGTCTCTGTCTCAGCTCCAGCAGCCAAGTGATCAGGATGTGGAGGACTTCCTCAACCAGCAGGAATCCATGTCCTCTGACACCACTCGCCGCAGTTCTGCCAATAGCCTCTTTCTCAAGGCCATGGACGGCCGCCCACACAAACGCACAAGCTCGTATGCCCGCTCCCAAAGGGGCTCAACCAGTGCCCCCAGTCCAGCCCCAGCCAAATCGCCCAACGGCAGCCATGGCAGCCAGAAGCAGGATGACCAGACTCTATCTCTGGAACTCAAGAACCTGGATCTCCCTTCCACCATCGCTGTGAGTCATCGCTCTTCAGTACGCAGGGGCTCATCCAGCGGCATCAATCCCCCAGACCCCAGCCCAGCTCCCGACCCAGCCCCGGCTAACCCAGTCAACAACGATGACCAGCCTCTCTCTCGCCAGGGCAGCCAGAAGCCTGATGACCAGCCTCTTTCTCGCCAGGGCAGCCAGAAGCCTGACGACCAGCCTCTCTCTCACCAGGGCAGCCAAAAGCAGGAAGACCAGCCTTCCTTTGTGGAGCTGTACAACACTGTGTGTCGCCGCTCCTCAGCCATCAAGTTCCTCTTAGCCCCCATCATTCAGTATCTGAGCCCTGAGCCACTCTCAGATGAGATTGTTATACCTGAGGTGGAGTCCACCAAGTTCCATGCAGACACAAGAGACGAGAGCCCAACCATACGCAAGAGCCTGTCTGCCCGCTCCCACTGGAGCTCATCCAATGCCGTTGCACGCGAGGTGGAGACCACTGAGGACCTGAATCCTGAACAAGTCTCAGATGAGGCCATTGCACTCGAGGTGGAGAGCACTGAGTACTACTCAGATGCAAGAGACGAGAGCCCATCCAGACGCAAGAGCCTGTCTGCCCACTCCCAAAGAAGCTCCTCAAGTGCTGGCAACCCAGATGACCAGCCTCTCTCTCGCCGGGGCAGCCAGAGGCCAGACGATCAGCCTCTCTCTCTGGAGCTAGACCCCCTGGAGCTCCCTTCTACAAGCACCGTGCTTCGCCCCTCCTCGGCTGCCGAAGTCCTCCTTGGCTCCATCCTCCAGTACCTGAGCTCTGAGCCACCCTCAGATGAGACCATTATACCCGAGGTGGAGACCACCGAGAACCACACAGAAGCCAGAGACGAAAGCTCTCCAAGACGCAAGAGCCTGTCTGCTTGCTCCCGCTGGAGCTCGTCCAGTGTTGTTGCACCCGAGGTGGAGACCACTGAGGACCTGAGCCCTGAGAAAGTCTCAGATGAGGCCATGGCACTCGAGGTGGAGAGCACTGAGTACTACTCAGATGCAAGAGACGTGAGCCCATCCAGAGGCAACAGCCTGTCTCCCCGCTCCCACAGAAGGTCATCAAGTGCTGGTAACCCAGACGACCAACCTCTCTCTCGCCAGGGCAGCCAGAAGCCAGACGACCAGCCTCTTTCTCTGGAGCTGGACCCCCTAGAGTTTCATTCTACCAGCACTGTGCGTCACCCCTCCTCGGCCGAGGTCCTTCCAGGTTCCATCCTCCAGTACATTAGCTCTGAGCCACACTCAGACGAGCCTGTTGTACCCGAGGTGGAGACCACCAAGAACCACACAGAAGCCAGAGACGAGAGTCCACCCAGAAGCAAGAGCCTGTCTGTTCACTCCCGCAGAAGCTCATCAAGTGCTGGCAACCCATCAAACGTCCGCCAGGGCAGCCAGATGTGGAATGACGAGCCTCTCTCTGTGGAGTTCGACATCCTGGAGGTCTCTTCTACCAGTGCTTTGCGCCGCCGATCCTTGGCTGCCGAGGTCCTCCTTGGCCCCATCCTCCAGTACCTGAGCTCTGAACCATCCTCGGACAAGACCGTTATACCCGAGGTGGAGACCGCAGACAAGAACGCACACGCAAAAGACGAGAGCCCACCCAGACACCAGAGCCTGTCTCCCCGCTCCCGCAGGAGCTCGTCCAGTGCTGTTGTGCCCGAGGTGGAGACCACTGAGTACTACTTTGACGAAGGAAACGGCAGCCCACTCAGACGCAAGAGCCTGTCAATCCGCTCCCGCAGGAGCTCATCCAGTGGAGGCAACACCCCAGCCCCCGGGCTAGCCCCGGACAACCCACACAATAACCGCCAGGGAAGCCAGATGCAGGACAGCTTGGAGAAGTTGGACACCCTGGCCCTCCCTTCAATCAGCGCAGTGCGTCGCCGCTCCTGGGCTGTTGAGGTCCTCCTAGACCCCATCCTGCAGTACCTGAACCCTGGGCACTCAGAAAAGGACGATATAGAAGAGGCCGAAATACCCGTGGTGGAGGCCACAGAGCATTAAGAAGTCACCAGTGTACTAGAAATGGCCCCCCTTTGCAGGCCCAGGTGTAAGACTTATTAGTTGATTTTAGTTTGTGGGTACACATAGGGGGGCCATATTTCAGCAGACATAATCTGTGATAGGTCCATTGGAATACAAAATGTGTCAATGTATGTCACTGAAAGATTCAGGCGCTCTACTTCATGTACAGACGCCAACCCACATTTGTTTTGGTTTCCTAACTGAGCATCGTGACATTATACACCTTGTACCCCATTATATATTAGACCTAACTATTCTTCAATGATGTGCTAACCTGATGTCGCATTCTGTTTTCTGTTACACTAAGTAGGCGTGAGAAACATAGCTTGTCATGATTAAAGGTAGAATATGGATGGATTGGCCTAAAGATGGAAGGATGTTGAATGTGTTGATTGAGGAATGAGCATCGAATAGACAGTAGAAAATGTGTATGTCTTTATTACAATGTCATAACATTTAATATTTCATAACATATAATACATGACACGTTTAGATTGTCCTACAGTATGCATCAACATAATATTGGTTGTATTCAAGAAATAAATAACATTTGTATTGCTGCGGTGAAATATATTGAGGTTATGAAGAGTGAAATAAAGTGTAATTTCCCCATCTACAGTACAGTATTCAGTTCATACATGTACTTTCCCAGATTAACCCATTCCGGTTTCATGCATTGCATAAAGGTGAACATTACAACATATAACTTTTCTCCAAGATTTATTACACAGAAATTAAATAGTTTTATCCACATTAGAGAGAATACAGTAGACGGTACGCGTCAAATGTTTGATTTATGACCCTATGTCCGGATGACGTGTGCATGCCCATATTTGGGCATCCGGTCAGGACATCCTGGCGGGAAGTTGTGTGTGTGTGTGTGTCTGCAGAGGTGTTTGAAACAATGTTTTTTTTTTTTTTATCTAAACAATTCAACAATAGGAGGGCATATACATATCGCGTATTAATTAATGCTGTGGGATAAATCAGGTGTTTCTTGGTGGTCTTAAACAAATCTACTGTGAAACAAAAGTGTACACTTTACACACGTTTATTGACTTTAAAAAAAAGACCACAGCAACATGTCAGATATAGTAGAGATGCTACAAAATCTGCTAGTTTGTATGTATTATCCAAAGCCTGTCTGGATGTGAACTACATTGTGCCTGGAAAACTTACGGAGCTGGGGCTTGTGTGGGATATCCTACGAGCAAGAGAGCCTGTCTTGACGACGGGGTGGAATTGGAAACGGCAGGATGTATAAACCTATAACCGGGCCCTTTATCTGTAAGAAAGGAATAGTAAAATTGTTTAATTAATTACAACATGTTTTAAAAGGTCTGTACTAAAAATGTTGAATTAAATAAATGGTTTTAAATTTGTATCTCACCCTTTAACGAACGGGAATCGATTGTTTTCTCTCTCGCGGAAAAAAGCTTTTCTGGGAAAATGGGTCTGTGCGTTTCAAAACAATGTATTATTTTATACGAATACAGTCTTTCCTACAACAGCATGTTATAAACATAAATATTTAAAAGGTTATTAAAGTGCAGGACTGTGTGTGGTAATGATGTACAACTATAGTACAACAATGTTTATACATAACACATTTGTGCATGTTTAAATATTGCGCCGTAATAATTATAACATGTTTTAAAAAGGTTTGTACTAAAGATTTAGAATCAAATAAAGGAATTTAAAACAGTATCTCACCTTTAATGAAAGGAATATGCATTTTCGCTCTATCACCAAGCATGTCCCTGAGAAAAAAGGCTTTCTGGAAAGACGTGTGCGTGCGTGTGTGCGTGCGTGTATGTGTGTGTTTCAAAAACAAAGAAGGGTGGGGGGGTGTGTCTCTGCATGGGGCATTTGAAACCAAGGTTTGCACTATCATGCAAACTGTATGTACAGATATCTGTCTACCCCATCAAGAAGTGTGTGGGCGTCTCTTCAATTGCTCTTGAAACAATAACGGCACTTTCGATTCATTACCACACAAGCCTTTCAAATCCGTATTTATTTCACCCCAGAAGATGTGTGGGGCGCAAAAGTCCAACAGCCCAGACAGAATACATTATGTCGAGACAGCCCCTAGGGTTTAAAACAATGTTATACCGGTGACATATGCATACTGGGTTCCTCAAAACAAAACTAAAAACAGAAGTTGTTACATCCCAGACGTTGTAGGAAATCAAAAGGCAATGCAGCCAGCATAGAATATGTCTAGACATCCCCTCCAGTTGTTTTAAATCATTGTTTTGTTCTCTAAACATTCTGGGGTACTACAGGTCCAGTTTTGCATACAGGACGGCGCCCCAGAAAAACTTCCCCACCGCTCTGTAAATTTACCCCACATGACGTGTTAGGGACACGACTTCGGAGGAGCAGATGAAACAGATGCTGTTCTACGGTTTTGGACTAACGGCCTAATTCCAAACACCAGCCATCAGCCCAGAACAGCTAAAAGATCATCGGTGAATCCTTCCTTTCTCATGGAACTTTTTTTGAAGGTGAGTTGAATATTCAATGGGATGTTTGTATATAGATATATGTTATTTAAGAATGATAGGTATTAATTCTTGGCATTTACATGTATGTTTTCTAAAAATGAAGGCTATTTATCCATTGAACCATTGTTTTTATTCATACTGTTTGTAAACAATAGCTTCGGCCCTCTTAGGGTCTATTTGACCCGCTTATTATATCAAACCTCTCAGACTAGAAAGTATGATTAGAAAGTATGGTTAGAAAGTATGATTAGAAACCATGGCCAACTATGTTCAAACTGTGATTAGAAACGATAATTAGAAACTATGACAAAACTATGATCAAACTATGAAGTGTGTGAATGAATGGCTGTGTGTGTGAATGATGATCTATTGTTTAAGTGTGTAATATTACTCTCTCAATGTATACCAAAGTAACAAATATTTAACAACGTTTCAACATTCGGTATTGCAACATTTATGAAAGACAATGACATACAATTTTAGACAATTATCAATATAATGTGCCTCATAGAGTGCAGCTGTGCTAACTTTAGGTGATATATTCTCTCTTGCTCTCTCTCTCAGGCTATGAAAAAGACAAAAGACAGGACATTGACTCCCGAGTGTTGAACTTATGCCCACTTTACAGCCACCCTGGTTATTATATTTACCCTGAGGGTCATCTACGAACGTTGGAACATCTTGAAAAACAATAAGGGGCCCATGTGCTCTTAAATGTCCACTCAGAGCATGGTACCTCTATAATTTTGTTCCTAGGTTTATGACTTCTAGGGAGTGTTTCCAAGAGGCTGTGCTGAGGCATATGCATTGATAGGGCTTAGATTTTATAGACAGGGTATCTGTAAAACACATTGTGACAACTATTGAAGATGCAAAAAGGGGTTTTAAGAAATACATTTGTTTGAGAATGGACAAACAACATGATAAGGACAACTCCGAGATAGAACCAATATTCAGTCAAGATATTCTAAAACTGGAGGACAACGATTTTCACGATATATCTCTATGTCAATTGTATTTATTTTTTATGATAAAATATATATATTTTGATTTTTTTTGTATATATTTTGAATAATTATAGTTGAATATTATTGTAAAAAATCCCAAGGACATTGGTGGAAACGTCCTTTAATTCGAGGCCTCATTTTCAGCAGTGCCGGGGGATGCCTTAATTAGGTCGGGTGGTAATGTACAACAGATCTCATCCCATCAAATGAGGAAATAGTCATAACCCGATCTCGCTGCACATTTGTGGCCTGCTGGAGGTCATTTTGCAGGGCTCTGGCAATGCTACTCCTTGCACAAAGGCGGAGGTAGCGGTCCTGCTGCTGGGTTGTTGCCCTCCTACGGCCTCCTCCACGTCTCCTGATGTACTGGCCTGTCTCCTGGTAGCGCCTCCATGCTCTGGACACTACGCTGACAGACACAGCAAACCTTCTTGTCACAGCTCGCATTGATGTGCCATCCTGGATGAGCTGCACTACCTGAGCCACTTGTGTGGGTTGTAGACTCCGTCTCATGCTACCACTAGAGTGAGAGCACCGCCAGCATTCAAAAGTGACCAAAACATCAGCCAGGAAGCATAGGAACTGAGAAGTGGTCTGTGGTCACCACCTGCAGAATCACTCCTTTATTGGGGGTGTCTTGCTAATTGCCTATAATTTCCACTTTTTGTCTATTCCATTTGCACAACAGCATGTGCAATTTATTGTCAATCAGTGTTGCTTCCTAAGTGGACAGTTTGATTTCACAGAAGTGTGATTGACTTGGAGTTACATTGTGTTGTTTAAGTGTTCCCTTTATTTTTTTGAGCAGTGTATAAATGACTCAATGATGATACCTATTGACTTCTTAATGAACCGGCATGTGGAATTCCCTAAGTATGTTAATAATGATTGTTAGGATTTGATCTTTGTGATTATGAATTTGCTTGGATACCGGTTTTGAATTTGATTGTGATACCTGTTATTCTGTTTCCTATGTTATGCAGCACATACTACTCCGTAAATATACAATTTTTATGGTTAAAGCAATTCAGGCCACAGTCTCAACCATTCCTCGGGTACCTGTTCACCTTCACTGTCAGTCATACTACCTGTCCAGCTACCAGCACAGACTCCAATAATCTTTCAATTATTTAAAACGTCTATAGGATACTCAGCTGAGACCGGGAATAATTGATTTGGAGGCATCCAACATTAACGATTGAAGATGCAAAAAGGGGGTTTTCAGAAATACATTTGGTTTGCAGATATGTATTATTATAAAAATAATATAACATTATTATCATAATCTTTATTATTATTATGTTACATGCGAGACATACCCAGAAATGTCAACGTAGACAACTTACAAGAATGTGTTCACAGTAGATTTGTTTAAGACCACCAAGAAACACCTGATTTATCCCACAGCATTAATTAATAACCGATATGTATATGCCCTCCTATTGTTGAATTGTTTAGATAAAAAAAAGAAAACATTGTTTCAAACACCCCTGCAGAGACAGACACACACACACACACACACACACACACACACACACACACACACACACACACACCAGGATAGATCAAATGCCTACACATACTTGAACATATACAGATGCACTATTTTTATTTGATTTATTTCACCTTTGTTTAACCAGGTAGGCAAGTTGAGAACAAGTTCTCATTTACAACTGCGACCTGGCCAAGATAAAGCAAAGACATACAACAACACAGAGTTAGTTACACATGGAGTAAAACAAACATACAGTCAATAATACATTACAAAAACAAGTCTATATACAATGTGAGCAAATGAGGTGAGATAAGGGAGGTAAAGGAAATAAAAAGGCCACGGTGGCGAAGTAAATATAATATAGCAATTAAAAACACTGGAATTGTAGATTTGCAGTAGGTGAATGTGCAAAGTAGAAATACTAGAATACTAGAAATACTATCTTGTTAAATAAACACCAACTAAAGAGTGACAGCTTCAAAGGAATAGATGCACTATATGCATAAATTAACACTCACTCTAAGGCATGAGAACAGGAACAGGATGTCCTGACAGGATGCCCCTATATTGGCACTCCCTAGAGCACGTGATAACTTCCCGCCAAGATGT
Organism: Salvelinus fontinalis; assembly: GCF_029448725.1. Taxonomy (NCBI): domain Eukaryota; kingdom Metazoa; phylum Chordata; class Actinopteri; order Salmoniformes; family Salmonidae; genus Salvelinus; species Salvelinus fontinalis. The sequence goes on along the minus strand of NC_074670.1, from coordinate 30,255,875 downwards.
CCTGACCAGATGCCCAAATATGGGCATACATGCTTAGTCCGGACATAGGGTCATAAATCAAATGTTTGACGTGTGCCGTCTACTGTATTCTCTCTCACATTAATATATTTATTTATTTACAATTCTCAAACAAACGTGTGCACGGCACAAATAAGCATCAAGTCTGCTAGAACTTGTAACATAGTTACATTACTAATTTTAAAGTTGTTCGTTTTCAGATAAAGTATAATACTGAAATGTAATTGTTTGCTGTTTTGCATTGCTGATTATACACACATCAAGCCTTCAGCATTTTACAAACTGAGTGTACATTGTCACTGAAAAGAAATTCCCTAACAATTGGCAATGGGTAAGACTTCCATGAGATCAACAGTAGTGTCAGATGTCAGCTACTCCAGATTCCTGTTCATGCTTCACATTGAATACATAATGAGTGAAGGATGGAAGTGCACATGATTTCTCATACAGTTTATCTACAGTACTGTAAGCCTACTTTTCAACTTCAAAAAGTAGAATAAATTATTGAATGACTGCTTCCATCTGCAATTCAAGTCACTATGGTTCGATGACAAATTGGCAAATGCGTAATGATGAATAGCGACATTTGTGTAGTCCAAGAGTGTTTACCTGTGGGTAGAGCGAGTCTCATATGTTGAAGGATATTTCCCTCCCGTCAATTGTGTCAATATGACTGTAAATTGATTCTGACGGAGAAACATATGAATTAAATCAAAAACATCATAATGTATTAAATGGTCAGCATTACGCACAATATGGCAAGCGTACCTATTTCGCCGTACTCGCCTATACATATCTGGTAATAAATCGGACGGTGAGCGCTGGAAAAGACAAAAAGTTGTGTACAGTTTAATCAACATGTATTGTAATGGCTTGTACAAACTTTGGGTGTACATCGCCCCTGAAAATAAATTCCCTAACAGTATGCAATTGGTAGACCTTCCGTCAGATCAACAGTATTGTCAGATACTTGAATGCCCTTTGAGTGAAAGATGGCAGAGCATATAACTCGTTAACAACACCTCTCTCTGGGAACATTGCAAGGTGCATATTAAACACAAAGACAAGAACACATTCTTACCTGATTTCCCGACATTTTCAGCCACAAGTAATAAGATATTAGCTTCCACTTTTTGCTGATTTCCCTCAATTGTCTTGCTGCAATGATGTGAGCTGGGTTTGACCTGGACAACCATTTGGACTGGATTATGCTTCAAAAAGCTATTTTCAATACCCTGTTTTTATATAGGGTACTGTACAGTGACTATAAATGCATAGTTTGCAAGAGCTGGAGGATAGGTAGAGCCATTTATGAACCAATGAGAAGATAGCCTGTTTAATTAAGTGGGCTGTGTCACAACTCTGATTCATTTGATAAGGCTGACTGTATTGCCTACGTGTGAGTTGATTATAGAGCTCATACAGTTAGTTATGTGATCATGATGGCTAGTTTTCTTGTGATAATTTAATTAACTGTTTCAGGTTGGTTAAAATCTCACATTCAACATTTTTCATTACTTTAATCAATTGGTAAATCCCCTCTACACAAAACTACTGAAAATATGAACATATCAGAGAAATGTGAACCACTAACCAAATCATTTTATAAACATTTTTATCATTTAAACTGCTTTAACTCTGGGAGAGCAAATGTGTGCATTGCACACACCATTGACAGTTAATATCACCGATTCCCCAGGGTGTGTACTAATTGATCAGTTAGGGGAAAATCATAAACAACCAGGAATGCAGCCCTGGAGGACAGTCAGAAGTTGTTCACCCCTGATCAATGTGCTTTTACTCAGGCGCCATCTGGTGGCGTTGTATCAGCATCGCCAAGAACACTGGTTGACTCTTTAGCTGCCTTATGCTCATGCAGTGCACCTTTCATCTAGGCCAACTTTAGCACGTTTGAAACATAGGCCTACATAGAACATTTGATATACTAGCATACAGTACAAAAGGCTACAGTATTGCATAGTTGTTACAAATGTGCAAAAACAAAGTCACACACACACAATCCCTTTTGTATTTAATTTAATGAAACAATGTCAGTTGTATATAATTGACTAACATAGCATCTCTGAGACTCCACTTCAATGGCCATTATTCAGTCTGCATCTTTTTTCATTTTTTTCACATTAGTTTCATTTTCATCTGTTTCAACTCTGACCTGGGAGTGATGTTTCTTAGCCTTTGGCACTTTGGTCATATTCAGTAACTCCCTCATCCTCTTCAGAGACTCTGCAGCTGTTGGTTCCTCAGGTTCCCCCGTCTCAGTCCAGCTGCTGTTAGGGTGGCTGAGGAGGGAGGGGTGGAGAGCTGTCCCAAACACTTCCCCTAACTTCCTCTGAAAGCTGCCACGTAGCGTGACAACCAACTCCTGGTCCTTTGAGATTATAAAAAATGCACATTCAATATAATTTGTCTGGTATTTTTGTCTGTAAATTCTCAGGTAATTTGGTAAGTTCAGAAAATGCTTTCAGTAATGACATTTTTACTATATAAATTACATTTTAAAATATGTGGCAACCTTTGAGTTCATCAACATGGTGTCGAAAAGGACCCAGACGTCAGAGACAAATTCGGAGGGGGTACGGTAAGGGGGTGATCGATGTTGTAGCAGCCTTCCATGTATGGAGTCAAGACATATTGAATCTGAGGGGGGCTGAAGAGAAAAGTATGAGAGCTCTCATTAGAAATGTGGTAAATTATAGCAACAGATAAGATTATTTACAAATATCACTAATGCCATTGAGTTACAATATGCCATTTTGGTCAGGACAGAATAATCATAAAAAAATAACATGTTTTTAATATATATTTTCATACACACCTCAGCCATGCTGCAAAGAATGTTTCTGTCATTCTCACACCTTAGAAAGAGTAGGAGATGCTCACATTTCTGTTAGCAAAGAAAATAACAAGATCTGGTTAATGCCAGCATTGAATCTAAGAAGTTACAGGTCCAAAAGTTACATTTAAAAATGCTATCCAACACAGCAGGAGGATCCAAATTCAAATCCACAACAGGGTGAATCTTACCCTCTGGTCTGCTAGGCTGAGGCACATAGTCCGGTGCCTGTCATCACTGTAGGGGTCTGTGGTGTCGGTCAGGTCCTGACAAAGTGAACACTTCCACTCCTCCCTACCAAAGAGGGAAACAGACAGCACACAGCTTTAACACAAGGAACTCAGACTAGCATATTCCCTCCATATCAACTCCACCAAACTGGAACTTCACACAGAAACTACTACTGTAAGTCTTTAGGGAGATTACCAGAAGGAAGGACCAATGGGTGGGATATGACAATCTTGGTGGTAGCCCCTCCCACACTCCACACAGAATAGCGAACCGCCAACAGTGTGGCAGGCCGCACAGGTCACATACTGGAGCAGTGGGGGACTCTCTGGGGAAGACAGGGCCTTAGTCCAGAGGAGGTTGTCTGACTCTGGTGGCGAGATGTCATCGCCATGGGACTGCAACAACAGCAGAGGGGATAGATCATCATCACGATCTTACTAAGCTAAAAAGAACAATGTAAAGTGCTTTATCACTAACCTTAACCCAGACTTTAAATCAGGAACAAAACATGTAGTGCAGCAACGTGCTTACCTGGTGGTCTTCTGCAATCTCTTGCAGAATAATCTCATCTTTGCTGGCCCCTTGGACGAGCAGGAACTGAGGAAGAGCGCTTGCAGGAGTGGGGGTGGAGATGGGTAGCCGAAACATCAAGACCCTGGGTTGCCAGTACCTTGAGTTGTTAACATTGTTGCCATTGGTCAAGCTCGGTGGCTCGGTGGTATTGGGTTGCCTGGTTGGCATTTCAGAGGCCACCACCAAACCTGTCCTGGTGGGGTTTGGAGAGGGGCCCTCCACCGAACCTGTCCTGTTGAGGCTTGGAGAGGGGCCCTCCAGTAGCACTCTAATGCGTGTTGGTAGCTCAGTTCTCCAGTTATTCACATGCCGATGAAGTGACCTGATAGCCTTAGCGTCCTCATGTTGTTGGTCATAAGCTATCTTTTTATTGTTGTGGGGGGCAGTATGGGTCCTACCCACAGAATAGGGTTTACTGTTAGGGTCCATGTCAGTTTCTTCTTTGGGGTGGTGGGTGTGGGTTAAGACACTGTGAGAGAGATGATTAGAAGTCCTCTCAGTAGACAAAGTCCCTGTGAACGGCAGATCTGAAGAAGTACTGTCCGAGCAGGCAGCTGCCTTTCTATCACCCCAGGCTGACAGGACCTCCAACTCGATTGCACTGTCTGCCTCTGTGTCAGTCTCTAATTCAGTGACAGTAGAGGTAGGCTCGTTCTCCCTGGCCTGAGAGTTTGGGTCAGGGTCTGCCAGACCAGTAGGAGGCAGGCTTCTATCACAGGGGGAGTCTGCTAGGGCCTTAACCGGGAGGACAGGGATGGGGTTTACAGGGGGAGGCTGATGGAGGATCCACAGTAGCTGCGATTCTGGAAAGTTCCTATTCTGATGCTGAGCTACGGCTGCAGGAGAGGAGGAGCCAGAAGGTGGGAGGCAGATCTCTACAGGTGAGTACGAGTGGAACGTCCAGGACTTTCCATCCTTACCTCTCCGAGATCGTCCAGGTGCAGGTGGGGGAGTTGCCTTGAACATACCATAAAGTCTAGGTGTGGCTTCGATCAGTGATTGGGGAGATGGGGAATTTGGAGGCTGAACAGGGGATAGCTGGGCATGGTTTGTGGGGACAAACGCTGATTGGACATGAAGTGCTGGGACAAGTGATGGCTGGGCAGGGTTTGATGGAAGACAGAATGGTGGATTATGTATATTCAGGGAGGGGTGAGATGGTGCTAGTGTAGATGGGCAGGGCTGGGGTGTCACAGGATGGCTCAATGGAAGGTTTGAAGGGGTGTGGACTGACAGGGAGCGATAAGGAGGAGGCTCACGGGAGGTGCAGGGCTGGGAAGTTGAGGGCTGACTGAGGGGGTTGGATGGGGCAGTGTAAGAGGGGCGTGGGGGCTGGAAGAAAGGGTTATGAGGGGGAACAGAATGGATGGACATGTTAGGAGCACTGGAAGAAGACTGGCCAGAGGGAGCATTGGGTCTTTCTTGGTTTTCCATGGGGTTGTCTTGACTAACATGTGATTGGGCAAAGGGAACAATATCACCCAAAAGTTTACCTGGAAAAAAGGAAGAAAAATAATACAATTGTAGGAGCGATGATATAAAATGCGATGGTCACGACCAAACAGTCTCAAGCTTGCGTCCTGGGTTCCCATACCCATTGAAAAATGTCCTTGGGTCGATTTTGGCCATGTTATTTTAACAACACTAAAATGGCCAATACTGGACTACCACATCGTTATGCGGTAATCAATGCAAAAACATTTTTTTCCTGATTTAATCTAAGGATTTTGTTAAGATCCAAGCCAGAAAAGCCTACATGAATATGAGATTGAGTATCTTGACTTACCAAAGGAAGCTATTTGTTTCTTGAAGTCATCAGTAATCACCAGCTGCAACTTAAGCATGGTCCCCGGGGGCTCAGTACTCTGAGTCAAGAGATGCTGTAACTGGGATCCAATCTGTGGAGTGAGAGGAGCATGTGTCCATAGGGTTGTGCATGTGTGTTGATGTGGTAATGTTTGTGACGCAGAATTGGGGTCAATTTGGAATTTAATTCAATTTCGAACAATACAATTGAATTTGCCACACCCCACAGAAAGCAACATTTGAATTGAATTTGAATTGAAGGAAGTAACATTTAATTCAAACCAATTGAACTAAGACATAAAACATGAAAGTATCATTCATTTGACAAATATTTTATCAAGAAAGATATGCCACTTATTGTTGCAAATAATACACACATACCATTTCAAATATTAGTTTGATTATAACTCAAATATGTAATTTTCTTTGTCATGAGATGTTAGATTATTCCCTTCCATACTGCAGTGTTTGACCTAATGCATTCTGGGAAATGTATTCTGATATTTAAAACCATTAAGGGAATGATGAATTATTATAGAAAACCCACAACATGATCTTAGAATATTTCCAGACAACAGTAATAATTTTAAATGGTTTTAGGAAAATTAGTTTTTAAAATGAAAATGTTCAACCTTATGCTACATGGTATTGGTAACCATACATGATGTCAAAATAAACATTTCTATGGTGATTTGTTGGAAAAATAAGCCATTTGAATTTTATTTTATAGAATTCAATTCTACTTCCTTTCATTCAAATTCTGCTTCATGTGGGGTGTGGCCAATCCAAGGTCAATTCAAATTCAAGAATTTAAATGAAATAGAAATTCACAACTCAATTCAGAGTGAAGTGTCTTTGGGGGAGATGGGGGATAAGGCACTTTCATATAAGCCAAAAGAAAAACAAAGAAATGTGTGAGCAGCTTTGTACAGGCAGAACAAGTGGGTTCCTACCTGCCCTTTGCAGGAGAGCAGGGCAAAGAAGTCCTCCACATTCAGGGCTTTCTCAGCAAAGTCAGCAACATACTCCTGCCTCTGCCCCAGTCTGTTTAGTGCACTCCGTCTCGTCTCGATCCCTGCCACCTCGGCATTACACATTGTCTGGATGGACATGAGCAAGCATTTTATCAACTCAAACGGAGTAAAATCACATACACGCATGCACACACACACACCTTCTTTAACTTTCATGCATTGTGTAAGTCTTGTATAGCTGAAATACCTCTATGTTGCTGTAGAGCGACATGGCTCTCGATTTCAAGAGTTGAACAGTGGCAAGAAGCATTCTCTTCAGGCTCTCCCTCAGCTTTGACTTGAGTTGTGTTATGTCTAGCAATCTGCAAGTGGGAGAGAACATGTGGGTCTTTCCATGAAATTAATGGCTTTTGCGTCCCTTTGATATATGCAGTACCAGTCAAAAGTTTGGACACACATACTCATTCAAAGGTTTCTTTATTTGTACTATTTTATACATTGTAGAATAGTGAAGACATCAAAACTATGAAATAACACATATGGAATCATGTAGTAACCAAAAAAAGTGTTAAACAAATCAAAATATATTTGATATTCTTCAAAGTAGCCACCCTTTGCCTTGAGGACAGTGTCATGACGTGGCCCTTTCTGGGTGTAGCTCGTGCCCCCCCACCCTCAGACTCTCTCCTAAACCCAGGTTTTGTTATCTCAGGTCATAAATTCCTGGCCGAGACTCTCTCCCCCTGGTCATGCAGAAAGAGAGGGAGAGCACAGAGAGAGAACAAAGGACTTCACTTGGCCAAACTCCCAAATCCCCAAAATGAGAGAATTAAACAATATCTCTACTTTTGAGAATGTGGGAAGGGTCCGTGGACACTTAAGAGACAGTTATGACGAGTGTGTTTCATTTGGTGATCTCATGAAGGACAGCAACTGTATCTCTTAAAGTGTACATTTCCCAGCTGTCAGGTTTACATCTAAATATTGTGAAACGTATGTGATTAAACATTAAACTATTTGTGAAAAGATTAAATGTAATGTTAACCTTCTAAATGAGAGTATGGATTTTCATATAGAGATTAACTAGTCAGTGGCCACGCCCACGTGAGCATAGACATTACGTCAGGCTCATGGACCGCCCTTTTCTACTGAAACGTATAAAACACACTCCTGATGAAATTCACACCAGACCATGCAAACCCCGGTGTAAGCAAAGGTTGCAAATGGTTGAATTTCTAAGACCAAAACATGCCGGGTGACGCTGGTGTGTGAAGTGGTTTAAACTACAACTCTACCAAAAGGACAAGACTATACCACGTGGAGCATTGGCTACACGGCTAGAAATGGTTAAACTCTGAGACTATCGATCCCTACAGAATAAGAGCAAATCTTAGACACGAATTACAAGTCTGCAGCTAGAAATTACGTAAACCTAGGATGAGAATACAGACACCCGCCGAAGCATCTATTCTATAAGAACATTTCTGAATGGTACTCTGAAGTATCCATTCTAACCACCTTCAACCACGAAAGACTGACTTCGATGAAAGTTAACCAGAAACTCTGATGAACCCTACAGGACGACCGAGGATTCCAACAGAGAAGACAACAACGACATACGGGCGTAAATATGAATTGCAATTTATTTTGGAATGAGCGGTCGCTCATGTAAAGTATTAGCAATTTTTATGAGTGTAGTAATCCTCTATGAGTTTCCCGCTCTTGAACTGCACACCGCTTTCTTTTGTCTACCAAGCCGCCATATCGGCTTTGCCCTCTAGGGGCCATTTCTTTGTTAAAACTTCTTGAGGGCAGGGGGCAGCATTTTCACTTTCGGGAAAAATAGCATGCCAAAATTCAACTGCTTGCTTGCTACTCATCCCCAGAATATAAGATATGCATATTATTAGTAGATTTGGATAGAAAACACTCTGAAGTTTCTAAAACTGTTTGAATCATGTCTGTGAGAATAACAGAACTTATGTAGCAGGCAAAACCCTGAGGACAAACCATTCAGAATTTGTATTTTTTTGATGTCACTGTCTTTTCAATTAGTTTTTTTAGAGACACCAGATTTCTAATGGACTTTCTTGCAGTTCCTACCGCTTCCACTGGATGTCACCAGTCCTGGGAAATCGGTTGAGGTTATTCCTTTGTGTAGTGAAGAAGTAGGGCTATCGTAAATGAGGGTCACATGAAGTAAATATTTTGAGAGAGTCACGTTACAAAAAAAGATGCGTCAGTTTGTTTTCTTTTTGTATTGAACACAGATCATCCCGTCTTCAAATTGATCGATTATTAACATTTAAAAATACCTAACGTTGTATTACCAAAGTAGTTTGAAATGTTTTGGTAAAGTCTACATGTAACTTTTGATATATTTTGTATGACTTGGCGAAAGTTGGAAGCTGTGTTTTTCTGGATGAAACGGTCCAAATAAATTGACATTTTGGATATATATCGACGGAATTAATCGAACAAAAGGACCATTTGTGATGTTTATGGGACATATTGGAGTGCCAACAAAAGAATTTCGTCAAAGGCATGATTTATATTTTATTTCTGCGTTTTGTGTCGTGCTTGCAGTGATGAAATATCCTTCTCTTTGTTTACTTTTGTGCCATCATCAGATAATAGCATCTTATGCTTTCGCCGAAAAGCTTTTTTGAAATCTGACATGTTGGCTGGATTCACAACGAGTGTAGCTTTAATTTGGTATCTTACATGTGTGATTTAATGAAAGTTTGATTTTTATATCATGTTATTTGAATATGGCGCGCTGTATTTTCCCTGGCTATTGGCCGGTGGGACGTTTGCAGAGAAGTTAACAACCCAATGTATAATATCTACTGTTTGTTTTCATGTATTTCTGTGACCTGATTAGTTAGTAAATAAATAATTAAGCCAATTTGTATATCGCTTATTCATAATTTAAGCTAGGGTTCGTGCAGATAACCAAGGATTTTAAGACATTCAGATGAGACTGATAGAAGGTAACAATTAATAGTGATTAATAATTGACTGCTATTGATATAAAAGACCTTCAAACTTTAAGAGAGTGGATTTGGGAGATAACTGCTCTATATAAATGAATGCTTCCGTGGTGACCCAGGTTATTCATCTTTTAATTGTTGCATGGTTTAATTCAATCACGTAATCAATTAAACATTAGGTAATCGATTTGATAAAATAGCATGTCATATAATATAATCATAGTAAAGACACGACAACAGCTTTGCACACTCTTAGCATTTTCTGAACCAGCTTCAAGAGGTCCTGGAATGCATTTCAATTAAAAGGTGTGCCTTGTTAAAAAAGTTAATTTGTGGAATTTCTTTCCTTATTAATGCGTTTGAGCCAATCAGTTGTGTTGTGACAAGGTAGGGGTGGTATACAGAAGATCTTTTACCAAATAGGGCGAACAAGTCCAAATTATGTCAAGAACAGATCAAATAAGCAAATAATTCAAGGCACACTTGAATTCATGAAATCAAGGCACACTTAACCAGCATGGCTACCAATATTGTAATTTCATTCCAGTGTAATTGACTAGTTATTACCTGCCATCCATGTCCAGGAGACTCTGCTTCACTGCAACTCTCTGCTGCCTCACTCTCTGCACCAGGGACTGAAGCTGATCTTTCTGGCTGACCATCGCCTCATGTAGGAACTGGAAACTGCATGGAAATGGAAGAGGAGACTCAGGAGAACAGGAGAAGAGACTTCTGCCCTGTTGAAATGCTTAAAGAATCCATCTTGTCCTCCTCTCTTCCTTGAAGTAATTACGTGACTTATTTTTTACCTATCGAATTGTGTTTTAGCGATTACTTCAAGGTAGGTAAGGGTGCTTCTTCTACAGTATTTGAATTAGGCCCAACCTCACATTCCATGATACTGTAACTGTATTTGCAATATGCCAGGAAACTTACCTGTGGTTCCTGTGATCCATTAGTTGGCAGTCTCGACAGGTCAGCTGATCGCAGGTCAAACAGAAGAGCTTGATTGGCTCATGTTTGTGTGTGGGACAAAACACTGTGGGGGCGGAGACTCCTGCAGGGGAATACAAAAATATGATACATTCTAGTATATGAACATGCTATTTCAGTGTCCTGGTATTATCAACAAGTGTTTGATGGCTGTGTCTGGCTCAGTCTGACCTCTTGGCCAATGTTTGGGAGGCCCAGGTCTTTTGTGTGCGCGTAGTGACCAGATAATAAAATATAACTTGAATATTACAAAGTGTTTGCATAAGATGGTATGATGTTTGTAAAAATCTTTAAGCAGATAAGATATGTCTGTGGATAATGTAATCAAATTCTACATGAGTAGAGGTCTCTGAAAAAAATAGCCATAATGCTCAAAAGCATGGTATTGAGGGTATATAATTCCAGATGATGATTTTCTAGGGCAGACCTGTTGGGGGTTGGAGCCGGATAGTGTGGTCCTTCGTCACCTTCACTCTCCTGTGTGCAGATACACACTCGGAACACAGCGCCTCTCCACACTCCACACACCAGCCACTCGCCACGAACCCCTCACAACAGGTACACTGCAGTCACAGACGTGATGATGGAATACACAGAATTTGTAAAGGCATTCACAGGCTATGGGAACAGCACTATCATTGACTGAGTTAATATTATTGAGTTATTCATATTAACCCCCAAAGTGTCTCACCTGGACATTACCAGTCCAGAGTTCGTTGGAAGAGTTTTTAATAAAGAGATTATCTTTGACTTCCAGAATATTAAATGGCAGGTCACAGGACGGACATGCTGGAGAGATAGAGAGATCTGGAGAGAGAGAGAAATAGACTATTGTTGTAATGTTGTAACGTTTCCCTTCTCAGTTTTTCCTGTCTAAAACACTGTGTGATTGTCTTGTGGGTTTCTCTGAATAGTATTTGGCCTCTCCCCTAGATAATGATACTGTGACCTTGGAATTATAAGGTTCTATCTGCCAAAAGTCTAGTTATGAGATATTGAGCATTCTCATATGTGGATCTGGGTTGAGTAAAACGGTTCTATCTGGCACTGAATTATAAGATTCATTTCATTTAAAAAGAAAAGTAAAGCCATGTATTCGTTAAATAAAGAGTATCCCCCCCATCCTTCAAACCACAGAAATACATTAATTCCTGTTCACCATATATTTGCTAAAGCAATAGTTCACTAAAATGACAAATACACCATGGATAACTAGCAACATGGCTAAAGCTTAGCTCTGGATGAGTAAACTGGTATATTGTTCTGGTCTTTGATGCACAGTGAAAGCAAACTACTTACTAGTTATCCATGCAATCTGGTAAGTTTGTATTTTCAGTGAAATACTCTTTCAATATCTATATAGAACAAGATAAAAAACAGGGATGCCTCGCCAATGGGCCTTTAAGGGATCATCCAAGGTACCTGTATTTACTTATTTTTGCCATAAAGAGCAGAAGTTGTGGCCAGGCATTATTCTACAAAAGTGGTGAAACAAATCGAAATAATTGCAAAAGAGTATCAGAACCCATGATATGAATAATCAAGGACATGGAACTATTGGTTTTATCAAAATGTATAGTTTTAAGATATGGAGAGTCCCAGATGTCAGAACTGTTTTGTGATGTCTTCCCCTTTCATGACATCACTTTACATTATTTTTTTATTGGAAACCAAGCATTGTGTGATTGCATTGCAAATATAACCTTATAAAACCAAGTTCAAAGCAAAGCTGTTTGTGCAAATAAAACTTCCTATTTCTTATTTTTTTCCCCGTCGTAAAATTGACTTTTTCCAAAAACCTGAGGTCTTTCGTGTGAAGACCATCTAGCTGTGGAGGACACAAACTAAAGTCAAGAACAACTCTAACTAGCTATGTGAATAACTCATTTTTGACCAAAATGTCAGATAGAACAGTCCTTAAACCAAGGGCTCGATACAGTAAATTCACCAAACCCATGTGTTCAACAAAAGTGCTTCATACCTTTCTGCAACCCTGGATTGTCTGGGGGCAGGCATGCTTGACAAATAGAGTGCAAACAGGGAAGAAGTTGGGGATATCGCTCATGGTTTAAAGTTAATCCACAGAGGACACAATTTCCATAGGTTCCCGATTCTTTTACAACGTTCGGCCCAAACGGAAAGTCACCGCCGCTTTGCCCGCCATGGTTCATCTGTGTGGAAGAGTCATTCTGGGATAAATAGCTTTTAATGAGAGAAAAACGAGACCTGCATTACTATTCATAATCATAATGTATGCATATTTAAGGAGAGACTTACCTCTAATGAAGATTGTGCACACGCAAATGAGAATAAAATCCGTTAAACTGTTTTTGTATTTACCTTGCGCAGGTTCTAAACCAGGGCAGGCTACTCCGGATATTCTTTCAGACTAAAAAAACATCGCAACGGAAGAAGTTTGAGCATAGTTTGGTCAAAGATAGTCCAGCTAGGCATAAACTGCTCTCCCGATCACGACGGTTGCATTAGGCGATGTCCATGGCGACACTGGCTAGCTAACCTCATGCGCAGAATCACGTAAACATTGGTTTTGTGCCGAACTGCGCATGTGCAGGCCGTCAAAGGCACTGCTTCCATATAAATTCGTTTTTGACGAAAATGTGACAGTTCACGAGGTTGGAGTTAGAAATTGTTCAACAACTTAAGAAATTGGCTCCAATTTAGGTGTGCCTTTAGAGAAAATGAACAACTAAGGAAGAATGTTTTACTTCTCATTAGACTTGTTCGAAGTTGCAGCAGACCGTGCAGGCGACCGCCGACTGACTGATCTACAAATCACCTTCCATCATAAATAACTACTCCTTATTTTTAGATCAGTCCATTTAGCCACGATACATTAATTTTGATACTATCGAGCACGGCCCATTGACTTCTCAAACCCAAAGTCCAGGCCTGGTCTGCTTGGTCTGTTTAGCAGGCCTTCCCGGAAGTCCCACAATGTTGCACTTCTGGGTTTAGAAACTCTCTGGTTCGGTTGCTTTGAGCGAGACCATAACCACAGATTTAGGATCAGATTACTCTACCTCTAATTCTGACATTAGCTCTAGGAATGACATATTATCAGATCCAGAGTCAGTAGGTAGAGTAAGACCTACATAAAGGAGTAGACTGTATAGTGTTGTGTATTCTAGAGTTGGTAGCTTCCATGATATAGACCTAGCCTATACTTATGTTAGAAAAAAAAGCATGAATAACACAAAACAGGTAACAAAATGTTAAGTTTTATTCAACAAGTAATACAATTATCATGAACACAACACACATACTATGTTTCATTTCTTGTCATTTTTGCATTTGACATGTTTGTTTTAATAAGTGTGACAATGTAAATAATGAAAACATAAATAGCATGCTATTATCCATAAGAACTGACATAACAATGAAGTTGAAATAATAATGTTGGGTAATTGCAGATGGAATAGAAGACTATAATGTAAACATTTCATTTAACCATCCAATAGGCCTACAACTTTATTAACCCTCTCTGCGGCAGACACATAACAACAACCAGGTGTGAACAGCCAGGGAGGAGGAGTTAGGGAGTTAGAATACTAGGATGGGGTGGCTGGAGGGGCCCAGGTTAAAGTTTGATTTTCTGGGTGGTGTAAAGTGGTAGGTTTCCCAAGATAATGTTTAACCAGCTCCTCACTGTAGAACGCAGTTACACTTGATTGTCTTCTCCTGGCTCCTCTGTCCGTATTGAACGGTGGCCAGTGTCTGGACTAAGTTCCAAAAGTTCTCAAAGGAGACCCCCTTTCCATCCTTCACTCCAATCTGCTGCAGCAGCTGGCTCAAGCCTTGTTCATCTCCTGCTGTCTATTAGAAAGGGTATGAAGTTATAAAGTCCAAAAGTTATGGGCGGAGTTACAAAGTTGTCTGTCAGAAGTATTACAATGTAAATGTACTTTTAATCTGTCTGGCAGCATATTTCAAGACTTGGCATATGGGGGTGCAGTGGGACACCCGATGGGTTGGACGATATTTTTCTCGTCAATCATCTTGAAAAAACATACACTTAAAAACTGGAAATCAACCAATCCTTCATCGTTAACACAATGTTGAAAATGTGTGGGTGACAGAAATAAAATGGTAAAGTTTGAGGCCATGTGGCAGAGAGTGAGGCGGGCGCTGGAGATGGCGGCATGAGCATGTGGGTCTGGGCTGGTGTGATGTAGTTGATGTTTGTGTGATGTTGTCGTTTGTAGGTTTTGTTTAAAAAATATTTATATTGAAAAAAAGGGTTGAAAAATATAACATAATTTACGGTCCATATTTAAATAGAGCCATCCAAACACACCATCAATCCACCCTCCATGAATCAGTAATGGCTGGATAGATGTAAGCATGTAATTATGCAATATATCCAGTTGAACTAGGTGGAGCCACAACCTAATTCCAATCCTCTCAGATCCACAAGGGGGAGGCAACACACAGCCTGATGGTAGAGATTAGATTGCTAAGGGATTATTTTGGGATTGCACTTCTATTTGTTCAGAGGTTGCCATAGAAGGGAAGAATTTATCAATCAAAATGAGACCTCTCCCTGGCCCAATAGTTCAAATACATTCTTCCTTCATCCTTTCCCTTGGGATAAAAATGTATAGAACATGGCTGGATAGGTTTAAGCCAGGGTTAAACTACATAGATTTCCTTAATTCAGTGATGTCAGATTAGTGATTACCACAAGGAAGGAAGGAACATATTGGAAATATTGGAACAGAGTCGTACTTTACTGTGTGGGTTCATATTACCTTGTCAAGGGTGGGTAGCTGTGTGGAGACCAGGGTCTGGAACTCCTCTGTGGTTAGTGTGGGGGCATTGTTGGCTGCAGCACCATGGAACTGACTTACCAGGGTGTTCAACGCCAACTCCAGATCTGAGTACTTGTGGTGTGTGAGAGAGAATAACACAAAGAATAAGAGCAGATTTGAAGGAAGTAGACACTTTAATAGTGTTTGACAGATAAATTGTACTATGCATAATACAACATAATAATGACTGTAAGTTACTCATTTGCAATCACATTATGATCAGTATCCTGCACAGTGCACACCTGGTAGTAAAACATATATGCGTCACACACACTACTGTTAGGAGAATGTTTACCCAAGAACAATACCACCTCAGGGCTAGTCATGAAGCCTCAGGGCTAGTCATGAACATTGTTTAGGGCTTGTCGCTTGACACACCCTTATGATAAAATGACCTGTACTTTTTAAGCATTTGAATGGAGTTCCCCAGTTGTAATGAGTTAAACCGCTATTACACAGCAGACAGATTGTGACATTTCCTAATTTATTTGATATTTCAGCTAATTTTGAAATTATCTGCCACAATATCTGCATCATCATGGGAAAAACTTTGATGGCAGAATCTCAGATTCAGAAAGAATTGGTACAATTCCAAAATTCAATTGAGGGTGGATTGTATAGGATTCTGAAGTGTTTCATTTGTTTACATATACACTGAGTGTACAAAACATTAGGAACACATGCTCTTTCCATGAGACTGACCAGCTGAAATCTATCGTCCCTTATTGATGTCACCTGTTAAAACCTCTTAAGGATCGGACTCTTTTTTTCAATTTTTTCCTAAAATGACATACCCAAATCTAACTGCCTGTAGCTCAGGACCTGGAGCAAAGATATGCATATTCTTGATACAATTTGAAAGGAAGCACTTTTAAGTTTGTGGAAATGTGAAATTAATGTAGGAGAATATAACACATTAGATCTGGTCAAAGATAATACAAAGAAAAAAACATGCCGTTTTTTTCCATCATCTTTGAAATGCAAGACAAAAGCCATAATGTATTATTACAGTTTAGGCGTAATTTAGATTGACCACTAGATGGCAGCAGTGTATATACACAACGTTTTAGACTGATCCAATGACCCATTGTATTTCTGTTAAAAAGGTTGCATAAAGTCTGCCCAAATGTGCCTAATTGGTTTATTAATACATTCAAGTTCACAACTGTGCACTCTCCTCAAACAATAGCATGGTATTATTTGACTGTAATAGCTACTGTGAATTGGACAGTGCAGTTAGATTAACAAGAATTTAAGCTTTCTGCCCATATCAGATATGTCTATGCCCTGGGAAATGTTCTTGGTACTTACAACCTTATGCTAATCACATTAGTGCACATTTGCTCAACTGTCCCACGGAGGTTAAATCTACTTTAATTTGTGTATATGAAGGGGAGGAGACAGGTTAAAGAAAGATTTTAAAGACTTGGGACAATTGAGACATGGATTGTGTATGTGTGCCATTTAGAGGACAATTCAAAATATTTAAGTGTATGTAGTAGGTGCCAGGCATACCGGTTTGAGTATGTCAAGAACTACAATGCTGCTGGGTTTTTCACACGCAACAGTTTCCGTCTGCATCAAGGATGGTCCACCACCCAAAAGGACATCCAGCCAACTTGACACAATTGGAGTCAATATGGGCCAGCATCAATGTGGAACGCTTTCGACACCGTGTAGAGCCCATGCCCAGATGAATTGAGGTTGTTCTGGGGGAAAAAAGGGGGATGCTCCTAATGTTTTGTGCACTTAGTTTAATAAAATTCTGCTGAAATATACACTAATGGTTGACTGACTGATTCATTCATATAACAATCCCACTCAAGCGTTGTAGCACCTGCTGTCAGTCTGCACTGGCAGCTCTCACGGATTTACCTTCTGGGTGTTGGCCAAAACTGTAGAACGTTATTCCTATTAATCTCGGGTAGCCTTTTGTAATACATTGCATATCCATAGCTGAACTTTGGGCTCATTAAATCCCACTGTACTGCACCTATAATATGTGTGAGGCGTCAACTTTTACTATCAATGGTGGCTAGAAACCAATTTTCAATGCAATAAATTCAGATATCATTCAAATAGCCACGCAAAATTATAGACGTTCCTCCTTAACAAAAAAGCGTATCGAAACTGTGCATGCAATGGACCCCATTCCAACGTTTCCGTAGAAAGGGATGCGTGAACCTGATTGATTCCCCGTGCTTTCTATTACTCTGCGCCGACTGTCGAGGCACAGGGCACTCAACTGCTCCAAAATAACTGGCACCCAGATTACGCATTCCGTGTCAAAATGAAATCCACAAAATCAGTGAACATAATGTAGGCTAATGATATACTCTGGTAAAATAGCAAAATTGGTTTCGATTTGTTACGCTCTAACATGTTAGCGCTTTATCGTACATCATGCGCTGATGTCAGTTTGCACGAAAGTCCTATAGGTGAGCGCCGGCGCCCTAGCTAATAAACTTGATTAGTATCCTGTGCGTTTGAATCACAAATTCTAAATATCAAAATAATAAACAGATCATTAATGACTTAAAGATTATTAATTGCAAGAAAACTCTTACAAGGTGATATATCATACCTTGGTCGCCATTGAGTCCGTTTTGGTCTGTCCAGTCAAGAGGAAACTTTTCTTGTCAGCGTTCCATTGCCATCCTGGCTGGAATCTCGTATCCTCCCACAAAAAAAAAAAAAAAATGGATTCCACCCTGGCATCAGACAAGGAATGGGGAGGAGAAACGCCGACATTTAACACTGGGACTGTATAATGAACTGAGGGTGGAAACATGAGACGTGTGCGTTGTTATTCAGTTTACTTATTTATTGTACTTTTTAATTCAAATTTTGTGGGCGTTTACCACCCCATTTACAAAGTCATAGTGTCCTTATCTGTTTCCAACTTTCCACAGAGACATACACATTTGAATATCACAAAACAGTCTTTGACTAACATTATAAAATGTAAATCTTAAATAATGTATTTATTCTCTTAAAATGGTCAATCCACAATTCATGACATCAGCTTGTACTATTCATCTTTCAAATAACTCTAAAGTTATTGGCCCTATAGCATCTAAGGTTATCATCAGTTTGATTATAAATGAACCGCTGGAGTGCAGGGGATAAATGCAGTGCATTCCAATGTTACTAAATCATAAATGGTGGGAATTTAACCAAAACCAAAGCTCATTTACATTCTAGATTTGGAGAACACTTCAAATGCATCTAATAGTTCACTATGAAGTTCCTCTATTTTTATCGTACTTACATATGGAAAATAAATGGGCTAATGCTTTGATAACATAGAAAACATGTATTTGAATACTAAATTAAATGTATATAACTTGGAAAGTCATTTGCTCTTCCCTATTAGCATCTGTAGCCTCTATCACAGACTGCAGTATTCTGAGCTGAGCACAATTAGTTCCTTCTGAACGTAAGTGGAGCTGGTTGGTTTTAAGGTGGTCATCCCTGAGAAAGTTGCGGTTGTGAGTTGTGGTCAAGGCTGTGGACTGTGACCGTTCTCAGGGATCCATACTGAGAGTGGGCAATCCAGTCAGAGGTGATAGAGTGAAACGAGGCTTCACTGTATGAAGTGTCACTCTCGCACCCTTGGGTCTCCAGCCCACCCGCTCACACAGACGGCCAAGAGGGACAATGTTGGGTTGTGGTTATAGTAATGTTCACTAGGCTCAGAGTGGTCCTGTTCTGAGTAGTCTTGGTAAGTCATATCTGGCTCACTGGGGTTGACAGGCAGAGTTAATGAATGCTCAATTTAATGTCAGATCATGTTAATTCTGATGGTAATGATAGTAGTGATCATAATCATAAATATGAAGAGTCACATCTCCATGTGACAAGTGGTTTCTAGTGACAAAATGCAATTGGGGCAAGTGAGTAACTTACTGTATTTTAAGTGTAAACAAACAAAGTGTAACATGATTGTTAGGTGGTCAGCTAAAGTCTAAACAGGTTTAACAGTCTAACAGGTGGTCATCATGTGTAATGTGTCCCTGTGGAAGACTCCCAGCTCTTCCTCACAGTCCTCCTGAAAGGTCAGGGGTCCCATTCAAACTGCACAGACCTGGACCATACTCTGGAAGCACTGCTTACAGTATACCCCTGGGTAACGTTAAATCAGCACACGGATTAGAGTGCAACAAACCACAGTGGAGCAGTTGAATGGAACAGAAAAGTCAGATTGCCAAGAGGAACATACAACTCATCAAGACCAGGGGCTATTTCACAAAATAGCATCAAAGATATGGCCTGCAAACATGGGTTAACATTCTGAAACAACAAGTAACAAGTGGTTCCAAAGAGTTGCAAATCTGGCTTTGAGAAACACCCCTCGTGGTGCTTCACCAAAGGTGTTAGCTGAATTCTTATCCTTCT
Organism: Salvelinus fontinalis; assembly: GCF_029448725.1. Lineage (NCBI taxonomy): Eukaryota > Metazoa > Chordata > Actinopteri > Salmoniformes > Salmonidae > Salvelinus > Salvelinus fontinalis. The sequence continues at coordinate 30,236,206 of NC_074670.1, read as the reverse complement.
AGGCAGAGTCAACAGTTTAACAGGGTCAACTCCCTCACTGTACACACAGTAAGGTCAAACTCCATTTCATTTTACAAGGAAAAAGGAAAGATTTTATGACACACAAAAAAAGCGGTACATGAAAGGCAGGTAACATTTATGAGCTTGTAGAGGAAACAGATCTATCTACTTTTCAAGGGGGTCCTATAAACAAAAACAAAAATCCCCAAAGACAACCTTAAAGGCCTGAGTTCGGCTGCTGTACCTTTACACTGAGGGGTGATGCATGTGACCATGCTGGGGTCATCCTGTCCCTCTCTTCCCCTTCCACAGGCCATGCAAGAGACAGAGGACACCCCCAGAATTTCAGCCAGGTAGGACCCACCTGGGAGGCTAGATTAAAGAACACATCATTAGCTGTAATAACATTAGTGATGTGTCAAAGTTATCTGTACACACATCCACTATAAATATGTGTAATGTGTTACAGTCCTGTACTATTCTGGATTTGCATGGGCAAAACAATGCACTAGTTAAAAGACTAACATGGTGAAAAGATGTGAAATGGCTTCAAGAATGGGAGATTTAGGAGAAATGGACATTCATTTTACCAGGTTCTGAGTGTTTGGAGGAATCTGGGTCCCTCTCCTTCTGCCCTATTCCTGGCTACAGACCTCAGCAGGGCTTTACCTAGAGACTGGATCCTCCCGTGGAGGAGCTGCAGCCGCTCCTGCCCCACAGAGGAACGAGAAACACCATTACCTGCTCTATGTTATGTTAAAAGTGTCTGGATCTGGAAAAGGTGCTGGACAAATAGAATGCATCTGCAGCCTGGCCCAGTAGATAATCTATAGAATTTCCTGATCATGCTTTGTCAATCTCAGAGAAGAAATTAGATTGCCACCAGGGCAAGACAATAAATACCTATCGGCAGACAATAGACATATACAGGTAATTGCCAAAATAAAGGAAACATGTGAGTAAATTAGGGATACAAAGTATATTGAAAGCAGATGCTTCCACACAGGTGTGGTGTGGCGGATGAATCAGAATTAGTTGGGTAACATAGATATATAAGATGTTTTATTTGCATAATATCCTTATGTGAGATACTTGTCATTAGAATGTATCCTTTTGGACTATAGTGTTGACAGTTGCACATTTCCCTCAGCTGGGGCTCAGTCACCTGAGGCCCAGAGAGGGGAGAGGTCAGGCTTGTCTTTCACATGTCCCTGGTGCTATGCAGAATATCAGAAAGGGAAGAGGACAGAATGAAACATTGTCTTCATATGTGAATGTGTCTTTACCTATTCTTAAACCATGTGAAGGGATGGCGTGATTAATGGGAAACCAATTACTTGTCTCCACAATGTCTGTGCGCCAGTCACTCCCTCCTTTTCCCATTGGGGGGAGGTGTATGGCAGTGTCTGGAAACATTGTATGTCCTCTCTGATCTTACACTGATCCTGGGACAGTGTATGACCTAGAGGCACACTCCCCTCAGTGAACCTGTCCGGGAGTGGGGTCAAGAGAGGTTTACTTGAGATTTGACTTGAGATGGGGGTATCTAGAGTTGACAATTGATATATGCCATTGGATGAGCTAATGGTTCTGTACTATGCCGTACCAGGGAGAGACGGTTCCCTTTTGGAGTAAGGGGGCCAGACACTGGTCTTTACAATGAAAACTGTTGACACAGCAGTAACTGTCTGCTATGGTTTATAGATATCTTTCTCAAGTAAAAGTCTTTCTTTGTGAACTGTTCCTAAGATCTGTGATTCGTCATGTAAGTTGAGAGGGGTGTATCTTGGCTATAAAAGATCTTTGTACTTTTCTGTTGGTACTTCATTAACGGTTCATTAGAAATAGGGAATTGTTGAAAGTCAAATGCTATTGCAAAGCTTATTATTAAAGATGTAGCTTAAGTATAACTCTGACTGGTGTGTAGTTTGTAACTCTCATTTGGTAAGGCAGAAATATGCCACTACAGTGGTTCCTGAGTTAATTAAGCAATTAACATCCCATCATGCTTAGGGTCATGTATAAAAATGCCCAGTTGCCCATTATTTTGGCTACCATGGCTAGAAGAGTTCTCAGTGACTATGAAAGAGGGGTCTCAAAGCAGTATAGGGGGCTTAAAGGGTGTGTGTGTGTGTCCCAGTCACCAGATCTCAATTCTCAACCCAATTGAACACTTATGGAAGATTCTGTAGTGGCGCATGTTTACGGCGCCCCCCCCCCCCCTCCCCGTTTACATTATGACGTACTTCGTTACACCGTACGTCATCTTCACGGAGTCTTGCCCCACTACTGAATGGACAAGTGTAGTGTTTGTAATGCAAGATGGAGGAGAGCTTGTTTCTCGTCAGAGATTGCATATATTTAGTGAGATAACCAAATGTGACCTTTTCATTCAAGACAGGATAAATATATTGTTACAGGTGATAATAAAACATGTTTTGTTTAGTTACTTTTTCCTCAACTTGTTTCTATAACTTTATAGCAAGTCAAGCTAGCTGGCACTGCAGAGCAGGTAGCTAAAAGCTAGGCTAGGTTGAAGATACCATTGTAGCTAGCGACCTCCACCTAATAATTATCATCAAAAACAAACGTTATTATCATCACAATAAACTTAAAAACGGGAGGCAACAGCCGCATAATATAATTATTTAACATTGCTATTAAAATAGTATTCACTTATAGGAAGTTGCTAGCTATCCCATAAAGCCAATACCGAAAACCACAAATCTCTGTGGTCTGGCAACTTCCTGTTCTTCGACAGACTCTGGCTGGACTGAAGATGACGCAAAGTTTGAAAAATGTCAAAGTTTGCAGCGTCCGTCCTGCAACGGAGCCTTAAACTGCAAGGGGGCATTGCGTTTTAACTCCGTTATGGACGTCCCCATTGAAATGCATGACAGCCGGCGCAACGCAACGTGGTGCTTATAGGTGATGTGAACGAGGCTCGAGACAGCGTTTTCCACCATCATTAACAGAAACCCAAATTATGGAATTTCTCGTGGAAGAATGGTGTTGCATCCCTCCATTAGAGTTCCAGACAGTTGTAGAATCTATGCCAAGGTGCATTGAAGCTGTTCTGGTGGCTTGTGGTGGCCCAACGCCCTATTAGAACACTTTTAGTTTGTGTTTCCTTTATTTTGGCAGTTACCTGTACATAGAGTTATGTGTGCACGTAGACTAAGTTACGGCACACAGACCCGGTGCTAATGCTCAACATTCTGTACATGGTTTGAATTCCATCTGATCCAACAGTCTAGTATAAAATGTAGTGACACTAAACCTGAAGCTGCTGGCAACGTATGAACACTGCCATTAGAAGGATGCAACCCCTTCCCTGTCACACCAGTTTGTAAAAGATAATAGCTGAGTGTGATGCCAACCATGCCACTACTAGTGTACAAACAATGACCGCCACTACATAAGACCAGAATCGACAACAAAATGGATATAGTTTTTTTTAAAATAGTTTATCTACCTTTGGCATGACAAGAAGAGAACGTGATCAAACTGTATTAACTTTTTAACCTCTACAGAGTACCTAACCCGGATCCGGGAGCACCCCCCACCCCCCCCACACTGATTAGCATCGCTAGCATAGCGTCACAATTAAATAGTAGCATCTAAATATCATTAAATCACAAGTCCAAGACACCCAATGAAAGACACAGATCTTGTGAATAAAACCACCATTTCAGATTTTTAAAATGTTTTACAGGGAAGACACAATATGTAAATCTATTAGCTAAACACGTTAGCAAAAGACACCATTTTCTTACTCCAACAGTTTCTTACTCCATCAGGTGCTATCACCAATTCGGCTAAACTAAGATATTGATAGCCACTAACCAACAAACAAATTCATAAGATGACAGTCTGATAACATATTTATGGTATAGCATAGTTTTTTTTTTTTAAATGTGCATTTTTCAGGTATAAATCACAGTTCTACATTGCAGCTGCAATCTGATATAGTGCTGATGCAGCTAGAACAATTACAGAGACCAACGTTATATAACTAATTACTTGTCTTAAAACATTTCAGAAAAAATACACAGCGTACAGATATTGAAAGCCCAACATCTGGTGAATCCAAACAATATTTCAGATTTATTAAATGTTTTATAGCGAAAACAAAATGTAGCGCTAATTTAGCATAGCCACGCCAGCCAGAACCAGCTGGGCGCGCCCGACCAGTTCACATGCACGACAGATATATGAAATAACATCGTAAATTGGGTCTTACTATTGCTGATCTTTCATCAGAATGTTGATCAAGGTGTCCTTAGTCCTGATGAGTCGTTCAATCCATTCACAATGGCAACTTTTCCTCTTCATTTAGCCTGGGTACTGGTCGACTGGCACGGTCCCTGTCCAAAGTTAAAAAAACTCACAGAACGGAACACGGCAAAACTCCCGAAAAAATTCAAATAATCTGATTAAACTATATTGAAAAAACATACATTACGATGATATGGTCACATGTATCAAACAAACTTCGAGACGGAGATAGTTTTCATCCGTAACGTCAGCATAACAAAAGACAATTGCACCTCTAAAACGCGCGTTTCAGAAAACCGGAAGTTGTCGGTCACGCTAAAGAAATAGGTCTTATTTCACGTCAGTACAAGATAAACAAAAAATTTCTCCTCTGACGTCTTCCTGACACCCAGAGGAAGACTAAGGAAGTGTGTTTCGGGTCATAGGTGGCGTGACCATATATAGGCAGAGCGTTGAAGCGAGCATACACATCTTGCAATCTTCTTCTGGCTCAGGGAAAGTGCTGTCAAATGACCTGTGTTTCACTCAGAGACAAAATTGAAACGGATTTAGAAACCATAGCTTGTTTTCTATCCAATGGTATATGGTTATATGCATATAGTAACAGCAATAATTGAATAAGAGGCAGTTTAATCTGTAGAGGCAATTATGCTAATGTGAAAACAGCACCCCCTGTATTCTCAAGAAGTTTTTAAGCATAACATTTATGTCTGTTCTTTTGTCCTAGAATCAAGATAAGCACATCTGTATTGTTGTGCAGTGCTGACCTGCCTGTTCCCATGAAGTCTTGGCATTGTTTCAATTCTATGCATGGTTCACATTCCTCTTTCTCCTAGACTCCCAGACCAGCAGACTACTGCAGAACAAGTTCTATTGTGCCTGCCCAAAACCACAACCTGAAGTGGCTATTGTAAACAAATCTATCTGTGGATCTTTTTATTTCAGTGTAGTTTTTATGTAACTGACAACCCCTAACTCGTCAGTGTTTGCAGATCTAAACGAAATGGATAGGTGTAAGCGACAGCTAAGTCCACTGGGAAGGTATCCATCTATTACTACACATACCTGGTTCCCTCAGATCAGCAAACACAGAAGTGGTAAGGGCTAGAGGAGGGGGTTTGGGACTGGACAGATAAGGAGAGACTTGTGACTGGGTCATAACGTATCCGTTCTCGTTTCGGGTGGTACCTGGCTGGCACACACGAGCCTCCTTAAGCACTTGACGTAGCTTCCAGTGAACACAATGAACAAGGAGAGTCCATAGAGGAATCCTGTGTTGAGAGAGAGGAAGCAAAGCAAACAGCTTATTTTGGCCACTGGGTGTCAGTGTTAAACAGCAAAAAAATACAGAGACCCTGTAGAATTTACTCCATATCCCTAGGCCAAGGCATAGATACAGATAACTGCCAAAATAAAGGAAACACCAACATAAAGCATCTTAATAGGGAGTTGGATCACCACGAGCCAGAACAGCTTCAATGCACCCAGGCATTGTCTGTTGTGTCTGGAGCTCTATCAGAGGGATGAGACACCATTCTTCTATGACAAATTCCATCATTTGGTGTTTTGTTGATGATAGAAAACACGGTCTCAGGCACCGCTCCAGAATCTCCCATAGGTGTTCAATTGGGTTGAGATCTGGTGACTGAGAAGTCCATGGCATATGGTTAACATTATTTTCATGATCATCAAAACATTCAGTGACCACCTGTGGATAGGAGCATTGTCATCCTATGGGAGCATAGCCATGGTAGCAAAAATAATGGGCCAGAATTTTATACATCACCCTAAGCATGATGGGATGTTAATTGCTTAATTAACTCAGGAGCCACACCTGTGTGGAAGCATCTGCTTTCAATATACACTGCTCAACAAAATAAAGAGAACACTTAAACAACACAATGTAACTCCAAGTCAATCACACTTCTGTGAAATCAAACTGTCCACTTAGGAAGCAACACTGATTGACAATAAATTTCACATGCTGTTGTGCAAATGGAATAGACAAAAGGTGGAAATTATAGGCAATTAGCAAGACACCCCCAATAAAGGAATGGTTCTGCAGGTGGTGACCACAGACCACTTCTCAGTTCCTATGCTTCCTGCCTGATGTTTTGGTCACTTTCGAATGCTGGCGGTGCTTTCACTCTAGTGGTAGCATGAGACGGAGTCTACAACCCACACAAGTGGCTCGGGTAGTGCAGTTCATCCAGGATGGCACATCAACGCGAGCTGTGGCAAAAAGGTTTGCTGTGTCTGTCAGCGTAGTGTCCAGAGCATGGAGGGGCTAGCAGGAGACAGGCCAGTACATCAGGAGATGTGGAGGAGGCCGTAGGAGGGCAACAACCCAGTAGCAGGACCGCTACCTCCGCCTTTGTGCAAGGAGGTGCACTGCCAGAGCCCTGCAAAATGACCTCCAGCAGGCCACAAATGTGCATGTGTCTGCACATGTCGATGTGCTCGCCAGAGGTAGCCTGACTGCCATTAGATACCGAGATGAGATCCTCAGACCCCTTGTGTGACCATATGCTGACACATACACATTTGTGGCCTGCTGGAGGTCATTTTGCAGGGCTCTGGCAGTGCACCTCCTTGCACAAAGGCGGAGGTAGCGGTCCTGCTGCTGGGTTGTTGCCCTCCTACGGCCTCCTCCACATCTCCTGATGTACTGGCCTGTCTCCTGCTAGCCCCTCCATGCTCTGGACACTACGCTGACAGACACAGCAAACCTTTTTGCCACAGCTCGCGTTGATGTGCCATCCTGGATGAACTGCACTACCCGAGCCACTTGTGTGGGTTGTAGACTCCGTCTCATGCTACCACTAGAGTGAAAGCACCGCCAGCATTCAAAAGTGACCAAAATATCAGCCAGGAAGCATAGGAACTGAAAAGTGGTCTGTGATCACCACCTGCAGAACCATTCCTTTATTGGGGGTGTCTTGCTAATTGCCTATAATTTCCACCTTTTGTCTATTCCATTTGCACAACAGCATGTGAAATGTAATGTCAATCAGTGTTGCTTCCTAAGTGGACAGTTTGATTTCACAGAAGTGTGATTGACTTGGAGTTACATTGTGTTGTTTAAGTGTTCCCTTTATTTTTTTGAGCAGTGTACTTTGTATCCCCCATTTACTCAAGCGTTTCCATTATTTTGGCAGTTACCTGCATGTTAATCTTAGGGGAAAGTTCTACCAGATATTTTAATGTTAAAAGTCCACAAAAAATATATTTACTGAACAAAAATATAAACGCAAAATGTAAAATGTTTGTGCCATGTTTAATGAGCTGAAACAAAAGATCTAAGACATTTTCCAAACACACAACAAGCTTATTTCTCTCACATTTTATGCACAAATGTGTTTACATCCCAGCTAGTGTCCATTTCTCCTCTGCCAAGATAATCCATCACCTGACAGGTGTGGCACATCAAGAAGCTGATTAAACAGCATGATCATTACACAGGTGCATCTTGTGCTGGGCACAATAATAGGCCACTAAAATGTCCAGATTTGTCACACAACACAATGCCACAGATGTCTCAAGTTTTGAGGGAGCATACAATTGAAATGCTGACTGCAGGAATGTCTCCCAGAGCTGTTGCCAGATAATTTAAATGTTCATTTCTCTACCATGAGCCGCCTCCAACGTCGTTTTAGAGAATTTGGCAGTACATCCAACCGGCCTCACAACCGCAGACCACATGTAACCACGCCAGTCCAAAACTTACACATCCGGCTTCTTCACCTGCGGAATTTTCTGAGATCAGTCACCCGGACAGCTGATGAAACTGAGGAGTATTTCTGCCTGTAATAAAGCCCCTTTGTGGGGAAAAACGTATTTCGATTGGCTGGGCCTGGATCCCCAATGGGTGGGCCTATGCCCTCGCAGACCCATCCATTGCTGCACCCCTGCCCAGTCATGTGAAATCCATAGATTAGGGCCTAATGAATTTATTTAAATTGACTGATTTCCTTATATGAACTGTAACTCAGTAAAATGGTTGTGGACTATATTGCCACTCCTATTTGCCATCGCTTCAATCTAAGCCTACAGGAAAGTGTGTGTACTCAGTAAAATGGTTGCGGACTATATTGCCACTCCTATTTGCCATCGCTTCAATCTAAGCCTACAGGAAAGTGTGTGTACTCAGACCTGGAGGGAAGCAAAAGTCATTCTGCTACCTAAGAATAACCAAGTAGATTTATGCATACTTCAAGGTAGCTGTCTTGGCCCTTTACTTTTTTCTATTTTTACTAATATCCTACCACTAGCCTTAGTAAAGCCAGTGCGTATATGTACACTGATGACTCAACATTATACACGTCAACTACCACAGAAAGTGAAATCACTGAAAAACATAAAGATCTGAAGTCAGTTTTAGAATTGGTGGCTAGTAATAAGCTAGTCCTAAATATATCAAAACCTAAATGCATTGTACTTGGTACAAATCATTCGCCAAAGCAGCGGTTTCCAAACTAGGGTTCGCGACCCCATGTGGGGGGGGGGGGGGGGGGGGGGTCGCCTGATATGAAAATGGAGTTGTGGAGTCTAAATATATACCTTTATATATAAATTATTAAACCAGAGAGCGCTCTTAGATCATGGGAAAAGGCCGCACTTGACCGTTGCACTTGAATCATTCCCACGGTGAATGGCTAGGCCCACTACGATATGAAACCATACACTATTGCAGAGACTTTGATATTACCGGCTGCAATTGATATGGTGAAAACAATGTGTTGGGAGGCAGAGGCACAGAAACTCACGTCAATACCTTTGTCAGATAACACTGTTAAACAAATAATTTATGCTATTGCTCCCAAACAAGAGGAAACTCTGACTGAATTGTGCCAAATGTGTTTAATTATAGCCATGGTATAAAACGGATAATCAACTTGTGGCTCTATGCATTCTCTGGAAAATAATGTAACTCCATGGACGGTCAGTTCCACTCCACTAAGGCTTGGTGGAACACACCTTTCACGTCGTTCATTATTTTCCATAGAATGCATAGCCCCTCATTTCAGTATTGTAAATGTTCTATTCTACATTTGTAATAAGTGTAATAATGTATTGTATTATTGTATTTATAATGTAGGCTGTTTTGTTTTCATGTAATTGTTTTATTCCTGTTTGGACCCCAGGTAGAGTAGCTGCTGCCTTGTCCTTGGGGATCCTAGTAAATACTAAATACTACTAGTCTAAGTGTTACCTACGTATGAGCATGTATCCTGAGTGGTCTGGCTCTGAAGGCCCTTCTGCATAATGGCAAAGGCAGCTACTATGTCCTTGAAGATGTCCGAGGCATTGCCTGTGCCATTTACTTCCACTACCAATACGATGGGTGCTAGAGTGAGCACAATGTCTTGGATGATGTTGTTTGTTCCAAATATGGTTTGATATACAATTTCATTAGAATAATCTGTACTATAGTATTTAATTGGAAACTGATGTCCAGTTTAATTCCTTTATTGGACTGAATAGAATGGAGTAAACTGATAGACTTCAGGTTCCAGGCAAGGTTATTCATCACACGGAACAACCACTTTCTCTCATAAAATAAACTGTTATGTCCAAAATAACAGCCCAAACAAAATGTGTACAAACAAAATAGCTGTACAAACATGTTTTGAGACTCGGTTTGTTAGCAGTGTTTCTGGTTTCATTCAGGTAAATATACTTTTTGGAAGCAATAACGAATGCACATATTATACCTCTCATCTATTCCTGTTTTTAACCATGTACCTGTGAGTACACTGATGGGTGGGGTGGCTAGTAAGATTTAAATGTATTTATTACAGTAAATAACCTTGAACTGAATTGACCTGGACATCATCCATTTCCCTGTAGCCGGACTGTCTCACCTCTGTCCACGATGTCCCCCTGGGCTTGGTGGTGCACCAGGTCAAACATCCAGAAGACCACCAGGTCCAGTGCCACCACCAGGCATCCAATGGCTATGTGCCTGAGAATGGACACTGCGCTGAGGGCAGCCGTCTGCCGCTCGCTGGCCGTCAGGTACACTGACACTAGAGGACAGAAATGGGAAAGGGGAGGTCAGGTGGGTGTTTTCCCTGCCATGACATCAATGTTACACTGACTTTCTCGTTTCACCTTTCTAGATGTTTTTGTTGTTGTTGTTCTCTGTCATTTTTTTATTTCTCTATAACCTTTCGCTCCCTACCTTTTCTACCAACACCCACACTGCTTCCCCCCTACAATCCATTTATCTTTTCTTCTCCTCTTTCCTGTGCATTCTTCCTGCTCCACTCACATGGTCTGATATAGGTGCGGGCCTCTCTCTGGCTGAGCGGTTAGACAGGGGGTTTTCCCTCTCTAGCCAATCTCTCCTTGAGCTCCTCAAACTGCTCTGTGATGTAAGTGTTGTCAGTCATTCTGGTGCAGGTACTTGTGTTTGTACAGGACAGCCCTTTAAAAAACACACACACACACACACACACACACAGTATAGAGCAGGGTTTCCCAAAATCAGGGGAAACCCTGCTATAGAGTATACCGCTCCTTGTCAAACCTTGTTTGCATGACCCATGTGAATGAATATAGACCCACCGTAGGTACATTAGCAGCAGAAGGAAGAGACCTATGTAGGCTATTAGCACCATCACTTCCTGGAAACGTCCCAGCTACACCGACACTTCCTCCATATCCTGTGACACCTGTTGCAGCGACTGACTGCTGTTCACATTCATGTCAAAGTGCATAGAGGCCGATATGTTGAAATCAAACTCCTTCATCTTCTCGAAAGCTGCTATGGTTGCTGGAAGAGAGCAAAGAGGCACTTCAAGAATGTGCCACTGTGCATTTGTGACTGTTTAGAATGGTCATCAAAAAAGAGTTACAGTAGAGTTATGCAATTGAAAAATGTTCTACCTTGGAATAGAGAAGTAGTAGAAACTATTATAAGGGCAAGGTTTTTGTACCTCTGCACTTTACTTATGGGCAGAAATCTTTGTCTTCATGTGGCCAACAATGTAAGAAGGGATGATGCAAAACAGCTGACCAACTGACATGAGAGGAATGTATTGATAATTACTGTCCTCATACCTACAAATGACATAACCTCTAGCTAATTTACGTGACAAATGCATCTCTGCATCACAGGCTCTATTCATTGTCTCATAAAACCATTGTGAACGGTCATTAAAAGTAAACCCAAGTGTCATGTCAGGTTTATAAGACAGCATTATATAGGATTTATGACTCATAGTTTAGCAAGCGAAATGCCACCATTCACTTTATGCTGAGAGCAGCATTCTAGATCTCCCAAAGGCCAGGAAGTGTGTTTCATCTTTTCTTTCTCTTCTTTCTTTTCCTCCTGTCTCTGGCCCTCGGGTCATGTTTGGATTAAAAAGTCACCAGTGCCCGGCTGGCTCCTGGCTGGCCCGAGAGCAGCGGTGGATATGAAACAATAATTCATTTGAAAAGAAAACAGGGGAGGCAGATGGATGGAAGGGGGAGGTAGAGGGATGGAGGGTGACTCACGGCCATGCTCCTCCTGGGAAATGTGAGAGGAAACCTGAGGGCAGTGTGGGGCTGGAGGGTTTTAACTAGGCCTTGGCTCCTAAGTTACCCTGCCCTCCTAGGTTAAAGAATAACACAGAGCACCGCAGAGCTACCAGAGAGCTAGAGAGGAGGGCTGTGCTGTACCTCCACACTGATTGTCAACCTCACAACAATAGGTGATCCATTTTTCCATGAGCTAACATATTTGTAGTCAGCAATTTTCACCAAAATCGGAAAAAACAGGCTTGGGTGCAAAAAAAGGGAACATTTTAACTGAGTTTCAAAAGATTTTAAACTACTGACCACCCAGCTAGCACATAATGTTCTGAGAACCATATGTTGTTTAGAGCTTGGTGAGAGCGTGGTTGTCCTATGGATATTTTGCATGCAACCTTCCCATAACATTTCCTATAGGTTTCTTCATGGTTCTATTTAAAGTAATGTTCTGAAATTGTTCAGAGATCGTTAAGAAACAATGTTCTTCGGTGGTCATTTCAGTATAATGTTTTCTACAGCTTTCCTCATGATTCTAATTAGTAATGTTCTCAGAACGTTAAGAGAACGTTTAGAAACAATGTTCTTCTATGTGAATTCAAGAACTTCAGCATAATGTTTTCTGCAGGTTTCCTCATGGTTCTATTTAAAGGAATTTCTCAGAATGTTCAGAGAATGAAGTTCTACTATGGGAATTCCAGTACTTCAGCATAAAATTTTTGCAGGTTTCCTCGTGGTTCTATTTAAAGTAATGTTCTCAGAACGTTAAGAAAACTTTCCATAAAAACCACAAGAAAACATTAACCTTTAAAGAACATAAACTTTCCATTCTCAGCATCAACAAAGCTATCTCTATCCTCTGTCTTGTTAAGCGTTTTCAGGTGTGTTGGCCACACCTGTGTCACAGCTTTCTTCCTGGGGTGAAAGAGAGGACCAAAATGCAGCGTAGCCAGTGCTCAACATGTTTAATATAATAACAAGTGAACACCACAAACAACAAACAAAATAACAAACCGTGAAAACCGAGACAGTTCTATCTGGTGCAGAACAAACACAGAGACAGGAAACAAACACCCACAAAATCCGAACACAAAACAAGCCTCCTATATATGATTCTCAATCAGAGACAACGACTACCATCTGCCTCTGATTGAGAACACACACTAGGCTGACATAGAAACAGACAAACTAGACACACAACATAGAATTCCCACCCAGCTCACGTCCTGACCAACTAAACACATACAAAACAACAGAAAACAGGTCAGGAACGTGACAACCTGATCTTAATGAGTGCTTGTTTCCTTTGAAATAGAATCTGTTTGAATTGACAAAAATGTATAGCTTTGTATTAGTTCAAAAACATGGCATGCTAGCTCCATCCTCATGGAGCAGTGGACTAATTCCATGGATAGAGAGCAGAATATCATAGGTTTAAATCTCACTGACACCATGCCACAATAAAAAACAAATGTGTTTGCATGATTAATGCCTAAGCAAATTAATTTCCATGTGTCCTATCTATGCTTGGAGTTCAAAACAGTAAACCTAAGCAACCAGTGTTATTAAAAGTCTTATTGAAACATGTTCTCAGAATGTTATTTAATTATCTTAAAATAACCTAGAATTTCCATTTGTTAATAAAACCTCCCAGGAAAACTCAGGAAACCATTCAAAAGCCTTAATTAACGGTAAGGAAACGTTTGGCTTCATTCCCACAACCAATGGGAAACCAAAAACGTACATTCCCAAAACTGCTAAGGAACCAAATGTGCTAGCTGAGAATGACTTAAAAACAGAGAACAAACGTCTCAGATAAAATATGTAATGGTTAGGAGGCAAGGCCCTAACAAAGTTGTCCTTCATAATGGCTCTATAAAGAGAAACATTGAGCGAAGACTGCGACAATACAAATATGACAACCTAATTATAACACTACCATAGATTCTTATTTTTAAACAACAGACACCTTTCACAGTGATTGATGTCCTTTTCATATTTTCTTTGCTCTATTGATACAGCTGTATATGTGCTAAAGCCTCTCAGGTTCCTACTCTTGCGATTTGAACCTGCTTCTCTGTGGACAATAATTTATTAATCTGACACTATGACAAACAACTACCCTTCCTCTACTACTGACAGCTGATGGAAGTAAGGGTGAGTGAGGATAGTGATTCTACTGTATGATGGAACAACATGTCAACCAACCTCGAGCGAGACCACAGAGGGGGCGGAACCCATCCACAATGTGACAAAGGAAGTTGAACGCAGACAGGAGCTCCATGCAGTCATCACGGGCATCATAAAACAGCTTGTTACATTTCTTACAGGGGGTGCCCAGTTTGTCATTACACATCTCGCCAATGCCGACCAGGAAGTGTAACACATTTCTCAGGGAACGAGCTGTAACTGGGGGCATAGGGCACAGAAATCAATGGAAGGCTTCATTTGGAGAGTTCAATTGTTAGATACAGTAACTGTACTAACAGTGTCTTCAAATAATGACAGCGCTAGAATAAGCATGGCCCACAGACGTACCTGCTGGGTCTGGTTCATGGCAAGTTCGGCCCCACACCACGCTGCACGGTCAAAGTTTTCCAGGGTGTTGGTCATGGGGCCCTGGACCAAAATGGAGAAGATGAGAAACAGGAGGAAGTTCTTGCCCTTCACTGTGAGGAAATTCAAAAAAAGGTACATTAGTGGTACCCAGAACAAGTTGGTCTACTGAGTATTGCATTGTAGGTCATTCCTTCCACCCAGGGGCGTTTCTCCGATTTTTTTCCTGGGGTGGCCAAGGGGGGGCCAAGAACCAATCATGATGGCTCGCCATGGGAAATCAGCAAACTGGATCACAAATAGCTTTGAAAATTCGCTTAACTGCGATGCATTGCATTGAATAACTGTTTCAACTGTTAATTTGTATCTGCCCTAATTTATTCAAATAAATGAATTTGAAATTATCCATATGAATCCATATTCAAGTTATTGAGGATCTACACTGATCTACACAAAAAACGACCTCTCAGTAGTAATGGAAAACTTTAACCCCTGAATGAACGTCTAGTTGGGTTCTTTGGCTAAGCAAAAACAACTCCAGCCATTATCACCTTGGCTGCTTTAGCTTTATTCACCCATCAATAAGGGACATAACGTTCTAGAACAATCATCACATGCCATAGTCTACAGCAATTAGCTAGCACTAATTAACACATTAGCTCAGCATCAAGATTAAAAACTTGAGTTTATTTTCCTGTCAAGTCAAACAGCAGTTACCTACACATCTTCCACCTCTGCACTGCTTTTGTCAACTCAGGGGCGGACTGTGACCGGAAATCGGTCCTGGCATTTCTAACACTAGCCCATTTTCCCCCCACTCGAGGCCCCCACAACGGCCCATTTTTTTCCCCTTGAGGCTCTCATAAGCCAGATCATGAAAATTTTGCACAAAAAAAGTTAGACAGGCCCACTACAAAGAATATGGACCAGCCCTTCTGGCATCTCCAAATTGACTGTCCTAAAGAGATTGAGCCAGTGGGTGAGCTACTTGTAAACGTGGAGGCGTCGCCACTTCCTCATAACTCCTATATGAAAGATAGCATACGTAGTGTTTTATTTTTAGTAAATGTTTATTTTCAAAGCAGGGAAAAATGTTAACAGGTTGGAGGTGCCTGTGGGGTATTCTGGCGTACACAACAAAACAAAGGTTCATTCCCGGTGTGGTAATACTGATGATTTGTCGCCACAGATGGTATGTTTACATAGCAGGCTAAGATAACTAACATGGCAGGTTAGGTGAATTAATGTAATGCGTTAGGAGAATGAGGTTAAGGTTAGGAAAAGGATTAGAGTTAGGCTTAGCTACAATGCTAGTTGTCAACAATTGTTGTCCCCGACCCTACCACTAGATTGAGCTGTAGGCCTACTCCATCTAGCCACAATGGAAGAAATGTAAACAAACAATCTGTGGAAGACAAATCCTCAGTATCATAATACCATGGTAACCATGTGATTTTGGAATTGTGAGCTTATTGGTCCGTTTGAATTAATTGTTTGTGTGCTCTAATTGATTGCAGGTAGGCTATGACATGGACGCACCTCCACCTGTTTTGTACAAAATGGGGGTCTTTCCCTTCTACTGCAAGTGCCTTCACCAGCCTGGGAAACAATATATCCAGTTTGCATCAATCCCGTTTGTCTCTCTCTGTTTGAAAGGCTACGTTTAGACAGGCAGCCCAATTCTGATATTTTTTCACACTAATTGGTATTTTGACAAATCACATTAGATATTTTCCAGAGCTAATGTGATTGGTAAAAAGACAAAATAGTGTGTTTAAAAAGATCAGAATTGGACTATCTGTCTAAATGTTGCCAAAGTGTTGATTTGACTGTGTACGCACAGCACATATACCATTTTTTTGTGGTATAGTTAAAACAATCTTCATATGTAGGCTACTCACTTGAACACAGCATTGGCATCATGAGCACAACATTCGCTCGCACGTGGATGGAGAGGCCCGTGCCAAATGCTGAGAGGAAAGCTATGGCGATCGTGGTATACACGCAATACCACAGTCCTTGGTTCTGTACGAACAGTGCAGTCATTCCGTACACAGGGGCGAGGAATAGGCCAAACAAAAACCCACCCAAACTCTGCACGAGCCCACTGAGACGAGGATCACGGAAAGGTTTGGTCTTGCTTCGTGGGCGACGCCTTGGGAATCTTGTCAAAAAGGTTAGATATTTAGGCTAAACTCACCCATCAATGACAACATTATGTAGTAAGCCTATGCATCTCAATAATGTCAATGTATTTCCTTACCGCTTGAGGACCCCCCTCAAATGCTCCATCGCAGCTTGGTCACTTTGCACGAACCTTTGCCGAAGACCATGTATGCTATGCTGTCCCCATAGACATAAGATTTGTTTTCTTATTTCTAATTTTGTCACTAGGAAATTGTTATTGTTGCAGGCCTCCACAGAACTAAGTTGCATTATGAGGTCACCAAGATGGAGTTATTCTTCTTTCTTCTGGAATTATTCCCTTTTCCTGCTTATAAACGAGTGGATTCAAAATTATTTAATGGCAGTGACGATGGTTAAATTGAGTGAACTCAGAAGACTAAAAAAAAGAACCACATTCCAGTTAGTAGATTCCAGATAATGACTTGGTGTTTGTGCCACTGAGGATCAATTTGATAGACATAGACAACTTCAATGTACTATACTTACCGTGTGTGTGTTTTGTCACAGCCTTGGAGAGGTTCAGTAGTTGGTTCTGCCAGATTTTGCCCAAAGGTTCCTCTTTAGTCAGTCACAGGAGTTCCCAGTTGCTCATTTCTTCCTGGGAGCATTATATGGTGCAGGTAGGGTTGACTGATTTCACAATGCTACAATGTTTCGGGTTTATAATTTGGCCAACTCATTGTGAATTCTTCTCTCCAGGTTTATTTCTGGGTCTCTTCCACAATGTCACAATGCCCACTGTAAACAGGCTCTTAGCAGGATATGCTTTTGTTGGTGAGTAGATTGTGGTACTGCAATTGAACACTGTTTGGAGTCAATCAGTAAAGTAAACAAATTGGAAACATATTAGTCATGCTCTGTGTGTATTTTTCAGCTGTATGTATTCTGGGTGGGGCATTTACCTCCTACTTTCGCTGCTCGGTTCCTCTGATCTTTCCCAGCATGCTCAGCTACCGTGGCAGTACGTACCTCATGCTGTTTGTCCTCTACGGCCTGTATAGGGGTAACTGAAAATAGCTCTGGAAAAATGTATTGCCTTGATACTTGCCAAATAGCTTGCAGTATGGCATCGCTGTGGTGCAAACCGGCAATCCTCTGATCACCCTGTTCTCTCATCCTGTCAGGCCCATCCACCGTAATGTCCAGGATGTGGCCTTCTCTATGGGGTTCAACATCGAACTCCAGATCAAACACAGCAAGGTCATGTGGAGGGTGGTGATGGAGCCCTTCATGGAGGTGGTGCAGGGTTTTGTGGTAAGTTGCACATTATCATGTTCACTATAGCATTAGTGGAAACCAAGACTGTTCTCAGGGCAGGCCTGGTTCTAGCTAAATATTTGCGATGTGAATTTTGGCTAACCCTAACCCTTTTCCTAAACCTAACTATCCTAATCTGCCACGTTAGTTATCCTAACCTGCTGCGTAAGTTCTCCAAACCTGCTACGAAAAGTCACTAATGCTAGTCATAACCGGCAGATATGCCCTGACAGCAGTCGGAGTATCCACTAGGGCGATAGTTCACTATTATATTAGTTCAGTAGGTTTGTGTCACATTATCGACTGATATTTCAAGGATATGCCCCAACGTTTCTTTCATGTCATTACTGGGTCAGGGGGATAATGGGGAGTTCCAGGAGGAGGCTAAGAGTGTGAGCATGAAGTTTCAGAGCATCAGATATGAGGTCATGGGGAGGTATGGCTATGGGAGGTATGGGAACAGGGCCCTGTTGTTGCTGGCAACAGCACCCAGGATTTGTATGCAGCAAAAACGATGATGCAATGTGTCTGAGTATTGGTTTACGTTTAAAAACCTATTCAGCAGATTGAATGATGAATGAAGATTAACATGTGTGAATCTTTGTATGAACATAACAAGATTCAACAACTGAGACATAAACTGAACAAGTTCCGCAGACATGTGACTAACAGAAATGGAAAAATGTGTCCCTGAACAAAGGGGGGGAATCAAAAGTAACAGTCAGTATCTGGTGTGGCCAGCAGCTGCATTAAGTACTGCAGTGCATCTCCTCATGGACTGCACCAGATTTGCCAGTTCTTTGCCAGTTCTTTGCCAGATTTGCCAGTTCAGAATCAAAAGTAACAGTCAGTATCTGGTGTGGCCACCAGCTGCATTAAGTACTGCTGTGCATCTCCTCATGGACTGCACCAGATTTGCCAGTTCTTGCTGTGAGATGTTACCCCGCTCTTCCACCAAGGCACCTGCAAGTTCCCAGACATTTCTGGGGGAAATGGCCCTAGCTCTCACTCTCCGATCCAACAGGTCCCCGATGTGCTCAATGGGATTGAGATCCGGGCTCTTCGTTGGCCATGGCAGAACACTGACATTCCTGTCTTGCAGGAAATATTGCACAGAATGAGCAGTATGGCTGGTGGCATTGTCATACTGGAGGGTCATGTCAGGATGAGCCTGCAGGAAGGGTACCACATGAGGGAGGAGGATGTCTTCCTTGTAACGCACAGCGTTGAGATTGCTTGCAATGACAAGCTCAGTCCAATGATGCTGTGACTCACCGCCCCAGACCACGACGGACCCTCCACCTCCAAATCGATCCCGCTTCTGAGTACAGGCCTCGGTGTAACGCTCATTCCTTCGACGATATTCGTCTGGTGAGGACCTGCCTTACAACAGGCCAACAAGCCCTCAGGCCTACAAGCCCTCAGTCCAGCCTGTCTCAGCCTATTGTGGACAGTCTGAGCACTGATGGAGGGATTGTGCGTTCCTGGTGTAACTCGGGCAGTTGTTGTTGCCATCCTGTACCTGTCCCGCAGGTGTGATGTTCGGATGTACCGATCCTGTGCAGGTGTTGTTACATGTGGTCTGCCACTGTGAGGACGATCAGCTGTCCGTCCTGTCTCTCTGTAGCGCTGTCTTAGGCGTCTCACAGTACGGACATTGCAGTCCTCATGCCTCCTTGCAGCATGCCTAAGGCACGTTCATGCAGATGAGCAGGGACCCTGGGCATCTTTCTTTTGGTGTTTTTCAGTCAGTAGAAAGGCCTCTTTAGTGTCCTAAGTTTTCATAACTGTGACCTTAATTGCCTACTGTCTGTAAGCTGTTAGTGTCTTAACGACCTTAAAACAGGGGCATGTTCTTTAATTGTTTATGGTTCATTGAACAAGCATGGGAAACAGTGTTTAAACCCTTTATAGTGAAGATCTGTGAAGTTATTCGGATTTTTACGAATTATCTTTGAAAGACAGGGTCCTGAAAAAGGGATGTTTCTTTTTTGCTGAGTTTATAGTCTATAATTGGCATCTTTTTTTCAAACATTTTTTTTATATCCTCACTATCTAGATATAGATATAGATATTTTTACCCACCCCTTTTTCGTGGTACTCACGCCGCCACTCGGGAGGCCTGGTGGTTTCTTACTTATGGGTGGCAGAAAACAGGATATGTGGGAAGGGAATGGAGATATGCAAAATGAATACTGTAGTACAGTATCCTTTACAATGAAGATCTGTGAAGTTATTTGGATTTTTACGAATTATCTTTGAAATACGGTCCTGAAAAAGGGACGTTTATTTTTTTGCTGAGTTTATTTACTGAACACAAATATAAACGTAACATGCAACAATGTCAAAGATTTTACTGAGTCACAGTTCGTATAAGGAAATCAGTCAATTGAAATAAATTACGCCCTAATCTATGGATTTCACATGACTGGGCAAGGGTGGGCCTGGGAGGGCATAGCCAGTCTCAGCTAATTAGAATGAGTTTTTCTCCACAAAAGGGCTTTATTGCAGACAGAAATACTAGTCAGCACCCCCTCAGACGATCCTGCAGGTGAAGAAGCTGGATGTGGTTGTCCTGGGCTGGCGTGGTTACATGTGGTCTGCAGTTGTGAGGCCAGTTGGACGTACTGCCAAATTCTCTAAAACGACGTATGGTAGAGAAATAAACATTCAATATTCTAGCGACAGCTCTGGGGGACATTCCTGCAGTTATCATTTCGATTGTATGCTCCCTCAACCTGAGACATCTGAGGCATTGTGTTGTGACAAAACGGCATATTTTAGAGTGACCTTTAATTGTCCCCAGCACAAGGTGCACATGTGTAATGCTGTTCAATCAGCTCCTTTTTTATTTTTATTTTTTTTAATCCCCTTTTCTCCCCAATTTTCGTGGTATCCAATCGCTAATAATTCCTATCTTGTCTCATCGCTACAACTCCCATACGGGCTCGGGAGAGACGAAGGTCGAAAGCCATGCGTCCTCCGAAGCACAACCCAACCAAGCCGCACTGCTTCTTAACACAGCGCGCCTCCAACCCGGAAGCCATTGTGTCGGAGGAAACACCGTGCACCTGGCCCCCTTGATTAGCGCGCACTGCGCCCGGCCCGCCACAGGAGTCGCTGCAGCGCAATGAGACAAGGATATCCCTATTGTGCGTCGCCCCACGAACCTCACAGTCGCGGCCGGCTGCGACAGAGCCTGGGCGCGAACCCAGAGACTCTGATGGCACAGCTAGCATTGCGATGCAGTGCCCTAGACCACTGCGCCACCCGGGAGGCCTTCAATCAGCATCTTAATATGCCAGACCTGTCAGGTGGATGGATTATCTTGGCAAAGGAGAAATGCTCACTAACAGGGATGTAAACAAATTTGTGCTCCATTTGAGAGAAATCACATTTTTGTGTGTATGGAAAATTTCAGGGATCTTTTATTTCAGCTCATGAAACATGGGACCAACACTTTACAGGTTGCATTTATATTTTTGTTCAGTGTAGTAATAAAAAATATATTTTTCTAAGGTCATAATATAATGTATCAAGACATTATCATTATAATGTATCAAGACATTTGATCACAGTGACGACACCCACTGTGATCAAAACATCAGTAGTAGCTACATTAAAACTCTGGGAGCCTCTACACAACATGCAAATAGATGTGTTGACATTGGGTCCAGGCTGTGTAATGTTTTAAATAGGCAGGCTAACATTTATTATTCCTCTCCTTTTTTATCCCTTGTGGAATTGGCACAGGGAAGGTTTGAACAAACAGTAGGGTCCTGTCAGGCGACCTGCAAATAACAAAGAATACAATGTTGCACAAAGTAGAAGCGCTCCTTATAGTGTCAGTATTTGCAGTCGATCTGGATATCACAAAGGGTGGATTTCGCCAGAGTTCTTAAAGATGTTTTACGGATATCTCCCCGGAAATTGGAGCAGCTACTGGGTCGACTGCTGAGTATAAATGGAAATAAAACAAATCATTGTTCAGGAGAAAGCTTGGTCTTCATTTACATCATACACTATTTGTGTGAAATTCAACAGCTAAGCTGAGCTACCTCATTAAGGCCAGTTGTGCACATTCTTGTTTTTGTTCTAATATCCCTTAATTGTTCCAGATGAACACCAAAATTAAGTCCAGGAAACTCTAGGCTTATAAGATGCACATTCTCCATAAACATGCATATAGAAACGTGACTAAAAGAAGAAACCTAGCCTAATCCAGACGTAATGGATATAACTGTTCATGCACACTTGTGCACCATTGCTGGTTGAGGTATATTTAAGCAATAACGCACAAGAGGGTGTGGTATATGGCCAATATACCACGGCTAAGGGCTGTTCTTAGGCACAACCCTTAGCCATGGTTTTTTGGCAATATATCACAAACGCCTGAGGTGCATTATTGCTATTATAAACCGGTTACCAACGTAATTGGAGCAGTACAAATAAATGTTTTGTCATACCCGTGCTATACGGGTTTGTCAGCCATTCAGGGCTCGAACCACCCAGTTTATAATTCAATGTATTCAATGGGCTTTAGCACAATGTGTACACAGAGTGAATGTGGCCCTTTTCCCCCAATCCTGTAAGAAATGCACTGGCTCGTGTGTGTCGAGTAAAGCAGTGCTTACCTGAGAGCAGCTTATTGTAATAGCATTAAACACTACGTATTCTGCTCATACTGAAGCCCTACCTACAGTACTGCACAGAGAGGGGCAAAGGGGCGAAGGAGTGTATACTGTATGCAGAGAAACTAAGAATTAGAGGGGGTAAGAGATTAACGGAGGGAAAGCGGGATACAGACATTTTTCATGCTGGCATTTCCACAATAGGGAGAGTGTTTCAAAGGCATTTTGAGCATTTAAAATTCTGGCCTGGGTTGAAAATGCATGTGTGAAATCTGGCCCTTGAGGTCCGATACACTTCTGGTTTTCATTCTTCTCTGATCGGGGACTGGTTTAGACCTGGGACACCAAATGAGGTGAGTGCAATGATAGATCAAGTAGGAACAAAAACCAGAAGTGCTTTGCCATTCCAGGATCATAATTGAAATGCTGCCTGGGTTGACTAAGGGTTCAAAATGCCAGTCTGATAGCACCTATAGAGAAACTACATCGAGGGGAGAGACTGTAGATAGAGTAGTAGATAGTAGTAGATAGAGTGAGAGTAGATAGAGTGAAGGATTGCCCTCTGTGTGTTTTCACTTGGCACTAAATCAGCTGAAGTGTCATTACTGTTATTAGTCCTCCCCTTATGCTCTCTGAAGGGGATTAGTTTCACAAATCAAGCAAAATTAAGCTGCTGCACATTCAGCATGTGGGAGAGAAGTGCAACATGGTGAAAGTGTGCAGCCCACAGATTAATCCAACTGGCCTTAGGAGTTCAGCGCTCCAGAAGCATCCTCATGGTGGACAGTATTTACTGTTCATACAGCAGTGGTGAAGTCTAGTACCCATGTTCAGGGTGATTCAAATATCTCATTCAACAGAAACTTTTCTATATCTTGCCTGTCTGTGCCCTACTGTTCTACACACTATATATTAGCTCATTGTCATTTATCTGACTGCCCCATTTCTCTCTGTCTGTCCACCCTCTGCTGTGGCTGCCTGTCTGTTAGCGGGAGAAGAGGCGCGCTCTGTTCCTTTATAACCTGCAGATCCAGAGGCGCATCTCGTACACCAAAAGGCAACGGACACGACTCATGCAGCTAGGAACAGGAGAGAAAACAGTGCGTACTGTGTGTATTTAACTACTCTCTCATTAAACAGAGTTTAAACATCTTTTTTTCCTAAAGGTCTTTGAACCGTTCTATTTCCTGATTTAGTTGATGGGATGGCTCTTGGATGAACTCATAACAGAATGACAGTGCCTTTAATTTTGAAGTCAAATGGGCTTACTCTTTTCCGGGAACGATCTCCAAGACAAATCTAAACAAACACAGACAAACTCTTTGGGATGCAGCCTCCCTCACACTCTCCTTCCTGGGCCCTTCTCTATCCATCCGGTCTTACATGCTGTTGTATTATCCTCTGTTCTGACTTCACTAATGATTTTCATTCCATGCCCTGTGACCCCCAATAATCTAATTAGGGCAAATCTGTTCATTTCATTGAATTGTACTGTTATTTAACACTGCCCCTTCTACCTACGGTACTCTCCCCATCCCACTCTCTATTCCTCCCACTTTTCTGCTCTCTTTCTACCTTTCACCTCCACTCTCTCCTGCTCAGGTGTTGTCCAGACTGGGCTGCAGGCTGCGGTGGTGCTGTGTGTGTGGGGAGAGGCAGAGGGGTGACCGGGGCGTGAAGTGCACAGTCCCAGGCGACCTACTGGCCCCAGTGCTGGAGGGACCTGGGCAGGATCTGTTACACCTGTGTCCCCACTAGTAACTGGGACCCAGTAGAGGGCTCTTTAGACATGTACTATGTTAGGGCGACCACCTAAATCACATGCAGACACAGTAAAGATATTTAGCATATTAGCCCATTACAGGTTTTGGTCCTTAATCTTTTTCAATAGCAATAAAACAAACTTGCCGAATGAACAGCTGATCATTACACACTGTTAAATGTTTATCTTGGCTCATTTCTTTAAAGTTTTGTTCTGAAGGAAATTGTTTCATTCCTTGAATCCCTGTCCATAGTTGCATTTCCTGTGACTAATTAATCAAATCAACTAGACATAACAATAGCATCTGTTTCACCAGAGTTCTCAGCAGATTCTAGTTGTTATTTAGCAATGCTGACAATTGACAATTCTTTGGGATGTTCAGACAATAGGATAATTTTATATTATCAGATTAAATAGCCTATGTCTGTGTGTAAGGTAAACAATTGCATCATTTAGTCACACTTAATTACCTTAAAATGTAGGACTTTATAAATCGATTGTGTATTTTTAGAATTTGCTATATAGAAATGTTGTCAAGTTAGAATACGCGGCGGCTGTCTAAAATGTGACCGCAGAAAGATTCGGGCAGTAAAGAGTTAAAGCACAAGCGAAAATCCCGCCCTGTTCGGGGGTTGAAATGCGATTACACCATCGCTGTAAACACGCACTCAGTCTTGTATGTGCGAAGCTGTCTGTCTTTCAGGAATTAAGATATTCTGAATAGTACTTTGGGAGTTTAACGAGATCACTGTGGGCTCATCTCCGCTACGGAATGGACATATGTTGTAGTAGCTCTGTGTGTGAAGGTAACGGTACTGGAAATATGACCTTGCGATAACGGCAGCCACAGACAGCGGGTCGGGCTTGGTTAGAGGTCTGTTACAGGACTTTATGGTGTAGGCTAATGGCGCAGGTGAATGAAGCCTCTTGAAATAAAGTCACACGTTCGATTGACTGGCACAAGCAACACTTCTGCTCTGCGCATGCATTTATGGATCGCTATCATGGACTTTCGCTTGACATTTGCCCCTGTAGGCAAATTGAGGTAGCCGTATAGTTGCCTCCAACAGAACCTGTGACCTTTCTCCGTTTTTGAATGCCTTGTTTTACACTTTTTTACGTTGATTAGTTGATGGACAAGAGCCAATGTCACTGCGCAACAATGTTTCTATCTCGAGCTCTGGTAACGTTGGTGCTACTTGAGACTGTAACATTTCGCGGTACTCAATCAAATACGTTACCTAGTAACCGTTTAGGATTGCTGGACGATGCCGATTTGCAGGAATATCTGCTGGCGGAAAGTCATATGAACTCAAATAAGACAGAGATGGAGAAGCCACAAGAGAAGCTGTCTCCTTTGAACACAACCACAGTATCGTCTCACTCCTCACTTATAAGTAGGTATTTGTAGTAACCCTAATTTAGCCTAGGCAACTTCAAAGGAACGGTCATTAAAATGTAATTTCAGTCCCTGTCTGGGCACTCAAATTCACCAAAAACGACATTACATTTTAGGCCTATTCTACAGTCAGTTAAACCTCTGTACTGGAGCCTAGCATACATGCTAATTACAATTAATATTTATCTGATACCTTTACTTTCTAAACACTTATAATAGCACGTTTCTAGTAAATCCGGGTGTAGGCCGGACTCGGACCCTGGCCCAGTGACTGTCAAGCCCAACACCTAGCGACCTGGTGAAGAGGTTCAGACCTTTTCACTTAATTGTTAAGATATTGGCTTGACAGTCGCT
The DNA here is from genome assembly GCF_029448725.1 of Salvelinus fontinalis. Taxonomy (NCBI): domain Eukaryota; kingdom Metazoa; phylum Chordata; class Actinopteri; order Salmoniformes; family Salmonidae; genus Salvelinus; species Salvelinus fontinalis. Next base: position 30,210,264 of record NC_074670.1, on the reverse strand, counting down.
GGACACACATTCAAGTACCAGTTGTGGCAAATTCTCAAAAATATGTTGGAGGTGGTGTATGGTAGAGAAATAAACATAAAAATTCTCTGGCAACAGCTCTGGTGGACATTCCTGCAGTCAGCATGCCAATTGCACGCTCCCTCAACTTGAGACATCTGTTGCATTGTGTTGTAACAAACCTGCACATTTTAGCGTGCCCTTTTATTGTCCCCAGCACAAGGTGCACCTGTGTAATGATCATGCTGTTTAATCAGCTTCTTGATATTATTTTATTTATTTAACTTGGCAAGTCAGTTAAGAACTAATTCTAATTTACAATGACGACCTACCAAAAGGCCAAAGACCTCCTGTGGGGATGGGACCAGGGATTAAAAAATATATATATATATATGCTACCATGTTGTGTTGCTACCATGCTATGTTGTTGACTTAGGTCTCTCTTTATGTAGTGTTGTGGTGTCTCTCTTGTCCTGTGTGTTTTGTCCTATATGACAAAACACACATGACAAGAGAGACACTACATAAAGAGAGACCTAAGTCAACAACATAGCATGGTAGCAAAACAACATGGTACAAACATTACTGGGCACAGACAACCACACAAAGGGCAAGAAGGTAGAGACAACAATACATCACGCAAAGCAGCCACAACTGTCAGTAAGAGTGTCCATGATTGAGTCTTTGAATGAAGAGATTGAGATAAAACTGTCTAGTTTGAGTGTTTGTTGCAGCTCGTTTCAGTCGCTAGCTGCAGCAAACAGAAAAGAGAGTGACCCAGGGATGTGTGTTCTTTGGGGACCTTTAACAGAATGTGACTGGCAGAACGGGTGTTGTATGTGGAGGATGAGGGCTGCAGTAGACATATCAGATAGGGGGTAGTGAAGCCTAAGAGGGTTTTCTAAATAAGCATCAACCAGTGAGTCTTGCGACAGGTATACAGAGATGCCCAGTTTACAGAGGAGTATAGAGTGCAGTGATGTGTCCTATAAGGAGCATTGGTGGCAAATCTGATGGCCGAATGGTAAAGAACATCTAGCCGCTCGAGAGCACCCTTACCTGCTGATCTATACATTATGTCTCTGTAATCTAGCATGGGTTGGATGGTCATCTGAATCAGGGTTAGTTTGGCAGCTGGGGTGAAAGAGGAGCGAGTACGATAGAGGAAACCAAGTCTAGATTTAACTTTAGCCTGCAGCTTTGAAATGTGCTGAGAGAAGGACAGTGTACTGTCTAGCCATACTCCCAAGTACTTGTATGAGGTGGCTACCTCAAGCTCTAAACCCTCAGAGGTAGTAATCACACCGGTGGGAAGAGGGGCATACTTCTTACCAAACCACATGACCTTTGTTTTGGAGGTGTTCAGATCAAGGTTAAGGGTAGAGAAAGCTTGTTGGACACTAAGAAATCTTTGTTGTAGAGCATTTAATACAAAATCTGGGGAGGGGCCAGCTGAGTATAAGACTGTATCATATCTTGGCAAAGGAGAAATGCTCACTAACAAGGATGTAAACAAATTTGTGCACAACATTTGAGAGAAATAAGCGTTTTGTACATATGGAAAATGTCTGCAGTCTTTTATTTCAGCTCATGAAAACATGTTGCGTTTATACTTTTGTTCAGTGTACAGTTGAAGTCGGAAGTTTACGTACACTTAGGTTGGAGTCAATTAAACTTGTTTTTCAACCACTCCACAAATTTCTTGTTAACAAACTATAGTTTGGGCAAGTTGGTTAGGACATTTACTTTGTGCATGACACAAGTAATTTTGCCAACAATTGTTTACAGACAGATTATTTCATTTATATTTCACTCTATCACAATTCCAGTGGGTCAGAAGTTTACATACATTAAGTTCACTGTGTCTTTAAACAGCTTGGAAAATTCCAGAAAATTATGTCATGGTGTTAGAAGCTTCTGATATGCTAATTGACATAATTTGAGTCAGTTGGAGGTGTACCTGTGGATGTATTTCAAGACATATTTTCAAACTCAGTGCCTCTGTGCTTGACACCAGGTGAAAAATCAAAAGAAATCAGCCAAGACCTCAGAAACAAAATTGTAGACATCCACAAGTCTGGTTCATCCTTGGGAGCAATTTCCAAACGCCTGAAGGTACCATGTTCATCTGTACAAACAATAGTACACACGTATAAACACCATGGGACCACACAGTTGTCATACCGCTCAGGCAGGAAACGTGTTCTGTCTCCTAGAGATGAACGTACTTTGGTGCGAAAAGTGCAAATCAATCCCAAAACAACAACAAAGGACCTTGTGAAGATGCTGGAGGACACAGGTACAAAAGTATCTATATCCACAGTAAAACGAGTCCTGTATCGACATAACCTGAAAGGCTGCTCAGCAAGGAGGAAGCCACTGTCCCAAAACCGCCATAAAAAAGCCAGACTACGGTTTGCAACTGCACATGGGGGCAAAGATTGTACTTTTTGGGGAAATGTCCTCTGGTCTGATGAAACAAAAATATAACTGTTTGGCCATAATGGCCATCATTATGTTTGGAAGAAAAAGGGGGAGGCTTGAAAGCTGAAGAACACCATCCCAACCGTGAAGCACGGGGGTGGCACCATCATGTTGTGGGGGTGCTGTGATGGAGGGACTGGTGCACTTCACAAAATAGATGGCATCATGAGGAAAGAAAATTATGTGGATATATTGAAGCAACATCTCCAGACATTAGTCTGGAAGTTAAAGCTTGGTTGCAAATGGGTCTTCTAAATGGACAAGGACCCCAAGCATACTTCCAAAATTGTGGCAAAATGGCTTAAGGACAACAAAGTCAAGGTATTGGAGTGGCCATCACAAAGCCCTGACCTCAAACCTGAAGAACATTTGTGTGCAGAACAAGGAGGCCTACAAACCTGACTCAGTTACACCAGCTCTGCCAGGAGGAATGGGCCAAAATTCACCCAACTTATTGTGGTAAACTTGTGGACGGCTACCCAACACGTTTGAACCAAGTTAAACAATTTCAAGGCAATGGTACCAAATACTAATGGAGTGTATGTAAACTTCTGGGCCACTGGGAATGTGATGAAATAAAGAAAAGCTGAAATAAATCATTCTCTACTATTATTCTGACATTTCACATTCTTAAAGTAAAGTGGTGATCCTAATTGACCGAAGACAGGACATTTTTACTAGGATTAAATGTCAGGAATTGTGAAAAACTGAGTTTAAATGTATTTGGCTAAGGTGTATGTAAACTTCTGACTTGAACTGTACATAGGTAGGCTATTGTACTGAAGTTAATGCAGCTGTGTCTGTTTTATGTGTGTGTGAAGAAAGGAGTCAGCAGATATGCCTGCTAAGAAACAGAGAGCATGAGCTGTTATAAGCACATCTGGCATCACTGATTGGTTTGTGCAATTAGCTTGAATTGTACATGCTTAGTTAAGATTGTGATGCTGAGCTTTTTTCCTGGCATATTGAAACCATTTAATGAAAATTGTAGGTTTCCTGCATTTCCTACCCTAAGCCTGTATACCACATTAGTTTTTCCTTACTGCTAAGGGATATCCATCTGGGATATGGCTGACTTTATCTTAGCATTAGCATTGCCCCATGGGGAAGGGGGTTCACTGACTACTAGGACTGGGTAATAGGTTGCCATTAGCTGAGAATTTAGATTTTAGGGTCACTACTAGCATGAACAAAATAGTTTCTCCATCCGCTGATGTTATAGTATCAAACTGATATTTATTAATCTGAATATAGCGCCTCAAGGGACATAAGACAATATTTTCCTATGAATCCCATCTCTCCTTGTCCCCAGGTCCAGAGCACCACCATGGTAGTAGGCACGGCAAGCCACTGGAGAGGACCAGGCCCTTTGTCGTAGTGGACGGACACAAGAGAAGTCTGAGTGAGGCCTTGCAGGTGAGACTACAGACATCAAGAGAATGTGTGTGTGAGAGTATCTTTCTACACAGAGCCATACACATACACACTATTACTCTGGTCCTACTTCCACTACCTGCTTTCTATTTCCATGCGTACATGTTACCATTCTTCATTCAGTGATCCCAGAGCACTTTTATAAAGTGGCCTTTATTTTTGTTTAGATAGTATCAGAGGTTAATAACCATTATATTTTTACAGGTCCCATAGGAACTCCTAATTTTAAACTGCAGTTTTATATCTCAAACTAACATCAAACCCACACCTGGTTATTCCAATTGCAATGTGCGGCTCACATTTTTTTTCTATTCGAAGGTTGTCAGTGTTATGATGTTCTCCTCTCTGGGTGGAGTGAGTGATATGGGGGAATTCTTCAGGATATGATTTCAGACCTCCTGTCAGCTGCACAGGAAGTGTTCGTCCTCTTAAAGTGCCCCAGTCCCCCCCCCCCCCTTCTTCAGATCATAGTTTTTATTCAGGAAGCTCCCTGTAAAATATGTCAAGGCGCCTACTTCCTTCCTCTATTATATTAGCACAAAAAAGGAAGCCAGACAGCAGACCCCCCCTCCTTTCCACACACACACACACACACACACACACACACACACACACACACACACACACACACACACACACACACAGGGGAAAGTAGAGAATAAGAGCATGACAGGGCTACATTTTTGCACATCACTTTTTAAGACAGCTACTGGATTGGAATGTTGACTTTCAAAAGGTCGAACCCCATTGGCAAAGCAGTCTCCATCAGGCACCCAGATGTTTGTTTACTGGTTTCAAAACACATCAGGGCACTGCACTGTCATACAAATAACACAGTTGAGTGGGCCTCATTGACTAAGACTCAGCGGAGAGTCACTCCTAATTCCTACATTATTGTGTGGTTTATCCTCTGAATCACTGCAGTCATTGATGAATGAGTAGCCGTTTTTCACTTGTCATGAGGTTACTGCACCCACAGCCTACTGCTCATACTGATGAACATAACACCAGTGATTCACATACTCAGTCAAAATACATGCAACGTGTAACCATGGAAACTGGGATCTGTTTTTAGATTGTTTGTCAGAAATGAGAGGAAAGGTGGGGGATGGTGCCATATGGGAGGGGTGTGCCTGTGTGTGTCTGTTATACAAACTTTGTCCGTCCACCCTCATCAACACCCACCCATCCCCTGAACAATGTAATTCCTGTAACGCTCCATTTCCCAGTCTAGGGTATTCAAGTGATAAAGATCACTCCAACCTGAGCCAAGTGTGACATTGGAACTTAGAGCCACCACTTGTGCTCTAAATAGCACTAATTAAAGTATTTAAATTCACCACTCAGACTGAGTGCACTTACTTGAATGTAATCACCAGGATAGTGTGCAACTTCATCACGTTAAATGTAGATCTTTTATTTGTCTAGCAAAGCATGATTAGCTATAGATAAGATGATTGTAAATGTTCTCTCGAGGCAAAAAGATCTGAGTGTATATTCTTTGCATATCACTACCATGCTACAAATACAGATTATTATTTTAGTTTGTTCAAAAGAACTATGAGTTCCTTTTTGTTGAAATGCGTGTAACTCCCAGCCCAATTAGGATCTCAGATTGATTATACGTGAGTGAGATATTAAAGAAGAAAACATGCCAGTCACCACAGTGTTAGTTTAATTTCTTATGGTGGAGCAGGTGACTTGTGTCCTCTTGGGAGAGGACTTGACCTGAATAGCTTCTGTCAACGTTGAACCATGAATAGATCTACTTTGTCAAACAAACTTTCAGACAATTGCCACATTGATGTTGGAAATAAATGTTTTAAGAAGAAAATACAGACATGTATGACATGTTATCAGATTGCCGATAACCCTTTTTTTGGGGAGCTGCTGCTCAGTGCTCACCTCTCTGGTGCCTGCTATTATTAGCCTCCACACCAACTTGGTTATGAATGGATTTGTGACCACGTGCACGCACGCACGCACGCACGCACGCACGCACGCACGCACGCACGCACGCACGCACGCACGCACGCACGCACGCACGCACGCACGCACGCACGCACGCACGCACGCACGCACGCACGCACACACACACACACACACACACACACACACACACACACACACACACACACACACACACACACACACACACACACACACACACACACACACACACACACACACACACACACACACACACACACACAGAACTCTGATGTGTAAGGCGTGCAGCAGGGAGCTTCACCTTAATACAGCTTAAGGAGGGGATCTCAGCTAATTCAGATCCTGATCGCTCTGTGTTGACAGTGAAACCCTTTAACCTACCATTAAGACAGCTGTGTGTGTGTGAGGAAGGCATTATTGTCTTACACCCAAAGCATGGTAAGACTGATTCTTTATGTTGGGGGGGGGGGGGGGGGGGGGGGGGGGGGGCTCTTATCTACTTAAGAAAGTGTCTGTAGGGAAAGTGTTTCACTAAGATGTGTGGTGTATTGAGCCGGGTAAAGAATGGTCTTGAGTTAATCCCCAACCGGGGTCGTGTTTATATAACCAGATCATTCATTATACCCCAAAAGTAATTCAAATCACTGAGTACTTCTCTGAGCCCAAGTGAAGGTAATGCAAGTAGGCAGGCTACTACTTAAATGGGAACGAATCACTTGTTTCCTATTTGTGAGGTTAGTTCTGGATATCCATGAACAGCAGTAAAGAAACAGTCAGAGGCAGACATGAGTTCCAGTGAAATGGTTTTCACTCTTGCCTTCATACCACCATCTGTTGAACATTTATAAACCAGGACGTGTTGACTCTCTGGTTCATCGATATTAATCAGTCAAGTGCTAGGGAAGGGGAGAAGAGCCAGCAAACACCACATTCCCTTTGGGACTGGAGTTGAATGTGACACTCCTCTACCTCATGTTGCCCATTGTACATTAATTCACTTGGCTGTTATTGTAATGCAAAGGGGTACACAAGTCATGAACTAACCCAGAGATTTCGCCCAGATAGTGGACAGGCACACTCTATTCACATGCCCAGACTTGATCCATAAACAGGATCCAGGGTTGCTCTGGGTCAGACTAAATAACAGAGAAGCACTACAGGGACTGAGGAAGACAGACATCCCAGGAGCTGACTGATTGTATTTCCCTCCCTCGCACTCTTTCGCTGAGCTGAAAGAGCTGGAGAGGAATCACGACTCGCCCTGTCCCTCCCTTCCTCCGTTACACCTCCTCCGCCCCTTGTCCCCTCTCCTCCCTGGTTTATTTATTCTGCTGTGGGTCACAAGCAGCTCTGCGTCTGAATGGACCCCACCCAGCATTCATGTGGCGGTGAGCTCATCTTGTTACTAGCAGGAGGTCACGGCCTGGGACATTTACCTCACTGAAGGAGAGGGAGGAAATAAGAGGAGGAGAGGGTGAAGGTAGAGAGAGTGGTGGAAGGAGAGGTAATGGCAGCAGAGATGGAGTGGATATGGTTATCGATAGGATAAAGAATGACAGAGGTGAGAGAGAGGTGAAAGTGGAATGCCAGTGAGCGTGAAACGAGAGACCAGTTGCAAGTGTGAGGTAAGGATTCAGAAGGAGGAAGAGGGGGGGGAGAAGAGAAGGTAGAGACAAGGAGAGAAATGAAAGAGAATTTGTAGTGCTCAAAGAAGAGGGAGAGGGTGAGAAAGGGAGAAGTGAGGCAATGACAAACAAAGTGTGGAGAGGGTGGGTGTTTCTTGGCTGAGCTCCAGATATTTGGGTGTGATCCTCCACTAGAGCCCTGAACAGATGTAGCTCTGCTCTGCTCTGGAAGGAGCCCTGTTTCTACTCTGACCTCTCACCCCAAAACCACAATCCGAGGCAGCTTGCCAAAAGATGCAGATGTTTGAGAGAGTGTGTACATGTGCTGTATGTCTCTCTTTCTCACCCTTAATCTTTATTCTCTTTGGACGCATAACTGACATTACTGTAGTTTGTTTTTTGCCTTGTAGTTTTTAGCCAGATCTCCACCATTGTGCTTGGAGTCTTTGTTGGTTACCCATTGGACTCTTTCCCTGGCAGTACAAAAACACAGACCCACCCAACATAACTCAGTCACACTCTGCTTACATACTGGGGTGAATGACCTCACCAAAGCCCTCTGATTATAATAAAGACTATAGAAACTGGAAATAGACCAGAGTTATGTTTTCATCCAAATGTATTGGAAATCCCCCTCAATTATCAGCATCTACTTCTGGGATTCTTCTTGGATTATGATATTCTTGGATGTGGAACCAGTTACATTTTGTACATATCCAATGACTTGGTTCCAGTGTGAATAGTTATGTTATTACTAATAGCCTCTTAGAGCCTATGGTACAGGGACACAGTTGTATGTATCATATGAACCATGATGTTGTTAAAGTATTTCTGGGACTGTGGACAGTAGAATACTTCTTAGTGAATTGGGTGTAAGTTGTTCTTGGACTTGAGTACCCGGCAATGACATCATCCAGCATGATTTCGCCGGGCCACAGAAGATTTAGACTCTCTGGTTCCTCATAGTCACTAACCGCTACTTGGAACTGAACAGACCTCTCTGTGATACTGTCACCACTAGTACTGCCTGTACTCCTAGGTCTAGTCCCATTTCCAAGTCTGATCCTCTGCCAATTCCTGTCAGTTAGCTGGAGAGGAGAAAGCGAGGAAGCAGCACTCTGCGGTGGGGAAGGAGGGAAGCGCCAACAGGAAGGGTTTCACTTACTCACTGTCTTCATAGGTGGAGCCGTTCAATGCGCTAGAAAATGACTGAATGGCAGGAAGAGAGACGGTGTTAGTTCCCGCTGGGGGGAATGACTGTAATGAGATGGAAGCGCAGGGGAAACGGACATGAAAAGAGGGAGAGGACGTAATTTACACACCGCCGCCTTGCGTTCGGTGAGAGAAATATGCAGCAGGCAAAGGAAGTCCATTTATAGCCTGATCCTTAGTGCCTATGAGGGGTAACCCTGGCTGACAGTCTGATTCAGCTCATTTGGGCTCTAGTATTGTGCTTAGTTGCCTGTGCCAATCAAGGACTGGGTGCTGCACGCATTTAGAGACTGGGTCTATTTTAGAGAGCATGCAGGTGTAAGCGTTGACAGGTAATGCTCAGGGGCGGCTGCAGCCATAGACAAAGTATAACTTTAATCGCACCATCTCATTTCATGTCCGCTGACTGGTTTGATGGGATGAGTATTGATTGGCTGAAGGGATTCAAAGTATATAGTATTATCCAATTTGAGCGTTGCGTAATAATGGAACTTTAGTGCGGAGAAAGGATGAGCGCTCCATAGCTGTCTACTACATCTGAAATGTTGTCCATCAGCCTCGAAAGGATATAGGTCATTGTGTACATAACCTGCTCTTTATGAACTATGCAGGACTTCCTAAGCCTCAATCCTTTAAACTTTGCAGGGTTAATAAGAAAGACCACATGGTGGTACTGGATATTACTGCTGTTTCACTAAGAAGATTGTCCCTTTGCCACTTCAAGCTGCTCTTGGCTGCATTCGCTCATTAAGACACTCATCACGTGCTAATCATGAATACACCATGTTGAAACATTGAGTGATTACAATAACAACAACAGCGAACAAAGTCATTGCTGGAAAGATTTTGTTGGACAATGAGTTCATTTGGTCACACAAGGTCCTTGTTCCCCTTTAGCACAACAGTTGTTAGGGGGAAGTGTCCAACCGTATTTTCGTAGTACAGTTAGTTCAATTATCCACTGACTTATGAGGATGAAAATCACAGTACACATTACCAGGTGTATGTTTCTTTTCCTTTTTTTCTCTTCCTTTTCACAGAACGGTCACCCAGACAAGCTACAGTGTGGTCTTCAATTTGGAGGCAGCATCTATCTTTTGGACCTGGAGAAAAACCAGTAAGCTCACGAACAAAATATACTCAATTTTAAAATATCAGAAGAATAAAATATATGTAATCACAAGCTTTAGCTATCTGAATGGGGAGTTGTGATGCAGAAATGCCCCAACCTTTGCCATCGACGAGTTAAGACTTCATAGTTTCAAAAAGGGATTTATCATCATCAACAATAAAATGTTCAGACTTCAGACAAATCTTCAGAGGAAGTAGTCTGAATGAATGTACAGTAACCCTGTCCTCTCCCTGCAGTGATCTCCTGCCCAAGCCCCCCAATGTCTTCTACTACCTCCCTAATGGCACTGGGGTTTCTTTAGAGGAGAGCACAGTGGTAAGTAATGTGTTGTAAATGTTCTGATTTTTTATAGGTAGAATTGTTAAAGGGGTTGTTATGAAATGGCAAGTTAGTTCATATGAGCTTGGATAATAATGTCGTCATTATATTATGTTGACTACTCTCTTCCTGGTTGTTATCTCCTAGACTCACTGCTACTACCACGGCTCAGTGAGGGGCTTCCCACAGTCCAGGGTGGCTCTCAGTACCTGCTCTGGACTCAGGTAATAATATCAACTTTAACTCTCTGTCAAAACTACAGGATGCTATGCAGCCTGTCAAAATTAGGATAATTTCCCCTGTCAATTTCCCCTTTCCCTGTCACTATCCAAAGGAATGTACATTTTCACAAGACTTCACAAGCAAAGCAACAGCATGCGAACAATGTTCCCTGTAGATGTACCCAGTCAACATTCTTGATTTGAGAATGGTGTCCATGGAAGTGAGATCATACAAATTCATACTATGTAATCATGCCTTTTAGGTTTTCCATTAAGAAATAGAGCCTAACGGCTCAATAAGTTTACCCGCATTACCTTATGATCTTAAGCAAATGCATTTCATTATCTGTTATGTAATGGTTCAAGCATTTAAAACCAGTAAAGTAATATAAACAGGGGTCAGTCAGCCTTATCCCACTTAATCGCCCTCCTCAGTTACTCCCTTTGTGGTGCACTATATGGCGAACCTATTATTATAAAGGGGAAGTCTTTACTAAGGGCACTTCACCTTTGCCTGCAGTACGGACAACGTCATGGTTATGTGAGCGTCATGGTTATGTGAGTGGGGCGGAATGATCGACCGTGAGGTGGCTTTAATCCAATTCAGATTAATCAGAAAGAACTCTGACCTCCTCAAGCATACTAATCACCCGATTTGAGAAAGCGCCAGTTTTAATCTGGGGTCCCTTCCGGTGACTTGGATACTTTAGGGATATCCAAATGAACTTGGCGGAAATCCATGGGAAATCCTCTTGACCTTTATTTTGAGTTGGAGTTATTTCGAGCTCTTTACTCACGTGGGCAGACCGTGTGGCCATATACTCGGTTTAGGGTCATGTTTATGTAGCAAAGGTCATTTGGTTGCTAGCAGAGCCTTGAACAATGTCCTCACCTGAAGTAACTGTATTTACTTGGAACTTGGACACCATTTTCTCCCCCTGTTGACTCCCTGTTGAGTGAGTCCCTGTTTATTCCCCTCTCCCTCAGGGGTGTGGTGGCTATCAACTCCACCCTGAGCTTTGAGCTGCAGCCTGAGGAAGACCACGAGGAGGGGGCAGAGGAGAGTGGAGGGGAGGAGGAGGAGGGGATGCACCTGCTTTACTCCACCAGACCTCTGGAGAGGGGTAATGTTGGGGGCTGTGGGGTGTCCCATACACCTGTACCCCCCATCCACATCCCACCACAAGTCCCACACAGGGTGAGAGGTGCTTGAAGCACAATCAAATGTTTATCTAGGGATTGGAACTACTAATGTTTTCGCCACTGCTGGAAATACCATACTGACTTCCCTGAATTGTCGACAACATACTGTACATTGGCCCGAATGTCTTTTGTTTACACTTTGCTTTTTTTGTAGAGTAAAAGGGACATTCTCTCAGAGACCAAGTACATAGAGCTTGTGCTTGTAGCTGATCACGAAGAGGTAATGTACGATAAGGCTAATGTACGACAATGCCCCTTAGTGTAAGCAAGGCACTGACATAGCTGCACTTTGAAGAGACCCCAGTACATTTAGACCAATCCCATCATGTTCTGTCTCTATTGTCCTAATCAATAACTGCTCTGTTTTACAGTACCTTAACTACCAGAAAATCAACAAGACTATCATCTATCGAATGCTGGATGTGGCCAACCAAGTAGACTGGGTATGTAACCTAATAGTAAAGTGGTCTCCTTTTTACCTCATTTAACACCTGATTTACTTAACAAAAGCCACATCTCAATAAGTGGTCCAGGTAATTCCTGACATGGCACAAGTGGGGGGTGGGCCTTACTTTTTCTGTCATCTACTGCTTCTCTATTGTTCCTCAAGCACGCGGGAGGCTGACGATATCACGTATTCCCAACAGACCAACTCCTTGAATGCCCTACTCCTTGAAGTTTGCAGGTGTCTAAAAAAACATTTATTTAGCTAAAAACACATTTTTCGCCCTTTAGTGTGTGTACTTTACTGTATTTATACTTGGGATATTGCTTTTCAAAAGTAAAAGAAATCGCTGGAGGATGTCTTTTAAGTATTAACCATACAACCAGTTTATTAGGTACAGCATCCCGTTCATGAAAATGGTTCGCTCCTACAGACAGTGTGTCACGTGGCTTGCTGTATATAGCAGGCAGACTGGCATCAAGGCATTCAGTTAGTGTTCGATTGAATGTTAAAATGGGCAAAACGAGTGACCTAAGCGACTTTGAGCGTTGTATGATTGTTGGTGCCAGGCGCGCTGGATCCAGTATCTCAGAATCGGCTGGCCTCCTCGGCTTTTCACGCATGACAGTGTGTAAGATTTACAGAGAATAGTGCGACAAACAAAAAAACATCCAGTCAGCGGCAGTCCTGTGGACGAAAACAGCTCGATGAGCGGTCAAAGGAGAAGGACAAGAATCTCACACAGAACTCGTCAGTCCTTTTTGTGGATGTGCTATTACAGCAGACGACAACGCCTGGTTCCACTCCTATCAGCTAAAAGCAAGAAGAAGCGTCTCCAGTGGGCACGCTATCACCAACACTGGACAATTGAGGAGTGGAAAAACATTGCCTGGTCCAACTTAACCTGGTTCCTGTTGTGTCATGGTGATGGCAGAGTCAGTATTTGGCGTAGGCAGCATGAATCCATGGCACCGTCCTGCCTGGTGACAACGGTACAGGCTGGTGGCAGTGGTGTAATAGTGTGGGGAACGTATTCCTGGCACACATTAGATCCCTTGATACCAATTGAGCAATGTTTCCATGCCCCAAAGAATTCAGGCTGTTATGGAGCCAAAGGGATATCCGGCCCGGTACTAGATGGGTGTACCTAATAAACTGTATATTTTCATTGGTTTGTCATGGTGGTTCTCATCTACCCCTCTCTAGTTCTACCGGCCGCTGAGTGTGCGTGTGGCTCTAACTGGACTGGAGATCTGGAGTGATCAGGATAAGATCCAGGTTGACAAGAGTCCTTCAGACACCCTCAACCGCTTCCTGGAGTGGCGCACCAGAGAGCTGCTGCCCCGCCTGCACCACGACAATGCTCAGCTCATTATGTGAGTAGTCAAATGGACTTGGTTGGAGGTTATCGGTGCCTTTCTCACACCTGTACATTATGGAAGCAGATCCATCCAAAATACATGAATATACCAGTGGATGACCTCTTTGTGAAAATAGACTAACTATAACTGTATGTGTTTGATCTGTTCCAGGGGGGAGTCATTTGATGGAACTACAGTGGGAATGGCATCTCAGTCTTCCATGTGCTCCAAGGACCGGTCAGGAGGGGTCAATGTGGTGAGTTAGTTAGCTTCAGTTAGGTTTATCAGTGGAGTAGAGGGGTAACTGCCCCACAGTGACAGTATGAGTCTGGTAGTTGACTGACTCTGTTATTCTCCCTCTCCCTCTCTGTGTGCAGGATCACCTGGTCAGTGTACTGGGGGTGGCGTCCACCATTGCCCATGAGCTCGGGCACAATCTGGGCATGAATCATGACACGGCCGACCGGCGCTGCCAGTGTCAGAACGAGCCACGCCTGGGAGGCTGCATCATGGAGCCATCTACTGGGTGAGGGGCTAGGGGGCTATGGTGGGCTAGGTTTGACATGCATTACAAAAGCACCAGGCCATGCAAAGTCAATGATGCAAAACAGAAAGGGTCAGTTATGTGCAGCTCAGTTGCCTTGTATTATGTTAATTTTAATGCACTTGTAAGAAGCTCTGGATAAGAGCATCCACTAAATGTCTTGTTCTCTTTGCCCCTCTGACCCAGGTTCATGCCAGGCCAGCTGTTCAGCAGCTGCAGTGCCAGAGACCTGTCCCTCAGCCTGCTCCATGGTGGGGGGATGTGCCTCTTCAACATGCCCCAGCCTGAGAAACTGCTGGGGGGGCCACGCTGTGGAAACCTCTACGTGGAGAAGGGAGAGGAGTGTGACTGCGGCCTGCTGGATGTATGTTGGACAGTAAATTTGATAATTTTAGGGAGGACAGCATAGCTCACCATAGATGCAGGTTGACATTTATTTTGATGACTCTTGCCCTGGAGGCAGCACTGAGCGGTTTCCTCTAGATGGGCCAGCTGTTAAGTCAAAATTGGCTATATCATACAAAAATTTGCTTTTTGGTCTTAATTTAAGGTTTGGCGTAAGGTTAGCAGTGTGGTCAGGGTTAAGGTTCGGGTTAGGTTTAGGTTTAAAATCTGATTTTATGACTTCGTGGATGTGCCAGCTACTGACCACCCTGCAGAGCTGCCTCCAGGACAAGATTCATCACAATGAACACCAACCTGCCACCATAGATGATAATTCAATGAACAGACTTTATGATTTAGGTCAGGGGTATTCAATCAGGGGGCCCGCAAAAATATATATATAAATGACACATTTTATTTTGTTATTTCAATGTTGATATTACTATCATATGATGGGGGTCCCTGGGTCGCAGTTTGCCTGGGAGGGGATCCCTGGAAAAGAAAAGGTTGAAGAGCCCTAACTTTAGGGTTTAGGATGAATTATTAAGTGTCTGTCTCTCTGGATGTCCAGGAGTGTAACGATCCCTGCTGCAACGCCACCACCTGTAAACTGGTTCCTGGGGCCCAGTGTTCCTCCGATGGCATCTGTTGTGACAACTGCAAGGTGGGCAAGCATCTCTCCCTCTGTCTCCTTCACTGGACCCTTACTGACACACACTCACACATTCAACCTCATCACTGAACACACTACTGAACACCTACATTTAAATCAGCTCAGGTCATTAGTATCATATTTATTATAATCATATATGTAACTCAGATTGTTATGTTCTTGTCTATTACGGTTCTGTATTTTGTCATGTATTTGTATGTTTTATGTGGACACCAGGAAGAGTAGCTGCTGCATGTGGAATAGCTAATAGTGATCCTAATAAACTAAACTGTTACATGATCTATCGCAAGAATCTGAACAAAGGTCCAAATCATAAACCCCTTTACTGATCTACTGTCTATTTTCTCTGTCTGACCAGCTGCGTTCAGGTGGATGGATGTGTCGGCAGCCCCTGGGGGAGTGTGACCTCCCAGAGCACTGCACCGGTACCTCTCCCTACTGCCCCCCCAACGTGTTCCTGCAGAACGGCGAGCCCTGCGAGGAAGGCTCCTCCTACTGCTACAGCGGGGTCTGCGCCAGCTTCAACACACAGTGCCAGATGTTGTGGGGACCTAGTGAGTTACACTATTGGTCAAATGTTCTGGACCCGATAACCATTATGATTGATACCACTGTGGGGAGCTAGTGGCTAGTTATTTGGACTTGTTTCAGTACTTTGACAAAGTACTGTAGAACCTCGAGATCTGAACCCCAGAGTTCTGGACTGACTGGTCAGCGGAACTGGAACTTTTTAAAAGCAACAGAGAATACTTCCCTGGACAAAGGATTCCTACAGTTTAAGTCGGAAGTTTACATACACTTAGGTTGGAGTCATTAAAACTTGTTTTTCAACCACTCCACAAACTTCTTGTTAACAAACTATAGTTTTGGCAAGTCGGTTAGGACATCTACTTTGTGCATGACACAAGTAATTTTTCCAACAATTGTTTACAAACAGATTATTTCACTTATAACTCACTGTATCACAATTCCAGTGGGTCAGAAGTTTACATACACTCAGTTGACTGTGCCTTTAAACAGCTTGGAAAATTCCAGAAAATTCATGGCTTTAGAAGCTTCTGATAGGCTATTTGACATCATTTGAGTCAATTGGAGGTGTACCTGTGGATGTATTTCAAGGCCTAGCTTCAAACTCAGTGCCTCTTTGCTTGACATCATGGGAAAATCAATAGAAATCAGCAAGACCTCAGAAAAACAATTGTAGACCTCCACAAGTCTGGTCCATCCTTGGGAGCAATTTCCAAACGTCTGACGTTCATCTGTACTAACAATAGTACGCAAGTATAAACACCATGGGACCACGCAGCCGTCATACCGCTCAGGAAGGAGACGCGTTCTGTCTCCTAGAGATGAACGTACTTTGGTGCGAAAAGTACAAATCAATCCCAGAACAACAGCGAAGGACCTTGTGAAGATGCTGGAGGACACAGGTACAAAAGTATCTATATCCACAGTAAAACGAGTCCTATATTGACATAACCTGAAAGGCCGCTCAGCAAGGAAGAAGCCACTGCTCCAAAACCGCCATAAAATAGCCAGACTACGGTTTGCAACTGCATATGGGGACAAAGATCGTACTTTTTGGGGAAATGTTCTCTGGTCTGATGAAACAAAAATAGAACTGTTTGGCAATAATGACCATCGTTATGTTTGGAAGAAAAAGTGGGAGGCTTGCAAACCGAAGAACACCATCCCAACTGTGAAGCACGGAGGTGGCAGCATCATGTTGTGGGGGTGCTTTGCTGCAGGAGGGACTGGTGCACTTCACAAAATAGATGGCGTCATGAGGGAGGAAAATTATGTGGCTATATTGAAGCAACATCTCAAGACATCAGTCAGGAAGTTAAAGCTTGGTCACAAATGGGTCTTCTAAATGGACAATGACCCCAAGCACACTTCCAAAATTGTGGTAAAATGGCTTAAGGACAACAAAGCCAAGGTATTGGAGTGGCCATCACAAAGCCCTGACCTCAATCCTATAGAAAAAGGGCCTACAAACCTGACTCGGTTACACCAGCTCTGTCAGGAGGAATGGGACAAAATGCACCCAACTTATTGTGGGAAGCTTGTGGACGGCTACCCGAAACATTTGACCCAAGTTAATCAATTTCAAGGCAATGCTACCAAATACTAATTGAGTGTATGTAAACTTCTGACCCACTGGGAATGTGATGAAAGAAATAAAGCTGAAATAAATCATTCTCTCTACTTTTATTCTGACATTTCACATTCTTAAAATAAAGTGGTGATCCTAACTGACCGAAGACAGGGAATTTTTACTAGGATTAAACATCAGAAATTGTGAAAAACTGAGTTTAAATGTATTTGGCTAAGGTGTCCGACTTCAACTGTATATACACTTCTCAAAAAAATAAAGGGAACACTTAAACAACACAATGTAACTCCAAGTCAATCACACTTCTGTGAAATCAAACTGTCCACTTAGGAAGCAACACTGATTGACAATAAATTTCACATGCTGTTGTGCAAATGGAATAGACAAAAGGTGGAAATTATAGGCAATTAGCAAGACACCTCCCAAAACAGGAGTGATTCTGCAGGTGGTGACCACAGACCACTTCTCAGTTCCTATGCTTCCTGGCTGATGTTTTGGTCACTTTTGAATGCTGGCGGTGCTCTCACTCTAGTGGTAGCATGAGACGGAGTCTACAACCCACACAAGTGGCTCAGGTAGTGCAGTTCATCCAGGATGGCACATCAATGCGAACTGTGGCAAAAAGGTTTGCTGTGTCTGTCAGCGTAGTGTCCAGAGCATGCAGGCGCTACCAGGAGACAGGCCAGTACATCAGGAGACGTGAAGGAGGCCGTAGGAGGGCAACAACCCAGCAGCAGGACCGCTACCTCCGCCTTTGTGCAAGGAGGTGCACTGCCAGCGCCCTGCAAAATGACCTCCAGCAGGCCACAAATGTGCATGTGTCAGCATATGGTCTCAAAAGGGGTCTGAGGATCTCATCTCGGTACCTAATGGCAGTCAGGCTACCTCTGGCGAGCACATGGAGGGCTGTGCGGCCCCACAAAGAAATGCCACCCCACACCATGACTGACCCATCGCCAAACCGGTCATGCTGGAGGATGTTGCAGGCAGCAGAACGTTTTCCACGGCGTCTCCAGACTCTGTCACGTCTGTCACATGTGCTCATGTGCTCAGTGTGAACCTGCTTTCATCTGTGAAGAGCACAGGGCACCAGTGGCGAATTTGCCAATCTTGGTGTTCTCTGGCAAATGCCAAACGTCCTGCACGGTGTTGGGCTGTAAGCACAACCCCCACCTGTGGACGTCGGGCCCTCATACCACCCTCATGGAGTCTGTTTCTGACCGTTTGAGCAGACACATGCACATTTGTGGCCTGCTGGAGGTCATTTTGCAGGGCGCTGGCAGTGCAGCATGTGAAATTTATTGTCAATCAGTGTTGCTTCCTAAGTGGACAGTTTGATTTCACAGAAGTGTGATTGACTTGGAGTTACATTGTGTTGTTTAAGTGTTCCCTTTATTTTTTTGAGCAGTGTATATTGTCACTACTAGTGATTGAAGAAACTGTTTTGGTGAGTTATGATATCTAATCATATCTAATCTTCATATGCCATATGTTGCAGAGTTGGAGAATTGAGATTGGCTCATAAACTCAAGAGGCAGTGTTGTTCAGACAGTTTTACTGTAGGATCTTTGAGACAATTATGAATTTTTAAACTCCCTTTTCTTTTCAGATTCCACAAGGGCTCCGCCTGTCTGCTTTTCCTCTGTCAACAAACAGGGCAACAAATACGGCAACTGTGGCCAGATGCCAAACGGAACCTACATCCCCTGCCCTAGCAAGTAGGTTCCATGTTCATTAGGGCACATCGTAGCAAAATGTTTTGCAACAGATAACACAATTAGCATATTTTATTGGACAAGTTAATGTAGTCCTGCCCTATTTCAGTCCTTATTCTTCAATTTGGTGCCTAATGAACACTTCTGTATGTCTGACTGTTGCTCTGACTGTGTCTGACTTTTCAGAGATGTGCATTGTGGGAGGCTCCAGTGCCAGGGAGGCAACGACCGTCCGTTGCTAGGCACCAGCGCTGAGATCCTGACCACCAAAGTAAAATTTAACTACAGCGACTTTGTCTGCCGTGGAACCTACTTCCACCTTGGCGACGACGTCTCCGACCCTGCTATGGTGGCACAGGGCACCGCGTGTGGTCTTGGCAAGGTGGGCATTTCCTCAACTATAGAAATACAATGCAAAATACTTTTGTTTTTGTGGAATGGGTAATTTGACCTTTTGTAATAAGGATATAGGAGAGGTTTTCTGTGTTGTTATCTGAGTTTACATAAATATCTAAAATGATGATTGGTATTACTGACCATGTTGTGGTTCAGGCCTGTTGGAACCAGCGGTGTCAGGATGTGTCTTTGTTCGGCGTCGACGATTGTCAGAGCAAATGCAACGGACACGGGGTGAGCAAACCAGCTGGCTGTCTCCCCTTATAGGAGTTATATTGTATAGCTCACAATGGACTGGCCCATACTGTTGATGTTAAATTAATAATATGGCTCAATATCCTCTGACATTGCCAGGTGTGCAACAGCAATAAGAACTGCCACTGTGATGTGGGTTGGGCTCCTCCAGACTGTAGGTACACGGGCCATGGAGGCAGTGTGGACAGTGGCCCTGCAAGAGCACCTAGAGGTACCTCACCATTCCTCTGTTAATGCACAACTTGACTGCACTCATAGATATACACTCAAATCAAATAACATGTATTTATAAAGCCCTTCTAACATCAGCTGATATCTCAAGTGCTGTATAGAATCCTAGCCTAAAACCCCAAACAGCAAGCAATGCAGGTGTAGAAGCACGGTGGCTAGGAAAAACTCCCTAGAAAGGCCGGAACCTAGGAAGAAACCTAGAGAGGAACCAGGCTATGAGGGGTGGCCAGTCCTCTTCTGGCTGTGCCAGGTGGAGATTATAACAGAACATAGCCAAGATGTTCAAATGTTTATAGATGACCAGCAGGGTCAAATCATAATAGTCACAGTGGTTGTCGAGGGTGGAACAGGTCAGCACCTCAGGAGTAAATGCCAGTTGGCTTTTCATAGCCAATCATTGAGAGTATCTCTACCGCTCCTGCTGTATTTAGAGAGTTGAAAACAGCAGGTCTGGGACAGGTAGCACGTCCGGTGAACAGGTCAGGGTTCCATAGCTGCAGGCAGAACAGTTGAAACTGGAGCAGCAGCACGGCCAGGTGGACTGGGGACAGCAAGGAGTCATCAGGCCAGGTAGTCCTGAGGCATGGTCCTAGGGCTCAGGTTCTCCGAGAGAGAGAATTAGAGAGAGCATACTTAAATTCACACAGGACACCGGATAAGACAGGAGAAATACTCCAGATATAACAGACTGACCCTAGCCCCCCGACACATAAACTACTGCAGCATAAATACTGGAGGCTGAGACAGGAGGGGTTAGGAGACACTGTGGCCCCATCCGATGATACCCCCGTACAGAGCCAAACAGGCAGGATATAACCCCACCCACTTTGCCAAAGCACAGCCTCCACACCACTAGAGGGATATCTTCAACCACCAACTTACCATCCTGAGTCAAGGCCGAGTATAGCCCACAAAGATATCCGCCACGGCACAACCCAAGGGGGGCGCCAACCCAGACAGGAAGATCACGTCAGTGACTCAACCCACTCAAGTGACGCACCCCTCCTAGGGATGGCATGGAAGAGCACCAGTAAGCCAGTGACTCAGCCCCTGTAATAGGGTTAGAGGCAGAGAATCCCAGTGGAGAGAGGGGAACCGGCCAGGCAGAGACAGCAAGCGCGGTTCGTTGCTCCAGAGCCTTTCCGTTCACCTTCACACTCCTGGGCCAGACTACACTCAATCATAGGACCTACTGAAGAGATGAGTCTTCTATAAAGACTTAAAGGTTGAGACCGAGTCTGCGTCTCTCACATGGGTAGGCAAACCATTCCCTAAAAATTGAGCTCTATAGGAGAAAGCCCTGCCTCCAGCTGTTTGCTTAGAAATTCTAGGGACAGTTAGGAGGCCTGCGTCTTGTGACCGTAGTGTACGTGTAGGTATGTATGGCAGGACCAAATAAGATAGGTAGGAGCAAGCCCATGTAATGCTTTGTAGGTTAGCAGTAAAACCTTGAAATCAGCCCTTGCCTTAACAGGAAGCCAGTGTAGAGAGGCTAGCACTGGAGTAATATGATCACATTTTTTGGTTCTAGTCAAGATTCTAGCAGCCGTATTTAGCACTAACTGATGTTTATTTAGTGCTTTATCCTGGTAGCCAGAAAGTAGAGCATTGCAGTAGTCTAACCTAGAAGTGACAAAAGCATGGATACATTTTTCTGCATCATCTTTGGACAGAAAGTTTCAGATTTTTGCAATGTTACGTAGATCAAAAGAGAGATCAGGGTCCAGAGTAACGCCCAGGGCCTTCACAGTTTTATTTGAGACGACTGTACAACCATCAAGATTAATTGTCAGGTTCAACAGAATAGCTCTTTGTTTCTTGGGTCCTAGAACGAGCATCTCTGCTTTGTCCGAGTTTAAAAGTAGAACATTTGCAGCCATCCACTTCCTTATGTCTGAAACACAGGCTTTCATTGAGTGCAATTTTGGAGCTTCACCATGTTTCATCGAGATGTACAGCTGTGTGTCATCCGCATAGCAGTGAAAGTTAACATTATGTTTCCGAATGACATCACAAAGAGGTAAAATATATAGTGAAAACACTTCTTATCTTAATCAAATCCTGGAGAAATTGGGACACCGTGTCAATAAAACTAGGATGAAATAAGTAACATGCACCCAGCTTTAATTCTATGTCTGCCATGATAACCAAGACCACAATATTTTCTGTATCTCTAGGATCTAACCCGGCACGTGTGGCCTTGCTGGTCATCTTCCTCTTCGTCCTGCCAGTGGTTCTCCTCTTCCTCGCCCTGCGTTTCCCCCGGTGTCACCGCAACCTGCCCTGCCTGGGCACTACCAGCCTCTTCCACAAGGGCACCGGACGCCAACAGAGCCGGTGAGAGCCCTGACCCAGGGGACACCAGCTATGTGTTCACATATTAGTTACAATGTGTATATAGTATGTATATGTTTGCGCAGTGCAGAAACCCGCTGTCAGTATGGAGAGAATTTCGGCTATAGTGTTTTTTTAATAACTATAATGGAATGAAAGGGGCTATGGCTAGCTGGAGTATGTGCAAGTTTGAATTGGACATGCACAAGGTTTATCTTGCACTTTATCACTCAATGAACGTCAGAGTTAACTGTGTTTTTCTCTACCTCTGATTCAATGGGGTCAGTGTGGCCCAGGGTGAGAGTTGGGGCCTGGTGTTTGCCGTGGAACAGGCTAAAAGGTACTAAATGTTAAGGGTAGAGTAAAGCCATGGAATTAGTTTCTAGCTGCTCAGTTCTGGGCTGTGTCTTTACGACGAATTGTTATTGAAGTGCAACGTTAATGCTTAGTGTTCCATTTAACACCCAAGAGTCTCTCTAGTTTGCAAAAATATCTGAACTTTGGTCCATATTAAAATAACTCACTATAATCTAAAGAGTGACTAAATTTGATTGATCAGTTTTAGTTCGACAGGTGTTTTTTGACTAAACAGCTCAGATACTAGCGATGCACTTTAAGTAGGATATAACGACAAACTAAATGCTACGAAGGCTTTGGGAAACTCACCCCAGTTTAGTTCTCCATTTCTTCAATGTTTTATATAAGACTCCTTTAGAGCTGGTTTCGTGGATAGTGATGGTGACCATTCTTGAGAGTCTCAGTTCTATACGCTTATTTTGAGCGTTACTCCTCTCAACCTCATTTTTACTTATACTGTAACACTGCAATGACCTCTGACTCTTCAGAACTGATTATTCCCCTAGGTTGTAATATCATGTATACCAGTGTATTGTAATCAAACACCCATTCTTTGAGGGCTAGACCAGTGTTATAGAGAAACATAATTATTGTATCTTATGACAGTGCTCAGCTTACTATTTATAATGCTTCAGAACCCACATTATTGAAATTGTGGAATGAACTTTATGGTAATGTGCTAATGTGTGAGTGTGTGCTGTCTCCCAGGACCCCGGCCACAGAGCGAGTGGATGCTCGTAACGGGGAGCAGGTCCAACCACTGAGGTACCACTGGAGCCACCAGAGTGACATTCAAATGACGCCGTCTCCGCCTTCTAACAAGGTACCACGATGACCCAGCCTGGCCTTCCCTGGCTGTCACTCAAATAGTTTTTCCAACTACACTGTTCCTATGCGCCCCTTGTTACAGGTACATGGAATCGATAACACTGACTTTATTGTAATAATATTAGTCATTTAGCAGACGTCAATCTCTCTGTGTTGACCCACATAAAAAAAATACTACCGTTTACTATAGAATACTATAGTACTTACTGTAGAATTCTGTAGTAAACTGTAGGATAGGGATTATCATGGGTAGCCGAGATCCCTTGACTGACCCAGGAACACACATTTCCCGAAAATATTAAATGTCAAGATCCGAAAAATTACTAAAATGTTCCCCAATGTCGGCACTAATGCAATTCCACAAAATACACAACATGCGCAGAAAAATATTTAATAGCACATTATCCAAACAGGTTGTCGCATGGTAGCCTTTAGTCTGGCGTATTTACTTCACACAAAGTTGCCATAAATTCAAAGTGAACACATAATTGCCACTACTGAACTGCACACATGACCTGAATGCAGTTAATGAACCCTACAGGAAACCCCTAGACTCTAGGGCCTAGAGTATAGCCTATAAAAGAACGTGTGCCTCTTTGAGCTGTCATTGTGACTCTTCAGACATTCACAAATTTGATAGGCCTATGCACAATTTATTACATAGTCATCTCTGTCACAGACATGAAGTCTGTGGGTAGACATGAGGGAAAATGTATATCTTCTCCTGTCCGACTGCCTAGGCTATTTTCTTTTCCAAAATCCTGACTCCTGTCTTGCATGAAAATTCCTAACTTTATTCTGTAATGCATAGGTTGCATTATCAAAGCACGTCTCTGGCCTATGCATGTCAAAATACTGCTATAACATTTCCCCTGCTTCTTTGCTCTGTCTCAGACTTTCTGCCCATACATCTTCAGTAGAGAATGTATGCTCAACTAACAATATGGGAGTAGATATGGATATTTTGAAAACGGGTGTTCTTTGTTAAGATACTTTGATATTTAAACTATTTCCGCTCTTCATCTCCCTATTATTCATGAGCTGATCTGCTATCTGTATAATCATCAACTCGATTTTTGCCAAATATAGGAGGGCAGTAGGGAGATGAACCGGTGCGGTGCAGAACTTTTGAGATAAATATGAATTATTCGCGGGTATTGAAACTTGTCTTGAAAATATTAATCCCTACTCCTGAATACTATACTACACACTAGTATTCCCCTCGATTGTGTAGTGCTTACTATAGAAATCTGTAGTGTACTGTAGAATACTATACTACACACTGTAGTATACCTTAATCATGTGTAGTAGTTACTATAGAATTTCTACCTACTGGTTATGGAAATGTTTTAGTAGGAGAAAAGAGAAAGCAGCCAATTCCATGTCAAAGATAATAAAACAAAAATACTATAGTAAAGACTATAGTATTTTAGGCTTGGGTAGTATACTGTATACTGGGGTATTTGGAAATAGCCACGGGATGCTTTTTCGATGCTGTCAATATCAATGAAACTATTTCTTACATATTTTAAATACTTTGAATATTTGTAGCTACTTTTTAAGTAAAGTACCTGCAGTCAACTTGTGCAATACGTTAGGAGATAAAGAAGATTGCGTTCTTCATTTCACCGGTCACATTATTTTTCATTATGAAGTTTAACGGTAGTCCCTAATCACATGGTGTTTGTCTACAAGCACACAATGACTAGAGACCAGAGCCTTGTGAGTCACTCACTGTTGCGCAGCACACCCCAGGTGATCTAGTTACAGTATGGAATTCATCACTAAATGTTTGACAGCTAGATATCTTCTAACTATTAAGTTAACTGTCTAAAATGTGCTCAATACTCTGTAGTTGTGCATTTGGTTTGCTAATTTAGTAGCTAGTTATCTAGTAGCCAGCAGACCTGTGTAGATTAAAATGTACCTCAATCCAGGGATGAGAAATGTGAGGTACTCCGAACTGTCCCATTATCTTCACGGTGTAACAGTTGGGATAATGGAACCATTCAGAGTACAACGCATTTCTCATCCCTGGATTGAGGTACATTTTCTGAGCCATATCTTGCACTGACTCCATGGTGTCTTAGCATTCCTGTGTATATTTTCTGAACCTAGTAAGTCAGCAGGTAGAATTTTCTGGCTAGTTATCTATCTTAGTGTTCAGCTTCTTGAAAAATCAGCATTGCTAACTTTTGGATTACAGAGGCTGAATGGGGTTTGAAAATAGCACCCCTTGTGTTCAGTGCCAGTATTACAGAATATCCCGGGATGGCACAAGGTCGGTATGACAATCAGGATACCGTGTATACCTATAGTATACACTATAATCTTTTAACTATAGTAATACTACTGCATTTATACTATAGTAAATTGTAAATACTACAGTAAAGTCCACAAAAACACGACAGTAAATACTATAGTATATAATTATAGTAATACTACAGCATTTACAATGCCTTAGGAAAGTATTCAGACCCCTTGACTTTTTCCACAATTTGTTAGGTTACAGCCTTATTCTAAAATGTATTTAAAAAAAAAAATCCTCATCAATTTACACACAATACCCCATAAAGACATGTTTGCTCATTTATAAAATAAACGGAAATATCATATTTACATAAGTATTCAGACCCTTTACTCAGTATTTTGTTGAAGCACATTTGGTAGCGATTACAGCCTCGGATCTTCTTGGGTATGACGCTACAAGCTTGGCACACCTGTAATTGGGGAGTTTCTCCCATTCCTCTCTGCAGATCCTCACAAGCTCTGTCAGGTTGGATGGGGAGCGTTGCTGCACAGCTATTTTCAGGTCCCTCCAGAGATGTTTGATCGGGTTCAAGTCCGAGCTCTGGCTGGATCACTCAAGGAAATTCAGAGACTTTTCCTGAAGCCACTCCTGTATTGTCTTGGATGTGTGCTTAGGGTCATTGTCCTGTTGGAAGGTGAACCTTCGCCCCAATCTTAGGTCTTGAGCGCTCTGGAACAGGTTTTCATCAAGGATCTCTGTACTTTGCTCCATTCATCTTAGCCTCCATTCTGACTAGTCTCCCAGTCCCTGCTGCTGAAAAGCATCCCCACAGCATGATGCTGCCACCACCATGCTACACCATAGGGATGGTGCCAGGTTTCCTCCAGACGTAACGCTTGGCATTCAGGTCAAAGAGTTACATCTTGGTTTCATCAGACCAGAGAATCTTGTTTCTCATAGTCTGAGAGTCCCTAGGTGCCTGTTGGCAAACTCCAAGCAGGCTGTCATGTGCCTTTTTACTGAGGAGTGGCTTCCGTCTGGCCACTCTACCATAAAGGCCTGATTGGTGGAGGGCTGAAGAGATGGTTGTCCTTCTGGAAGGTTCTCCCATCTCCACAGAGGAACTCTAGAGCTCGGTCAGAGTGACCATCGGGTTCTTGGTCACCTCCCTGACCAAAGCCTTTCTCCCGATTGCTCAGTTTGGCCGGGCGGCCAGCTCTAGGAAGAGTCTTGGTGGTTCTAAACTTCTTCCATTTAAGAATGATGGAGGCCACTGTGTTCTTGGGGACCTTCAATGCTGCAGAATTGTTTTGGTACCCTTCCCCAGATCTGTGCCCCGACACAGTCCTGTCTCTGAGCTCTACGGACAATTCCTTCGACCTCATGTCTTGGTTTTTGCTCTGACATGCACGGTCAACTGTCGGTCCAATCAATCGAATTTACCACAGGTGGACTACAATCAAGTTGTAGAAACATCTCAAGGATGATCAATGGAAACAGGATGCACCTGAGCTCAATTTTGAGTCTCATGGCAATGGGTCTCGGTCTGAATACTTATGTAAATGAGGTATTTCTGTTTTTTGATTTAATAAATGTGCTAATATAAAAAATTTAAAAAACAGTTTTTGCTTTGTCATTATGGAGTATTGTGTGTAGATTGCTGAGGATTTTTCTTAATATATTTTAGAATAAGGCTGTAATGTAGCAAAATGTGGAATAAGTCAATGTGTCTGAATACTTTCCGAAGGCACTGCATACTATAGTATTTTTTAAATGTGGGGAGCTATTCCTGAATGTTGCAATGTTATAGACAGGTCTATCTTGTTCAAGACTGATGTTTTTGAATTTGTAGAAGAGGATGAGGCTACATGTGTATAAAGAAAAGCATAAAAGCATAAAGAAAATACAAAAAGCATCTAACACATTAACAAGGTCTACAGTTAGTAACTACACTGAACAAAAATATAAACGCAACATGCAACAATTTCAAAGATTTTACTGAGTTACAGTTTATAAAAAAACATATGGAAATCAGTCAATTCAAATACATTCATTAGGCCCTAATCTATGGATTTCATTTGATGGTCACAGGTACCTTTAAAAAAAGGTAGGGGCGTGGATCAGAAAATCAGTCAGTATCTGGTGTGACCACCATTTGCCTCATGCTGAGCATCACCTCCTTCACATAGAGTTGATCAGGCTGTTGATTGTGGCCTGTTGTTCCACTCATCTTCAATGGCTGTGCGATGTTGCTGGATATTGGCTGGAACACACTGTCTTACACGTCGATCCAGAGCAACCCAAACATGTTCAATGGGTGACATGTCTGGTGAGTATGGAAGAACTGGGACATTTTCAGCTTCCAGGAATTAGGTACAGATCCTTGCGACATGGGGCCGTGCATTATCATGCTGAAACATGAGGTGATGGCGGCAGATGAATGGCATGACAATGGGCCTCAAGATCTCGTCACGGTATCTCTGTGCATTCAAATAGCCATTGATAAAATGCAATTGTGTTCGTTATCTGTAGCTTATGCCTGCCCATACTATAACCCCACCGCCACCATGGGGCACTCTGTTCACAGCGTTGACGTCAGCAAACTGCTCGCCCATGCGACGACATACATGCTGTCTGCCATCTGCCTAGTACAGTTGAAACCAGGGATTCATCTGTGAAGAGCACACTTCTCCAGCGTGCCAGTGGCCATCAAAGGTGAGCATTTGCCTACTGAAGTCAGTTACGACGCCAAACTACTGTGAGCTTCCCTGATACAGTTTCTGCAGAAATTCTTCAGTTGTGCAAACCCACAGTTTCCTCAGCTGTCTGGGTGGCTAGTCTCAGACAATCCCGCAAGTGTTGAAGCCGGATGTGGAGGTCATGTGCTGGCGTGGTTACACGTGGTCTGCGGTTGTGAGAAATGAACATGTAATTCTCTGGCAACAGCTCTGGTGGACATTCCTGCAGTCAGCATGCAAATTGTATGCTCCCTCAACTTGAGACATCTGTGGCGTTGTGTGACAAAACTGCACATTTTAGAGTGGCCTTTTATTGTCCGCAGCACTTGGTGCACCTGTGTAATGATAATGGTGTTTAATCAGCTTCTTGATATGCCACACTTTTTAGGTGGATGATTTATTTGAGCAAAGGAGAAATGCTCACTAACAGGGATGTAAACAAATTTGTACACAGCATTTTAGAGAAACAAGCTTTTTGTGTATGTTGAACATTTCTGGGATCTTTTATTTCGGCTCATGAAACATGGGATCAACACTTTACGTGTTTCGTTTATATTTTTGTTCAGTGTATGTTCTCAAGTGACCAATTCATATTTTCTCAATCTGAGAGTTGAATATGTAATGCTCAATTCTAATAACTAACTTACCCTCCAATGCATGTTTCCATTGGCTGTCAAAACCCTTTGACTCCTGTTTTCTCAGGTTCAGGACAGACCTGCTCCGCCTACTAAGCCACTCCCCCCTGACCCTGTCTTAAAACAAGCCCAGGTAACCTGGCCTAGGCCTGTGAGGTGATGGGTAGCTTGAAAAATGCTTGTGTGTGCAATGCAATGAGATGAAATCTCTACATAAATAATTAGTAATCTATAAGAATCCTCATGTTTTCTAGAACTAACATTCTATGTCTTTTTATGTGTGTAGTTGCAGTATTATAGCGAAGTCCTGTTTGTTCCTCTACTTTTTCCATATATCCATCATTGGATAAGAAAGAAACGGCCAGCCCCCACCAAGCCCCTGCCCCCCGACCCCAGCCCCCTTAACAGCCAGGTACAGTCAAAGGTTGCCATTTAATGAGGAGGTCTTCGTCCATATGTAGCCGTAGCAGTAGCCGTAGCAGTAGCCGTAGCCGTAGCTGTAGCCGTAGCTGTAGCCGTAGCTGTAGCCGTAGCTGTAGCATTAGCAGCACCACCAACACAGTTGATTCTCATGCAATCGCCCTTTTTCTATCTATGTTTAGAGGGCCATGCCATCACACTGTTTCTTTAAAATGATTCTATGAAGGGGCATCCCGAGTGGCGCAGCGGTCTAAGGCTTGAGGCATCACTACAGACCCGGGTTCGATCCCAGGCTGTGTCGCAGCCGGCCGCGTTGTTCGGGGAGGGTTTGGCCGGCCGGGATGTCCTTGTCCCATCACGCTCTAGCAACTCCTTGTGGCACGCTGACTTCGGTCGCCAGTTGTACTGTGTTTCCTCCGACACAGTGGTGCGGCTGGCTTCTGGGTTAAGCGAGCAGTGTGTCAAGAAGCAGTGCGGCTCGTCAGGGTCGTATTTCGGAGGACGCATGGCTCTCAACCTTCGCCTCTCCCGAGTCCGTACGGGAGTTGCAGCGATGGGACAAGACTCTAACTACCAATTGGATATCACGAAATTGGGGTACAAATATTAAGAAAATAAACATTTAAAAAAATTAGGATATGACATCATGTCAGTGAATGGAAACCTGCATGTGGTGATGGTTAGCTTGAAAAATGCTTGTGTGTGCAATGCTATGAGATGAAATCTCTACATAAATAATAATTAGTAATTTATAAGAATCCTCATGTTTTCTAGAACTAACATTCTGTTTACATTGTACAAATAGTGAACATTTTGGAGTATTGTGACACTACTCTGTAGAGTCTCATTCAGTATTCTGTTAGAATACCTGAATAGTACCTTTCCTTTGGTTGGTCTCTTCCACCCCTCACTCATTCTCTTCATCTATTCCTCCTGTTCTTCTGTTTTCCGTCCGTTATTCTAGCCATCGTTGAGTAACTTAAATTATGTTGAAAACTAACCACAGCATTACTTTGATTACTTAGCATTACTTACTGGCATGGGGGGAGCATGTTCTTCCTTTTAGTGCCAACAGTAGCCACAGTGTCTAATGCTTAACAAAGGTTCAATTTGGACAAGATTAACTCTCCTGTTTAGACATGTAAATCTGTCACTTAGCGAAAGAACCCTCCACATGAGCGAACTCTCTATCCCCAGCTTAGATCTGGAAGAGTAGCCTATGTGCTGAGACACAATGATTGAACTAGTTGACAAAGACCATGGCTCCACACACCAGAGTTGTTTATATCTTTATTTCCAATCACTTTCATAAATTGTAATACTTGACTTGAATATTATGTGATGATGCCTACAACAGGGTTGGCATTATTACATAACATTCAAATCTAGAGCTACATAGTTAATTAGCTAACGCTCTAGAATCAATGTACACTGAGTGTACAAAACATTAGGAAAAACTTCCTAATTTTGAGTTGCTAACATTTTTGCCCTCAGAACAGCCTTGAATCATCGAGGCAGGGACTCTCCAAGGTGTCAAGCATTCCACAGGGATGCTGACCCATGTTGACTCCAATGCTTCCAATAGTTGTGTCAAGTTGGCTTGATGTCCTTCGGGTGGTGGACCATTCTTGATACTCTCGGGAAACTGTTGAGCGTGAAAAATCCAGCAGTGTTGCAGTTCTCGACCCACTCAAACCGGTGCGCCTGGCACCTGCTACTATACCCTGTTCAAAGGCACTTACATCTTTTGTCTTGCCTATTCACCCTCAGAATGGCACACATACACAGTTCATTTCTCAATTGTCTCAAGGCTTAAAAATCCTTCTTTAACCTGTTGCCTCCCCTTCATTTACTGTACACTGATTGAAGTGGAATTAACAGGTGACTTCAAAAAGGGATCATAGTTTTCACCTGGTCAGTCTGTCATGGAAAGAGCATGTGCTCCTAATGTTTGTACACTCAGTGTATATTCCATACCACTGTTCCTCAAAAAGTATCTTATGGTCTTTGGTCAAGTTGCTGATTTCTAAGTTTTGTTCAGTGTGGGTAAATTCATCTCATCTGTATGGCTTTGAGGAGCACTTGTGTCAATCATCTTTCCCTCTTATCTACTTCCATGATTGGAATCTGTCTTGTCAATAGTAGCGTAATGGATTCTCTTCCAATACTTTCGAGTGCATTTGTTACCTTCATGGTACTGAGCATGATGGCGAATGAATAGAGGTAGCTGTCTCATCTCTGTGGTTTGCTAATATAAATTATTTGTCTTTGTCTCATTGCATGAGAATTGGTCTGAAGTTTGTTGTTTTCATTGTACAAATAGTGAACATTTTGGAGTATTGTGACACTACTCTGTAGAGTCTCATTCAGTATTCTGTTAGAATACCTGAATAGTCCCTTTCCTTTGGTTGGTCTCTTCCACCCCTCACTCTCATTTTCTCCATCTATTCCTCCTGTTCTTCTGTTTTCCGTCCGTTATTCTAGCCATCGTTGAGTCGGCCGGCTCCTCCCACCAAGCCTCTACCCCCTGACCCTGTGCTAACAGGCAGCCAGGTACCAGAGTAGCATGTAGACATGGCTGCATGTGGGCATTTGGTCTGATTGGTTGATTTATGTGACGAGTGTGGTTGGTTGGTTAATTGATTGTGGAGGGATTTAATGGTTGATTGGTGGGATTGTGTGGTTAATTGATGTGTATGTAGTTGATTGGTTGATTCAATGGATTGAATGATTTGAGACAATTAATCTAATCAGACTAATCAAGCTTTAGTTCAGAATTGTATTGTATTGCTGAATTTATGTGCAAATGCAGATCAAAGTACTTCATATTCACTCACTTGGAAGTGGCTCTAAAAAGTTGGTTACAAAAGAATGCACAGCCAATCTATGGCTATAGGTAATGGCAATGTTGGTAACTAATTGAAAATAAAACATTATTTAGGTGAAATTAGCATTTTAAAGTTAAAGTACAAACAGCATTGTGTTAATGTGTGATACTGCATTTGCATATTAAACCATGCTTAATATATTGGTGTAGTGTAAATACACACACAGGCCAGTTTATTAGGTACAGCACCCCGTTCACGAAAACTGATTGCTCCTACAGACAGTGAGTCACGTGACCATGTCATCGAGACATTAAGTTACTGTTTGATTGAAGGTTGAATGGACAAAACAAGTGGCCCAAGCAACTTTAAGCGTGGTATGATTGTCGATGCCAGGCGCGCCAGATCCAGTATCTTAGAAACGGACGCCTTCCTGGGCTTTTCACACACGACAGTGTCTAAGGTTTACCGAGAATAGTGTGACAAACAAAAAACATCCAGTCAGTGGCAGTCTTGTGGGCGAAAAAGGCACGTTGAGGAGAGAGGTCGAAAGAGAGTGGCAAGAATCGTGCAAGCTAACAGGCGGGCCACAAACAGACAAATGGCACAGTACAACAGTGGTGTGTAGAATAGCATCTCGGAATGCACAACTCGTCGGTCCTTGTCACGGATGGGCTATTGCAGCAGACGACCACACCGGGTTCCACTCCTATCAGCTAAAAATAACAAGAATCGTCTCCAGTGGGCACGTGATCACCAACACTGAACAATCGAGGAGTGGAAAAACCTTGCCTGGAGTGGCCTGCGCAGTCCCCAGACCTCAACCCAATAGAGCATCTTTGGGATGAGATGGAACGGGCTGTTTACAGCATGGATGTACCGCCGTCCAATCTGCAGCAACTGCGTTATGCCATCGAGTCAGCATGGACCAACATCCCCGTGGAACGTTTCTGACACCTTGTAGAATGCCCCAACTAATTCAGGCTGTTCTGGAGGCAAAGGGGGTGTCCGACCCCGTACTAGATGGGTGTACCTAATAAACTGGCCGGTGAGTGTAGTTTGCATCGTCCACCTACAAGCAGGCAACCTTCAACACGTCAATATCAGCAAGTCGCATAAATTATTTCTAGTACCATTAGCAGAACAGTTAACTAAACCAAAAGTTAATTAATTAAATCTACGTTTGGTCTAGAGCCCATCCCTGCAACTCCAGTCCTCGGGGCCGTAGTGGTCACACTAGTTCCTTATCCCTAGCAAACACAGCTGATTTAAACTAATTGCGTTTTTGAACTGAAGATCATTAGTTGGTTATTGGAGTCGTGTGTTAGCTGGGGCAAAAGTGACACCAATTAGGCCCCCAAGGATTGGAGTTGGTCTAGAGCCCTCAATTTTCAGTTGTCTTGTCACTGTTACCTAAACTCTATGTGACGATCGGCTATAATCAACGAAAATCTTTGTATCACACCTGGATTGTATTATATGTTTATTTTGTATTTTCTTCAGGCCATTGTACCACCCAAAAAACCACCAGCACCCAGGAAGTCCTTGCCTTCAGAGCCCCCGTCACATCCCACCCACCCTGGGTACATTGCATCTGGTGCCCCCCTGCAACATGGAGCAAGTAGAAGTTCAGTTCCGCCTGTTGGCCCTCCTGTTGCAGCCGTCCCTTCCAGGTACTTCAGTGACTGTATTTTTCGTCTAATTTAATGAATGTATAGATGTCAGATGAATGGGCAGGTAGACACATACAGTTGGCGTTGTACAGTATTGTAACAAAAGCTGGAGGTGACCTTCTTTTCTATCTTTCTATATCCCTCTCTATCTCACATAGACGTGCCCCTTTACCTCCAGTACGGACGTCACAACCCAGAAAACCCAACTCGACACCTCCGGTTTAACTGACAAAGATCCACAAAACCACTAAGATTCTGAGATTCTCTTAAACCGGACCTGACAGCATGAATTGCACTGATTCAGCCAAGAGTTTTATTATGGAGAACCTTATAGGAAGGCTCAGAACCCAGAAGTCTCCAAATGAAGGCTGCTTTTCACTCTCCCTGCCCCCCCCCCTAAACTATTTCCTGTTGTCTTCTTCCTGAGAGACTGACAGGTGCCTTGGGTGGTTGGTTACTTGCCGTGTTGGGGCAGACTGGGGCTCCGAGCAAAGCAGAGAAGGTCTGGAATGTTCAGTTGGGTTGATCCGTTGGCCATTAAGAAACTGGATGGAGGTAGTTAAGTATCCGTCAAAGATGTAACACTTCATGAAAACTGTGTGGCTTTTGACATTAACTAACAGTTACAAAAACGGATGTCTACACAGAGGCTAAACTCAATTGAGATTAAAGGCCCAGTACTGGTTTTATGGCACTTGCACGTTTGAATGTGCCCTGTGATGCTTCAGAACAACGTATTACTCTTCTACTTATAGGTTGAAGCCCAAGTCATCCTCCCAATCCGACTGTGGCCACCACTTTTGCACCATTTTGCAATATTTTATTTTAAGTGGCTTGGCTAATGTAGGCCTCAGGAAACCAGTCCTGACCACCCCTTGCTCTCTTTCTGGAATAAAGAAGCATGTCAACACTTTCATTCACCGCAATGATTTCTTTTATCTCCATCACAATGGTGTCATTGAGGGGGAGGACCTTGCATGCAACCCTCTCTGACTAACCCTTGAGATGAAATGAGAATAGTGTCACAGAAGCTTTAGTTCTTGATTGCAGAGCTGTACAACTAACTGCACAACTGTAAATACCAGCGAATTCTAACCTGCCTACTAGTTTTATTTCTACAATAAGGGCTATTTAAAAGCCAAATAGATGATCTCTGGAGAAGTGAGGGGGGAAGTAGATTGAACTTTGTGAAATGATAGGCCACTTCTCGAAGACTGACCTACGCTGTGACAGAAGATCAGTTGCCTTTTTTTGTGAGAACACTCAGATGTAACATGAATTGTTACGAATTTTGCTCAATGCAATTATGGGAGTGTCTTTTCATGAGACTGTTCTACTTTGAACTCTGTCATTCTGCATTTGTCCTACTGTCTCAATTGAGACGTTCACTGCTGCTGAGGGATATAAAACGGACTGTGGAAAAGTGACTGGTTTTGTTGGCTGCTTAATTTTCCTCTTTTGTATGAAAGAGATATCACAGCATTGGGTGTCGCCTCTTCACTGTTGATGTTGAGACTGGTGTTTTGTGGGTACTATTTAATGAAGCTGCCAGTTGAGGACTTGTGAGGTGTCTGCCAACCTCTGCCCAATGCACTTCCTCCCACAGAGGTGAGGTGATTGGTTGTCTTGGTCCACGTTGTCTTGTTTTGCACGCTTTGTACAAAATAATAAAATGCAGTACTACAGGATATTTCTTAATGTAGCTCTTTATTAGCTAGTTATATTAGCTAGCATGTTCACGTATCTCCAACCATAATTTTTTTTTACACCTTTATTTAACTAGGCAAGTCAGCTAAGAATGTAACAGCAACCTTCCTCCTCTTTGTCTGACGAGGAGGTGTAGTAGGGATCGGACCAATACGCAGCGTAGTTAGTGTCCATGTTTTAATAATAAACAACTGAACATGAACACAAATACAAAATAACAAACGTGGCAAAACCGAAACAGTCCTATCTGGTGAAATGAACACAAAGACAGAAGACAACCACCCACCAACCCCAACACAAAACAAGCTACCTAAATATGGTTCCCAATCAGAGACAATGACTAACACCTGCCTCTGATTGAGAACCATATCAGGCCATACATAGAAATGGACAAACTAGACACACAACATAGAATGCCCACCCAGCTCAGGTCCTGACCAACACTAAAACAAAGAAAACACAAAAGAACTATGGTCAGAAGGTGACAAAGAACACATTCTTATTTTCAATGACGGCCTAGGAACGGTGGGTTAACTGCCTTGTTCAGGGGCAGAACGACAGATTTTTACCTTGTCAGCTCAGGGATTCAATCTTGCAACCTTACGGTTAACTAATCCAATGCTCTAACCACCTGCCTCACGAGGAGCCAGCCTTTTACGCGAATGCAGTAAGAAGCCAAGGTAAGTTGCCAGCTAGCATTAAACTTATCTTATAAAAAACAATCAATCAATCAATCATAATCACTAGTTATAACTACACATGGTTGATGATATTACTAGTTTATCTAGCTAGTCCTGCGTTGCATATAATCGATGCAGTGCGCATTCGCGAAAAAGGACTGTCGTTGCTCCAACGTGTACCTAACCATAAACATCAATGCCTTTCTTAAAATCAATACACAGAAGTAGATATTTTTAAACCTGCATATTTAGCTAAAAGAAATCCAGGTTAGCAGGCAATATTAACCAGGTGAAATTGTGTTACTTCTCTTGCGTTCATTGCACGCACAGTCAGGGTATATGCAACAGTTTGGGCCGCCTGGCTCATTGCGAACTAATTTGCCAGAATTTTACGTAATTATGACATAACATTGAAGGCTGTGCAATGTAACAGGAATATTTAGACTTATGGATGCCACCCGTTAGATAAAATACGGAACGGTTCCGTATTTCACTGAAAGAATAAACGTTTTGTTTTCAAGATGATAGTTTCCGGCTTCGACCATATTAATGACCTAAGACTCGTATTTCTGTGTGTTATTATGTTATAATTAAGTCTATGATTTGATAGAGCAGTCTGACTGAGCGATGGTAGGCACCAGCAGGCTCGTAAGCATTCATTCAAACAGCACTTTCGTGCGTTTTGCCAGCAGCTCTTTGCAATACTTCAAGCATTGCGCTGTTTATGACTTCAAGCCTATCAACTCCTGAGATTAGGCTGGTGTAACCGATGTGAAATGGCTAGCTAGTTAGCGGGGTGCGTGCTAATAGCGTTTCAAACGTCACTCGCTCTGAGACTTGGAGTAGTTGTACCCCTTGCTCTGCATGGGTAACGCTGCTTCGAGGGTGGCTGTTGTCAATGTGTTCCTGGTTCGAGCCCAGGTAGCGGCGAGGAGAGGGATGGAAGCTATACTGTTACACTGGCAATGCTAAAGTGCCTATAAAAACAACCAATAGTCAAAGGTATATGAAATACAAATCGTATAGAGAGAAATAGTCCTATAATTCCTATAATAACTACAACCTAAAAATTCTTACCTGGGAATATTGAAGACTCATGTTAAAAGGAACCACCAGCTTTCATATGTTCTCATGTTCTGAGCAAGGAACTTAAACGATAGCTTTCTTACATGACACATATTGCACTTTTACTTTCTTCTCCAACACTTTGTTTTTGCATTATTTAAACCAAATTGAACATGTTTCATTATTTATTTGAGGCTAAATTGATTTTATTGATGTATTATATTAAGTTAAAATAAGTGTTCATTCAGTATTGCTGTAATTGTCATTATTACAAATTTTAAAAAATTAAATCGTCCGATTAATTGGTATCGGCTTTTTTGGTCCTCCAATAATCTGTATCGGCGTTGAAAAATTATAATCGGTCGACCTATAGTTTACACATATGAATATTACGTCTCTTCTTTTAAAACAAAAGAAAAATGTTTTACATATTCTAAGCGTAGTTTGAACTCAAGAGAAGTAACCATTTATATTGCATACTACACCAACTGAATCAACATAGACTCTGAAACAATGATCCAACATACTGTTATTTTTCGAACAAGGGATTCTCAGCAACTCAGCTTTCACAGTAGAAATTACATCTTAACATTTCAAACAAATACAATACCAAAGCATTTCAAGTGAACGTTCAATAACAAGTTTACAGTCTGGAACTCTTTTAGGGCAGCGATCCACCTACACCCTTTGACATTTCACAGGTCTAGGACAGCTCTGGGCTTGACCTCTCTTCCTGATCTTGTGCGATATGATGCTGAGCATGCTTCTGTGTCAGTCAACAGCTCTTGTGGTGTTGCAGGTAAGTATGGTGTATGTTGTGCTGTGTGTGTGTGTAGTCCATCACGTTCTCTTTCAGGGGAACAGTTCATCTCATCAGTGTGTTGTTCTTTTGGGTTCAGTAGGTGACGATGATTGCGGCGGTACACCGCTCCTTCTGCGGTGCGGACGTGTTATGAACGTTCAGTGTCAGCTGGCTGGATGACGACTGCTGGCTTCCAGAGGCCATGCTCCTGGATTCTAACTGACTCTCCGTCGATCAGTGATGGCAGTGGTCTAGCTGACCTGTCGTAGTATTATTTTTGTTGTTGTTGTCTCTGTGTAAGTTTTTCATGCATTTCCTTGTAGCTGACGACCTCAAGTTGTTGGTGCTGGGAAGGATTGAGCGAAGTCTGCGGCTCATCAACAGCTGGGCTGGTGATTTGAAGTTGTCCACTGGAGTGTTGCGGTATTCAAGGAGACTGAGGTAGGGGTCTCTCTTGTCTGCTTTTGCTTTGTCCATAAGTGATTTAGCAATCTGCACAGATTTTTCAGCAAGGCCATTATTTTGAGGGTAATGTGGGTTTGTGGTGACATGTGTAAACTCCCATGCTTTTGTGAAGGATTCAAACTCATTTGATTTGTAACAGGGCCCATTGTCAGATTTTAAAGTCTCTACAATGCCATGCCTGGCAAAGGCTGCTTTCAGCTTGTGTATCACAGCTGCAGATGTGGTGCTGTGAAGCTTGTCGAGTTCGAAGTATCTGCTGTAGTAGTCCACTGTTACGATGTAGTCCTCGTTGTTCCAGGTGAACAGATCGTTTGCCACGACCTGCCAGGGTCGGTCTGGGATACAGTGAGGTAACATTGGCTCTTTGGTGTTTGAGGGGCGTCGTTCAAGACATATGGCGCATTTACCAACAATGTCATCTATTTGTTTGCACATTCTGGGCCAAAACAAAATGTCCCGTGCTCTCTGTTTGTACTTTTCCATGCCCATGTCTCCAGCATGGTTCTTTGTCAAAATCTCTTCTCTGAGACTGGTAGGAATAATGATTTTCTCTCCTTTGAAAATTATTCCGTTGATCTGTTAAAGTTCATCTCGATGGTTCCAGAATTCTGAGACGCTCTGAGGGCATTTTCTTCTCTCCTCAGGTCATCCATCCTGTATGACTTTCCTCAGCTGTGCGAGTTGTGAGTCCTTTTGCTTCTGCTTGGATCTCCTTCAGTTTTGTGTCACTAACTGGTAAGTTGCTGTACACAGTGTGCACTTGCATATCCATGCCTTCACTGAGGCTGCTGTCCTTATAGGTAAGAAACCTCCTGGAGAGTGTGTCTGCGACAGAAATGTCTTTGCCTGGACGGTGAATGATTGTGAAGTCGTATTTTTGTAGTTGAAGGATCATTCTCTGTAGCCTTGGCGGGGATGCGGCTAGTGGTTTCCTCATGATTGACTCAAGGGGCTTGTGGTCGGATTCCACAATGACTTGTCGTCCATATACGTACTGATGGAAACGTTTACATCCGAACAGAATGGCGTAGAGCTCCTTTTCAATTTGAGCGTAGTTGATTTCACAGTCTGTGAGAGATTTGGAAGTGTAGCCGATGGGCTTTCCTTCTTGCAGTAGCACTGCACCTAGTCCATACTTCGACGCGTCCACTTGGAGTCTGAGCTCTTTGTCGGGGTCATAGTAGGCAAGGATTGGTCCTGGTTCTCTCGTGATCAAGTCTTTCACATTCTGGAAAGCAATGTCGTGTTGCTTGTCCCAGAGAAACTCACTGGACTGCTTTAGCAGTTGAAAGGGGTGCATTAGCATTGGAGAGGCTGGACGCGAACTTGGCTAAGTAGTTGACCATGCCAAGCACTGTTTCCAGCTCTGCACGGTTCTTTGGTGGCTCCATTTCTTTTATGGCTGAGATCTTCTGTGGATCTGGCTTGATTCCAGTCGCTGTGAGAAGATTTCCAAAGTAGCTGACCTCTGTAGCGCCGACTGTGCTCTTCTCGGGGTTGAGCCGGACTCCTCTCTCGCGGGACCTTTGCAGCATCGCGCGGAGGTTTCGGTCATGCTCCTCTTTGGTTCGACCATAGACAAGAATGTCGTCCACAATTGCCACAAGTCCGTCGAGACCTTCATACACTTCGTCGATCTTTCGCTGAAACTCGTCTTGGGCTGAGATAATCCCAACTTTAGCTTTGTGCCTTGTGTTCCTATCTCAATGTCAGCAAAGGCTTGCTCTGTCTCTGATATGACTTTTCTGTGTCACTGAATCAATAAACAGTTCATCAGCATTTGACTCTTTGATTGACATTTCATCTTCACTCACTGTGTGTACTTTTTTTCCACGGTAAGCTCTGCACACTTTTGCAAAGGGATTCCATTTACCACATTTAGTACACTGTTGCCTTTAGCTGGGCAATTTCCTTGTTCGACATGCACTTTGTATCCACAAAATCCACATGTTTTGGGGCGTTTTGAGTCTGTGTCGCTCTGTTTTGGAGTTATGTCTCTCTCCGTTCTACGCGCTCTCTGTGCACCGGAGGTGTGCTTTGATGTCTGCCTGACTGCGTGCACTGCTTGTTCACGTGATGTGCTCGTGAAATGGTTTTCATCTGAGCCAGTGCTAGCTCGTGAGATCTGGCTATGTCGATAGCTTTGTCCAGCGTTAGCTCAGACCCAACATTCAAAAGTTTCTCTCTCACTCTCGGTGAGTGTTTCCAAATACAATACAGTCCCTGACCATCTCATCCTTGTTTGTATAATCACAGTCTTTCACAAGCAGACGCAGCTCTGTCACAAACTGTTCAAAAGACTCGCTAGCTCCTTGTACTTTCTCATGGAATTTGTACCTAGCGAAAATCGTATTGGTCTTCAGCACAACATATGCTTCAAAACGATCAGTGTACATGTGTTGTAGATATCTCTCCCTTTTTCACCGATCCAGAGGAGCAGGTAGCTACACTTTTCCTCTTCTCCTTTGTCCTTCAGAGGACCCGTGAACAGTAGCTCCACATGCTGTTTGTACTTACGCCATGCATCGGGTAAGTTTGTAGACTCCCAGTCCATTCGAGGTGAAGGAATTCCAGAAAAATCCATCTTGTAAGACCTTTTACTCTGACACCATGTCTTGCCTTGCACGCTTTGTACAAAATAATAAAATGCAGTACTACAGGATATTTCTTAACGTAGCTCTTTACTAGCTAGCATGTTCATGTATCTCAAACCATGATCAACTGTCCATGACCTAACCATCTGGGTGGCCTTAACCAATCATAGCACAGTGGCGGTAAACTGCATCCAATTATAATTCAGTATGTTTACACATATGAATATTACACACGTCTCTGCCTACTCCACCCGTCCTCCGTACCCCCTCCTACTTCCCAATGACGAAGACAGTAACCACAAGTGGGTCATTTGTGTAACTTGGTCAAAAAAACGTCATAAAGAGCACATGTTAACTTTTTATGGCTGCTGGGGCAGTATTGAGTAGCTTGGATGAAAGGTGCCTATTTCAAACGGCCTGCTCCTCAGTCATAGTTCCTAATATTTGCATATTATTAGTAGTATTGGATAGAAACCACTCCAAAGTTTCTAAAACTGTTTGAATTATGTCTGTGAGATTAACAGAACTCATATTGACAGGCAAAATCCTGAGTTGAAATCAAAACAGGAAGTCAGAAATCTGAGCTTGTCTGTATTCACCAGAGTCCTTTAAGAAATCCAATTGAGTTATGACTGATGTTGCACTGCCTAGGGGTTCCACTAGATGTCCGCAATCAATAGAAATTCCAATGAGACTTCTATGATGTTGTGGAAGAGAATGAGAGCAGAATCAGTCAGGTGTCCATCAAGCAGCCATGCGCTGATCATGCATTTTCCTCATGCAAGGCACTGACGTTCCATTGCTCACGCAGACAAGAAGGAATACTCCGGTTGGAACTTTATTGAAGCTATATGTTAAAAACATCCTAATGATTGATTCAGAATTTAGTTTGAAATGTTTCTTCGACCGGTAATATCACATTTTGAAGTTTTTGTCCGATATAACGCTGACCAGAATTAGCGTTTGGATATGTTAACCAGACGCACTAACAAAAGAAGGTATTTGGACATAAATAACAGATTTTTTCGAACAAAACAAACATTTATTGTGGACCTGGGATTCCTGGTGTGCTTTCTGATCATAATCAACAAAGGTAATGGAATATTTATCATGTATTTTATTGTTTATAGTGACACTATCTTTGCAGCTGTGGTATGCTACTTTGAGCGCCGTCTCAGATCATAGCGTGCAATTATTTTTCCGTAAAGTTTTTTTGAAATCTGACATTACGGTTGCATTAAGGAGAGCTATATCTATAATTCAATGTGTATCACTTGTATTATCATCTATATTTATGATGAGTATTCATGTTGAAACGATGGGCTATACAAAGTCACTTGATGTTTTTGCATTTAGTGAATCTTGTAGCCTCAATGTAAACTCAGATTTTTTGATATAAATATGAATTTAATCAAACAAAACATGCATGTATTGTGTAACATGAAGTCCTATGAGTGTCATCTGATGAAAATAATCGAAGGTTAGTGATTCATTTTATCTCTATTCTGGTTTTTGTGAAGCTATATTTAGCTGGGAAAATGGCTGTGATTATTTTTGGTTTTGTGGTGACTTAACATAATCGTTTGTAGTGCTTTCGCTGAAAAGTCTATTTGAAATCGGACACTTTGGTGGGATTAACAACAAGATTACATTTAAAATGATATAAGACACATGTATGTTTGAGGAATTTTAATTATGAGATTTCTGTTTTTTGAATTTGCGCCCTGCACTTGGACTGGCTGTTGTCATATTGGTCCCGATATCGGGACTGCAGCCATATTAAGATGGCTCCGAAGAGGATGGCTGACATTTTACATGCTCCTAACCAATTGTGCTATTTTGTTAGTTTTTCTGCATTGTTTTTAACTTTTTTTCTTTATTTATTTGTACATAATGTTGCTGCTACCATCTCTTATGACCAAAAATAACTTCTGGACATCAGAACAGCGATTACTGACCACAAACTGGAAGAAGCTTTTTCCTTTAACGAGTCCGACGAGAAGGATACACTGCTCTCCCGGGAACAGGCACCAAATGCCCATCATTTGCGTGAAGAAAAGACAGAGGAAAAGAGGACACAGATCGGGCTGCCTTCTGAGAATCTGTAGGCGAGCGAATAAACTCACACTGCCATCCATTCTACTTGCTAACATGCAATCATTGGAAAATAAAATTGATGACCTACGATTATGATTATCCTACCAACACAACATTAAGAACTGTAATCTCTTAAGTTTCACCGAGTCGTGCCTGAACGGCGACACGGATAAGATAGAGCTGGCGGGATTTTCCATGCACCGGCAGAACAGAGAAGCTACATATGGTAAGACGAGGGGTGGGAGTGATGTCTTTTTGTCAATAACAGCTGGTGCGCGATATCTAATATTAAAGAAGTCTTGAGGTATTGCTCGCCTGAGGTAGAGTACCTCATGATTAGCTGTAGACCACACTTTCTACCAAGAGAGTTATCTATATTATTCGTAGCCATCTATTTACCACCACAGACCGATGCTGGCACTAAGACCGCACTCAACCAACTCTATAAGGCCATAAGCAAACAAGAAAATGCTCACACAAAAGTGGCCCTCCTAGTGGCGGGGACTTTAATGCAAGCAACCTTAAATCAGTTTTACCACATTTTTACCAGCATGTCAAATGTGGAACCAGAGGAGAAAAACTCTAGACCACCTTTACTCCACACACAGAGAAGCTTACAAAGCTCTCCAGCCGCCCTCCATTTGGCAAATCTGACCATAATTCTATCCTCCTGATTCCTGCTTACAAGCAAAAACTAAAGCAGGAAGTAGCAGTCACTCGATCAATACGGAAGTGGTCAGAAGACAAGGATGCTACGCTACAGGACTGTTTTGCTAGCATAGACTGGAAAATGTTCCGGGATTCATCCAATGGCATTGAGAAGTATACCACCTCAGTCATCGGCTTCATCAATAAGTGCATTGACGACATCGTCCCCACAGTGACCGTACGTACATATCCCAACCAGAAGCCATGGATTACAGGCAACATCCCCATCAAACTAAAGGCTAGAGCAGCCACTTTCAAGGAGTGGCACACTAATCCGGACGCTTATAAGAAATCCCGCTATGCTCTCAGATGAACCATCAAACAAGCAAAGCGTCAATACAGGATTAAGATTGAATCCTACTACACCGGCTCTGACACTAATTGGACGTGGCAGGGTTTGAAAACTATTACGGACTACAAAGGTAAACCCAGACGCAAGCTGCACAGTGATGCGAGCCTACCTGACGAGCTAAA
Organism: Salvelinus fontinalis; assembly: GCF_029448725.1. Classification (NCBI taxonomy): domain Eukaryota; kingdom Metazoa; phylum Chordata; class Actinopteri; order Salmoniformes; family Salmonidae; genus Salvelinus; species Salvelinus fontinalis. Next base: position 30,165,915 of record NC_074670.1, on the reverse strand, counting down.
TGCCTTTTATGCTTGCTTCGAGGCAAGCAACACTGAAGCATGCACGAGAGCACCAGCTGTTCTGGATGACTGTGTGGTAACCCTCTTGGTAGCCAATGTGAGCAAGACCTTTAAACAGGTCTTGCTCACATTTACAAAGCCACAGGGCCAGATGGATTACCAGGACGTGTACTCAAAGCATGCGCAGACCAACTGGCAAGTGTCTTCACTGACATTTACAACCTCTCCCTGACTGAGTCTGTTATACCTACATGTTTCAAGCAGACCACCATTGTCCCTGTGCTCAAGGAAGCGAAGGTAACCTGCCTAAATTACCGCGCCGTAGCACTCACGTCGGTAGACAGTTAAAGGCGGGCCGAACAGACCCCCATTAACATCAACTAGGCTATAGTGGAGCGGGTCGAGTGTTTCAAGTTTCTTGGTGTCCACATCACCAACAAACTATCATGGTCCAAACACACCAAGACAGTCATGAAGAGGGCACGACAACACCTTTTTCCCCTCTGGAGACTGAAAAGATTTGGCATGGGTCCCCAGATGCTCAAAGTTCTATAGCTGCACCATTGAGAGCATCCTGACTTACTAAGCTAATATATGGAATTGTTTAAAGAAGGTCATACCAAGGATCCTTTAGATATTTGATTTTTTTTAATTTTAAGACCCCTTGAAGTATCCCAAAAAAAGAATAAACAACTTATTTTATATTTTCAGACCCTATACTCAGTACTGAGGTCCTGAGCACTCTGGATGTTTTCATCAAGGATCTCTATGAGACTAGTCATCTTTTCCTCAATATTGACGAGTCTCTTGCCCTGCCGCTGAAAAATATTCCCACAGCATGATGCTGCCACCACCATGCCTCATTGTAGGGATGGTGCCAGGTTTCCTCCAGACGTGACGCTTGGCATTCAGGCCAAAGAGTTCAACCTTGGTTTCATCAGACCAATTTGTTTCTCATAGTCTGAGAGTCCTTTAGGTGCCTTTTGGCAAACTCCAAGCAGGCTGTCATGTGCCTTTTTGCTGAGGAGTGGCTTCCGTCTGGCCACTCTACCATAAAGACCTGACTGATGGAGGGCTGCAGAGATGGTTGTCCTTCTAGAAGGTTCTCCCATTTCGACAGAGGAACTCTGGAGCAATGTCAGAGGGTTCTTGGTCACCTCCCTATCCAAGGCCCTTCTCCCCCAATTCCTCAGTTTGATTGGGACGCCAGCTCTATGAAGAGTCTTGGTGGTTCCTAACTTAAGAATGATGGAGGCTACTGTGTTCTTGGGGACCTTTCAATGCTGCAGAAATGTTTTGGTACCCTTCCCCAGATCTGTGTCTCCACAAAATCGTCTCTCGGAGCTCTACGGACAATTCCTTCGACCTCATGGGTTGGTTTTTGCTCTGACATGCACTGTCAACTGTGGAACCTTATATAGACAGGTGTGTGCCTTTCCAAATGATGTCCAATCAATAGCTTTTTACATGGGGGACTCTAATCAGATTGTAGAAACATCTCAAGTATAGTCAATGGAAACAGGATGCACCTGAGTTAAATTTAGTCTCAAAGCAAAGGATCTGAACACTGAAATAAGGTATCTGTTTTTTGTTTAGAATCAATTAGCTACAATTTCTAAAAAAACAGTTTATGGGGTATTGTGTGTAGATTGATGAGGAAAAACATCTATTTAATACATTTTAGAATAAGGCTGTAACATAAAATGTTGAAAAAGTCAAGGGGTCTGAATACTTTCCAAATGCACTGTACATACTGTACTTCTATTAATTTTTGAACTGGTACCGGGGGACTTTCAGATGAGTCTTGTGAGGCCTATGGGTGTCCTGGAGCAAAATGTGTTCGTGAGACTCTCACCGTTCCACATAGGGGTTATATTAGTGTGTAGCCCAAACTGTTTGGACGCTACAGATAGATGGTGGCAGATCAGCTGTACCGACTTCAGAAGAGTCCCAAGATGCCTGTGGGGGTCGTAGAGCAAAGTGGAGAACACCACCGTGAGAATCTCATCTTTCCATAGAGGGGTCATAGTAGGCCAAACCATTCAGACACTACAGACAATTTTGTGTGAAGACCGATGTTTCATGGCCTGTCACACTGCTCTAGCCCTGTCACCCTTCACCGCAGTTGCGGAAGTGCAAATGGCAGTTGCGATGAATTGAGACGCATCCAAAGCGACAGAAAAAAAACTGTTCTCTAGCATAAGTTGACAGATTTTGAGAGAGTGGTCCAGCTGCAATATCATCTCTCAGAGCAGTCATCCCTCAGGGTCTCTACAGTATGCTTCCACGTACTGATATGTCATCTCTCAGTGCAGTGCATCTCAGGAAAATTGGGGGTTTCGAAAGAAGTGGATGTTTCGAAAGGAATCATATAAGGAGAAGTGGGGATTTCGAAAGGTGCCACTCAAGATGTCGTTTGGGTTATCGAATTTTAGTCAAAGTCTGCACAGATGACAGTAAGGAATTTCAGTTATGCAAAAATAAAATGTCTTCACTGTGTCTTTGAACGTTACCTACCAGTAGCCATGTATGTAACGGTAACTTTTTTGTAAATGCTAGCTAACGTTAGCTACCTTAAAATAAAAACTGCATTAATTTTACAATGTATTATTTATTATTGCATTTTTGAAATAATAATAGTAATTTAAATATCAAGTCATGGTGGTTCTAGTAGTTATGGAATTCCATCACTTCTAGTGTTAACATGCTGACTAGACCGGGCAATCGCACGAATGTTGATTTTGTCCATCCACACCTGACGCGATCAGGACAAGCAGGTTGAAATATCAATAGAACTCTGAACCAACTATTAATTTGTGGACAGGTCGAAACACATTAAACATTCATGGACATTTAGCTAGCTAGCCTGCTGTTGCTAGCTAATTTGTCCTGGGATATAAACATTAGGTTGTTATTTTACCTGAAATGCACAAGGTCCTTTTTTCTGGATCTTTGTAGAATTTTGACCCATTTTGAGTCACACAAATCGTCTGTTCTCTACTCCGACAATTAATCCACAGACAAAAGGGGAAACCTAGTTAGTTTCTAGTAATCTCGCCTCCTTCAGACTTCTTCTTCTTTGTGTTATATGTCGGTTGGCAACCAACTTTAAGGTGCATTACCACCACCAACTGGACTGAAGTGTGGACCTCAGTTCTTCTTTCATTCACCCACGTGGGTATATGCTCCCAAAAACCAATGAGGGAGATGGGAGAGGTGGGACTTGCAGTGTGTCAAAAGTAGAACCAAGCCCGTGAGCAGTTTGGATTAAATGATTGAATGATTTATTTTACAACGCTCCTGCACATAATGCGGCCGGTGTGGTCAGCATGTAAGACTCTTTTCGAAAGCCCCACTTCTATTATGGTTCATTTCGAAAAACGCCCACTCCTTTCGACACCCCTACTTTTCCTAAGAGGTGCACTGCACTGAGAGATGACATATCAGTAGGTGGCAGCATAGACCCTGAGGGATGACTGCACTGAGAGATGACATATCAGTAGGTGGCAGCATAGACCCTGAGGGATGACTGCACTGAGAGATGACATATAAGTAGGTGGCAGCATAGACCCTGAGGGATGACTGCTCTGAGAGATGACATATCAGTAGGTGGCAGCATAGACCCTGAGGGATGACTGCTCTGAGAGATGACATATCAGTAGGTGGCAGCATAGACCCTGAGGGATGACTGCTCTGAGAGATGACATATCAGTAGGTGGCAGCATAGACCCTGAGGGATGACTGCTCTGAGAGATGACATATCAGTAGGTGGCAGCATAGACCCTGAGGGATGACTGCTCTGAGAGATGACATATCAGTAGGTGGCAGCATAGACCTTGAGGGATGACTGCTCTGAGAGATGACATATCAGTAGGTGGCAGCATAGACCCTGAGGGATGACTGCTCTGAGAGATGACATATCAGTAGGTGGCAGCATAGACCCTGAGGGATGACTGCTCTGAGAGATGACATATCAGTAGGTGGCAGCATAGACCCTGAGGGATGACTGCTCTGAGAGATGACATATCAGTAGGTGGCAGCATAGACCCTGAGGGATGACTGCTCTGAGAGATGACATATCAGTAGGTGGCAGCATAGACCCTGAGGGATGACTGCTCTGAGAGATGACATATCAGTAGGTGGCAGCATAGACCCTGAGGGATGACTGCTCTGAGAGATGACATATCAGTAGGTGGCAGCATAGACCCTGAGGGATGACTGCTCTGAGAGATGACATATCAGTAGGTGGCAGCATAGACCCTGAGGGATGACTGCTCTGAGAGATGACATATCAGTAGGTGGCAGCATAGACCCTGAGGGATGACTGCTCTGAGAGATGAAGTCGCAGTTGGACCCTATGGGATATTATGCTAATTTGATTACCACGGGGCTACGGAAATCGACTAGGTTAAATGTTCAAAGTTTAAAAAAAAGTATATATATTTAAAACAGAATAATGTTACCATGTTACATTGAGAGTTAGTTTCATGTAACAGGTTTGACCTTAAAATGAGGGACACAGGTAAATTAATCTCTAATCACAGGAAATTAATAATAATATTCAGAAATGACTTTGTCAAAGCAACAAAATAACTATGGCTTTACGATGATGGTGAAAACTTGGAGAAATTTTGGAGTTAGTGGGTTAAAATCAGAGGTTGCAAGTCTTCATTCATATTAAAAATCTGATTTATTGAATTCTCCATATTGTCTATATTAACAGGGCACTTTATTTATTATAACAGTCTTTTAAAAGTCAATATTGGTGCACAATTTCTACTTAAAATATCAAAGGGGCGCAAAAGGCACTCTTCGTGTTATGGTGATGACGAGAGGAAGTCAGACGATGCAGGCCACAGCATTGCAACACCTTTTTCACAAGTGCGTAACAAAGCTCTCAGCACAGCCAGACTCACACGCATTTAATATACACACTGTGCTCATATGAGGAAGTCCTCTTCAACAACAGATCCTTCCACATCCTCCGCCTCAATCTCCATCCAGGTATTCCAGCCGGTCCTGTTGTAAGGAGCACCCCCATCATGGCATATGGGAGGCTGGCCTGGCGTCTCTCTGCTCTACTGGGGCTTCTCCTGACCCCTTCACTAGGGTTGGAGCCTCCACGGATCTCCTTCCCCCTCGGTTAGTAGAACATTTGATTCATTATTGTTTTTTCATGTCCATTTACTGGGTTTTTATGTATTTGCATGTGTGTGTGAATCTTGCAAAGATGCAGCATTCAGGAAAGTCAGATATTATTTCAAGTTTATTTCATGAAAATATATAATTTGTCAGGATATAATATGAAAAAACACATTCTCATGTTGAACTGCTGAGACATGCTACAACTACGCATAGCTTGTGGCTGTATGCACGTCACTTGAGTTTCCGTTTGTGCCTCTTCCTGTAATTCCTAAGAAACCACAGTGGCATGAAACACGATGGCTCAATAGACACCAAGGCACATAACCTAGGCCAGGGGTTCCCAAACCTTTTCACTCAGGCCCCCCTTCCAGCATTGGGGAACATCCCTCGCCCCCCCTGTACTAAGTCTATTTCTATGGGCACAAGCACTGTTCTTGACACAAGCTGTTCATGACACACACCTCTTTTGTTGGCGGAGAGAATATTTAGCAGGTTTAAAGCTTATTTCCTGCAATTTTAACCCTTTTGTCATGGGGTGAAGAGAAAATGTTGCAGTTTTAAAGCAAATTTTCTTGCAATTCCATATGTTTTGCCATGTCTAATGTGTATTCATGTGACATTTGAGTGACGCAAATGTTCCAACAATCTCTGGGCTAAAAAACCTAGCTAAAACACTTGAGCTGACATGGGCTAGTTGACCTGGACATTTCTGACAAGTTATAAATAGCTCTCTAAGGTATGCAATGACCGACATGACGAGGAAAACAAATGATGTATTACCCAATTTCGAAATGTCACCTTGTGCATTCTACTATTACAACTTTCAAGAGTAAGCTGAAAGCTGGACACCCCGCCTGCACCCCACAGTTTGGGAACTAGTGACAAAGGCCACAGACAGACTGTATGGAAAGACACACTTAAATAGACTGTAAGCACAGACTGCCTGATAATACATGTTTAGGTCAGGTGACAGTTGTGGTTGGTTTATGCTACATGGGGCATCCAATATTGTATTTTTTTCATACTTCATTTACTTTTCCCCTCAAGCTGTTACCCAATCAAAACAATGGTCAATTATATCCCCTATTTCTCCAAATCAAAGTTTATTTGTCACGTGCGCCGAATACAACAGGTGCAGACCTTACAGTGAAATGCTTACTTACAGGCTTTAACCGATAGTGCAAAAAAGGTGTTAGGTGAACAATAGGTAAGTAAAGAAATAAAACAACAGTAAAAAGAAAGGCTTTATACAGTAGCGAGGCTACATACAGACACCGGTTAGTCAGGCTGATTGAGGTAGTATGTACATGTAGATATGGTTAAAGTGACTATGCATATATGATGAACAGAGAGTAACAGTAGTGTAAAAAAGGGGTTGGCGGGTTGTGGGTTGGGGGACACAATGCAGATAGCCCGGTTAGCCAATGTGCAGGAGCACTGGTTGGTCGGCCCAATTGAGGTAGTATGTACATAATGCAAATAGTCTGGGTAGCCATTTGATTAGATGTTCAGGAGTCTTATGGCTTGGGGGTAAAAACTGTGGAGAAGCCTTTTTGTCCTAGACTTGGCACTCCGGTACCGCTTGCTATGCGGTAGTAGAGAGAACAGTCTATGACAGGGGTGGCTGGGGTCTTTGACAATTTTTAGGGCCTTCCTTTGACACCGCCTGCTATAGAGGTCCTGGATGGCAGGCAGCTTAGCCACAGTGATGTACTGGGCCGTACGCACTACCCTCTGTAGTGCCTTGCGGTCAGAGGCCGAGCAATTGCCGTACCAGGCAGTGATGCAACCAGTCAGGATGCTCTCGATGTTGCAGCTCTAGAACCTTTTGAGGATCTCAGGACCCATGCCAAATCTTTTTAGTTTCCTGAGGGGGAATAGGCTTTGTCGTGCCCTCTTCACGACTGTCTTGGTGTGTTTGGACCATTCTAGTTTGTTGTTGATGTGGACACCGAGGAACTCAACCGGCTACACTACAGCCCCATCGATGAGAATGGGGGCGTGCTCGGTCCTCCTTTTCCTGTAGTCCACAATCATCTCTTAGTCTTGGTTACGTTGAGGGATAGGTTGTTATTCTGGCACCACACGGCCAGGTCTCTGACCTCCTCCCTATACGCTGTCTCATCGTTGTCTGTGATCAGGCCTACCACTGTTGTGTGATCTGCAAACTTAATGATGGTGTTGGAGTCGTGCCTGGCCATGCAGTTGTGGGTGAACAGGGAGTATAGGAGGGGACTGAGCACGCACCCCTGTGGTGCTCCAGTGTTGAGGATCAGCGTGGCAGATGTGTTGCTACCTACCCTCACCACCTGGTGGCGGCCCGTCAGGAAGTCCAGGATCCAGATGCAGAGGGAGGTGTTTAGTCCCAGGATCCTTAGCTTAGTGATGAGCTTTGAGGGTACTATGGTGTTGAACGCTGAGCTGTAGTCAATGAATAGCATTCTCACATAAGTGTTCCTTTTGTCCAAGTGGGTAAGGGCAGTGTGGAGTGCAATAGAGATTGCATCATCTGTAGATCTGTTTGGGCGGTATGCAAATTGGAGTGGGTCTAGGGTTTCTGGGATAATGGTGTTGATGTGAGCCATTACCAACCTTTCAAAACACTTAATGGCTACGGACGTGAGTGCTACGGGTCTGTAGTCATTTAGGCAGGTTGCCTTTGTGTTCTTGGGCACAGGGACTATGGTGGTCTGCTTGAAACATGTTGGTATTACAGACTTAATCAGGGACATGTTGAAAATGTCAGTGAAGACACCTTCCAGTTGGTCAGCACATGCCCGGAGAACACGTCCTGGTAATCTGTCTGGACCTGCGGCCTTGTGTATGTTGACCTGTTTAAAGGTCTTACTCACGTCGGCTACGGAGAGCGTGATCACACAGTCGTCAACCACAGTACAGTATTTTTACACTTTTTTTTTGCTCTTTGTGACTCATTTGCTTGCATACAGTTTTACAAGAAAGTCAATGACCACAATCAGAGATGTCAAGATGATAGATTCAAAGGCCAAGCCACTCAAAATCTAAAATTAAACTGTGCACAGTGCTACATGTTGAAAAGTGAGACCACATAGTTTTTGTTTGGATACATATATATATATATATACACACAGTACGTATGCCGTTTTACAATAGTTGTGGTAAAAAGAGATGAGAATATGAGCTAACTCTCACAGTCTAAAAGTGAGCACTAGCTGCTACATTATGAAACCCCATTGTAACTTTTTAGCTGGTTGGGGGGGTTTGAAGGAAAGGCTTATTGAATAAATGGAAGGGTATCAAACACAATTTACGAAGAATGTATCAATACCCATGGTCCGGTGTTAACTGGTGGTCCACACAATAAACATACATCATAATCATTCCATTTTTATTTGCCTTTCCTTTCAGAAAGCTCAGAGAGACCTCTTCCCTTATTCAGCCAACCAGACATTAAAAACACCACCACACTGTTGCTAAGTGACGACGGCTCCACTCTGTTTGTAGGGGCACAAGATGCTGTGCTCTCATTGGATGTCAGCCAGCCTGATGTCATAACCATGAAGACTAAGGTAGGCACATTCGAGAGGAAGAGGGAGCTATCTTATTTCATCGGAGATAAGTTTATAAAAGGTTCCTACAGTCTTACAAATATTCTCTCTGTCTTTCTCCTATAGATGGAATGGAAGCCCCCTCCAGATATTCTTCAGACGTGTACCACCAAGGGCAAGAAAAAAACGGTATTCATTGAGTCATCATGCACTTAAATGCACACACTTGCCTTCACAAGAAACCATGAGAACCACTCTCACCTCTTTGATATATGCCTATGTACTTATTTTCCTCAGACAGACTGTCCCAACTTTGTGCGAGTGCTGCAACCCATCAATGCCACCCACTTGTATGCCTGTGGAACATTTGCATACAACCCTCATGATACCTATATGGTTAGACTCTCCTAAATCCTTTTGATCTTCTCCTTCACGTCATATTTGAATAGACAGAGTATTTATATGATAATGAAACCTATGACCCTTCTCTCTTTTTCCCACTTATGGTCCTATAATTCCTCCCCTCTCCCCCTTTCTCAATGTGTCTGTTCCTTTCTCTCTCATTCTCTCAGGACACAGACACTCTCACCATGGCCAAAGTCCCCAGGAAGTACAATAACGGAAAAGGTTGCTGCCCGTTCAACCCATATCAAAGAAGCACAGCCATCTCTGTTGGTGAGATTGATAATGTGGAGAGCCAATTGTAGCTGAATTAGTGGACTGCCTTGGTGACGATGCCACATGATAATTGCCAAGAAGACACCAACACTTCCAAATAAATGCTCTACTTTGTATTTTGTTCTTGTCACACGGATTCCTCAATTTTGAACATGTTTTTCTATATATAGATGGTGAGCTTTTCACAGCCACTACAAATGACTTCCTGGGTAATACACCAATGGTCTCCCGCCATCTCAGTAAAGATGGTCGCCCAGATGTTAGCCAGGATACCTCAGTGATCTTGAATGGTGAGTGGTCTTCAACAAATACAGCGCAATAGTAATGACAGTTTTTTTGGCACTTACTCCGTCATTGCTTGTTGGCCAAGCCTATGGAAAATGAATGGGGGTTTTAGAGGGTTTTTGGATAAACGCTGAAGATAAGGTCTGTGATATCCCACATTAAAAAATTATATCGTATACTATGGTATATGTACACATTATAGTATTCACTGTAGTGTTTTTGCGGACTTAAATGTAGTATTCACTGTAGTATACTGTAGTAGTCAGCAAACACACTACAGTGAATATTGTAGTATTTAAAGTTAACTATAGTATAATTCTGTAATAAAATAAAACTGTAGTATATACTATAGTGATTAATGTAGTGTTTTTGCAGATTGTAGTATACTGTTGAATTTACTATACTGTTTTTGCAGAATGTAGTATACTATAGAATTTACTGTAGTGTTTTTGCAGACATTACTGTGTTTTAGTTTTATCTTTGACATAGAAGTGCGGGCTTTCTCCTTGAGGAAACCTACTGGAGAAATACTAAAAGAGCACATTTTCCATAACCTGTTGGTAGGTAGGACTGTGGTCTAAACAGATAGTTCAGAGCTTCTGCTCTTTTCTATAACCTGTAGGGAACACAATATAAACTCAGCAAAGAAAGAAACGTTCTCTCACTGTCAACTGTGTTTATTTTCAGCAAACTTAACATGTGTAAATATTTGTATGAACATAAAAAGATTCAACAACTGAGACATAAACTGAACAAGTTCCACAGACATGTGACTAACAGAAATGGAATAATGTGTCCATGAAAGGGGGGATCAAAATCAAAAGTAACAGTCAGTATCTGGTGTGGCCACCAGCTGCATTAAGTACTGCAGTGCATCTCCTCCTCATGGACTGCACCAGATTTGCCAGTTCTTGCTGTGAGATGTTACCCCACTCTTCCACCAAGGCACCTGCAAGTTCCCGGACATTTCTGGGGGGGAATTGCACTAGCCCTAACCCTCCGATCCAACAGGTCCCAGACTTGCTCAATGGGATTGAGATCCGGGCTCTTCGCTGGCCATGGCAGAACACTGACATTCCTGTCTTGCAGGAAATATCGAACAGAATGAGCAGTATGGCTGGTGGCATTGTTATGCTGGAGAGTCATGTCAGGATGAGCCTGCAGGAAGGGTACCACATGAGGGAGGAGGATGTCTTCCCTGTAACGCACAGCGTTGAGATTGCCTGCAATGACAACAAGCTCAGTCCAATGATGTTGTGACACACCACCCCAGACCATGATGGACCCTCCACCTCCAAATCGATCCCGCTTCTGAGTACAGGCCTCGGTGTAACGCTCATTCCTTCTGCGATAAACGCGAATCCGACCATCACCCCTGGTGAGACAAAACCGCAACTCGTCAGTGAAGAGCACTTTTTGCTAGTCCTGTCTGGTCCAGCGACAGTGTGTTTGTGCCCATAGGCGACGTTGTTGCCGGTGATGTCTGGTGAGGACCTACCTTACAACAGGCCTACAAGCCCTCAGTCCAGCCTCTCTCAGCCTATTGCGGACAGTCTGAGCACTGACGGAGGGATTATGCGTTCCTGGTGTAACTCGGGCAGTTGTTGTTACCATCCTGTACCTGTACCGCAGGTGTGATGTTCGGATGTACCGATCCTATGCAGGTGTTGTTACACGTGGCCTGCCACTGCGAGGACGATCAGCTGTCCGTCCTGTCTCCCTGTGGCGCTGTCTTAGGCGTCTCACAGTACAGACGTTGCAATTTATTGCCCTGGCCACATCTGCAGTCTTCATGCCTCCTTGCAGCATGCCTAAGGCACGTTCATGCAGATGAGCAGGGACCCTGGGCATCTTTCTTTTGGTCTTTTTCAGTCAGTAGAAAGGCCTCTTTAGTGTCCTACATTTTCATAACTGTGACCTTAATTGCCTACTGTCTGTAAGTTGTTAGTGTCTTAACGACCGCTCCACCGGTGCATGTTCATTAATTGTTTATGGTTCATTGAACAAGCAGTGTTTAAACCTTTTATAATGAAGATCTGTGAAGTTATTTGGATTTTTACGAATTACCTTTGAAAGACAGGGTCCTGAAAAAGGGATGTTTCTTTTTTTGCTGAGTTTATAGTCTATACTTGGCATCTTTATTTTTTAAATTTCGATTTATATATATTTTTACCCACCCCATTTTCGTGGTATCCAATTGGTAGTTAGTCTTGTCTCATCGCGTACGGACTCGGGAGAGGCGAAGGTCGAGAGCCGCGCGTCCTCCAAAACACAATGCCCACTTAACCCGGAAGCCAGCCGCACCAATGTGTCGGAGGAAACACAGTGCACCTGGCGACCGTGTCAGCGTGCACTGCGCCCGGCCCGCCACAGGATTAGCTAATCCGGATGACGCTGGGTCTCCTGGTCGCGGCCAGCTGCAACAGAGCCTGGACTCGAACCCAGAATCTCTAGTGGCACAGCTAGCACACTGCGCCACTCGCGAGGCCTGTTGGTTTCTTACTTATGGGTGGCACAAAACAGGATATGGGGGAAGGGAATGGAGATAGGCAAAATTAATACTGTAGTATTTACTATAGTTAAAGTGTAGTGTTTTTCCGGATACTACTGTAGTATTTACTATATTATTCGACAGTATACTACAACATTCTATAGTAAACACTAGACGATCATGGGATACTACAGTGTGTACTATAGTATTCTACAGAATATTATAGTTTACTATAGATTTCTATAGTAAGTATTGTAGTATTTTTTTCATGGGGTTAAACACAGGTTTAGGAGATCTTACATGTTTTGTTTTATAAGATTAGCTGATGAAGATTATGTAAAGTTTTTGTGAATTTTGAATCAGTTATGTATTCAAAACAAGCACATAGTCTTCATAATTCATGAAGGTCATGTTAACTGACTGATATTATCTCATAGAACAAAACTTATAAGATCTCCTAAGCGTGTGTTAACCTCAGACCTAATTTTTATGTTTATCCCAAAACCCCATTCTTTCCCCATTAATTTCCCCCATAGGATTGGCCAAAAATACCAGAGGTAACTTATTTCCAATTTTTAGGACTACAAGTTGGCGAGCTCCATACAAATTCAACATACACCTTTGTGTTCGCTTCAGCTCAAGTAACAGAACATAAGCAACTGGTGTCCCCCAGTGCTCTGTGCTGGATACCCTGTTGTTCTCCCTATTCTGCACACAACAAATCCAATTGTTCACATTTTATTGTGTATTAAAAATGACTAAATATATCAACATGTCAAACTTTGATTGTTATTTGAACTCTTCTACATTCACTGATTTTGCAACTGTTGAATTGGCAAGAAAATAGTTACACTACATATCCAAAAATAAGTGAAGACCTGCTCTTTGAACATCTCATTCGAAAATCATTGGCGTTAATCTGGAGGTGGTCCTCCCTTTGCTGCTAGAACAGCCTTCATGCTTCTGGGAAGGCTTTCCACTAGATGTTGGAACAGCGCTGCAGGAACTTGCTTCCATTCAGCCACGAGCATTAGTGAGGTCGGACACTGATATTGGGAGATTAGGCCTCGTTTGCAGTCAGCGTTCCAATTCATCCCAAAGGTGTTCGATAGGGTTGAGGTCAGGGCTCTGTGCAGGGCAGTCAAGTTCTTCCACACCGATCTAGAAAAAAACTTGTTTTGTGCACATGGGCATTGTCATTCTGAAACAAAAAAAGGGCCTTCCCCCAACTGTTGCCACAAAGTTAGAAGCACAGAAATGTGCACAGAAAGGGGCCCAAGCCATGAAAAACAGCCCCAGTCAATTATTCCTCATCCATCAAACTTTACATTTGGCACTATTCATTTGTGCAGGCAACGTTTTCCTGGCATCCGCCAAACCCAGATCCGTCCTTTGGACTGCCAGATGGACTGCCAGATGGTTCTCTGGAGTGATCCATCACTCCACAGAACGCGTTTCCACTGCTCCAGTCCAATGGCGGCAAGATATACACCACTCCAGCCAATGCTTGGTATTGCGGCTTCTGGGCCATTGAAACCCATTTCATGAAGCTCCCAACGAACAGTTATTTTGCTGATGTTGCTTCCATAGGCAGTTTGGAACTCGGTGGTGAGTGTTGCAAACGAGGGCAGGCGATTTGTACGCGCAACGCGCTTCAGCACTCCCTTTCTGTGAGCTTATGTGGCCTACCACTTTGTGGCTGAGCCGTTGTTGCTCCTAAACGTGTCCACTTCACAATAACAGCACTGACCTGGGCAGGCTTAGCAAGGCAGAAATTAGACAAACTGACTTGTTGGCATCCTATGACAGTGCCACTTTGAAAGTCACTGCGCTCTTCAGTATGGGCCATTCTACTGCCAATGTTTTTCTATGGAGATTGCATGGCTGTGTGCTCAATTTTACACACCTGTCAGCAACCGGTGTGGCTGAAATAGCCAAATCCACTAATTCAAAGGGGTGTCCACATACCATGTTGTGTATTACCTGTCTGTGCTTGAATATATGTTTGTGTAATTTCCTTTATTTCAGAGCCCACTTTCGTCAGTTCCGCATCTGACACCAGCGAGGGGAAGGTGTACTTCTTCTTCAGTGAAGTTGGAAATGAGTACAGCTTCCTGGATGAGTTCAAAGTAGCGCGGGTAGCTCAGGTCTGCAAGGTAAGTAACAGGATGGGGCTTCGATTCCATTTAATATAGGAGAAATTAACATTAACCCAGTTAATGAAATGGGAAACAAATGCTCATTGAATATAACATGTTAACTTCTCCAATGAATTAATTGAAATTAAATTCCTTACTTGAATTGAGTAGGAATTGCCCCCTAAGTCTGGTAGAATGGTAGGCCAGTGTCCCTCCCCATTCTCCTATGCACAGATTTACTCAGAAGGATATGAGAACCCTCTTGAGATGCAACTTCTCTTTTTCACAAGGCAGAAATGTGACTGCTTCCTCTGTGATTACTGACAGGATGGTATTTACAGTGCCTTCAGAAAGTATTCATACAACTTGACTTAGTCCACATTTTGTTGTGTTACAGCCTGAATTCAAAATGGATTGAAATTATATTTTTTCTCACCAATCTACCCACAATACTCCATAATGACAAAGTGAAAACATGTTTTTAGACATTTTTGTAAATGTATTGAAAATAAAATACAGAAATATCTAATTTACGTAAGTATTCACACCCAAGTCAATACGTGTTAGAATCACCGTTGGCAGTGATTACAGCTGTGAATCTTTCTGGGTAAGTCTCTAAGAGCTTTGCATACCTGGATTTTTCAACATTTGCACATTATTCTTTTTTTAAATTCTTCAAACTCTGTCAAGTTGGTTGTTGATCATTGCTAGACAGTCATTTTAAGTCAAAACTGTACCCAGGCCACTCGGGAACATTCAATGTCGTCTTGGTAAGCAACTCCAGTGTATATTTGGGCTTCTGTTTTAGGTTATTGCCCTGCTGAGAGGTGAATTTGTCTCCCAGTGTTGGAATGCAGACTGCACCAGGTTTTCCTCTAGGATGTTGCCTGTGCTTAGCTCTATTCCATTTATTTTTGTCCAACAAAAAATTGCCCTAATTCTTGCCAATGACAAGCATACCCATAACATGATGCAGCCACCACCATTCTTGAAAATATGAAGTGGTACTCAGTGATATGTTGTGTTGGATTTGCCCCAAACCGAACTCTTACTGTATTCAAGACATAAAGATAATTTCTTTGCCACATTTTTTGCAGTTTTACATTAGTGCCTTAATCCAAACAGGATGCATGTTTTGGAATATTTGTATTCTGTACAGGCTTCCTTCTTTTCACTCTGTCATTTAGGTTAGTATTGGAGTAACTGCAAAGTTGTTGATCCATCCTCAGTTATCACAGACATTAAACTCAGTCACCATTGGCCTTATGGTGAAATCTCTGAGCGGTTTCCTTCCTCTCCGACAACTGAGTTAGGAAGGATGCATGTGTCTTTGTAGTGACTGTGTGTATTGATACACCATCCAAAGTGTCATTAATAACTTCACCATGTTCAAAGGGATATTCAATGTCTGCTTCTTTTATTTTTTTTACCCATCTACAGTTGAAGTAGGAAGTTTACATACACTTAGGTTGGAGACATTAAAACTTGTTTTTCAACCACTCCACAAATTTCTTATAAACAAACTATAGTTTTGGCAAATCGGTTAGGACATCTCCATTGTGCATGACACAAGTCATTTTTCCAACGATTGTTTACATACAGATTATTTCACTTATAATTCACAGTATCACAATTCCAGTGGGTCAGAAGTTTACTGTGCCTTTAAACAACTTGGAAAATTCCAGAAAATTCCACCATGGCTTTAGAAGCTTCTGATAGGCTAATTGACTTCATTTGAGTCAATTGGAGGTGTACCTGTGGATGTATTTCAAGGCCTACCTTCAAACTCAGTGCCTCTGGTTGTTGACATAATCGGAAAATCAAAAGAAACAGCCAAGACCGCAGAAAATAAATTGTAGACCTCCACAAGTCTGGTTCATCCTAGGGAGAAATTTCAAAAACGCCTGAAGGTACCACGTTCATCTGTACAAACAATAGTACACAAGTATAAACACCATGGGACCACGCAGCCGTCATACCGCTCAGGAAGGAGAAGGACATTGTGAAGATGCTGGAGGAAACAGGTACAAAAGTATCTATATAACCTGAAAGGCCGCTCAGAAAGGAAGAAGCCACTGCTCCAAAACCGCCATAAAAAAAGCCAGACTACGTGTAACAGTTTAACTTAATGGCGTCCCCTCGCCTCGACCCGGGCGTGAACCAGGGACCCTCTGCACACATCAACAACAGTCACCTACGAAGCATCGTTACCCATCGCTCCACAAAAGCCGCGGCCCTTGCAGAGCAAGGGGAACCACTACTTCAAGGTCTCAAAGCGAGTGACGTAACCGATTGAAATGCTATTAGCGCGCACCACCGCTAACTAGCTAGCTATTTCACATCCGTTACATACGGTTTGCAACTGTACATGGGGACAAAGATCGTACTTTTTGGAGAAATGTCCTCTGGTCCGATGAAACAAAAATAGAACTGTTTGGCCATAATGACCATTGTTATGTTTGGAGGAAAAAGGGGGAGGCTTGTAAGCCGAAGAACACCATCCCAACCGTGAAGCACGGGGGTGGCAACATCATGTTGTGTGGGTGCATGTAAACTTCCAACTTCAACTGTACCAATAGGTACCCTTCTTTGTGAGGCATTGGAAAACCTCCCTGGTCTTTGTGGTAGAATCTGTGTTTGAAAATCAGTGCTCGACTGAGGGACCTAACAGATAATTGTATGTGTGGGGTACAGAATCATGAATAATGGTGAGTGAGAGTTAGATGCACAAATATCATACATGTCAAAAAATGCTAACCTCCCCTAATGCAACTAAAGGTGTTAACCCTCGACAGATATCAAGACAACTGGAGTACTGGGCCAGCCACTCTTAAATAGCACATGGGCCAGCTCAGTTGAAACACCTTCCGACTAACACGGAACCCAAACCGGCTGCGCCATCGTGCATAAATTTATTTTGCCCTCCACACCAAACGCGATCACGACATGCAGGTTAAAATATCAAAACAAACTCTGAACCAATTACATTCATTTGAGGACAGGTCGAAAAGCATTAAACATGTATGGCAATTTAGCTAGCTAGCTTGCACTTTCTAGCTAATGTTAATTTGTCCTATTTAGCTAGCTTGCTGTTGCTAGCTCATTTGTCCTGTGATATAACCATTGAGTTGTTATTTTACCTGAAATGCACAAGGACCTCTACTCCGACAATTAATCCACACATAAAACGGCCAACCGAATCGTTTCCAGTCATCTCTCCTCCTTCCAGGCTTTTTCATCTTCGAACTTATATGGTGATCGCATCTAAACTTTCATAGTATTACCACGACAACCGGCAACAAAGTTCGTCTTTCAATCACCCACGTGGGTATAACCAATGAGGAGATAGCACGTGGGTACCTGCTTCTATAAACCAATGAGGAGATGACTTTCAGCGCGATCTGCGTCAGAAATAGGAACGACTTCTATTTTAGCCCTTGGCATCGCATACGCTCGTTGGCGCAATAATTGAATAACATGGATTTCTAAATTTATTTTGCGACACTCGCGCACGCGATGTGTCCGGTCTGGTCAGCATGTAACAAAATGGACAAGCCAGCACAGGTGTAAAACATACGAGTTGACACCAATCAGTACGCCCTATGTGCTGACGAGCTAAAGTCCAACCTCAAAACATAAATGGAAAAAACCAAAGCCTGTGACATCTTCCCCCTTAAGACAACAAATAGAGAAGTTAGCATGTCTTGGGGTTATGATATTTGTGCATCTAACTTTCTCACTAATCAATATACACTATTCATTCAGGGCTATCTGCAATCATGATAGCATCCACATTAATGTAGAAGTGTTTAGAAACATTATTTTCTTATGTACAATAAAAGTGACTCAAATGGCACAATACAATATTTACCATTTCCATTGGGCACAAAATAATCTTAAACATAACCAAAACAAACAGCAAATGCATCCAACAAGTTTGTAAAGTCACAAGCTTGATTGAAATCATTGTGTGCTATGAATTTGGGACCAAATACTACATTTACTACAGTTGACGTGGAATTACCCTCAAATGAAATCTAACAGTCTGCACTTTAACCTCAGTCATTGAATAATTTCAAATAGAAAGTGCTGGAATACAGAGACAAAACAACAAAAAATGTGTCAATGTCCCAATAATTTTGGAGCTCACTGTAATTCCACTTTGATATTATGGGGTATTGTGGCAGTAAATTGAGGCAGTAACACAACAAAATGTGGAAACAGTCCAGGTGTGTGGATATTTTCTGAAGGCACTGTAAAAGGCCAGAGGTGTATTCAGAACACTCAAAACAGAGTGCCCCAAAAAGTGAACCATGTCATGATTATTACTAAACAAATATGTTGTCCGTGGGTGTGTCAGGATGACATTGGGGGAGAGCGCATCCTGCAGAAACGCTGGACTTCCTTTGCTAAAGCCGAACTTCTCTGCCGGCCTCCCAAAGAGCTGCCTTTCAATATCATCCAGGATGTGTTCACCCTCGCTCCATCAGAGGGCTACTCCACACAAGATATGATTTTCTATGGTATCTTCACATCCCAATGGTGAGCGAGAGCATGCCAAAGTCTTTCTGCATATGTAAGATGAGATGTCTGGAGGTCTAATGACATGACCAAACAATTGTGCCAATATTTGGCTTAACTTTCTCACAAAATCGTTTTTCCTCTTTCACATCCCTCTTTCCTGCTGGCCTCCTACCCTTTGTCTATATCTCCTCTCTCCCCTTCCACTCCCAGGTCAGTGGCTTCAGGGCAGTCTGCTGTGTGTGCCTTTCGGCTTGGGGACATCAAAGATGTGTTTGCTGGGAATTACAAGATATTCCAAAACCACCAATGGAGTCCTCGCGTGGACAAAAGTAGCAACCTGGGCAAGGTGTGGATGGGCCAATCCTATACTGTATAAGTATACACTGAGTTTACCAAACATTAAGAACACCTTCCTAATATTGAGTTGCACCCCCCAACTTTTGCCCTCAGAACAGCCTCAATTCATTGCGGCAAGGACTCTACAAGGTTTCGAAAAGCGTCTTTGCTCCAGTGTTTTCCAAAGTTGGTTCAAGTTGGCTGGATGTCCTTTGAGTGGTGAAACATTATTGATACACATGGGAAACTGTTGAGCGTGAAAAACCCAGCAGCGTTGCAGTTCTTGACACAAACCGGTGTGCCTGGCACCTACTACCAGGCCCCGTTCAAAGGCCTTTAAATCCTTTGTCTTGCCCATTCACCCTCTGAATGGCACACATACACCATCCATATCACAATTGTCTCAAGGCTTTAAAATCGTTCTTTAACCTTTCTCCTCCCCTTCATCTACACTGATTTGAAGTGGATTTTACAAGTTACATCAATAAGGGATCATAGCTTTCACCTGGTCAGTCTATGTCATGGAAAGAGCAGGTGTTCTTAATGTTTGTATACTCAGGTTAGATTAGGGTATATGGGCAGTGTTGAGAACAATATCCTTTATAAGGATCCATTCTCATGGTTTACCTATTTTTTTGCAGTGGCTATAATAGATTTATATAGTTGTTCATTTATGGACTTGTGCAATTAGCCTAATGACCAAATCCTCTTTACCCCGTTTCCCCCTCGTGGCAATTGTAATGACTGAGTTTATGGCCTTTTTGTTGACAGTGTGGGTTGAACAATGCCTCAGACACCACTCTAATGGCAGTCAAAGAAAGTTTCCTAGCCAGTGGAAGTGTGCATCCGATAGGCAGTGCACCAGTCCTCAACTCCCCTGACCAGCGCTACAGTCGGATTGCTGCACTACGGACAAAAGCGGCCAATGGACAGGACTACACCATACTCTTCCTGCTTAGTGGTGTGTCATAGTT
Source organism: Salvelinus fontinalis (assembly GCF_029448725.1). Lineage (NCBI taxonomy): Eukaryota > Metazoa > Chordata > Actinopteri > Salmoniformes > Salmonidae > Salvelinus > Salvelinus fontinalis. Next base: position 30,145,817 of record NC_074670.1, on the reverse strand, counting down.
ATTTTCAATCTGGACATTGCTCTTCAATCTTGGTCTGTACACTTCTGTCCGATTGCTCATGTGGTGATACAACTCCCATCCCAAATTTGATGGCAGTTAATTTTGTCACAGCACATTTTCTTTTGTTTGTAACTTTTGTCTTTCACTCTTCTCTTGGTCAGAGTCTGGGTTTCTCCACAAAGCTGTGCTGTTGAACAAGGATACCCACATCATAGAGGAGATCCAAGTGTTCAGACAACCACAGCTGGTGAAAAACATACTTCTCACCACCTCCAAGGTACACATTTGTTCAATCTTAACTTTTGTCAATGTATGTTTTCAATGGGCATCTCTCTGTATACTGTCTGTGGCCTTTGATCCACTGAAGCCCTTTTATGCCTGTTCCTCCTATCGCAGGGTGTGCTTTATGTGGGGACCTCTGAAGGGGTGACCCAGGTGCCTGTATCCCAGTGCTCGTCCTATAAGAGCTGTGCCCAGTGTGTTTTGGCACGAGACCCCCTCTGTGGCTGGGACCCTGCCAGTGGACACTGTGCCAGTGTGTCTGCCATTCCAGCCAATGCGTGAGTCCAACTTTAGATCTTTAGATTAATCACTGGCCTCCACATACGGATGGTTCCCTGTGGCATTTCCATTCATAATTATTTTTTTTAAATAAAAAATTGTAAAATCGATGACATCTCAGCCTAGCACACATGCATGCGCTTGTGCAATGAAGAGAACACAGTCAGGGCACCAATGTTAATGGACATCCCTCTCTCTCACCTACCTTTCCATCTCTCACTATCTTTGCATTTGTATGTGTTGTTGCTGTCAGACGGCAGGATGTGGAGCATGGCAACGTGATGAAGGAGTGTCAAGGTTCCCTCACAGCTAAACCTCTGCCAGGTGATCACTACAATTAGACACAAGTGTATTGGGATTATAAAGTAATAAAGCCAGTAATAAACCATTATATTTAAGCATTGAGTGCTCTATAGTATGTATAACTCACTAATTTGTCTGTGCTCACATTGTATCCGCAGTGGAGGTGTACGCACAGCTAAATGAAGTAGTGAGGTTGAAGTGTTCCACATCCTCCAATCTGGCAACCCTGAGTTGGAAGTCCGCCAAAGCCAGCGCTCTGCCCCACCACCTCTTCTTTCACTCTAGAGATAAGAATCTGGTCTTCATGGCCACACCTGACACCTTCGGAATCTACCACTGCATCTCTGTGGAGAGGGGTTATGAGGAGACAGCAGCTATCTACACTGTGAGACAGAGTGTCTCTCCTAGGGCCATTGATTTTCCAGCCGTTCAAATTCGGATCACCACCACAGAGACTAAAGACCAGATGACCACCATGACGGAGATTCCAAGCGACACTGAGAAGCTAGACCTCATCAACTTTGGGGAGGATCCAGTCATCACCACAGACGTAACCACAACCAACAAGACTCCAGACACAAAGTCCACGGCTGAGAATCTAGAGGATAAGACTCCAGACACCAATTCCAGTACTGAGAAACCAGAGGATATGACCCCAGACCCCCAGTCCAGCAGTGAGAAACCAGAAGACATTGTCAACCACAAGGAACCCTTAACAGCCAAGAATTACCATAGTGAATTGGTGGCAGTATCATTTCTCCTGGCTGTGTGTGTTTGTGTGCTAGTGCTAGGAGGGCTCTATGGGTGGCACCTGCAGGGCAGATATAAATTGGGCCCCTCGGACACTGCAGACGGGGGATACAAGGAAGAGAATGACCCCCTGGAAGTCTCACCTCCCTCTATAAAGAAGGCAGAATGAATGGACTCAGAAGATATCTATCTTCATCTAGAGTCAATTTTTTTCCAACAGGCATTTGATGACATCACATCAGGTGGATTTGATATTGTTGAAGATTTATAAATAAGTAAATTAAAAATGTGTTTGGGGGGTGAAGGGTATGTTTATTTACATGTGGAGCCTATTGGTCTTCAACTTAAACAGACAGATAATGCAAATGTTTATTAATTTCAAATTAATAAATTTTTTGTAATCCTACATTTCCTCAGCTGACATCTTTTTCTATAGGCTACAGAACAAGTGTCTTTATTTCTGTAGGAATGTTCATTCTCTTTTACTAAGCCTACTATAATAAAAAGGAGAAATTACATTTCTGAATCTTTGATATCCTTTGGCTGTCACCAAATAATAGTAGACATGCATAAAGATGGCTGGTACTTACCAAATGGCCAAGTACTTACCAAAAATGCCTCATTTGCTAAGATCACCATCGTATTATGCAGTGCTCTCCATTACTGCTTTTTTAAAATATCTGCATTAGCACAGTTAAAGATTCCAATTCTAGCTCAGGTGGTCATTTGAAAAAGTACAGTTGAAGTCGAAAGTTTACATGCACTTAGGTTGAAGTCATTAAAACAAATTTTTTAACCACACCACAAATTTCTTGTTAAACTATAGTTTTGGCAAGTCGGTTAGGACATCTACTTTGTGCATGACACAAGTCATTTTTCCAACAAATGTTTACAGACAGATTTCACTTATAATTCACTGTATCACAATTCTAGTGGGTCAGAAGTTTACATACACTAAGTTGACTGTGCCTTTAAACAGCTTGGAAAATTCCATCATGGCTTTAGAAGCTTCTGATAGGCTAATTGACATCATTTGAGTCAATTGGAGGTGTACCTGTGGATGTATTTCAAGGCCTACCTTCAAACTCAGTCCCTCTTTGCTTGACATCATGGGAAAATCAAAAGAAATCAGCCAAGTCCTCAGAAAAAAGATTGTAGACCTCCAAGTCTGGTTCATGCTTGGGAGCAATTTCCAAACGCCTGAAGGTACCACGTTCATCTGTACAAACACAAGTATAAACACCATGGGACCACGCAGCTGTCATACCGCTCAGGAAGGAGACGCGTTCTGTCTCCTAGAGATGAATGTACTTTGGTGCGAGAAGTGCAATCCCAGAACAATCCCAGAACAACAGCAAAGGACCTTGTGAAGATGCTTGAGGAAATGGGCACAAAAGTATCTATATCCACAGTAAAACGAGTCCTATATTGACATAACCTGAAAGGCCGCTCAGCAAGGAAGAAGCCACTGCTCCAACACTGCCATAAAAAAAGCCAGACTATGGTTTGCAACTGCACATGGGGAAAAAGATAATACTTTTTGGAGAAATGTCCTCTGGTCTGATGAAACAAAAATAGAACTGTTTGACCATAATGACGATTGTTATGTTTGGAGGAAAACGGGGAGGCTTGCAAGCCGAAGAACACCATCCCAACCGTGAAGCACGGGGTGGCAGTAACATGTTGTGGGGGTGTTTTGCTGCACGAGGGATAGGTGCACTTCACAAAATAGATGGCATCATGAGGGAGGAAAATTATGTGGATATATTGAAGCAACATCTCAAGACATTAGTCAGGAAGTTAAAGCTTGGTCGCAAATGGGTCTTCCAGATGGACAATGACCCCAACTATACCTCCGAAGTTGTGGCAAAATGGCTTAAGGACAACAAAGTCAAGGTAGTGGAGTGGCCATCCCAAAGCCCTGACTGCAATTTTTAGTAGGATTAAAAGTCAGGAATTGTGAAACTGAGTTTAAATGTATTTGGCTAAGGTGTATGTAAACTTCCAACTTCAACTGTAGATTGAATGATGTCTTGTGCTGTAGTTAACAACTCTGTGGCTGTGTTCGAGAGCATCAAAAATGACTACAGGTGACTGACTACCTGACTGACTGATCTACAAATCACATTGCATCATAAATAACAACTCATTATTTGTAGATCAGTCCGACACAATTTACCAATGATGCTTTGCAGTTTTGATTTTCTCGAACACGGCCAATGGGTAGTGCCAGAGATACATGTAAATAATGTTGAGATCGCCTTGTCTCTGCCCTAACAAGTCGTTCCAAAGGCGGAAAGGCAAGCGGTTTGTGGTTATCGCTGTATTCCCACGTGGACAGATGTTGAATGGAGTGGACCCTCTCGCTTCACCTCTTCTTCTCTGGTAGTGCTAAAACAATGTCATATCTGAATTCCTCCATCTTTATGCACCTTTGACAGGTTAATAATTGGTTACTTTTATCCGGGATCCTTGGGACGTCCCTACCCTAAACCATACTCTTAACTAACCCTTATCTTAACCGTTGGGGCTCTCGAGTGGCGCAGCAGTCTAAGGCACTGCATCTCAGTGCTAGAGGTGTCACTACAGACACCCTGGTTTGATTCCAGGCTGTATCACAACCGGCTGTGATTGGGAGTCCAATAGGGCGGCGCACAATTGGCCCAACGTCGTCCGGGGTTGGCCGGTGTAGGCTGTCATTGTAAATAAGAATTTGTTCTTAACTGACTTGCCTAGTTAAATCAACAACACAAAAATGGTGACAGAGTTGGGATGTCCCAAGGATACGATTTAGACTTACACAATTAATAGAACTTTGAGGAGGTAGGTGGGTTTTCTAGTAAATTACCTGGGGAATGGCAGGTAACTGAAAGGTTGCTGGATCGAATCCCAGAGCTGACTAGGTAAAAATTGGTTGTTCTGCCCCTGAACAAGGCAGGTAACCCACCGTTCCCCGGTAGGCTGTCATTGTAAATAAGAATTTGTTCTTAACTGACTTGCCCAGCTAAATGAGTTGAATAAATGGTGACAGAGTTGGGATGTCCCAAAGATACGATTTAGACAAACAATTAGGTTAAATCTTTTTTTCTTTTTTTTCAATGGGGACAAAGATGAAGATAGGCAGAAACTGAGAAATCACACTTGTAGGCGATGACATGGCGATGTATTTTCCTGGTTACTCGGAAAAATACGATGTAAAATCATGATGTCAGTGATTTTATGGTCGGAAAGTCGCAGCTCCTGAAAGAGGCCTGAGTTTCCGAGTTGGATGACCATTCAAAACGATTTTTCCCAGTCGGGGCTGTTTTTGTTTTGTTTTTCAAGTTCCTAGTTATTTTGAACGCACTGAAGTTGGAAATTTCCGAGTTCAATTGTTTTGAATGCGGTTGGAGTAATAACATGTTCAATTACTTAAGACATGGGCTCGACTATAGGTTGTGCCTTTAGATTTCGAGAAAATTAACAACTAAGAAATACTTTTTCACTTCTCTCTTTGACTTCTCAAACCCTTGCCTGGGCTGCGTTTCAAACTCATAAGACACACCCTCATCCACTTACCCTCGCCTTATGGGCCCTTGCCCGAATGTCCATTTAAAATTAATTATGTCCTCCCTCACCCCTTGCCCTGCAAGTGTAAACTCGTCAGACGTTATCAGAAGTGTCGACTTAATTTGGGGGCTGAGGGGAGAGGGTGTGTCTGTTAAGTGTTTGGAATGCAGCCTGGTCTGTTTAGCAAGCGTTCCCAGAAGTCTCGCGATGTTGCGTCTCTGAGTTGATAAACTGTGATATCGGTGCTTTCAAGACAACTGGGAACTCGGAAAAAACTAAGTCAAATCATGCCAGTGATCTTCAGGTCGGAAAGTTGCAGCTCTTGAAAGATGCTCCAGCTTCCAACTTTGAATCCCGATGACAGTTCAAAAGTGTTATCCCTCGAAGTCCCAGTTGTCATGAACGGACTGAAGTCGGATATTTCCGAGTTTCCAATTGTTGAACGCGTTATAAATGAAAATAGCAGACGCAACAGGGATCTGTAAACGTTGAAGAAGTATCCTAGATTATATCCTTGTATTTCCGTGTTTGTACATTAGATGTTCCCGACCTGGAAAAGGTGGACAAGTGGTAAATTGTCCGATTAAAATTGTTACAAATGTTGTCTAAATTAATGTTGAATAGGCGATTTGTGTTAACAGCAGTAGGCCTAATAAATGTAATCATTTGCAAGCTTCCATAGTTTTACTTTCAATTTCCATTGAAATACAAAACACAGATTTACAAGTGCAACTCAAATGTGGCTTGAAAAAAAGGCTATCATATATATTGTAATCATTGAATGTTGTCAATATTGTATTGATTTGTTTAAACTTTCAATGATGTTAGTCTAACTGAGATCAAATCTACTTTGCGGGACATAAGAAAGGCCCATTCTGTGCTAGTTACCGCTGTTTTTGTTCATTTGAAATTGTATTTCTAAACCAAGGACAACCTAAAGAAGACTTAGGCTATCTGTAATGCCATAATAAACACTAACACAATGTCTGCAGCTGTATTAAAGTATCAAGCTTTCAGTGTGTAGTTTGTTTTCTTCTCAGGTGTTTGTTGTCGTCAACCACCCAAATCAGGATCATCAACCATGTCCACCTCTATCACAACTGCAAATGGAGTTGTGGTAGTGACACAAGAGTTCCCCTTCGCGAAGAGTGGCAAGGCTTCAGTGCCACTTCTGAATGTCACTCCCCAAATCCAGAGTGCGCCCCCCGCTGTGCCACTGCCTACCACTAAAGTGTCAGAGATGACAAGGGTGTTCCTGCAGGTTCAGACACAATCTCTTGGGGTGAGAACATAATATTACTGTCCTTTTGTTTTTAGTGCTCATTCCATCCATTTGCCATTGGATTCAATCATCAGCTGTGATATTGTAGAGATCTATATTTAACATCCTTTGAGGGCAATTTGATTTAGAAGAAAACATCAAGGCTAAATTGTTAACCACTATTAGTTACCATTTCCACTATCGTTACTTAATGTTCCCCCGAATTACTGTTGTCTCAGATTGTGCAGATCGTCCTTGGATTGGTGTGCATGGTGGTGAGCCTGCTCTTCTCTCCCCTATCCTGTATGACCAGTTCCCACTCTTCATGGGAGTTGCTGTAAGTTCTGGGTCCCAAGGGGGCAAGTAATATCCAGCATGCTTAATGTTACACGGACACATGCAATTTTAGAGATGTTTCCTCAGAGTGAATCTGGCATCATCTATCTTACAGTAGTCCTATTGTAACCTAGAAAAGTAGGTGAACAAGCAGGATAAGTGACTTCAGATCAGCATTTATGGCCAAAGGGCATCCCACACCCACAGGAGACAGCAGAACTTGTGTTTATCTATAAAGTGTAGGCCTCTACAGTGGGTGACATTGGATGTGGCAGTTGATTGGACAGCATCACCTTAGCGTCATATGTCAATGGTCACCTAATAATCCCCAGTTTACAATTGGCTCATTCATCCCCCTCCTCTCCCCTGTAACTATTCCCCAGATCGTTGCTGCAAATGAGAACGTGTTCTCAGTCAACTTACCTTGTAAAATAAAATAAATAAATAAATAAATATTTGTGTTTTCTTTAAGAGTATGTCACCTTTGTTTCCACAGGTGAAGTAAAATGTCTCACTGAATGTAATGACTGCGATATTCACCATGGCGGGTTTTGGGCTTGCAGTATGTAGGACTCTTTTGTCCATGGAACTATTCTCTGTTGCTTTTAAAAAGTTCCACTTCAGCTGACCAGTCAGTCCAGAACTCTGGGGTTCGGATCTCGAGGTTCTACAGTACTTGGTCAAAGTACTGAAACAAGTCCAAATAACTAGCCACTAGCTCCCCACAGTGGTATCAATCATAATGGTTATCGGGTCCAGAACATTTGACCAATAGTGTAACTCACTAGGTCCCCACAACATCTGGCACTGTGTGTTGAAGCTGGCGCAGACACCGCTGTAGCAGTAGGAGGAGCCTTCCTCGCAGGGCTCGCCGTTCTGCAGGAACACGTTGGGAGGGCAGTAGGGAGAGGTACCGGTGCAGTGCTCTGGGAGGTCACACTCCCCCAGGGGCTGCCGACACATCCATCCACCTGAACGCAGCTGGTCAGACAGAGAAAATAGACAGTAGATCAGTAAAGGGGTTTATGATTTAGACCTTTGTTCAGCTTCTTGTGATAGATCATGTAACAGTTTAGTTTATTAGGATCACTATTAGCAATTGCACATGTGTAACGGTATAACTTTAAACCGTCCCCTCGCCCCGACACGGGCGCGAACCAGGGACCTTCTGCACACATCAACAACGGTCACCCACGAAGCATCGTTACCCATCGCTCCACAAAGGCCGCGGCCCTTGCAGAGCAAGGGGCAACACTACTTCTTGGTTTCAGAGCAAGTGACGTAACTGATTGAAACGCTATTAGCGCGTACCCGCTAACTAGCTAGCCATTTCACATCCGTTACACTCACCCCCCTTTCAACCTCCTCCTTTTCCGCAGCAACCAGTGATCCGGGTCAACAGTATCAATGTAACAGTATAACTTTAAACCGTCCCCTCGCCCCGTAAGGTTCCAGTGAAGGAGACAGAGGGAGAGAGGCTTGCCCACCTTGCAGTTGTCACAACAGATGCCTTTGGAGGAACACTGGGCCCCAGGAACTTTCCGAATGCACTGTATGTCCAAGCATACACCATACAAACTGGTCAAATACCCCTGCAAAGAGGATCACCCCTACTCCAATTTCTACTGAGACACGGTGGTAGGTATTTTCTTTAATACCACTGAATTCAAGCAAAGGCCAGATGTAGATTGGCTCTGTGTTGCTGCATCTGATAACATGACCATGACACTGGTGTGGTGTGTAAATGTCTCCTCTGTTGTGTCTCTGCATGGCTTCCTTCCTGTGAAGCTCCTGATCAATGGCATGCTGAGCATTCTGATTGGTTTCTTGGTGCTGGAGATGCTGATCAGTGTGATGGTTATTACGTATGGGCTGTGCACCACGGGTACCGACGGCCCAGAGGTAAGAACCATCTCACAACCAACCCAATTTTGATTTTTTTTCACTAATTGGTCTTTTGACCAATCGGATCAGCTCTGAAAAAGATCTGATGTGATTGGTCAAAAGAACAATTAGTGTAAAAAATATCAGAATTGGGCTGCCTGTCTAAACGCAGCCTTTTTGTCACTTTCTGATTAGGTGACTAGATTCACTAAGATTATATATGTCCCTCTCCTCCCTGCTCAGGTCCCTCAGGAAGAGACTGACACCCCTCTGTGTGTTCCCAGCAGCACTGCAGACCCCCCTGTGCTCCCCTGGCACTCAGAGTGAAGTCACTACAGTGGTGACACTGCCATGAAACAGTCCGACATAATGATAAAGGGCAACTCTTTGGCCTAGTGGCAAGAAAAAAAAGGGAAGAAACGAATACCTTACTGTTATGCTTGCCTTTCTTGCACTAAAACACTTGTACTTGTGTTTTCTTACTAGTACTGATTCTGATGAAAGCTGCTTCGTTGAGGAAAGTTTAATTTACAATGATTGTGATATGCGGTTGTCTTACCTAGTACATTAAGTTAAATAGCTCTGGATTTCTACTAAGCTATGTAAAAGACCAGATGCTGCTGGAAGTGGTGTTGGAGGGCCAGTAGGAGGCACTCTTTCCTCTGGTCTAAAAAATGTCCCAATGCCCCAGGGCAGTGATTGGGTTAGGACACTGCCCTGTGTAGGGTGCCGTCTTTCGGATGGGACGTTAAACGGGTGTCCTGACTCTCTGAGGTCATTAAAGATCCCATGGCACTTATCGTAAGAGTAGGGGTGTTAACCCCGGTGTCCTGGCTAAATTCCCAATCTGGCCCTCAAACCATCATGGTCACCTAATAATCCCCAGTTTACAATTGGCTCATTCATCCCCCTCCTCTCCCCTGTAACTATTCCCCAGGTCGTTGCTGCAAATGAGAACGTGTTCTCAGTCAACTTACCTGGTAAAATAACGGTAAAATAAAATAAAATAAATAAATAACAAATATTTTAAGGTCATACCAAGGATTATTTAGCTATTTGATTTAGAATTTTAAGACCCCTTGAAGAATCCCCCAAAATATATTTAAAAAATATTTGATGAAAAATTGTATTTGGCCCATACAAATGCAATGAATAACAAATTCACTACATTGAACAACAGATAGTCCCCCCCAGAAAATCTAAAGGAAGTTTGTTCTTAACTGTCTGAGAGCTATAACAAATATCAGGAACATTTATTTGTATTATTATTTGTATTTATTTGTACATGTATTTAACTCATTATTTTTGGCACTAAACAGTGTCCATATATACTTACATAATTTTTTAAAACTGGTACTGGCGACCTTCAGACGAGTCTTGTGAGTCCTGTGGGTATCCTAAAGCAAAATAACACATGTAGGGTCATATTAGTGTGTAGCCCAAACAGTTCGTACACTACAGACAAAAGGTGGCAGATCGGCAGTAAGATTATGGGGGTCATAGAACAAAACGGAGAATATCATCGTGAGTCTTATCTTTCCATAGAGGGGTCATACTTTTTTTTTTAAATCAGACGCTACATATGGTTTTGTGAGAAGACCGATTTTCGGGATGTCTCATCTGACAAACACTTCTCTAGCTAGCTCTGTCACTTTTCATGGCAGATGCGGAAGTGCGACATAGGCGGATATGGTGGATTGAGAAACATTATGCTAAAACTGCGCTGTTTACATGATGAATGCATAATTTTTATTTAGCCTTTATTTAACAAGGCAAGTCCGTTATGAACGAATTATTATTTACAATGACGACCTAACCCTGCCAAACCCGGACGGCGCTGGGCCAATTACGGCCGGATGTGATACAGCCTGGATTCGAACCAGGGACTGTAGTGACTTCTCTTGCACTGAGATGCAGTGCCTTAGACCGCTGCGCCTCTCGGGAGCTAAAACATAAATAAAATAAAATCCATCTCATTCTCCAGTACATTAGATCTTACATAGATATACCTTACATTATTGGTATCAGTAGATTTGAACTGTTTAGTTGTGTTTTTCAAAATTGTTATTTTAGGCTGTTTTATTTTACTGAAGCATCTTCAAAATAATATTGGTCTTTGGTGCCACCTACTGGATTAATACTACACTGAATGGGGCGGCACATGGGTGCAACCACAGTCATAGAGGAAGAGGGGAAGCTAGAGGTTTCACTCTCGCCAAAATCTGTCCAAAATAAGGCCAACGCGTTTCTATTGGTTACTTTTTGACATAAACTTGTCGCCTGTCTTCCTGCCTTTGGGACAACGACTCCCATTGTTAGGGCGGAGATATGAGCATCTCGTCATTATATACAGATCTCTGCCACAGTGTCACGTATTTGGTAGATGGGGAGCTCAGTGTCAGAAAGTTATGAGGTAGATAATGCTACCTCCCCCCAAGGAAGTGTGATTCGTTTTTTGTTGTTCTCCATTATAATTGATTACGTATTCTCTCAGGGAGAACAGATATTGGGAGGTCTTTGTTTGCGGACGACAGGGCACTGGAAGAGAGGGAGAAATATTCCCCATAAAGTCAGGAGAGTTCAAGAAGGATCAGAGAAGTTGAACATTAGTCCCACAGGTGGGGCTTCAAGTTCTCAGTTGAGAAAACCAGAGGTATGGACTTGAGTCACATGACTTGGACTCGAGTCAGACTCGATTCACAAATATGATGACTTGCAACTTGACTTTGACTTTAACACCAATGACTCGTGACTTAACTTGGACCTGAGCCTTTTGACTCAAACTAACTTGATACCCTCCCCAAGCCCAAATATATAAAATTATGCTATTAAAAAAAGTGTGCAGCGCATCAACTCTTCATTTAACGGATAACAACTTGAATCGGACAGCAGCCAATCAAATTGTGCCAGCTGAGAAAAAGTTGTGCGTGGCAGTGCAGAGGAACATTGGTGGGTGAATTCAGACGGAGCCCTTGGAAAGATGATACTCCAAATTATTATGGTCGGATATAAAGACTACACTGTAGTCAACAAAAAACAGATTCCAACTTGCAAAACATGTGGGAAGAAAATTACAGACGGAGGCGCAACAACTTCCAACTTTGTTCGACATTTGAAGCTGCACAAAGAACGATAAGTCGTGGCGAATATAGCCGACAGCTATATATAACTTAACGTAACATTAAATCAATGAGCCTCCACACAGCAGTCAGTGCGGGAACGTGATCATTGCACCCAAGATTGAGCTACATGTAGCCTAAATCCTGCCTGATGTTACTGCTGTTCTGAAAACCATTGACATATGTTAGCCTACTGTAACCACACAGAGAGAGAGAGAGTGTGCGCGTGTTAAGGTTGGGCGATTGTGTAAAAGCTTACATCGCCCGATTGCGCCCTACTAGCGATCCTCGATAGTCGATCGAAATACATGGCTACCCATGTATTTCCATTGAAATAAAGTTTATTTGGAAAATAATAAATATATATATTTTTAAAAGCATTCATGATTTGCTTAAATGTAATATACTAACTATTACTCTTGTTAAAAATATGAAATTGTATTACATTTGGTGAACAGCACATTGGACTCGAAACTCAAATTTTAGGACTTGAGACTTGACTCGGACTTGCCTGTCTTGATTTTTGACTTGACTGCTAAGACTTGAGAATGACATTCAAAACAAATGACAAGAATTGTGGAATAGGGAGGGAAAGGGAAGACTCCTGTGTAAGATCCAGGACAATGTGAGGGCAGGGAGGCCCTCAGGTCGAGAGAGAAGGGAGGAACGTTGAATCACAAGGCTCTGGGACACACAAAGCTCAACAGTACAAAACATCTGCCTGGGTGTGATCACTGTCAGGAGAAGATGGAGACAATGGGAAACGTGTTATTTCAGTGCCAGCACAATGGGAGGGATTGTTATCAGATTTAAGGGCAAATATATAATATATGTCATTTAGCAGATGCTTTTATCTAAAGCAACTTTGTCATTTGTGCATACATTTTATGTATGGGTGGTCCAGAGAATCAAACCCACAACCATGGCATTACAAGCACCATGCTCTACCAACTGAGCTACAATGGTATAGAAGGGTCAAGCTTAAGCTAATAGCCGAGAAAATCTTCAGTATTTAAACATGTTAGTTTCCTTAAAGGAAAACTACACCCAAAACCTATCTTTCGGTATAGGTTTCATTCATCTTTTTTTTTTTTTACATTGTCAGCATTCTTTCAAAATACAGAAATACAGAAGGTATGATGCATTTTGCATCACATGATGTTGTCTTTTCCATCATATGATTCATAATGCATCATATCAGCTGTATTTCTGTATTGTGAAAGTTATACTGTATATCTTTAAAACCTTATTGATGACATGCAACACATTTTGATATCAGCAATGGACTAAGGAAAAAAATACAAAAATATGTTTTTGGGGTGGAATTTTCAGGAGATGAGAATAGTGGGTAGGATTTAGAGTTTTTAGACTTTCCTTTTCTCTGGTCCACACTCCAGTCCAGTGTGTTGCGGTAAAGAACATTTAAGTTGGTTGCGAACCGCCATATGTAAACCAAAGAAGAAGAAGAGCCACATGTGATTTCGATGTAGCCAATGAATGTAGGTAGCTAGCTACGTGTACATTTGTGTTTATATTCCTTGGACATGACAGCCAGCCATAGAAACTAAGAAGAACAGTGGGCAGGAAACAATTTTGTTGCATGAACCGTCCACCTAGTTAACAAGGCAGGAGACCACTGGATAGATAGTTAGCTAATACAGCTTGGGAATTGATCAGCATAACGGCTAGCTATAGAGTTAACTTGGTTGTCAATACTTCAGTTAACTGCAGTGGGATGTCAATTGCGCTACTCATTTGAACAAATGTGTAATGTGGTAATATTAGCTAGCTAGCTAACGTGCATTGCCATTCTTATATTGCTATCAGAAATCTGATTTGTTATCGCTCGCAGGATTATTTGACAAATTGTTTTGTAAATCAGGCTAGCCAACTGTCACCTGCATTAAACTACTGTATCTATCAATAAGGAGAATAATTGACAACCATGGAAAAAGTCACGAAAATTCTGGTTCATCTGTCGAAGAATAATGTCGCACCGCAATGTGCCAGTTTTGTACAGGTCAGTTGTGCATGTGCTATGTTTTTGCTTTGTTGTCGCTTCAACACTAGCCAAATGCCAATGTCACGTGGAATTTATCAAAACGAGGGGCTATGGTAGTGTTTGGTTTTACTGTAGTACCATTTTAAAGGGGTAGGTCACCCAAATTAAAAGGTTAAATACAAAATAAAACAATAATTCTGTACATATACACTACATGACCAAAAGTATGTGACAACTTCACATCAAACATCTAATTGCAAAATCATGGGCATTACTATGGAGTTTGTGCCCCCTCTCCTCCCTCCCTCTGCTCCACTTCAATAATAGCCTCCACTCTTCTAGGAAGGCTTTCCACTAGCTGTTGGAACATTGCTGCAGGGACTTGCTTCTATTTAGCCACGAGCATTAGTGAGGTCGGGCACTGATGTTGGGCTCGCAGTCGGCGTTCCAATTCATCCCAAAGCTGTTCGATGGGGTTTAGGTCAGGGCTCTGCCGGCCAGTCAAGTTCTTCCACACCGATCTCAACAAACTATTTTTGTATGGACCTCCCTTTATACACGGGAGCATTGTCATGCGGAAACAGGAAAGGGTCTTCCCCAAACTGTTGCCACAAAGTTGGAGGCACAGAGTCATCTGGAATGTCATTGTATGCTGTAGCGTTAAGATTTCCATTCACTGGAACTAAGGGGCCTAGCCCAAACCATGAATAACAGCCACAGACCATTATTCCTCCTCCAAACTTTATAGTTGGCACTATGCTTTGGGGCAGGTAGCGTTCTTCTGGCATCCTCCAAACCCAGATTCATCTGTCGGACTGCCAGATGGTGAAGCATGATTCATCACTCCAGAGAATGGATTTCCACTGCTCCCGAGTCAAATGGTGGCAAGCTTTACACCACTCCAGCCGACACTTAGTGATTTTAGGCTTATGTGCAGCTGCTCGGCCATGGAAACCCATTTCATGAAGCTCCCGGCGAACAGTTCTGATTTTGCTTCCAGAGGCAGTTTGGAACTAGGTACTGAGTCTTGCAACTTAGGACAGACAGTTTTTTACGCACTACGTGCTTCGGCACTCGGCAGTCCCGTTCTATGAGCTTGTGTGGCCTACCACTTCGCGTTGTTGCTCCTAGACGTTTCCACTTCACAATAACAGCACTTACAGTGGCAAGAAAAAGTATGTGAACCCTTTGGAAATACCTGGATTTCTGCATAAATTGGTCATAAAATTTGATCTGATCTTCATCTAGGTCACAACAATAGACACTCTGCTTAAACTAATAACACACAAACAATGATATGTTTTCATGTCTTTATTGAACACACACTGTAAACACTCACAGTGCAGGGTGGACAAAGTATGTGAAACCTTGGATTCAATAACTGGTTGACTCTCCAATAACCTCAACCAAACATTTTTTGTAGTTGCGGATCAGACCTGCACAACGATCAGGAGGAATTTTGGACCATTCCTTTTTACCAAACTGTTTTAGTTAAGCAATATTCTTGGGATGTCTGGTGTGAACTGCTCTCTTGAGGTCATGCCACAGCATCTCAATCGGGTTGAGGTCAGGACTCTGACTGGGCCACTCCAGAAGGCGTATTTTCTTCTGTTGAAGCCATTCTGTTGATTTACTTCTGTGTTTTGGGTCGTTGTCCTGTTGCATCACCTGACTTCTGTTGAGCTTCAATTGACAGACAGATAGCCTAACATTCTCCTGCCAAATGTCTTGATAAACTTATGAATTAATTTTTCCGTCAGTGATGGCAAGCTGTCCAGGCCCTGAGGCAGCAAAGCAGCCCCAAACCATGATGCTCCCTCCACCATACTTTTTGGTGGAGGGTTTTGATGTTGGTGTGCTGTGCCTTTTTTCCTCCACACATAGTGTTGTGTGTTCCTTCCAAACAACGCAACTGTAGTTTCATCTATCCACAGAATATTTTGCCAGTTGCACTTTTGCAAACTTCAGACTTGCAATAGTGTTTTTTTGGGACAGCAGTGGCTTCTTCTGTGGTGTCCTCCCATGAACACCATTCTTGTTTAGTGTTTTACATATCGTAGACTTGTCAGAGATGTTAGCATGTTCCAGAGATTTCTGTAAGTCTTTAGCTGACACTAGGATTCTTCATAAACCTCATTGAGCATTCTGCGCTGTGCTTTTGCAGTCATCTTTGCAGGATTGCCACTCCTAGGGAAATTAGCAACAGTGCTGAACTTTCTCAATTTATAGACAATTTGTCTTACTGTGGACTGATGAACATCAAGGCTTTTAGAGATACTTTTGTAACCCTTTCCAGCTTTATGCAAGTCAACAATTCTTAATCGTAGGTATTCTAACATCTCTTTTGGTCAAGGCATGGTTCACATGAGGCAATGCTTCTTGTGAATAGCAAACTCAAATGTTGTTTTTTTATAGGACAAGGCAGTTCTAACCAACATCTCCAATCTTGTCTCATTGATGACTCCAGTTAGCTTTTGTAGAAGTCATTAGCCTAGGGGTTCACATACTTTTTCCAACCTACACTGAATGTTTAAATGATCTATTCAATATAGACAAGAAATCCAGGTAATTCCTAAAGGTTCACGTACTTTTTCTTGCCACTGTAGAGTTGCCCGGGGCAGCTCTAGCAGGGCAGAAATTTGACGAATTGAGTTGTTGGAAAGGTGGCGTCCTATGACGGTGACTTACTGAGCTCTTCAGTAAGGCCATTCTACTGACAATGTTTATCTATGGAGATTAAATTACTGTGTGCTCGATTTTATACACCTGTCAGCAACAGGTGCGGCTGAAATAGCCAAATCCACTAATTTGAAGGGGCGTCCACATACTTTTGTATATATAGTGTATATTTCCTTAATCTATGGGCCAAAGATTGCCATCCATTATCAGGATTTGTATATTGATAACCAAAAAACAATGACTGAATGGACCCATACCAGGCCCAGTACTTTCCCCTCCAAAATACATTGAAATCAAGTCATTTAGATAAATGGTTAGCCTTTATTCTTGTAGTTGCCGATTCTTCAAAGGTTGTTATATGAGGTGAATTATGCAACAGTTAAAAAAAACATATTTTTTTAACACTTAATTTTCTGTTAGAGCATAACAGGTCATTTTACAGAGACTCTTGATGATGAGGTGGAGGTGAAGTGTTCTTTGGAGAACAATCGCTTTATACTGTGTGACTGCGAGAAGGGGAGAGGAATTCCTCTAAAGGTAATGGCTCAACGGAATACATTCAATTTAATAAAATTATAGGTTTAATTGTTTTATCAGTTGTGGCCACATCCCATATAAATAATTGTTGTTTGACTGAAAAAAGTGTAATGGAAAATGTTTGAGTTTATTTGGTTGATATTTGTTTTTTTCTCAGAGGGCAACCTTTTGCCCCTTCAAGTATCTGTCTGTCGCAGAGGCAGCTGCAATCCCATTGGATGTTCAGAGCCGCGGAGTGGACGTGGGGGTTGCTATTCTTTTGCAGTCAGCCAATCAGAAGGTGTTGTTAACTCGACGGGGGTCCAGTCTCCGCATTTTCCCCAATGTGTGGGTTCCACCAGGTATGGCATCTTTCTGCGGAAGTAACCTTTTAAAATGAAATAGCATTCCATAGAACGACACTTTGGGTAACCCAATTAACTTTAGTGTTGTTTCCTGATATTGAAAGGGTGATTTGTTTTCATTTTTTCAGGTGGCCATGTGGAACTGGATGAGAGGGTAACGTTTCTAGTTGCTATAGCTATTAAACAGTGGAAGATAAAATTGATTATTCCCCATAAGTGTCTTTGCCTGTGGTTTCAACACCCTCATGGTCTCTGGGGTCAATTCCCTTCAATCAAGCTTGGTGTGTGTGTTTGCCTCATATCTCTCTTGTTTGTCAGCTCCTGGACGCAGGGCTGAGGGAGCTGAGGGAGGAGACAGGACTGAAGCTGGACCCTGGAGACGTCTCAGCTCAGCTGCTGGGGCTCTGGGAGGTGGGAAATCACTGCCACTACACATCACATTTCTAGGTCCAGGGAATAGTTTGTTAAATAATAATAATATGTAAATGCATTAGAAAAAATCTACTGGCCACAATTCCACAGACATTTGATACATTCTGATTTGTTTGACAGTCCTGTTTGCTCATGTTCTGTTTCTCTTCACAGTCAGTTTTTCCACCCATGCTGAGCAGAGGAATGCCACAGAGGCACCATGTGGTCACTTACATGCTCCTAAACACCTCCCTCACACACCAGCAGCTCCAGGTATCTGCCTCACTGTCCTGTATGTCTGTCTATCTGTCTGCCTGTCCATATTCCTTTCTGGTGTTATCATTAAAGGCACACAAAGCCAAATCAAAGAGAAGGCCTCTGACTCACTAAAGACTATCTTTGTTCTAGGCCTCTCTGCACCCCGAGCCTGCTGAGGTCAGTGGCTGTCTGTGGGTGGACGCCTCGCTGGTCAAGGCCATCGTGTCCTACGTGGACGGAGAGGAGGGTTCTGTGACACCGTTGGAGGGCCTGGCTCCAACCATAAGGTACATCACATCCACAAAGTAATGCACTCAAAACATAAACAGAAAAAATTGATTATATAGTGTACCATTGATAAGTATTTGTGAAAAAAGTTTTACTGGGCTAATTTCCTCTGACATGAATTATTTCATTGGGTTCCTCTTAACAATGTTGGTATTTTGTTTCTGTGGTGTTGGTTCTGCAGTGTATTGGAGGTCTCTCCGGAAGGTGGGCTCAGTGAGTCAATTTTGCCATTGTCTGTTTTGTGTAACCGGGCCCCGAATAGCGGAGAAGATGTGGAGCGTGTCAGCACTGGTACCAAATACGCCCTGGAGCTCTGGCTTAAGAACCTGGAGGGACAGGGGACCCGATGTTAACTGTCTTCACTAAACCTGGACGTCTAGCCCTGTGATGAAGTGACTTCCTGGAGTATGACATCACTTCCTGGAGTTTGCCTTAACCGGTGAAGGTCACCTAAAGTGAACTATCATCTTTCAAAAAATCTTGTATGTATTAACCAATAATGAACTTTGGGTGAACTATCCCTTTAATATCTACAGCAACACCTACAAGTCTTATATGGCTGTTTGAGGGCTTTGCATGAGCTATCAATGTTGTGCGTAAGAACAGTTTTTATTGCAAGGGTGTTGTTGTTAGTGATGAAATGTTATGAACAAAGTGGATTTATACTGCAGATGCTTTTATGATCATTATATTCCATTTGCGCCTTGAAGCCACAAGATGGCAATGCATAGCCTACACAGTGATTTCACGTTTGGAAACAAGCGCAAAACAATCAGAATTCTGATTTAAGTTTACATAATTATCTTGACTTGTAAATAATAATGTGTTCTTAACTGACTCGCCTGGTTAAATAAAAATGTATAAAAATATTTAAATGTTTCTAAATGTAATTATTTTCCTCAACCAGCATTTTTTTTTTTTTATTATTATTATTTTTTTAAATACATTTTATCCCCTTTTCTCCCCAATTTTCGTGGTATCCAATCGCTAGTAATTACTATCTTGTCTCATCGCTACAACTCCCGTACGGGCTCGGGAGAGACGAAGGTCGAAAGCCATGCGTCCTCCGAGGCACAACCCAACCAAGCCGCACTGCTTCTTTAACACAGCGCGCCTCCAACCCGGAAGCCAGCCGCACCAATGTGTCGGAGGAAACACCGTGCACCTGGCCCCCTTGGTTAGCGCGCACTGCGCCCAGCCCGCCACAGGAGTCGCTGGAGCGCGATGAGACAAGGAAATCCCTACCGGCCAAACCCTCCCTAACCCGGACGACGCTAGCCCAATTGTGCGTCGCCCCACGGACCTCCCGGTCGCGGCCGGCTGCGTCAACCAGCATATTTACAATGTTTATTTTTTTTATTTTTTTACTATACTCAGACAGAAGTTAGGTCTCAGTTAGTTAGGTTAAGTCTTCATTGTAAAGATTAACACATAAATATGGTATTGTACTTTCAACTGAAGATATCCAATATTTTTTGCAGTGATTCAATAATTAGCATTTAAAGACTAAATTTTTATATGTCATAAGTGGAAGGTGTGTGTGTCATATAACGAAACCTCTTTTCACCCACACCCAGATTAATATACTGTACATTATGGCAACCTCACCCATGGATAAGCTACTGGGAAATATGCTTACTTTGTTCTTTGGCTGCATTTAGACATACAGCCCAATTCTGATATTTTTCCTACCAATTGGTCTTTGACCAATCACATCAGATATTTTTCAGAGCTGATCTGATTGTTCCAAAGACCAATTAGTGGGAAAAATAATAATCAAAATTGGGCTGCCTTTGTGAAGCAGCCTTGGTGTGTCAGCTGTTTATGTAGGATTTAACAGCTACTGTTACTGCGTTGCAGTCTCATGGTTGATCATTTGAACGCAAATCGACCAATTTCAAAGCGAAGTCTTGAATGTTAAATGGTGGAGGGGTATGGGGTGGGGTGTAGTAATGAAATGTAAAGAAGTTTTATAACAGTTTTCTACAGTAACTAATTAACTAAGTGACTACAATTGGTGCGTTAAATTAGGGACACAATTCACAACATCAACCAGTCAGAATTCACAGTAAAAAAATGGGAAGGTTTTTTGTTTTCTCCAATTCATCATAAGTCATTACATTTTAATGTCACTAGGAATAACATTTAGATGGAAAGAGTTGGGAGCATAATCTTCATCAGATTCTGAACTATCCCATTTTTCCCGAACTGTCCTGGCTTTTACCATGCAGAGGTAATCGGACCTGTTGTCAGTATTAGGAGCACCACACCCTCTGTGCCAATAGCAGTGGGCACTGGGCATTCCAGTGGGCAAGTATGTGGCAGGGCATTCAAGGTATAATCAAGTCTTGATGCCACATTTCCTTGCCAGTGTATTGTCTGTATTGGTGATGTCATGATATTACTGTATGTTATATTTTCTAGATTGTCTTATCTTCATAGTGTGTCACTTGTCTGATTTTGTGATCTTATTTGTTTTGGTTGAAAGTTTATCTCTGATTGATTGATCTTCCTGCTGAACAGTATTACTAACAGCAACCACTGTGACGTTTCCCTGGAAAAATATACAATGCAACTGTAGAAAGGCATATCTAATACATATATACAGTTAGGGGATATGGAGAGGAAGGGACATACACCTCATGCATTTTGGATAAGAATGCGGTTTGTACTGCACACCTTGAAAAATGTAAGTCTTCAATTCTCAATGTCACTTGGTAGCTGATTATCATGAATGTTATGTATCTGTTACCAGGACACCCATATGTCAACTTTTTATGTTAAACCTAGCCCATTGGCCAAAATAGCAGAAAGAGGTGTTGCCCTTTTAATACACGCTGACTTGCATATAATGGACAAAGTTTGAGTAAATACATTTTATGGAGTCTGACTAATTTCGTAATTTAATACAGTACCTTATTCTTTATCACACCGCCACACCCAGCCTAACTGTAAAGCACGTTATCTAGATATCTATTTACTTGTTCCTTTCACACAAAGAATAAAAGAAAGAAAAGCCAGGGGATGAGGGCAGGCTTAGATACAAACAGAGGCATGTCTGTTCTGCCCTAGCTTCAGTTCCCCTGATGAACAGAATCATCCAACTCTTTTACAAACCATGAATGCATCCAAACCACTTCTGCCCATAACAATCTAACAAACTTGATTTATTATTTACAATATTTAATCCCAAAATTATTTGGATTTTTTTCATGCAAAGTTTAAAGCTCCAATGCACGGTGACTTCAAATGTTTACAGATAGTTACATCTCACAGATTTTTTTAATAATGGTGGATGTATTTAATCAGATTGTCAAATATACATAACATTGGTGTTTTACTCACTGGGTTGGGTTTGTGGAATAGTTAACTTCTTGGCATGCTAGTTTCCTATCTCAAAACATGTCTTACATGCGGAATGGAATTAGATCTGGATCTCTCAGCCCAAGTAAAAAGGTTTGATTTACAGTCTTTGAAAACAATTAACTTCTTGTTAACTGTACCTGATAGGGTATTGTCCTTAGTGGCACCCTTACTCATTCTTCTTAAATGTTAATTGCAGGATACATATTTTGACCCCATTTACTGATCTAGGATCAGCTTTCTTTTTTACAAAGGTTAAGCTTGCCTTCAGTAAAGACGGAAAATATAACTCAACCCATTACCACAAGGAAGCCAAAATGGCCAGCCTGGCCTCAGAGCTATTAGAAACATAATTGATGTATTTCGGAGCACGTCAAGACATATGATACCTTTCAATGGCCTGGTTACTTTAAACAGAAACTAAAGTAGGGAGGTTGGTCGGGGAGGAGTAACATATACTAAATGGAGTGCCTCGGATTTACGTACAGAATAATACGAAATACAAATGGAGTCAATGGAATGGTAACAACCACATGGAAACCACGTGTTTGATGTCTTTGATACCATTCCATTGACTCCATTCCGGCTATTATTATGAGCTGTCCTCCCCTCAGCAGCCTCCACTGGTAAAAACATTAGGAATAAAATAACATTAGAACATCTGCATTGCTTGCTGTTTGGGGTTTTAGGCTGGGTTTCTGTATAGCACTTTGTGACATCAGCTGATGTAAAAAGGGCTTCATAAATAAATGTGATTTGATTTGAATATTACAGGTTGAAATTACAATCAGTAAGCCAACGCCATGATCTTCATTCAGATACTTCAGAGATAATTGGACCATTTGTACAGAATTGTCATTGCTCCCGTGCATATTACTTCATAAGGCCATTTCAGATGGTCTTCCTACCCAATTGACTGGAGCTTCTGGAGGAAAGAGAAGTAGGGAAGGGACAACAAAAACAACCAATCGTAAAAACAGTAAATTACTTCAATTAAATATATACAGTATCTTCAACATTACATGAGCGATGTGTTTTCTTAGGAAGTTATTTCAATGTGTTTAATCAATATGTATGTTGACACATCTCTACACACCTATATCTACAATAATCAGTAGTCTACCTATTCAAACCTCTCATTGAACCCCATCCCTGATGTATGGAAGGAAAGAAAGCATTCAGGGGAGATTGTCTCCTGGAATTGAAAACATGAAACTACACTTCCTCTGTTGTCTACCTGATAGTACAACTGAAGTACATAAGCATACAGAAAGTGTGTCACCTACTGTACCTGTGTGTCAGTACTCGTTCACCACATACATCCCTGTTCGGTTTTTCGATGGTCCCCCCATTTCGTCCTGTATCAGAGAAAGTATCATCTCATCAAAGGTGTAAAACAGTCTAAAGATAATACTGCACACAAAATAATTTACAGGCAAAATGAATTTTGCAGTCTGTTTTGACCTGTTGTATAGAACTGCAATGTTAGCTTATCTTGCAGATGTCCGTCTGTTCTAAAGCCTTAGTTAACAAAGCCTGAAAGACATCCACCCGGCTTAATTGCAACAATAAATCAAACCAGTGATTCATCAATTAAAGGGGCTTTGGGAGGAGAAGGTCATGTAAAGAGAACAGAGTGGTTGTGGATTACAATGTGTCTGTCTGCTGCTCTGTTGCCATAGAGACAGGTGACAGAGGGGGCACTCTTCTCAGTATATGCTAGTCAGTCTTGGAGCAAATGTTGGCAGACTAGTACGGAACGACCATGCTCAATAAATTGATCAAGGAGAGTTGGAGGCTGTGAACAAATAGTCCTCCAATGTCTTCCACTGTCCCCTTTTCAAAACAACATAACAAACATGTTCAAACCACTGCTAGCAGCAACACATAATTAAAAAATATATCTACGTAAATGTAACACAATTATACGAAGTGCATAAACACATATACGCAACAATATCCTTATACAGTAGATTGAATATAAGCAATGTGTAAGTTAACTCAAACTGTACATTTCCAAAACTAAACAAATGCATGATGCAAATCTATGATGCATACATATCAACGCTAGAAAAAACCTGAGTAATTCCCTCCTCACTTCACAACCTCTCATGTGTGTGTGTGTGCTTGAGGTGTGCACTGCAGTGTGATGAACATGCAAGTCTCATTAGTACAGTCAATTGTCTTTTTGTTTGGTGTTAAGGGAGAGATCTCACTCTCCCTGACGTTGGTAGATCCCATGGCATTTGTATTTAGCATCCCTTTCAAAGCTCAATCGAGCATATATATTTTTTATGTCCACAATAAACACTACCTTTGTTCAGTCAAATCATGGTGTTGCCAGTCATTCAAAGTCATATTGATGAGTAACATGCCCCATACAGGAAGGTCCTTGGATGATAACTCTGGTATCATCCCTCATACGTACCCAAGGCAAGATTAAAGCTACAAAGTCACAGCTCACAGATGATTGTGTTTAATTGGTTGTCTGGTCTACCAAGAACATCTGCTTACAGTGGGGGAAAAAAGTATTTAGTCAGCCACCAATTGTGCAAGTTCCCCCACTTAAAAAGATAAGAGAGGCCTGTCATTTTCATCATAGGTACACTTCAACTATGACAGACAAAATGAGAAAGAAAAATCCAGAAAATCACATTGTAGAATTTTTATGAATTTATTTGCAAATTATGGTGGAAAATAAGTATTTGGTCAATAACAAAAGGTTATCTCAATACTTTGTTATACACCCTTTGTTGGCAATGACAGAGATCAAACGTTTTCTGTAAGTCTTCACAAGGTTTTCACACACTGTTGCTGGTATTTTGGCCCATTCCTCCATGCAGATCTCCTCTAGAGCAGTGATGTTTTGGGGCTGTTGCTGGGCAACATGGACTTTCAACTCCCTCCAAAGATTTTATATGGGGTTGAGATCTGGAGACTGGCTAGGCCACTGCAGGACCTTGAAATGCTTCTTACGAAGCCACTCCTTCGTTGCCCGGGCGGTGTGTTTGGGATCATTGTCATACTGAAAGACCCAGCCACGTTTCAGCTTCTATGCCCTTGCTGATGGAAGGAGGTTTTCACTCAAAATCTCACGATACATGGCCCCATTCATTCTTTCCTTTACACGGATCAGTCGTCCTGGTCCCTTTGCAGAAAAACATCCCCAAAGCATGATGTTTCCACCCCCATGCTTCACAGTAGGTATGGTGTTCTTTGGATGCAACTCAGCATTCTTTGTCCTCCAAAGTTATATTTTGGTTTCATCTGACCATATGACATTCTCCCAATCTTCTTCTGGATCATCCAAATGCTCTCTAGCAAACTTCAGATGGGCCTGGACATGTACTGGCTTAAGCAGGAGGACACGTCTGGCACTGCAGGATTTGAGTCCCTGGCGGCGTAGTGTGTTACTGATTGTAGGCTTTGTTACTTTGGTCCCAGCTCTCTGCAGGTCATTCACTAGGTCCCCCCGTGTGGTTCTGGGATTTTTGCTCACCGTTCTTGTGATCATTTTGACTCCACGGGATGAGATCTTGCGTGGAGCCCCAGATCGAGGGAGATTATCAGTGGTCTTGTATGTCTTCCATTTCCTAATAATTGCTCCCACAGTTGATTTCTTCAAACCAAGCTGCTTACCTATTACAGATGCACTCTTCCCAGCCTGGTGCAGGTCTACAATTTTGTTTCTGGTGTCCTTTGACAGCTCTTTGGTCTTGGCCATAGTGGAGTTTGGAGTGTGACTGTTTGAGGTTGTGGACAGGTGTCTTTTATACTGATAACAAGTTCAAACAGGTGCCATTAATACAGGTAACGAGTGGAGGACAGAGGAGCCTCTTAAAGAAGAAGTTACAGGTCTGTGAGAGCCAGAAATCTTGCTTGTTTGTAGGTGACCAAATACTTATTTTCCACCATAATTTGCAAATAAATTCATTAAAAATCCTACAATGTGATTTTCTGGAAAAAAAATTCTCATTTTGTCTGTCATAGTTGAAGTGTACCTATGATGAAAATTACAGGCCTCTCTCAGCTTTTTAAGTGGGAGAACTTGCACAATTGGTGGCTGACTAAATACTTTTTTCCCCCACTGTATGTGGGGGTTTGATTTCGAAGATAAGCAACTTGGTGCATCAATGAAAATAGGTGGCTTGGGGGGAGGAACATGGCTTGGAACGCTCTCTGGAAGCTACAGGGGTAGTTCGGCTGAGAGGGTAGAGGGGAAGGCTAGTGTTTCCCACGCCTCAGGTTTCCCTGGTCAAAACCAGAAGGGCACAAAGAGACATCTATCTAACACTGAGGCAGAGCGGCCAGTCTTAGTAACCATAGCCAACCTGCTGAATGCAGACTCCGAGTCTGTGTCTATCTGGCCTCTCTGCCAAGACATAGGACTTACATTAGGCTTGCCATTGGGCACTTCGAAGCGGCTGTGTGTGGAGTACATTTGGATGTCTGCCCCGTGGTTGATCTGGTTATATGGGCTGAAACTTCCATATCTCTGCCGACAGCACAACCACACTAGCTGAAGGTCAAGAAAAGACAAGAATCATAGTACTTTTAAAATGGCATCCTTAGCATGACATACTGTAACTGTTATAGCAGGGTTGTGGCTGTTTCTGAGAAATTGGAGGTCTACAATGCATTTAAGGATAAACAGTGTGCATCTGTGTGTCTGTTTGTTTTTGTACTCACCAGCAGTATTAGGAGAATAAGGAGGATTAACAAGGTCAGGGCAGCCAGTATCAATAGAGTGATCCCCCATTCTGGGACTCCCTCTCCGCCCACAGCAACTACAGCTGCAGCATTCTCTGTGGTCTTATGTGTCGCCTCCGTATTCTCTGTGTTCTTATGACTGGTCGTTTGGCCCGTGGCAGCCTGATGCCTGCTTGTTGCTCTCTCAGTAGGGGCAACTGGGGGGTTAGATTGGCCCGAGGTAGTTGTTAATGGAGAGGTTTTACGGAAGACTGTCGTGCTACTGGTCTGGGGAGGATTTTTAGGGGTAATAGGGGTGGTTGTGTTGCTAATTGTATGGTTATGGTCTCCAGGAATATGGGTGCTTACGTTGCTAATTGCTATGTTATGGTCCCCAGGACTAGGGCTGGTTATGTTGCTAATTGTAATGTTGTGGTCTTCAGGAGCAGGGGTGGTTATGTTGCTAATTGTAGTGTTATGTTCTTCAGGAATATGAGTGGTAATACTGCTAATTGTATTGTTATGGTCTTCAGGAATATGAGTGGTAATGTTGCTAATTGTAGAGTTATGTTCTTCAGGAATATGAGTGGTAATGTTGCTAGTTGTAGTGTTTTGGTCTTCAGGAATATGAGTGGTAATGTTGCTAATTGTAGAGTTATGTTCTTCAGGAATATGAGTGGTAATGTTGCTAGTTGTAGTGTTTTGGTCTTCAGGAATATGAGTAGTAATGTTGCTAATTGTAGAGTTATGTTCTTCAGGAATATGAGTAGTAATGTTGCTAATTGTACTGTTATGGTCTTCAGGAATATGAGTAGTAATGTTGCTAATTGTAGAGTTATGTTCTTCAGGAATATGAGTAGTAATGCTGCTAATTGTACTGTTATGGTCTTCAGGAATATGAGTGGTAATGCTGCTAATTGTACTGTTTTGGTCAGGACTAGTGGTGGTGGTTGTGAGGGTATGACTACTTGTGATACTAATTGTTGCAAGACTGGTGATGTTGCCAGATGAAATCATTGCTGTAGATGCAGTTCCATCCCCGACCCTTCCTGAACGGCTAGCCGTACTAACTAAGGCAGCTGTAGTAGTCGTTGCTGCAGGGGTATTTGTGGTAGATGGGGGTGAGGAAGTTACGGTTGCTGTTGTACGTGCTACAAGAGGTAGTGTGGCTTTTATTGGAAGTTGACCTAAGGAATAAAGAACATATTTATATTTGCTTTATTTTTACTAATAACAGTTTAAGCTATTTACAAAACCGTTTTTTTAACATCCAAATGAACCAGGCTGCTACACAGCAGAAGTAGATGAGGTTGCCATCTTCTTTACCTTCAGTATAGGTGAGGTCCAGGTCAAGGGTTTTGGATTTATTTGATTGGATATGAGTGGAAAGTAGACCTTTAACCAAAGTTGGAATGATCATGAATGTAGTCCCAAACATTAATGTCGAGTTTGCAATGACTGATCCATTACTGCAAGAGTGAGACCAGTTGTCAAAAACAATTATAACGTAGAATTGTCAATGTCCTTAAGAATGCTATTTTTTTTCAATGGCAGAATTTTAAATTCAGCATTAGAGCTCACCTGAAGATTATATCAAATACACCCATATATTTGTCAGACTCTGGCAAAGCGCTGTGGACGTCATCCATCTGAAAAAGAAAGACACAGCAATCAGAGGAGCACTTTAGTATTATCCTACAAGGCATGTCTGCACACCTTTACTTGTTTTAATATTGAGGATATTGTAACAGGTTGTAAGGGAGGTATCTATAGTATCCTTGTCTATGGTGTAGTGGAGTGGGTCAACTGGAGTGTGAGCTAGTAGCGATGGCTCGTTTTTGCTGTTTACTGTTAAAACAGTGCTCACTGCTAGGTGATGGAGAGCGGATGATGTTGGTGACATAGAAATTAAATGAATAGAACAGCCTTGGGAACATCTAACCCTGGCAATTTGAGAGGTAAACTCATTGGTACACTCGCAATGGTTGCTTGGTATAAATGCAGTAAAAAAGTCAATGGAACTTGACCAAAACAATGGAAATGCCATGGAAATGTGTGGGGGAAAAATGCCGTGGGGGAAAGATCCCGAAGCTCACCAGCAAAATGTGCCTACATATATAGGCTATTGTCTATGTGTGTATTATGCTTGTATAGATGTCAACCCCAATACATTTTCATGTCATCATCACCAATCAACTGCATTACAGTTAAAAGCGACTTTGACGTCTACCACTGATTGTATGCTAGCTATGCTACCGGCTTATACGGACAAGAGTTAGCACTTAGAAGTCACTTCTTCTAAGCCTGAAAGGGACTACTTCTAAATGTTATGCAGCGAAAACAGTCAAATATATCAAAATTAGACTTTAGTAACCACATTGTGGGCCTGTTAATATACATCAATCATGACGTATTTGACGAATATCCACTTTGTTAGATCATATCTGTTGAATGTGCGCCAATCCAGTGTCATTCTTCTATACCCCACGATCTGTGTTCCCTTGACTTTTTTACCGCATATATTGTGATGCAATAATTTCCATAGAAATGTTCATTCAAATGATGTTAAGTAATGTGGCTCATGCAATATAATGTATTTTTTTAATTTCAGTTGAGTTAAATCAACAAATCACAGCATATATTGATGGGTACACTTCCTGCTTTTACTTCCTGCTGTAAGGGCTGTCGTTCTCCTCTTCCTCGGACGAGGAGAGGAGGATCATCAGACCAAAATGCAGCATTAGGGAAATAAGCCATCTCTTTATTTGAAAACGATGATGGCAACACGAAAAAACAAAACACTTTCAAAAATACAAAACAAGAAAACGAAGTAGACGAAACCTGAACATAAACTTACATAACTAAACGTAACACTTACGGACAGGAAACAGACTACATCAAAATAAACGAACGAACAACCGAACAGTCCCGTATGGTGCAAAACATAACACAGATACGGAAGACAATCACCCACAAACAAACAGTGAGAACACCCTACCTAAATATGACTCTCAATTAGAGGAAAACCTAAAACACCTGCTTCTAATTAAGAGCCATACCAGGCAACCCAAAACCAACATAGAAACAGAAAACATAGACTGCCCACCCAAAACACACGCCCTGACCATAAACACATACAAAAACAACATAAAACAGGTCAGGACCGTTACAGAACCCCCCCCTCAAGGTGCGAACGCCGGGCGCACCAGCACAAAGTCCAGGGGAGGGTCTGGGTGGGCAGTTGACCACGGTGGTGGCTCCGGCTCTGGACGCTGTCCCCACACCACCATAGTCACTCCCCGCTTCTGTCTTCCCCTCCCAATGACCACCCTAAAACTAACATCCCCTAAATGAACGGCCAGCACCGGGACAAGGGGCAGCACCGGGACAAGGGGCAGCACCGGGACAAGGGGCAGCACCGGGACAAGGGGCAGCACCGGGACAAGGGGCAGCACCGGGACAAGGGGCAGCACCGGGACAAGGGGCAGCACCGGGACAAGGGGCAGCACCGGGACAAGGGGCAGGTCCCGGCTGAGGGACTCTGGCAGGTCCCGGCTGAGGGACTCTGGCAGGTCCCGGCTGAGGGACTCTGGCAGGTCCCGGCTGAGGGACTCTGGCAGGTCCCGGCTGAGGGACTCTGGCAGGCCCCGGCTGAGGGACTCTGGCAGGCCCCGGCTGAGGGACTGGCAGGCCCCGGCTGAGGGACTCTGGCAGGCCCCGGCTGGACGGCTCTGGCAGGTCATGGCTGGACGGCTCTGGCAGGTCATGGCAGGACGGCTCTGGCAGGTCATGGCAGGACGGCTCTGGCTGGTCATGGCAGGACGGCTCTGGCTGGTCATGGCAGGACGGCTCTGGCTGGTCATGGCAGGACGGCTCTGTAGGGAGGAGAAGGAGAGACAGCCTGGTGCGTGGTCTAGGCACTGGCTGCGCTGGAGAGGAGGAAACAGCTGGAGAGAGAACCCGGAGAGACAGCCTGGTACGGGGGGCTGCCACCGGAGGACTGGTACATGGAGGTGGCACCGGGTCTACCGGACCGTGAAGGAGGACACGTGCTCTTGAGCACCGAGCCTGCCCAACCTTACCAGGTTGAATGGTGCCCGTAGCCCTGCCAGTGCGGCGAGGTGGAATAGCCCGCACTGGGCTATACTGGCAAACCGGGGAAACCACTCGTAAGGCTGGTGCCATGTATGCCGGCCCGAGGAGACGCACTGGTGGCCAGATGCGTTGGGCCGGCTTCATGACATCCAGCTCGATGCCCAACTTAGCCCTCCCAGTGCGGCAAGGTGGAATAGCCCGCACTGGGCTAAGCACGCGTACTGGGGACACCGTGCGCTTTACCGCATAACACGGTGTCTTACCAGTACGACGCCTTCTACCTCCACGGTAAGCACGGGGAGTTGGCTCGGGTATCCTACCCGGCTTTGCCACACTCCTCGTGTGCCCCCCCCAAGAAATTTTTGGGTCTGACTCACGGGCTCCCAACCGCGTCGCCGCGCTGCCTCCTCATACCAGCGCCTCTCAGCCTTCGCTGCTTCCAACTCCTCCTTGGGACGGCGATATTCCCCTGGCTGAGCCCAAGGTCCTCTACCATCCAGGATCTCCTCCCAAGTCCAGGAGTCCTTATTGCTCTGTTGAGCACTCCCTTGCCGCTTGGTCCTAGTTTGGTGGGTGATTCTGTAAGGGCTGTCGTTCTCCTCTTCCTCGGACGAGGAGAGGAGAGAAGGATCATCAGACCAAAATGCAGCATTAGGGAAATAAGCCATCTCTTTATTTGAAAACGATGATGGCAACACGAAAAAACAAAACACTTTCAAAAATACAAAACAAGAAAACGAAGTAGACGAAACCTGAACATAAACTTACATAACTAAACGTAACACTTACGGACAGGAAACAGACTACATCAAAATAAACGAACGAACAACCGAACAGTCCCGTATGGTGCAAACCATAACACAGATACGGAAGACAATCACCCACAAACAAACAGTGAGAACACCCTACCTAAATATGACTCTCAATTAGAGGAAAACCTAAAACACCTGCCTCTAATTAAGAGCCATACCAGGCAACCCAAAACCAACATAGAAACAGAAAACATAGACTGCCCACCCAAAACACACGCCCTGACCATAAACACATACAAAAACAACATAAAATAGGTCAGGACCGTTACACCTGCTTTTCTCCAATGGGTACACTTGCAATGGCCGCCAGTCCACCCATTTACCACAATTGACTTGAATGGGGACGCCCGTTCTATTAATTATATTTCTATGGTGGGTGACTTGTTTTGGCAAGCATGAAGTATCTGCAGGACAAAGAGTTATTTTGTGGGTATAGACTGAGTGATGAGTTGAAGCTCTATGGACAGACTTGAGCAGTAAAAAAACACAGACTCTTACCATCTGTTCCACCTGTTTCCTCAGCTGTTTGTACTCCTTAGAGCTTTGATTATTGAGTGACTCAGTGTAAATCTGGTTGGTGATTCTGACGCATAAATAGTATGCGGACAGCGTAGCTGGGGTGGTCTTGTCACTGCTGCTGGGTGTTGCCCTCCGTAAACGGGCAACAGGCACAACATCAGCAAAGAAAAGGAGTGCTGTACAGGAGAATGGGAAACAAGCCGAAATTCGGGAATTAGCAGAAATACTGTTGCACAGCCATCTAATAAATTACTGCCATTACCCTTAGAGACTGACTAATTGAAGTGCCAATTACAGCCAATAAAGGTAGCCTTGTACTGTGGAAATGATTATCTGTAAACAGACACTTTGAGTTGAAAGGGGGATCACCATCTGTGATCTCAATCACTGCAATAATGCATTATTTGGACTAATTTAATCCAAAACAAAGTTTGCAAATGTGTTTTCTCTGTGCAGGAAATAAGTTGTTTTGTCTTATCCCAATATTTGATTGAGTGGGGTTGATTGTAAATCCATAATACTATTCTGCTACTGCATAACCCTGAAGACATTTTATACATTATGACAGATTATGATAGATGTTTTGCTAAGATTTAAAAATCTTCTCAGTGTGGGTTTTAACTCCAGTATATTGGCATCACTTGAGGCACCTGAGGAAGCAACTTAAAATTAAAAAAAATGTCATCAAGAAGGCTCCAGAGCAGCCAGGGACAAGAGAATCATGAAGAAGTGTTATTCTGGTTGTGTGCTGATAAGGTTTGACTCTCCGTAAACCACAAAGTATGATTTACTTAGATACAGGTTACTGACAAATTAAAGGAAACACCAACATAAAGTGTCTTAATTGGGTTTTGGGCACCACGAGCCAGAACAAGTGTAGGTGTTTAAGAAGTGTAGGTTACAGTACAACACAGTCCAATGCTTCCCATGCAACAGTGGTTCCCAACCTTTTTCGGTTACTGTTTCACCAACAGAATTTTGCTCTGCCCGGATTACCCCTGAAGTACCCCCCCATGTGCATTTTACCAGTAGGCCTATGGTCTCATGAGTCTTCTCAAGTACCCTCTGTGGATAGGCCAAGTACCTCCAGGGGTCTTAGTACCCCTGGTTGGGAATCACTGCCCTACAACAGAAGTCTTTAAAGAAATGTAATGTGTAAATGTGTTATAGGCTACATATTTTAGTATAATCAATCAATTAAGATGCATGGAAGAGTAGATAGATACATAGATAGATACATAGATAGATATGTTTTCTGCCATACCTGAAACAGCCAAAGTAAGAATAATCCCAAATTTGATTGGTCTTTTCTCCATGATGTATCAAACAGGTACACTAACGTTTTTAAAAGAAAAAACAAATACACACAGTGGATGTTGGGAATTAACCTGGTTGCTTTCTTGATGAGAAACTATTTCTGTCTGAAAGAAACGGTTATTTTATCATCCAGATAATTGTGCAGGTAGAACAGGTGTATGGAGCGGGGCGGACCCTAGAATATGAGTGTGCACGTTGGAAGAGAACGTAAATATAGATATTCGTGGTGTATGACGCCAACCAGTGGCCAGAAAGATTTATCGGAGTATCGGAGTATCAGTTTCACCTTGATGCTGTAAACCTTTGAGAAGCAAGGCACAAAAAATGCATGAGGCAAAATCAACAGCCTGACACAGCCACTATTTAGTAAACTGAGGGAAACTACTCTCAAATTCATAAATGGAGCAATGGCAAGGACTGACAGCCAATGAGGTCGACATGATGTTTGCAAAGACTAAAATAACAACAAAAACATAAACCACCCTTTGATTTTGATAAACGATAGGATTAGTCTTGTACTAAAAGTTGTACTAAAATCATTTATATCTTTCCAGAATAAATGGGTGTGTATCATTCATTGAAATTGATATTGAACAACAGGAAACCCTTACAAAAAAATATTTCCGTTTTGAAACTGCAGTCGACTGTGGTATTTTGGACGCAGTGATTGCAGAATATCTACACAGCAAAATTACTGCAGTAAAAAAAAGTTTTTATTTTGGACCCAGTATTTGCAGCATACTACAGTTATACTGCACTCTAACTGCAGTCTGACTGACTTTCGTAAGGAAGATTGTGCACGCCATTCACAATTCCCCTCATCCGTATGTGGAACCCTTGTCTTCTACTCAGAAAACAGATGACTGCGGTATCTGAATTAAGGACATGCAGTGGTTAGCCTACTGACTGTTCTATTTTTCCAGAAACACAAGCGAGAATGCAATTGAAACAACTACGCAACGTAAACTAGCTGGTTAAGCTTGCCTACAACCTGCAACAATGAGACCTTTTCTCCCTGATAACAGTAATCAAATACACATTGTGACACAACTTTCTTTCTCCCTATCCCCCTCAATCCCACCCCCTCTCTCTCTCGCGCACACCCTCTCTCCTATAGATGGGACATATATAAAGGTCAGGGAACAAGATGTGACGTAGTTGGGGACATGTAGGCTACAGTTCTGTGTACTGGGATGTCAGGGTATCGAAACATTGAGGACAGGGAGGTGACTTATAATACAAACACTGCCAAGTGGATTAACCTTCTTTGTACTTCTTGGCACATTCGCCACTCACGTTGTTCTGCCACCCTATTTCACAACAACATTGATGTAAAAAGTGTAATCCTGCTTGCAATCCTGAGGCTTTGAAAGTAAACCTGGATTCTTGAACAGAAATATGGGGTAATATATTACAACTGTTTTCACTTGTGTGAGGAAAATTCCATTGATTTAAAAAAAATAAAAGTGTGTGTATGATACCCCAGGCTGTAGAACAGCGACATTATTCATGCATCACGTTGAAGCACATTTTAAGCCATGTGATGACTTGAGTCAGTGCTGCTCTGTTGTCTGCAATGATGGAGGAGTGGTGTGAGTTGGTGACCTATTTCGGTACATAGATATTCCGCACTCTTTGGCAATCTCAGCAGTTTGGCACTTGATATGTGTGCTACAACTCCACCATCATTACTGAGTGACAACACCTCACCCTAAAGATGTGTTCAAGTTGGATGCAGGTGACATTTCTCCTTGCACACTTGATTGTTGGTAAGATTATTGAAATGCACAACATCTACTATTGTTGTATATGACTGTACATTAAATATCAAGTTGCAGATGATTTAGTCTCTATAGTCAGACTTTTAACTATGTGTATGCTCTCCCACAGCAGGAGGAGTGGTATACCAGTACCCGGGGTCACTAACAGTGGCAGAGGGTACCAATGTGACATTTCACTGTGACATCAGTGAAATGGGAGGGGAATGCTCTCATATTGTATGGGTGCAAGTGGGACCTATGAGAAAGCTCACACTCTGGCCTCAAAAAACCTACAGTGTCCACACCAACAAGGCCTGCCTCCTGAACATCATCAATGCCAACAGGACAAGTGTGGGCATCTTCTACTGTGCTCTGCTTAATGGTGCCATGCTGAACATGGGCAATGGGAGTGTGCTGGAAGTCTCTGGTAAGATCAGATGCTTCTCCATGGTTTATATTAGTGTTCATATTTTCTAGTCCTGGGAGGTATACATTTGGTAGTTATGCCATGTCATGTATGTAATGTCTTCTCTCTTCCAGACCCTATCACCTCTGACGCTACTCTGGAGGTCCTGGTACCTGTGGACTGGCAGGAGGTCCCCTCATCCCCAGTCCCACTCATGTGCCTGGTGTCTGGACTGGATCCCAGTCAGGCCAGGGTGTACTGGGAGGTGGAGGGGAAGGTTCAGTCCTCAGAGCGTTTACCTGAGGTTCTGTCAGAGAAGCCAGCCAGTGTCAGAGTCCAGCTCTCTGTACCTGGCCATACCTGGGCTGAAGGTGAAGAGATCACCTGTGTTATGGAGAGTACCAGTGGGGTGAAGATGAACAAGACAGTCAGCAGGATGGGTAAGAGAGATCGCCCCAGGGCTATGGGTTCATTTGTTTAGAGTGTCTCTTTGTATAAGTTTAAAATGATGTAGAACTCTTATGTGTCAAAACAAATTGTGCATTTTTAGGAATGGAGCGGTCCAGACAGGGAATGTTTCTGGCCATCTCTTTGGGCGGCATGTGTATCCTTCTTTCTATTGTGGTGATGATCATCACCTTGTATGTCTGCAGACTGAGACACGACCATCGTAAGTACTGTTTGTATTTGATTAGTTATTCATGATTGATGACTTTTCTACATCTATAGCAGCAGTATATTATATAGGCTATCAACAGTATCTTTAACATATTGTATCATAATATTTCCAAAGGAAAGAAACACAACCAGGACGGAGCACAGGTAAAAAAACTTTTTAAATAAATGTTTGTGTATTATACTATTCTAAGTATTATTTTTGTGAGATTATACTATCACTACGTTTTCTACTATTACTATTTCTAATGATGATGGTGGTGTTTTCTTGTCATTCAGGGTCTGACTGAGGTGCAGTATGCCAGTTTAAAGTTTGGAGCTGGTCGTGGGAGACCCTTACCTATGTTACGGATGTGAAATGGCTAGCTAGTTAGCGGGTACGCTCTACAAGCGTTTCAATCAGTTACGTCACTTGCTCTGAAACCTAGAAGTAATGTTGCCCCTTGCTATGCAAGGGCCGTGGCTTTTGTGGAGCGATGGGTAACGACGCTTCGTGGGTGTCAGTTGTTGATGTGTGCAGAGGGTCCCTGGTTCGCGCCCGTGTCGGTGCGAGGGGACGGTTTAAAGTTATACTGTTACACCTACAGCCGCAGCTAAAACAGACAATATAAGTAGGCTAAAGCTGCCCTAGTAAGACCTTACATGTGAATTACATTTTCTACAAAAACATAAAAGAAGTGCTTATTCATTCAGGGTCATCGGTTTGTCAAAATGCTCCTGTGCTTTCTTGCTTATGTTTTCTGACCTACTTATTTGAGTCAATGATGTAAGGATTTTTGCCTTTAGAATAAGGAACTAATGTAGTCAGATTGTGTAGTCATTTTACAAGCTTTGTGATTAAAAATCATTTGTCTTGTTGAAATAATAGCCGAATGTAAATTACATTAAAGACAAATACAAGTTTAATTTATGGAGTGACCTAATTTCTCTAGTCATATGCTGATTAGATTTTTGTGATAATAGTCAGCAATAAAAATGGGTCTCAGATGGAATCTTTTTCATCTCCAACATAAATGTTGTTGCAACATACTTGCTCAGCCAGTACAACAGCACAGCTCCATTTGATGGTAAGCATTTTTGTCCAAATGCTCTGCCTCTTAGTATTTAAAAATATCTCACAAGTTAGGTGCGTTCTATAACTTAAATGATGGAGCATCTTTCATCTCTGTGATGTTGCACCAAACCCACAGATTTACATCATTTTAGCAGACGGTCTTACCCAAACACAAGCTATTTGAGAGTGGAAATAATTGATGTATTATCTATTTATTTATTTAACTAGGCAAGTCAGTTAAGAACAAATTCTTGTTTACAATTACAGTGGGTTAATTGCCTTGTTCAGGGGCAAAACGACAGATTTTTACCTTGTCAGCTTGGGGATTTGATCTAGCAACCTTTCGGTTACTGGCCCAACACTATAACCACTAGGCTACCTGCCGCCCCAACCTATACAGTATTCATATTCTGTATTATTAGTTTATGGTTCCCATACACACAGGCAATACAATCAATAATTGTATTGTAGGCTGTACCAGTTTCCTTCACTTGACACATCATTATGTTGCAGTCACTGTCCACCAGAAGGTAGTAAAGAGGTGTAACTTAGTTTCTGTTTAAATGCTCCCTGAGTAAGCAGAGGCCATTCAACCCTCCAGGTGCCATAGCAGTCCATAAACCACAAACCTGGACATTTTAACTGCCATTGTAAAACATTGGAGTTTTAGAAACTGACCAGTATATAGACTGCTCTAAAATACTTTATCTAAGTCCCCCTTTTCTCTTCAAAAGATCAACCAGCTGCTTTCACATTAGACTTTCTTAAAGTAATGTCAGATTGAGGGGTATGCAGTTGTGTTATCTATAAAATAAGTGTTCACACTGAGCATATATGTAGACTGTTTGATAATCAGTGTATAGGATCATGGGAGGAAAATTGAGGGGAATTGGGGAGAGGAGTTAACATTTCTCAATGTGTGCAGGGACTAGATGTGGAACCATTGTAAGGAAGGAAGGAATGGTGATATTTGGCTCCTGCCCCCTTCCCCCCGTCTTGATAGGAATGCGTGAACTCCTTTCCTCCTGCTCGGTTTGATGATGTCATGGCTTGTGCATGTCCCTTTGGCACGGGCTCTGCCAGCTGCTGAGCTGAGTTTGTTGCAAAACAGACACAGCATGATTTTCATGTTTAAGAGCTCCGTCGGGTGGGTTAAAACATTGCCTTTAGGTGGATCATCTTCCCTGTCTTCTCCTTCTATCAATGTTTACATTGTAGGTAGTAGACCTGTTGACATTAATCTTGAGTGAGTGAAAGAAAGTAAAACAGAAGCATTTGATATAGATTATACAGTAGTTTCATTCATTCATATTTTATATTCTGCCCTATGGATAGACAGGTTGAGTTCAAAGTTCTTGTTACAGTACCACTCTTAAGAACATATAGAGGTATGAATTATCCCTTGCGTGAGTTTCTTTCATTATCCACAGATATCAAAAGTACAAAAGCCTCTTTAACTGTTAAAGTGAAATATTCCAGCATTAATCTTCCTCAAACACATTAAAAAGCCATGTATTGGTTTAGAAGAAAAAATACACTATCCTTATTCAGAACATCTGCTAAATCTATTCTGACATAGACACTGGAAACATTTTCCAGGTCAAAGTCCTGCTCCAAATATTTGGAAAAGACAGTCCGGAGAGTTGACCACAGTTTGTTGGACCAATTTGACCACTGTTTATAGAATACTTACAACATTCTGATAAATATTGCACCACAAAAACATAGGGGGAGCACATATGTTGAATTATATTTCTAATGGCAAATGTTGTTCAAAGTTCCATTGTAATAGACAGAATATTGTTAATCAGACATGATTTTGATATCAAAGGACTCTATCAATGGGCCGGGGTGGCTAGTTTCAAAAACGTCTAGACAGAACGTTCTTGAAGTACGGAGTCGAGACAATAAATGTAAACGTTGTCAGTGGCAACGAGAGGTATCACTTCCGAGTGAAAGGTCGTTCAATTATTTCAAGATGGCAGTCCCCTCGCATATGGCAACCTCTGAGCTGTACTGCTGGGAAGGCGATTGGGGTTTACCATCTGTCGACACTGAGTGTTTAATTGTATTGGTAAGATATCTATTATGATGTAATTCCAGAAATATCAACATTGCAAGATAGCACAGCTTGGCTGCCTTCATATTCAGTTGCAAGCTAATGTCAATGTTCATGACGTTGGCTTGAACATCACATCCCTTACTGACATGGCTATCTATTAGTTGTCTAGCTATTTGTCGTAAACATTTCACCGTAACAGTAAGTATATTTACATGATAGTTAACGTTATATGGGCTGCTACCATGTAATTACACTGCAAGGTGAACATTGTTACATTAGTATCTACGACTGGCTATCTGGCTAACTTATACCAGTTATCAATTGTCGCTATCGACCCGTTATTGTAGCGGCGTCTTATGTAAGAAAAGGTTATTAACTAACTTAGCTAGCTAACGGCAGCTAACTAGCAACAACAGCAGCATGCACTGGCAATTTGCAAATAAATCTCACAAGAATGTAGATAGTCGAATGTACCTCGCTAACTAAATCAATGAAAACAAGCAGGTGTAGGTAAACAGCTGTAAGTACAGACTCTACCTGCCTGTGTGTGTGTGTCTCAGTGAAGGCTCCTCAGAGGAGGAAGGGGAGGACCATCCTACTCAGTGAATTTAAGAAAAATACAAATAGTGAAACATATATAAAGTTATCATTTTTAGATGATAAAACTATACTAAATATATTCACGTCACCAAATGACTGATTAAAACAGTGTTTTGCAATGAAGTTCTACAGTAGCCTTAACGGCACCCTATAGGGTAGCACCATGGTGTAGCCAAAGGACAGCTATTTTCCGTCCTCCTTTGGGTACATTGACTTCAATTTAAACCTTGGAGTCTCATGGTTCTCACTCATAGACTTACACAGTAATTATAATGACTTCCGGAGGACGTTCTCCAACCTATCAGACCTCTTGCAGCATAAACTGACATGTCCATCCAATCGAAGGATCAGAGAATTAATCTAGTACCGTAAGCATACGCTACAGCTAGCTAGCACTGCAGTGTATAACATTTGTTGAGTAGTTGACTCAGAGAGAAAGACAATAGTTTAACAGTTTTTTAGAAAAAAAAATATTCAAAAATTAAGGAGAAGTAGCATAGTGAGCGAGGGGGAGCTAGCTATGTTTTTTTTTAGTTAGTTTACCTTTCACTTACTTAGCTAGCTAGCTAATGCAGCTAATTTAGCCTACTCAACAACCTGACTCAAACAGAGAGGAATGCTATTTTTATGTTGGCTAGTTAGCTAAGGCGATCCTAGTCAAGGTAAGCTTTCGGTTGTATTAATTTATTGCCGCTGGAGCCCGTCTGTGTAACTGCTAAACTGCTTGCTGTTCACTGGACTGTGTGATTGTACACATGGATTGTATTATGGGTTTACTAACGTGTTAGTTCTAGTAGCTATGTTGACTATGACGTTAACTGATATGGTGACAACGATGTAGGCTGTGTAGCGGTTAGCCTTAGCGATTATGGTATGACGGTTTGGCTTGTAGAGTTTATTATTATTTTTATTTTTTTTGCCTGGTCACAGACAGATGTTGTGTTGTGCACTGAAGTCCACAAGTGAAGGGAAAAGTAGACAGGAGGAGACCGCGTAGATGCGGAAAATATTTATTAAACGAGCATTGCGATGCTGTATGGGGCTGCTATGAAAGTGAACTGTGTGTGCGGGTGATCAGGGGTGTATTCATTCCGACGATTTCTGTTGCAAAATGTTTCTTAAACGGAACGAAACGGGGATGGACCTACAGGAATTTGTCAAATAGAAACTGTTTGGACTAATGATTAAACCTCCGATCAGCTAGATACAGGCAAGATTGTTCCAGGCGGTATTGAATGTGTCACAGTCTGTCACCTCGAGTACTCCAATTTGTCTCTCAGCCTGTGCACCTACATTATACACTTTCATTTGTAGTCTAGGTTGTAGCAACGATGGGTATAGGGCACATTTTTGTATCATGTAGTAGCCTAAACCTATCAATGTTACATTGAGCTGGGTGAATGGAATGGTAATGACAGTCATCCAATACGCTGTAATAGAAATGGCCATGCTCATAAAAAATATAAAAAAGTCCTCCCTATTCCTAAACTGCACCGACCACCACTGGTGTGAGTATTTTTGGTTTTACTATACTTGTGGGGACAAGGAAAATGGCTATTTTAGTCTTTGTGGTTAGGGTTACAATTAGGGTTTTGGGGTTAAGGTTAGGGAAAATAGAATTTTGAATGGGAATCAATTGTTTAGAAAGGAAAGGATCTAGTCAGTTGTACATCTGAATGCATTCAACTGACCCCACAAGGAGAGTAGAACAAATGTGTGTGTGTGTTGCCGTACAATATTCTGCAACACAGCTATAATAATAGGCCTAGATTCAGAAACAATGGCATTAAAGCAACTAGCTACATGTTGTGACACCCAAAGCATCCTAATAATTATTAGGATCTGGACTGGACAGTTTATGACCTGTCATCTTGTAGGCTATCCCTAACTACTGGTGCCAAATGTTTGAACATGTGATTGATTACCTGTCAATCATGAATTATGAACATTACAATCCTAATCCATAAATTCAACATAGGAATGCAGCATAGCCTAACACATGATTAACCACACAGATCATGCAGGTGTTCGGCTACCCTCCCAACGTTATAGCCCTAAAGTTGACAAATGAGGAGGAAGTAATGAAGGAATGTGTGCAGTGTGCAATCTTGGAAGACATCTGGAGTGAAGATAAGGCTATTCTTAAGGCTATTGTCTGGTGCCTTTTGTTTTACATGTAGCACTCTATACACAGCTTTTAGGGGATATGGCTTTATTAACTAACTCCAAGCCTCTAGCTACAATGCAGCAGAGGCAACTGTAACTGGCTTTCGCTCCCCCCTCAGTTTCTTACAGGAAATTCCAGGTATGTCCATCATGGTACAGTTCTCATGGTACCCATGTATACAGTCGTGGCCAAAAGTTTTGAGAATGACACAACTATTAATTTCCACAAAGTTTGCTGCTTCAGTGTCGTTAGATATTTTTGTCAGATGTTACTATGGAATACTGAAGTATAATTACAAGCATTTCATAAGCGTCAAAGGCTTTTATTGACAATTACATGAAGTTGATGCAAAGAGTCAATATTTGCAGTGTTGGCCCTTCTTTTTCAAGACCTCTGCAATCCGCCCTGGCATGCTGTCAATTAACTTCTAGGCCACATCCTGACTGATGGCAGCCCATTCTTGCATAATCAATGCTTGGAGTTTGTCAGAATTTGTGGGGTTTTGTTTGTCCACCCGCCTCTTGAGGATTGACCACAAGTTCTCAATAGGATTAAGGTCTGGGGAGTTTCTGGAAAAGGCATTGTTCGTCACCAAACTTTTCCTGGATGGTTGGGAGAAGTTGTTCTTGGAGGATGTGTTGGTACCATTCTTTATTCATGGCTGTGTTCTTAGGGAAAATTGTGAGTGAGCCCACTCCCTTGTCTGAGAAGCAACCCCACACATGAATGGTCTCAGGATGCTTTACTGTTGGCATGACACAGGACTGATAGTAGCGCTCACCTTGTCTTCTCCGGACAAGCTTTTTTCAGTTCATTTGCATGGCAATGAGGGACTTTGCAATTAATTGCAATTCATCTGATCACTCTTCATAACATTCTGGAATATATGCAAATTTACATCATCCAAACTGAGGCAGCAGACTTTGTGAAAATTTATATTTGTGTCATTCTCAACTTTTGGCCACGACTGTACAAACCCCAAAGATTGTGTTGTATGTATCTGACTGGAAGCAGTGTTTTTGATTTAGCTGAACATTCCTACAATGTAAAACCT
Source organism: Salvelinus fontinalis (assembly GCF_029448725.1). Classification (NCBI taxonomy): domain Eukaryota; kingdom Metazoa; phylum Chordata; class Actinopteri; order Salmoniformes; family Salmonidae; genus Salvelinus; species Salvelinus fontinalis. Next base: position 30,102,962 of record NC_074670.1, on the reverse strand, counting down.
AATAATGTTCCATTTGGTTTTCTCTTAATACAAGGCCACCCAAAACATCTAATGTATTACTGTAAACCACAATATTTCCATTGTGCATGTTCAGTTAAATGACTGATGTGTTCACAAGCCACATATGACAGCTTATATTACCTTGCAGGCTTGATTAAACCAGATTTGAGCATCATAAACTACATTTTCCTTCCTGGCAAATTTTCAGACATTAAACCATTTTTTTAAAATGTTTGTATTTTGGACCCACATCTTACTGGATGGAACAAGATGTCAAATGTGGGTCTGGAAAGTGACTTTCCTCCCCTGATATTTTTTTTGGTGGTTGGAAAATGCACATCTTGCTTGCTTTTAGTTTGTGTCTCAGTGTGGTGGAAACCACAAAGTGGCTACTGAACTGGAGCCATGTTAGTGACACATCATACTCTTGGACAAACTCTTGTCTGGAAATTAGCAATTTCATTCAGAGTTTTCCAGGATGCCCCCTGGGTTTTCACTGCAACTGGGTAGATTTGTGTCTGATGATGTGTCACATTCACAGAGCTCATTCTTTCCATTAGTGAACTGGCAAAATGTCACTGCATTTAGGCTAGAGGTCTGTACATTCCACCTATTAGGAAATTGCAAAAGTGAATAAGAGAATCTGGAAGGTTTCTTTAAAAATGTTTATTTTTTTGTTATTTAAAAATGACAGCATTAGCATATCTATTTGATGGTTACTGCTGGATTAGCTTATGTTTATAGCGTACGTTATTGCCAATGGCTAGTCTAATTATCATAGTAAGCATAGTTAATTAGAACATCATGTAAGAGATTGATGTTTAGTTAGTAACAGACTGATCCTGAGACTCAGATTTTTCACTTTAAAATATAGGTCAAACAAAAACAATGATTGTAAAGTTAAACAAACCATACAACTCTATGCATAGGGTCTACTTTTAACGATACAAAAACACATTCACTTGAAGAACAGTGCAGATGCAAAGTTTGGCATACATTTTAAAGTGAAAAATCAGAATCTCAGCATCACTCTTTTAGTGTGAAATTGCCCTTAGCCTAACCCTAGTCTAGTGATACCCATCCACTGGTAGCCCTCTTATTTGTTAAACACATTCAGTAGTAGCCTATGTTTTTCTACTACAGGCAAGTGGCATTCATACTACTACAGGCAAGTGGCATTCATATCCAGAAAAGCAGTGTCTCTCTTTACATTCCTCAGATGAGAAGTGTGTTGCTCTGTTTTATTAAGCAATGATGGGAAAAAAATGATTGGCAGTGCAATGTAGGCTAGCACTCAATTACGTGCACCTGTTTGTAGTCTCTTATGCAGAGGAGAGTACGGTGGGGTCTGAATACTTATGTAAATAAGGTATTTCTTTTTTTAAATTAATACATTTGCAAACATTTCTAAAGACCTGTATTCACTTTGTCATTATTGGGCGTTGTGTGTAGATTTATTTTATCCACTTTAGAATAAGGCTGTAATGTAACAAAATGTGGAAAAAGTGAAGGGGTCTGAATACTTTCCCAAATGCACTGTATAGTATATACACTGAGTGTACAAAACATTAAAAATACCTTCCTAATATTGAGTTTCAGCCCTTTTGCCCTCAGAACAGTCTCAATTTGTCTGGGCATGGACTACAAGGTGTCAAGTGTTCCATAGGGATGCTGGCACATGTTGACTCCAATGCTTCCTACAGTTGTCAAGTTGGCTGGATGTCCTTTGGGTTGGGGACCACTCTTGATACATTGGAAACGGTTATGTGAAAAACCCAGCAGCGTTGCAGTTCATGACGCTCTCAAACCGGTGAGCCTGGCACCTACTACCATACCCCATTCAAAGGCACTTAAATCTTTTGTCTTGCCCATTCACCCTCTGAATGGCACACATACACAATTCATGTCTCAAGGCTTAAAAATCATTATTTCACTAATCTCCTCCACTTCACTGATTTTAAATTGGATTTAACAGGTGACATCAATAAGGGATCGTAGCTTTCACCTGGATTCACCTGGTCAGTCTGTCATGGAAAGAGCAGGTGTTCCTTATGTTTTGTGTGTGTGTGTTATGGTATGCAGTATGCACAATAATTCATTCTAGTAAGGCCTTCACCTAGGCTACATATCTGTATAGGCCTACCAATATATTAGTTATGTGTTTTAGACCTGTAGGGTAGGTATGAATTTTATTTTCAGTCTAGCTAGTCTTCGGGTTTACAACCAAAGATAAAAAGTTGAGGAATTTCCTAATAAAGTTGTAGCCATGATGTCAGCCTTTGATGTGTTTAATGACATTTTGGTTGGGTGACTTTGGTCAACTGCAGAGAGAACCTCAGCTTTTCTCCATTCCTCTCTTAACTTTCACTGGCTATTCCATTATTGAAGATCTAGTTCTGCCTTCTTGAATGAGTTTTTCTTTCAATCTGAAGTGATATCTGTCCTTCACAGTGGAGCACCAGGCCCAATGTTGATACTATTGCTGTACATTGTACAATCTAAATAAGCCACGGTCGTGTACTGTGCTTGACTTAATACAAATGTCTGCTTGTGATTGTGATATGATCAGTTTGTCATTATTGTGGGCAGACCCTAAATTACATGATTATATTTCTTCTCTGAGGTGAAAGGTATTGAATGACTGTATATAAATTATTTTATGTGTTATCGGTTTTGATGATTATAGGATACATTAAAACATTTAAGGCCATTCTTAATGCCCTGGGGCCAGCTGACAGTGGGGTTTGTAAAGTACTTGCGGACACTGTTGAAGGAATTACCTCTTCTTTTCCATGAGATTACGTCCCGTCACACCTGTCTGCAAGCACAGTCAGGTCGACCTGTTCACCTCTGCCAAACCACATTTATAGGAATGTCATTTTATGTATGGCTATCTTTCAGCCAGATACAATCATAAATGTTGCTGTGCGCATTTGCCTTGTCAATCTATAGTGCAATGTGTCTTTAGGCTACTTTGTATCAAGTCTGCTGCAATACAACAATTGCTTTGAGATCCATTGAAAGGCATATTAATGCAGTCGATTACTGTTTGCTTATTTCATTCTGGAATAGGATTTTCCTTGTGAGTGCAGGACACAGTAAGCGGAAATGAAGGACCATTCCATGAATGGTGACCTGGGCCCAGATTGACACAACCTTAAAGAAGAAATTTCTTCTTAACTGACATTTTTTCCATAACTATAGATTTATGAAGAAAGTCAAGCAAAGTTGCTATTCCTCAAAAATGTTATTGGAAATGTTCTTTCTCTATTTATTATGTTTCTTCCTTAAGCAAAAAGTTAAGAAGAAATTTGATTCTTGAAAATAAAGTTATTGATTTGTTCTTAATTCCAAGATAGCTAAACCCTTGTTCTAAACTCTGGGCAGTCTGAGAATAAGCTCATGAAAGCGATTGAACATGTTTAATTCACTCACAAACTTCATCTGAAAGTTTCTGTATGGATTATTTTAAACCAAAGAACATGTTTTAGTAACAGCAATCTCACTACGAATTATGCTAACATGATTGCCATTGCTAGCTAGATAGCTAGCTAAATTAGTTGCCTAGCAACAAACATTTTAAGAAGATATTTGAGAGGTTTGTAAGAAAATCATAAAATCTTAAGATATTGTTGAGGAATTGCACTTACGAACTATCTTATGAACTTATATTTTTTTCATAAAAAGCTTAAGTTTTTGTGTAAGAAGTGTTTTGTGAATCTGAGCCCTGATCTTAGTTTGAGAATGTAGGCTATGTTTAGACACCTATTCTGTTTCTATTAGGTCTATTGAAGTTTCTCCTTCGCAAGCCTTTTTTACTCTGGTCTTGTACTGTTTTCCTTCTACTTTTTCAATCTCCTTATAGGCTACTTATCTCTTCAGGAACAGTTTGTTCCATCACAACTGGCTCAGCTACCTGCCACTCCCTTCCCTTGCCTACGCACACTGCATGCTCCAGGACTCTTTCAGGCAGGGCAGGCTCCACATCCTTTCTTCCATAATCTCCATCCGAACAGTCTAATGCAAGAAATTCCCCTCCCATTGATAAAAATCAGTATTGTGTAATCTACATTGTTACATCTACAGGTGTTTATGTCCGTCCACAGTGATTAGGGACAGGTTTTTACAAATAATTAATTAGCTATTTTGCACCTGCGCAAAGTATATATTTTTGTCCATCCTTTTCAGAAGGCTCAATGTCTCATTCCTAGTGTCAACCTTTAATTTCATCCTTTTTGTTTCGGGTGTTTTATTTTTGGGGCTCCCGAGTGGCTCAGCGGTCTAAGGCACTGCATCTCAGTGCTAGAGGCGTCACTACAGACCCTGGTTCGATTCCAGGCTGTATCACAACCGGACGTAATTGGCAGTCCCATAGGGCGGCGCACAATTGTCCCAGCGTCGCCCGGGTTAGGGTTTGGCCCGGGTAGGCCAGACTTTGCTGTGGTGCTAAAGGTTATGGAGTATAGCCTGGTGTCTGTGGTGTCTAGAGTTAGGCTGCCTATCACACAATCATGTTGTTTATATGCTTAATGTTTGTTTTTACATGCTGTGCATTGGTTCCTAAGGGTCTTCCTTAATTGAGGTGTTCATGCCTGCCTCCCCCTCCCTTTATGTCAGTGGAATTATTTTGGGCCTAGCTTGGATGCTTCCCGGATGCTTTTTTTATACAAGGCTGTGGAAACTAAGGTATGTCTGGCTCAACATGTTTTAGCTCAGCGTTAATCTGTTAATCATCTCCCTTCAGGCTTATGCAAAGTTTGCAGGCGCACCCCTCAAACTTCACAAGATCGGCAACCCCTGGAGAAGTCCCACCGGTAAGATGTCTTTAGTTTTTTTAGGTCCTTTTTATATTGTTTTGTCTCAACTCGAGAAACATGGCTGCATTAATTTACTTCAGAACTAGGCATATTCTCCTATAATCAAAGGGAACACATTGAGACTAAGAAATGGAATGGAAGGAAATGTGCTCTCTATAAAATGAGCAGAAAATATCTCCTTTTCACTTTGTTCTTGTTATTCCTTTAACTTACTATATTATTTCTCCATCTGTATAGTATGTTTTTCTTGATTCTTACTTTCCAGACTTAATGTCTTCCCTCTCTTCACCAATGGCTCTCCTCTGCCTTTTCTCTCTTCTTCATCTCTAGATTTTCTCTCTATCCCACTCTCCTGTTTTCTCTCCATCGGTCTGTAATGGTCACATTAACAGTGGCTGTTAATGAGTGGTGTTGTGAGGTGCCCGTCTTTATGATGCATTTTTCTCCTTTGCTAGGCTCCCTGCCTGCCCTGAAGACCAGCGAGAATGGGAGCCTCTCTCGGCCCAGTGACATCATCATCCACCTCAGGAAACAGGTGACAGAGAGTCCGCCTGCTCATGTACAGCACAGTCCTCCTCTTTGTCTGAAAGAGCTGCTCCATGCGCTGTTTCACACTTGCTTAAAGTGAATTATGATCCAATTTCCCATTGAAAAAAAGCTATGTCTCCTATGATCTTTCCTCCCATCCCCCAAGTTCAATTAAATGCACACTTCAACTAATGCCCAGATGGAACCCATTAGCCAAGATACTTACTGCCCCCTGACTGGTAGGTGGGTTGTGAGCTACTGCAGTAGAGATGTTAGAAACCACAATGCAACGCAGATTGATAAGTGCTGTTGTGGTGTCAATGTGAGCGAACAGGGAGGAAACCCTGGTGAGATCATCCCAAAGGATTAGACAGTAAAGGGGTAAGGATGGTGGGGTTTCCATACAAACCTCCCAAAGTCAGTCAAAAACTGCTCATTTTACCCTCCAGAGCAAGGGAGGGAGAGGGAGGTAGAGAGAGAATCTCTCTAAGATTTCCAGTCATGTTGAGTTCTTCTTGACCCCAGCGTGCACCATTTCAGACTGACTGCCCTGCAGTCATGAGGTTAGATGGTAAACACTTGACCCAGAACACCTAGACTGCCAGAAGTCCCATAAAGGCCTCCACATAGAGGTATCTTTTCAGTTTTTTGAATGGGTTTCCGGAGAACATTGACAGTGCTAATGGTGTAATCGCGCCAAGGCGGCTCATGGTATTGTTCCATAAGGGCTTTAAAAACGATTTAGAATACCTGACAACAGCAAGACTAGTTTAAGATGTTGTGGTCTGTGAATCCTGTCGGTGATGTTCGTGAAAGGTGATGAAATGCCTGAAGTGTGTTGTGATATGAGCCTATCTTTCAGAAATACAATGCCGACTTTGACCTGTCTGCCAAAGAGGGAGCAGACACTCTGGCCTTCATCTCACTCCTGGAGGAAAAACTGATGCCAGCTCTGGTGAGGATCACAGTTACTCAGAGAGAACAAGACAGACAGGGAGGGGGCTGAAGGGAGTGATAGAGAGCGTGTCTGTGGACAGAATGAGTGACGAGGTTGTAGAAGACATTGCTGCAAGAATGAGATGACGTGGAAGATATCACTAGTTGTGCGCTAGTGACTGGGTTGTGCCACATCACTCCGATTATGGCAAAAAGTTATTATAATTTTGTCATATAACCGCATACTGCGTTTTTGTCCTACTTAATCTCGCTTCTCTCTGTCTCGCTAGAAAGATTGTAGGTAATTATACCTGGTGCCTTATTGTGTCCTATAAAGAAATACCTCAAACATTGTTTCCTGTGCCAGCAGAACCGTGTCAACATGGAACAACCTGTGGCTTCCTGCAGCACTTTGAAGTGGGATAAACAGCCACTGTGCTCTCAATGCCAAAATGTGTAGCTCCACTGCTGTATTTTGTGTCTGTTTGAAAAATCTGAATATCCTAAGGATTCTAATTCATAGTGACTACTATGTCATTACCTCTAGCTTGTAGAAGCCCTTTTGCATCTCTTTCACACTTTTGTGCTTCTCTCTCTTTCTGGTCTAGGTCTATACTCGGTGGATTGATCCTAAGAACTATGTGGAGGTGACTCGGCGTTGGCACGCGGAACACGCCCCATTCCCTCTGAACTTCTTCCTGCCCGGCAGCATCCAGCGCCAGCAGCTGCAAAGGCTGAGGCTGGTCAGGGGAGACGAAGAGTTGACAGCAGGGGAGGAGGTGGAGAAGGAGGTGAGTTGAGGGGGAGATGGAGGAGGTAGGTAGGTACACCCAAAGGCATTTGTTGTTTTAATAGTCTTTCTAATCTTTCCAAATAACATTTTATTATGGGGCCCTTTGCAATCAGTCTAGTATGGGGGGACATACTGTATTGGTACCATATCATTTATATTGTTTATACAGAATTCTTAATGTAAAAAATAATACTGTGATTTTTTTTTTTAATGGTATGAAGGAAAAACCTTAGAGACATATATTGTTGAGAAAGCATCACTCTGCAAAAATGTCACCTGATACCAAAATATGCAGTTGGCACTCATGCAGTCATGCATTGAGGAAGAAATCCATGCGGTAACACCTGTGAACAGTAAAAAGCAATAAACCATTTTTTAAATGAAAAAAAGAGGTTCAAGACTATTTCCTGAGTGCCAACCACATGTGTTGGTTTTGAGTTCTTGTCCAGTGTGGTCTTGTACAACACACATTTTAAATATACCACTTCTGTTAGCAAGTTAGACTACTACTTTTCATTAAAAACACCTAAAAATGGCCATAGAATTCCAAGTGTGTGAATTGGGATAGGTTATCAACAAACAAAAAAAGAATGTGTGAATAGGGCCATTGGAGGTGTTACACTGTGATTAAACCATGTGCTGAGAGAGGTGTGAACATTGGACTTGCCTCCATAGCTGAGCTGACGCATGCTTCAGACATCATTGCTCCCTGTGATGACGTAATGGTTTATAGGCTTGTCATGGGAACTCGACTTGTTTACCAAAGCGCTGGTCCAGGGCAAAGCTTATCTACATACACGGCTCAGGTCCAGGGTACCTTTTTTCAGTCTTGTAGTGGTTAAAGATCTGAATATGGATGCGGAAAGCTGACCCTAGACAAGTGTTTTGGTATAACCTCTTGCAGAAGTTAATTTAAGCAATAAGGCACAGGGGGTGTGGTATATGGCCAATATACCATGGCTATGGGCTGTTCTTATCAGTGGCGGTTCTAGCTTGTATGGCTCCCTGGGTGAACCCCCCCCTTCAGCACCATTCTGCACTAACTGTAATTTTTATTCAGACATTTGGAACAACAAATAATTATAACATTTAACGACAATATAAATATATATACAAAAATAAGACTCTTAATTATCAAAAAGAAGTAACAAAGACAAATAGAAACAAATTATAGTATATAAATAAAAATAAAAAAGAGAATTCAATTATTACACTATTACCGTATTCCTAACAAAAAACACACAAACAAAATTAGAATCAGGGCGCCCACTCAAAGGTTAATTGACCCACAGTCCCACATGGTGACATGATATCATTGACGTGATGTGCAAATGAGCGATAGAAAACCGATCGCGCAAATGTCACTTTTCTGATTTTTTTTTTTTTTTGTACAGGCGCTTCATGCCCCCGGCAAGATGCCGCCTCATTTCGCCTATGCCTAAATCCGCCACTGGTTCTTACGCACAACGCTATGTGGAGTGCCTGGACACAGCCCTTAGCCGTGGTATATTGGCCATATAGCACAAACCCCCGAGGGGCCTTATTGCTATTATAAACTGGTTACCAATGTAATTAGAGCAGTAAAAATAAATGTTTTGTCATACCCGTGGTATACGGTCTCATATACCTCAGGTGTTTTTACTGCTACTCTCTGTTTATCATATATGCTTAGTCACTTTAACTATACACTTATGTACATACTATCTCAATTGGGCCGACCAACCAGTGCTCCCGCACGTTGGCTAACCGGGCTATCTGCATTGTGTCCCACCACTCGCCAACCCCTTTTTTACGCTACTGCTACTCTCTGTTCATCATATATGCACAGTCACTTTAACCATATCTACATGTACATACTACCTCAATCAGTCTGACTAACCGGTGTCTGTATGTAGTGTGTCGCTACTTTCATAGCCTCGCTACTGTTATAGCCTCGCTACTGTAGCCTGTCTTTTTACTGTTGTTTTTATTTCTTTTTTATTTCTTTACCTACCTATTGTTCACCTAATACCTTTTTTGCACTATTGGTTGTATTTGGCGCACGTGACAAATAAACTTTGATTTGATCAGAATTCAGGTCTCGAACCACCCAGTTTATAATAAGGAATATATCATGATTCAAAATTGTGAGAATTTGGCCTGAGGTCGGTTTGTCAACACCTTTCTCTCTCCAGCTGTACCGCGATGCTATGGAGTGTATGAACCTTATCTCGCAGAGGCTGGGCTCAAACAAGTTCTTCTTCGGAGACTCGTAAGTCCACACAGAGAGGTTCTACCTCGACATTAAACTGGGAATTCAGCACCTCAACTTAATTCACTTGCATGGCATCCATATGTATCTCTAACTACATGACGCTGTTCCTTTCAGACCTTCATCTCTGGATGCTTTTGTCTTTGGCTACTTGGTGCCCATCCTGAAGATGAAACTGCCCAATGCAAGACTCCAGCAGCACCTCAAGTCACTGGACAACCTGAGCCACTTCTGCTCCAACATCCTGGCGCTCTACTTCCCCAGCGAGGGACGAGGTGTGGGACCGCATAACATACTGTACATGCAGTATGACATTGTCTTCAATGATATCTATTATATAACTTGCTATTGTTGTTAACTTGTGAATTCCATGTCTCACACTTTTTCTTGTTTATCTTTTGTGCAGAAGGTGTCAGTCGAAAGGTGTCCTCCCAGCCTGAAGGGGGTGACGCTGACAACGAGCCTGGTAAGAGGCGCAAGCAGCTGCTGTCGGTCCTGGTTGCCCTGGGCGCCATGTTGAGCTACGCCCTCCTCACAGGCATTGTGGCTATTCAACACGTCCAGCAGGAGGCACTAGACCATCGTTCCCCAGGTCTCAGGTCACTCTCCTCCCACGGGGAAGAGGAGGATGGGGAGGAGGAGGGCTGAGGATGGGGAGGAGGAGACGGCCGCAAATCAAAACTGATCTCCTGTCTCTATGCCTAAATCTTCGTTGACGCTCCCTCAGCAGTCTGGAATGACTGGAAAGGTGTTAACCAATATGGCAGAAACTCCAGTTAGCCTTCTAGACTAGGTGGAATGTTTACTCTACTGCTGATGCCTCAACAATCCCTTCAGATCCTGGAGGAGGAGTCAATAGGAAGAAGGGGCAAGGGGTTGGTGTTTGATTGGGCCAAAGCCGTAGAGTACGATGAAGAGGAGGAGCAGCACTGTGGGAATATACATTAAGATGCTTCAACATGCACCAAGAGTGCTTCGATGTCTTACTTGGAGAATGTTTGGATGTTTTCTCTGCTTTATTTTGACTCTGCCATTGCACGATAATCATAGATCCAAATCATGACGTTGCTTTGCTTTTCTCAATTTCTTGGTGCTTTATCTAATCCAACTGATTATACTTTCGTGTGTAAATTATATTATTGAGGGAACAAATCCCAAGTAGCATTTGTGAAAATGTAATTGTTACTGAATTCTTAGTAGCATTAGCACATTCTTTCTGAACACTTGCCAAAATAATCACAATCTCCACCACAGTAAACAGTGTGTGAGGTCTCTAGATGTTTAATAATAATTTCAACAGAGGAAATAAAGGGGTGACTTCTTGATTTATATCCTTTTCATATTATTGCTTGTCAGGGTGAGAACTGTTTTATAATTCTTCACCTACCATGAATTTGAGGGCCAAGCCTGAAGTTTGGGGCTTTGAAATGTTTCCAGGCCGATTCAAAATCTTGTGGAAATTGCCCTCCCCAGTGCAATTTGTGTGCTATAGTGAAGACTGTGCTGGCCCTATTCCTGCATTGCAGCAAGTCAAAGCATCATTCAATAAAAGAAACAGGGAAGTTCAATAAATCACTTTAATGTTCCAATACATCTGCTCGCTGTGTAAAGGCTTCCCCTGCTTTAGGATGATAGGCTACTGTTGATCTCCAGCCATACAGGGTTACATTATTGTCTAATTCAGAGTTGCAAGAAACTCATTGTCTTTCTATTTTTCAATTTCTTAAAGGTAGCCAGCCTGTTGGAGATAAATCATTTATGGTATGTAAATTTGTAATGCAAGAGTTAACCTTATTCAATCTTGTTTTGAGAGCAGAACTAATGTTACACACAGGTTGCCATACACCTTAACCCTAAACTTAACCAATCACATTTCTTTCCTAAACTTAATCTAAATCCTGAACCTGCCTAACCTTAACCAATTGGGATTACTTGCCTAATCTTAACCAAACACATTCAAAGCTACCCTCAGAACCCGATACAATAAATATATGCCAAAATGAGGATGTGGGGTTTAAAGATGAGGATGGTCCCATATTGAGGGGAACACCTGTAGCATGAATATATAGCACACATTTTTTATAGTGTGAATAGGAAATGGGTCACAAACATACATTCTTTAATATTGTGTGGAGGAGATATGTTATTTTGTGTAGTAACTATTGTGATAGGCCTATAAAACGTTTGGGGTATCTGGAATAGGGGTGCTTGGAAAGATGAAAGAGCATGCTGCACCTGATCTAACACATTTCAGCCTGGTCTCATAGACTACACTGAACAAAAATATAAATGCAACATGCAAGATTTTACTGACTTACAGTTCACATAAGGAAATCAGTTCGTTTAAATAAATTCAGTAGGTCCTAATCAATGGATTTCACATCAATCAAGTTTATTTTATATAGCCCTTCGTACATCAGCTAATATCTCGAAGTGCTGTACAGAAACCCAGCCTAAAACCCCAAACAGCAAGCAATGCAGGTGTAGAAGCACGGTGGCTAGGAAAAACTCCCTAGAAAGGCCAAAACCTAGGAAGAAACCTAGAGAGGAACCAGGCTATGAGGGGTGGCCAGTCCTCTTCTGGCTGTGCCGGGTGGAGATTATAACAGAATATGGCCAAGATGTTCAAAATGTTCACAAATGACAAGCATGGTCAAATAATAATCAGGAATAAATGTCAGTTGGCTTTTCATAGCCGATAATTAAGAGTTGAAAACAGCAGGTCTGGGACAGGTAGGGGTTCCATAACCGCGGGCAGAACAGTTGAAACTGGGACGGCAGCAAGGCCAGGTGGACTGGGGACAGCAAGGAGTCATCATGCCCGGTAGTCCTGACGTATGGTCCTTGGGCTCAGGTCCTCCGAGAGAGAGAAAGAGAGAATTAGAGAGAGCATACTTAAATTCCCACAGGACACTGGATAAGACAGGAGAAGTACTCCAGATATAACCAACTGGCCCTAACCCCCCGACACAAACTACTGCAGCATAAATACTGGAGGCTGAGACGAGGGGTCAGGAGACACTGTGGCCCCATCCGATGATACCCCCGAACAGGGCCAAACAGGAAGGATATAACCCCACCCACTTTGCCAAAGCACAGCCCCCGCACCACTAGAGGGATATCTTCAGCCCCCAACTTACAATCCTGGGACAAGGCCGAGTATAGCCCACAAAGATCTCCACCACAGCACAAACCAAGGGGGGGCGCCAACCCAGACAGGAAGATCACGTCAGTAACTCAACCCACTCAAGTGACGCACCCCTCCTAGGGACGGCATGAAAGAGCACCAGTAAGCCAGTGACTCAGCCCCTGTAATAGGGTTAGAGGTACAGAATCCCAGTGGAGGGGAACCGGCCAGGCAGAGACAGCAAGGGTGGTTCGTTGCTCCAGAGCCTTTCCGTTCACCTTCACACTCCTGGGCCAGACTACACTCAATCATATGACCTACTGAAGAGATAAGTCTTCAGTAAAGACTTAAAGGTTGAGACCGAGTCTGCGTCTCTCACATGGGTAGGCAGACCATTCCATAAAAATGAAGATCTATAGGAGAAAGCCCTGCCTCCAGCTGTTTGCTTAGAAATTCTAGGGACAATTAGGAGGCCTGCGTCTTGTGACCGTAGCGTACGTGTAGGTATGTACGGCAGGACCAACTCGGAAAGATAGGTAGGAGCAAGCCCATGTCACGCTTTATAGGTTAACAGTAAAACCTTGAAATCAGCCCTTGCCTTAACAGGAAGCCAGTGTAGGGAAGCTAGCACTGGAGTAATATGATCAAATATCTTGGTTCTAGTCAGGATTCTAGCAGCCGTATTTAGCACTAACTGAAGTTTATTTAGTGCTTTATCCGGGTAGCCGGAAAGTAGAGCATTGCAGTAGTCTAGCCTAGAAGTAACAAATGCATGGATTAATTTTTCTGCATCATTTTTGGACAGAAAATTTCTGATTTTTGCAATGTTACATAGATGGAAAAAAGCTTTCCTTGAAACAGTCTTGATATATTCGTCAAAAGAGAGATCAGGGTCAAGAGTAACGCCGAGGTCCTTCACAGTTTTATTTGAGACGACTTTACAACCATCAAGATTAATTGTCAGATTTAACAGAAGATCTCTTTCTTTCTTGGGACCTAGAACAAGCATCTCTGTTTTGTCCGAGTTTAAAAGTAGAACGTTTTCAGCCATCCACTTCCTTATGTCTGAAACACAGGCTTCTAGCGAGGGCAATTTTGGGGCTTCACCATGTTTCATTGAAATGTACAGCTGTGTGTCATCCGCATAGCAGTGAAAGTTAACATTATGTTTTCGAATAACATCCCCAAGAGGTAAAATATATAGTGAAAACAATAGTGGTCCTAAAACGGAACCTTGAGGAACACCGAAATGTACAGTTGATTTGTCAGAGGACAAACCATTCACAGAGACAAACTGATATCTTTCCGACAGATAAGATCTAAACCAGGCCAGAACTTGTCCGTGTAGACCAATTTGGGTTTCCAGTCTCTCCAAAAGAATGTGGTGATCGTTGGTGTCAAAGGCAGCACTAAGGTCTAGTAGCACGAGGACAGATGCAGAGCCTCGGTCTGACGCCATTAAAAGGTCATTTACCACCTTCACAAGTGCAGTCTCAGTGCTATGATGGGGTCTAAAACCAGACTGAAGCATTTCGTATACATTGTTTGTCTTCAGGAAGGGAGTGAGTTGCTGCGCAACAGCTTTTTCTAAAATTTTTGAGAGGAATGGAAGATTCTATATAGGCCGATAGTTTTTTATATTTTCCTGGTCACGGTTTGACTTTTTCAAGAGAGGCTTTATTACTGCCACTTTTAGTGAGTTTGGTACACATCCGGTGGATAGAGAGCCGTTTATTATGTTCAACATAGGAGGGCCAAGCACAGGAAGCAGTTCTTTCAGTAGTTTAGTAGGAATAGGATCCAGTATGCAGCTTGAAGGTTTAGAGGCCATGATTATTTTCATCATTGTGTCAAGAGATATAGTACTAAACCACTTAAGTGTCTCTCCCGATCCCAGGCCCTGGCAGAGCTGTGCAGATCCAGGACAGCTAAGCCCTGGAGGAATACGCAGATTTAAAGAGGAGTCCGTAATTTGCTTTCTAATGATCATGATCTTTTCCTCAAAGAAGTTCATGAATTTATTACTGCTGAAGTGAAAGCCATCCTCTCTTGGGGAATGCTGCTTTTTAGTTAGCTTTGCAACAGTATCAAAAATACATTTTGGATTGTTCTTATTTTCCTCAATTAAGTTGGAAAAGTAGGATGATCGAGCAGCAGTGAGGGCTCTTTGATACTGCACGGTACTGTCTTTCCAAGCTAGTCGGAAGACTTCCAGTTTGGTGTGGCGCCATTTCCGTTCCAATTTTCTGGAAGCTTGCTTCAGAGCTCGGGTATTTTCTGTATACCAGGGAGCTAGTTTCTTATGACAAATGTTTTTTGTTTTTAGGGGTGCAACTGCATCTAGGGTATTGCGCAAGGTTAAATTGAGTTCCTCAGTTAGGTGGTTAACTGATTTTTGTCCTCTGACGTCCTTGGGTAGGCAGAAGGAGTCTGGAAGGGCATCAAGGAATTTTTGTGTTGTCTTGAGAATTTAAAGCACGACTTTTGATGCTCCTTGGTTGAAGTCTGAGCAGATTATTTGTTGCGATTTCAAACGTAATAAAATGGTGGTCCGATAGTCCAGGATTATGAGGAAAAACATTAAGATCTACAACATTTATTCCATGGGACAAAACTAGGTCCAGAGTATGACTGTGGCAGTGAGTAGGTCCAGAGACATGTTGGACAAAACCCACTGAGTCGATGATGGCTCCGAAAGCCTTTTGGAGTGGGTCTGTGGACTTTTCCATATGAATATTAAAATAACCAAAAATTAGAATATTATCTGCTATGACTACAAGGTCCGATAGGAATTCAGGGAACTCAGAGATATATGTATATGGCCCAGGAGGCCTGTAAACAGTAGCTATAAAAAGTGATTGAGTAGGCTGCATAGATTTCATGACTAGAAGCTCAAAAGATGAAAACGTAATTTTCTTTTTTGTAAATTGAAATTTGCTATCGTAAATGTTAGCAACACCTCCGCCTTTGCGGGATGCATGGGGGATATGGTCACTAGTGTAACCAGGAGGTGAGGCCTCATTTAACACAGTAAATTCATCAGGCTTAAGCCATGTTTCAGTCAGGCCAATCACATCAAGATTGTGATTAGTTCATTGACTATAACTGCCTTTGAAGTGAGGGATCTAACATTAAGTAACCCTATTTTGAGATGTGAGGTATCACGATCTCTTTCAATAATGGCAGGAATGGAGGAGGTCTTTATCCTAATGAGATTGCTAAGGCGAACACCGCCATGTTTAGTTTTGCCCAACCTAGGTCGAGGCACAGACACAGTCTCAATGGGAATGGCTGAGCTGACTACACTGACTATGCTAGTGGCAGACTCCACTAAGCTGGCAGGTTGGCTAACAGCCTGCTGCCTGGCCTGCACCCTATTTCATTGTGGAGTTAGAGCCCTGTCTATGTTGGTAGATAAGATGAGAGCACCCCTCCAGCTAGGATGGAGTCCGTCATTCCTCAGCAGGTCAGGCTTGGTCCTGTTTGTCGGTGAGTCCCAGAAAGAGGGCCAATTATCTACAAATTCTATCTTTTGGGAGGGGCAGAAAACAGTTTTCAACCAGCGATTGAGTTGTGAGACTCTGCTGTAGAGCTCGTCACTCCCCCTAACTGGGAGGGGGCCAGAGACAATTATTCGATGCCGACACATCTTTCTAGCTGATTTACACGCTGAAGCTATGTTGCGCTTGGTGACCTCTGACTGTTTCATCCTAACATCGTTGGTGCCGACGTGGATAACAATATCTCTATACTCTCTACACTCACCAGTTTTAGCTTTAGCCAGCACCATCTTCAGATTAGCCTTAACGTCGGTAGCCCTAACCCCTGGTAACCAGTGTATGATCGCTGGGTGATTCGTTTTAAGTCTAATACTGCGGGTAATGGAGTCGCCAATGACTAGGGTTTTCAATTTGTCAGAGCTAATGGTGGGAGCCTTCGGCGTCTCAGACCCCGTAACGGGAGGAGTAGAGACAAGAGAAGACTCGGCCTCAGACTCCGACTCGCTACTTAATGGAGAGAATCGGTTGAAAGTTTCTGTCGGCTGAATGAGCGACACCAGTTGAGCATTCCTACAGCATTTCCCTCCAGAAGCCATGAGAAAGTTGTCCGGCTGCGGGGACTGTGCGGGGGGATTTATACTAACGTTAGTATCTGTACTTACTGGTGGCACAGATGCTTTTTCTTCCTTTCCTACACTGAAATTACCCTTGCCTAACGATTGCGTCTGAAGCTGGGCTTGAAGCACAGCTATCCTCGCCGTAAGGCGATCGTTTCCTGTATATTATGAGTACATGACTGGGAATACAGATATGCATCTGTTGGTCACAGATACCTTAAAAAAAAGGTAGGGGCGTGGATCAGAAAAACAGTCAGTATCTGGTGTGACCACCATTTGCCTCAACACAGTTCTTCACATAGTTAATCAGGCTGTTGATTGTGGCCTTTGGAATGTTGTCCCACTCCTCTTCAATGGCTGTGCGAAGTTGCTGTAAATTGGCGGGAACTGAAAGACGCTGTCGTACACGTCGATCCAGAGCATCCCAAACATGCTCAATGGGTGACATGTCTGGTGAGTATGCAGGCCACGGAAAAACTGGGACATTCTCAGCTTCCAGGAATGGTGTACAAATCCTTGCGACATTTATTGCCATCGATAAAAAATAAGTGTGTTTGTTGTCTGTAGTTTATGCCTGCCCATGACATAACCCCACTGCCACGATGAGGCACTCTGTTCACAATGTTGACATCAGCAAACCACTCGCCCACACGATGCCATACACGCTGTCTGCTATCTGCCCGCTACAGTTGAAGCTGGGATTTATCCTTGAAGAGTACACTTCTCCAGCATGCAAGTGGCCATCGAAGGTGAGCATTTCTCAAATGAAGGCAGTTATCATGCCAAACTGCAGTCAGGTCACCCTGGTGAAGACAACAAGCACGCAGTTGAGCTTCCCTGAGACGTTTTCTGACAGTTTGTGCAGAAATTCTTTGGGTTGTGCAAATCCACAGTTTAACCAACTGTCCGGGTGGCTGGTCTCAGACGATCCCTTGTGAAGAAGCCGGATATGGAGGTCCTGGTCTGGCGTGGTTACACGTGGTCTGGTTGTGAGGCCGGTTGGACGTACTGCCAAGTTCTCTACAATGACGTTGGAGGGGGCTTATGGTAGAGAAATGAACATTAAATTCTCTGGCAAAAATGTTGGTGGACATTCCTGCAGTCAGCATGCCAATTGCACACTCCCTCAAAACTTGAGACATTTGTGGCATTGTGATGTGACAAAACTGCACATTTTAGAGTGGCCTTTTATTGCCCCCAGCACAAGGTGCACCTGTGTCATGGTCATGCTGTTAAATCAGCCTCTTGATATGCCACTCCTGTCAGGCGGATGGATTATCTTGACACAGGAAAAATGCTCACTAACAGGGATGTAAATACATTTGTGCAAAAAATACGCTTTTTATGTGTGTGGAACATTTCTGGGATCTGGGGTGGATGGTTGGGTGTATAATGCGAACGTTTAGCAACCCAAAGGTTGTGTGTTCGAAACTCATCATGGACAATTTGAGCATTTTAGCAACAACTACTTACTACTTTTTTGCTACTTTGTAACTACTTAGCATGTTAGCTAACCCTTCCCCTAACCTTAACCCTTTTAGTTAACCCTAACCCTAACCTTAACTCTTTAACCTTAATTCTTACCTTAACCATAACCCCTATCCTAGCTAAAGT
This sequence comes from Salvelinus fontinalis, assembly GCF_029448725.1. Taxonomy (NCBI): domain Eukaryota; kingdom Metazoa; phylum Chordata; class Actinopteri; order Salmoniformes; family Salmonidae; genus Salvelinus; species Salvelinus fontinalis. Next base: position 30,084,779 of record NC_074670.1, on the reverse strand, counting down.
TAGCCAGCTAACTAGCATTAGCCACCTAGCTAATGTTAGCCACAACAAATTAGAATTCGTAACATAATGTACACTGCAAATTCGTAGCATATTCTACATTTTCTAAATCGTAACATATCATACAAAATGGATGACGGACATCCACAAATACCATACGAAACGTAACATATCATACTAAATGAGTATCTCAGATTTACATACAGAATAATACAAAATGCTCTGAAACCAGGTTGCATATTTGAATATTACTATAGTTTAGTCAGATTAAAGGTTGGGAGAAGATTGTTTAAGCAATAAGCCCTGAGGTGGTGTGGTTTATTGGCCATATACCACAACCCCCAGATGTGTCTTATTGGTATTATAAACTGGTTACCAAGGTAATTAGAGCAGTAAAAATACATGTTTTGTCATACCCGTGGTATACGGTCTGACATACCATGGCTGTCAGCCAATCAGCATTCAGGGCTCAAACCACCCCGTTTTTAATAAGAAATAGACATGCTACATGACCAATAAGGATGAATAAACATTTCCATATGTTTTCTTTTAGGAAATACAGTGACTGTGCACCTGGCCTCGTAGTTCCTGGCATCCCCCCTCTTTGTTGCCCCAATAACAAGTTTCACTTGAACCTGGTCTCCGCATACCAACATCTGCGCATGACGCCATCGGCAAGGAATTCCGCATTACCTCCTGTTGACGCAGGGTTTTTGTTTAGTTTAGCGTGTGCGTGAGTGCGTGGCGTAGCATGCGCGTCTCTTTCCGCATTGGAATATTTGAGATCCACCCTTCTGCCCACTTATGAGCTTTGGAGCAATCAGCGAGCTGCACCGCGATTAAAAGAAACTCCCTCTGCTTTCAATGAAATCTCTAGGGGCTGAGTTTAATGACCTTGAAAAATGATCTGGGAAAGAATTCCTGTTTTAAGTGGGGGAAAAAACGCTTGTACATGATCACCCTCATTTTCCACGAATCAGACATAAACGCAACACTGCATGTGCGCAATCTGCAGCAATGAACAGAGGTCAGAAATTCGGCTGGATTGAGTTTGTTAAATAGTGCTAAAACGGGGAATCATAACACATTCAACTCGACCAGGATAAGACAGTACATTCACTCATATTTTCCTCTCAGGAAAACCCATATGAAAAACCAGACACTGGAATCCAAAACCATACATATTACAGGCCTGTTGGAAAGGTGGCAATCCAGAAATGTGGCAACAATGACTGGGTCTATATTTTGCCTATCCAGTTGTCATCAAGGTCCAATAAAGAACATGTATGAGAAATATATTCTCTCCATCACATGCTGTTAAATCCAAGTTGCCCCGGCAACTCATAAGTAATCAAACAAAAACATTTCACAAGCTGAGGGATAAGAAAAGAATGGGGAGGGCTGGAGACTTGAGGAGAGAAGTTTTATGCATGTAGAAGTTATACTCATGTAGCCTTTTCATGCGAAAACGAAATGGCCATTTTACAAAGATTCAAAATATTTGTTGAATGTAGTCATTTCTGTAGCCTTCTTCTGTTAACACTGATATTAAAAATAGATATGTGTGCTTTGTACACATGCAGTAATACACTTGGTAATTACATGCTCTCCAGTGCACATTTATACTGAAAAATATATAAACACAACAATTTCAAAGATTTTACAGAGTTATAGTTCATATACGGAAATCAGTCAATTTAAATAAATTAGGCCCTAATCTATGGATTTCACATGACTGGGAATACAGATATGCATCTGTTGGTCACAGATACCTTTAAAAAATGTAGGAGTGTGGATCAGAAAACCAGTCAGTATCTGATATGACCACTGTTTGCCTCATGCATTGATCAGGCTGTTGATTGTGGCCTGTGGAATGTTGTCCCATTTACTGTATATTGCCGAGAACTTGGACACGCTGTAGTACAGGTAGATCCAGAGCATCCCAAACATGCTCAGTGGGTGACATGTCTGGTGAGTATGCAGGCCAGGGAAGAACTGGGAAACTTCTTGTATGACCTCTTAAACACTATATTAGGCCCAGCCTTTGGAGCTGTAGTTTTCCTAGATATGGCTACTATATTGTGATCACTACATCCGATGGATCTGGATACTGCTTTCAAGCACATTTCTGCAGCATTAGTGAAGATGTGATCAATACATGTTGATGATTTAATTCCTGTGCTGTTTGTAACTACCCTGGTAGGTTGACTGATAACTTGAACCAGGTTGCAGGCACTAGTCACAGTTTGAATATTTTCTTGTGTGGGCAGCTTGATAAAAGCCAGTTAATATTTAAATCACCAGAAAATATATCTCTCTGTTGATTTCACATACCTTAACAAGCATTTCACACATGTCATCCAGATACTGACTGTTAGCACTTGGTGGTCTATAGCAGCTTCCCACAAGAATGTGCTTTAGGTTAGGCAGATGAACCTGTAGCCATATTCCTTCAAAGTATTTAACATGAGATCTATATAAACAGCAACACCTCCACCATTGGCATTTCTGTCTTTTCTGTCAATGATATAACCTTGTATTGCTACCACTGTATCATCAAAGGTATTATCTATTATAAGTGAGTTTCAGAGATAGTCAGAGTATGAATGTCATCTGTTACTAGCAAATGATTGATTTCGTTAACATTGTTTCTTAAGCTACATATGTTAGCATGTGCTATTTGGAGCTCTTTTCTTGGATGCTTACTATTTGTCATTGCTTTACTGGGAAGTTTAGCAGAAGTAGATATGCTCATGTTATTTATGTTAGTGCAGGTTGAGGTGCAAACCGTGGACATCCTACAAGGGCACACCACCTCAGTGCTAACAGTATAAATCTGGTTCATAGGCACATGATTACTGCATACAATAGCTGAATGATCAGCAGAGGCATTCAGGGCAGTTAGATGGACATCAATTAGGTTACTTACATTGTGTCTACCAATGCCCCTGGTATATTGTACATTTGTTGAAGCTCAGCGTCACAATGGTAGAGTGTTACATACGCCTCTTGGAGGGAACGCAACACCCTGCTACATCTCACCTCCCCATGGAGTGAAAAAGTATGTGATTGTAGGTGCGAGGAAGGATGACAGAGGCAGAGAAAAATACAGTTTACAGGGAATTTATTTATTATTTATTATTCCTTAACACAGTAAAGTGGGGAAAGGGAGCTAGGCTTGGGTCATTGATGAATCATTGTCTCAACACATCCTTTTGATGCTGTGAAAGGATCCAGGAACTCAAATGATTTGGGTGGACTTGGGTCTCCTTATAAAAAATGTTTTTTTCCAAAAGGTATCAAAATTGTCAACAAAAGTTACACCCATTGAGTTGCAATAATCACATAGCCAGTTGTGAAGAGAAATAATCCTGCTAAAGCATTCAATGCCAGGATTCAGAGAGGGCACAGGGACATATATGATGGGTCTTTTATTAGTGTCTAGCAGAGAGTCAATCAGCTCTTTAAAATCCAGTTTCAACTGTTCAGAGCTGCCCTTCATAATGTCATTAAACCCCACATGGACTACGATAGAATCAATTTCCATGTCCAGACTTAAGACATTCGGGAGCAGCTTAGTAATGTAATTTACTCAAGCTCCGGGATAGGACATTGTAGACTCAGGCTTGGCAGAGCCTACCCCCTGCACTTTATCTGTGAGCTGTTGGCTAGAGCGCACTGTGGGAAGACCAGAGTAGGCTATACACATTTGCTATTTAACGCAAAAGTTTTTGTGAAAAACTATTGAGAGTTGAAAATGTGATGGAACCACATTGAACTTTAGATTTGGCCTACAAATGAATATAACACCTCTATGGAAAGATGAGACTCATGAACAGGATGGTGTTCTCCGTTTTGCTCAACAACCCCTTGTCTGATAGTAGCCCATACAAATGAATGGAAGTATGGAGGTAGTTTTGTGCCAAAAAGTTAAGGAGTGTCCAAAAAAACAAAAATATTTCCTGAGCTCTCTTTTATCTCCTAGATATAGGACAGACCCTTCAAAACCTTATTCCTTATGATTTATTTTTTGACTGTCTTTTTTGCCATTCATGAATGTGTTATTCATTGCTTTCTATGGGCTATAGTAGTAAAGGCCAAATTCTATTTTATCAACAACAAAACATATACAGTTGAAGTTGGAAGTTTACATACACGTTAGCCAAATACATTTAAACTCAGTTTTTCACAATTCCGGACTTTTAATCCTAGTAAAAAGTCACTGTTTTAGGTCACTTAGGATCACCACTTTATTTTAAGAATGTGAAATGTTAGAATAATAGTATTATTTATTTCAGCTTTATTTATTTAATCACATTCCCAGTGTGTCAGAAGTTTACATACACTCAATTAGTATTTGGTAGCATTGCCTTTAAATTGTTTAACTTGGGTCAAACGTTTCGGGTAGACTTCCACAATAAGTTGGGTGCATTTTGGCCCATTCCTCCTGACAGAGCTGGTGTTACTGAATCATGTTTGTAGGCCTCCTTGCTTGCACACGCTTTTTCAGTTCTGCCCACAAATGTTCTATGGGATTGAGGTCAGGGCTTTGTGATGGCCACCTCAATACCTTGACTTGGTTGTCCTTAAGCCATTTTGCCACAACTTCGGAAGTATGCTTGGGGTCGTTGTCCAATTGGAAGACTCATTTACGACCAAGCTTTAACTTCCTGACTGATGTCTTGAGCTGTTGCTTCAATATATCCACATAATTTTCCTCCCTCATGATGCCATCTATTTTGTGAAGTGCACCAGTCCCTCCTGCAGCAAAGCACCCCCACAAAATCATGCTGCCACCCCCGTGCTTCACGGTTGGATGGTGTTCTTCGGCTTGCAAGCATCCCCATTTTCCCATTTACTTTTGTACCTGTTTCCTCCAGCATCTTCACAAGGTCCTTTGCTGTTGTTCTGGGATTGATTTGCACTTTTCGCACCAAAGTACGTTCATCTCTAGGAGACAGAACGCGTCTCCTTCCTGAGCGGTTTATACTTGCGTACTATTGTTTGTACAGATGAACGTGGTACCTTCAGGCTTTTGGAAATTGCTCCCAAGGATGAACCAGACTTGTGGAGGTCTACAATTGTTTTTCTGAGGTCTTGGCTGATTTCTATTGATTTTCCCATGATGTCAAGCAAAGAGGGACTGAGTTTGAAGGTAGGCCTTGAAATACATCCACAGGTGCACCTCCAATTGACTCAAATGATGTCAATTAGCCTATCAGAAGCTTCTAAAACCATGACATAATTTCTGGAATTTTCCAAGCTGTTTAAAGGCACAGTCAACGTAGTATATGTAAACTTCTGACCCACTGGAATTGTGATACAGTGAATTGTAAGTGAAAAAATCTGTCTGAAAACAATTGTTGGAAAAATTACTTGTGTCATGCACAAAGTAGACATCCTAACCGACTTGCCAAAACTATAGTTTGTTAACAAGACATTTGTGGAGTGGTTGAATAACAAGTTTTAATGGCGCCAACCTAATTGTATTTAAACTTCTGACTTCAACTGTATATATATACTGTATATTTGATAGCCATACCTAAAATGTAACATCTAATAGCTAAATGATCCATGGTATGACCATCTTAAAACAATTCCAAATGTTAGTTTAGTAGAACTTAATATCACGGAAACACATGTGAACCATTTTATGACATCTGATTTGTTTTTCTGTTTTGTTCTTCTTTCCTTACCCTCTTTTATCTTCCTGCTCAGGGAGGATAGTCTGATATGTTTGAAGTACATAGCCTACTTAAGGCTATAGGCCCTTCAAAATCAACTCTGAACCTCGAAGCCAGTTCTACCTGCGTTCTTTCATTGTTCCCTTCTAATCAGGGACTTATTTCGACCTGGGACACCAGGTGGGTGCAATTAATTATTAGGTACAACATACCTCATAGGGTAAGAGTTGAACACCCCTGCTATAAATAACTTCATATCAGATGAATTACTGTATAGACTACCGGCTCAGCCTAGATTATGGCTGTATAACATGAGAATTGAGAAAGTTGGACACCCCGCACGCCTCAGGTTATAGCAGGCGAATGAACTCCCTCGCTCACTGTCACATCCACTCTGCGCGAACGAGGTACTTGGCCGGTGCGCGCCTGTAGGAAGCCAGTCGACATTTGTAACGGCTCTTGAACCTACATTCTGCGGTCAACTTACCCTGCAGACTTATATTTTTCACTTTGAAATAAAGCTCCATTCATAAACATCAAACTGGACTCTCGGCGGATAGTTATTTACTCCTGTTGACTTTCGTGTCAACTTTCCCGCACCGTTTCTTGGGACATGGGTGCGAGGCGCGATGTGCCAACTTTTCTGGCTCTATCCACATTTATATTCATTGCAACATGTGAGCCAATGGATAAGCAAGATATGCAAGGTAATACAAATAATACTAACTCACTCATAGTAGTGCGTATTTTGTGAATCATCAAATTGAATTAGGTGGAAGTGTGTTTTCGAAATGAATTGATGCAGACAGTTTTTGGTCTGGACTTCACTTTGTTCTGCCATAGACGCACATAAACTCGAGATGGTTATTATAACCCTGAAAATATGAGTTAAAACTGTAGTTTTAGAAGTGTGTGTGAGCCCTATAACAATTTCCAAGTCGAGCGTAAAACACTCCACACACAGGGCGCAACGTTTTTCTCTCACCTTTATGGCTTGAAATGTGCTGTTTTATCTCTATAGGCTACTTTCTATCATCTGTTTTCTCATTCATCTTGGTTATGTTGGTCATGTTTCACTGCTGGTTAATTAGGTTATTTATTTTCCATTTCATACATGAATAATATTTTATATTATTTGTAATTGATCATTCATATTTTCTCTCTTTTCTTTTTTGTTGTTGAGATGACCATTTTTTTCCTTCCACATGTCATAACTGATCGTCTCCTCCACTTGTATTCTTTATGACATATACAGGAACAGAGAAAGTGCTAGGCCAACTATTTTCTGACTTCCTTGGCTGACTTTCCCCCTTATTCCCCTCTTTCTCCCCTGAGTGCTCACAGCCTGTCTGTGGCAGAAATCCTGATCATTGCCAAACCTCATTGTCCAAACCAGTGTGTGAACGGGTGAAGAAGTGTCAGAAATAATAGCAAGAGAGAGAGAGAAAGAGGCAGAGAGAGGAAGGAGGAAGGGGAAAGCCTTCTTACTAAGAGCTAGAAAGCAGCCAGGAGTCCTGCTCCTTTTATTCCTCTCTCTTTTGTTTTCCCCTGGGTTTTAATATCCAACAATGTGTCAGCATGGGCTTTGACTTTTGGCATTATGAAGTTCTCTGTGATAATGTTCAGGAATACCACTGCTAAAATTGATGGAAGTAAATTAATTCTGTATTGGTGCACAGTCTAGGAAAGACAATAAATACAGAGAGAAATTCATAGTCATAGGAAGAGAAATTAAATAGAAAAATATGTGTAAGAAAATAGTTGAAATGTACTATGTATTTATACCTTCAATGTTATAACACTGTACTATCTGCCTATTAAACAAACATTTAAACTGTAGATGGGGACTATTTATTAGTGAAATAAAATAACTTGTAAAACTTGTTTCTTAAGAAGTCTTCATAAGGGATGTGGTTATAATAAGAGTCAGATTTGCTATTGTTAAGTTGAGATGTCAACTAGTCACTCAACAGGTGTCCTCATATACCTGGGCAAGGGTCAAAGGTGAAGCGTCATCATGGGACTGGATGAGAGCCTTTGATCAGGGAAGATGGTAGATAGATACCCTCTCTCTTCATTATCTCTCTCTGTCAGTCTCTCTTTCATTATCGCTCTCTCCCCACCCCCTCTCCAGTCATTGACATGCTAACCCTGGACTCCAAGACCAGTGTGTCTGCGGTGGAGAAGGTGACAGGTGCCATGAGTGTGCTCAGTGACATCTACATCGTGTCCACATTCCGCCTGCCTCCCAAGATGGGAGGGGTGCTGCTGGGCCTCTACAGCAAAGAGGAGAACAAGAAGTACCTGGAGCTGGCCATCATGGGAAAGATCAATAAAGGTACTTCACTCTCACCCACTGACTAAACCAGAATTAACTATTTCCCAGTTTCTCTGTGACGGAGCATTCAACTAACTCAGTTTCAAACCACCTTTAGTATTTAAAAGTGTTAACATGAATATCAATCTGTCCATTAAGTTTCCCTTTTTCCATCCACCTTTTTTGTATCTGTTTGACTTTTCTCTCATTGTTCTTCTTTTGCTGTTATTAGTTACCTTTCCTTGTTCAGTAAATCCATCATTTTTTCCCCTCCCCCTGTTACCCTCTCTCGTAGCTCTGGTGCGTTACGTGAGGGAGGATGGCAAAATTCACACAGTGAACCTCCAGAGCGCAAACCTGGCTGATGGTCGCACACACTCCATTATTCTCCGGGTTGGAGGCCTGCGCAGAGACAACCTACACCTGGAGCTCTACGTCAATTGTCGATTGGCTGACTCCAGCCAGGGCCTCCCTCCATTGGTCCCTTTCTCTGCGGAGAAGGTGGAGATTCGTAATGGCTTCAAGGCCTACGCACGGCTACAGGTGACAAGGAGCACTGAGTCTGACACTAAATCTCAAGTAAATCCCATGCCCCTTTAGCTAGGGGCCAGGGCTTCATCTCAATAGCCCAACGTGGCTTGCTCTCCTCGTCTTCTATCCTCAATCTGCACTTATTTGAAAACACTGGGTAAAGCAGTATGGTGGATGCCTACTAGAAATTAGCTTTCACCTGTCAAGGTCTTTCACATCAGTGTAGATGAAGTGGAGCAGACGGGGAGTGGAGGCGACTTTTGAGAGTCGAATTGAGAGGTGGTCCTCTTTGACTACCTTTAACCATAGCAACAGCTGTCATATCAAATCATATCATATCATAGCAGCTTCAACCACAGCATGGTGTGATCCAAGCTTCTCCCATTACAGGGCGCTGTGGAGTCCCTCAAAATGGCTCTAGGGGGCAGTGTGGCCAAAGCAGGTGCCCTGACAGACTGTCCATTCCAGGGGGATTCATCAGTCTACAACACAGGTGTGTCCAAAATCCTTATATGACTTTCCAAGATGAAGTCTGTTATGAAAAAAGTTAATCAGATGTGTATCCTGAACATGTTTCAACCTTAAGTCCTTTTCCTCTTCTTACAGTCGGTGCGACTGCAGAAGTGAACTCCATTCTAGGTGAGTGTATCCAAATGTCTCTTTTCTAGCATACAGTGGAATCAATGTCTTATGGAAATGTGTGTTGACTTTACTTGACAATGATTTGGCATTCTGTGGGTATTGTATGTCAGGTGACCACACTAAGGCTCTGATTGGTCAGCTAATCATCTTTAACCAGATCCTAGGAGAGCTGCGAGAGGACATCAGAGAGCAGGTGGGTTGTGTGTTTGTGTGTGTGGGTTTGTACAAGTGTATGCATGCAGCATGTATGTGTGTCTGCATACTGTATGTGATTGTGCATTTTCACTGATGTCCTCTCCTTCTCCAGGTGAAGGAGATGTCCCTGATTAGGAACACCATTCTGGAGTGCCAAGTGTGTGGTGAGTGAACGGCCATGGGGGAAAAAAACTATATGTGTGGAAAATTTGACCCATCTCATGTTCCCTGTTTTTTTCTTGCTCTTAAATACAAAACCTAAACCAACGGTGTGTTGACCTCCAGGCTTCCACGACCCTCGTTCCCCCTGCTCCCCCAACCCCTGTTTTAAGGGTGTGTCCTGCATGGAGACCTTTGACTACCCAGGGTACCGCTGTGGTCCCTGCCCAGAGGGCATGATGGGCAACGGAACCCACTGCCAGGACATTGACGAGGTATAACACAATAACAGACAGGAAATGGAAATTAGCCTGGTCGAGTTTTAAATTGTGGTTTTTACACTGCCTCAAGCTCACAGTTGAATGAAATGTGAATTGACAAGGCTTTTAGGGTGACAGCTGAGCTGTTGTCAAAATAGACAGAGTCACTTCAAGTACTCAGCACGGCTCTTATTTCAAAGAGCCCCTACTGTACCACTTATCTCTGTCTATTTCTCTCTCGTCTCCCCCACTCTCTCTGTTCTCTCTCTATTTCTATTCTCTGTCTCTCTAATTTGTCTCAGTGTTCCATAGCCCAGCCCTGCTACTCTCCAGGTGCGTGTATAAACACAGTGAAGGGTTTCAGCTGTGAGCTCTGCCCCCCTGGTCTCTGGGGCCCACCCGTCTTTGGGGTCGGACTGGAGTACGCCAAGCACCACAAGCAGGTACACACACACACACACACACACACACACACACACACACACACACACACACACACACACACACACACACACACACACACACACACACACACAATAACTTTTTTCCTTATTGACATAATCTATAATTCCCTATTGTCTTTTTTCTTCCTCACACACCTTGCTGTGGTTTTGTCTACAGGAGTGTGTAGACATCGATGAGTGTATTGAAGTTGCCAACGCCTGTGTGCCCCACTCCATGTGTACCAACACCATCGTAAGTAGAACCCTTTTCCAATGTGAAGATGTTTATTACAATGTATGTACAGCGTCAAATCTTCACAACGAGACATCGCCCTCTTGTGATCATATGAGAGTACTCTAGAGCCGCTGTGTAGTAAAGCTGTTCTCTCTCCCTTCCTCCTCTCTCTCCCCCATCTCTCTTTCTCTCTCCACCCTCCTCCTCTCTCTCCCCCATCTCTCTTTCTCTCTCCACCCTCCTCCTCTCTCCCCATCTCTCTTTCTCTCTCCCTTCCTCCTCTCTCTCCCTTCCTCCTCTCTCTCCCCCACCTCTCTTTCTCTCTCCACCCTCCTCCTCTCTCTCTCCTTCTCTCTTTCTCTCTCCACCCTCCTCCTCTCTCTCTCCTACCTCTCCTTCTCTCTTTCTCTCTCCACCCTCCTCCTCTCTCTCTTTCCCACCTCTCCTTCTCTCTTTCTCTCTCCACCCTCCTCCTCTCTCTCTCCCATCTCTGTTTCTCTCTCCACCCTCCTCCTCTCTCTCTCCCATCTCTGTTTCTCTCTCCACCCTCCTCCTCTCTCTCCCCCATCTCTCTTTCTCTCTCCCACCTCTCCTTCTCTCTTTCTCTCTCCACCCTCCTCTTCTCTCTCTCTCACCTCTCCTTCTCTCTTTCTCTCTCCACCCTTCTCTTCTCTCTCTCTCACCTCTCCTTCTCTCTTTCTCTCTCCACCCTCCTCTTCTCTCTCTCTCACCTCTCCTTCTCTCTTTCTCTCTCCACCCTTCTCTTCTTTCTCTCTCCACCCTTCTCTTCTCTCTCTCTCACCTCTCCTTCTCTCTTTCTCTCTCCACCCTCCTCCTCTCTCTCTCACCTCTCCTTCTCTCTTTCTCTCTCCACCCTCCTCCTCTCTCTCTCCCACCTCTCCTTCTCTCTTTCTCTATCCACTCTCCTCCTCTCTCTCTCCCATCTCTCTTTCTCTCTCCACCCTCCTCCTCTCTCTCCCCCATCTCTCTTTCTCTCTCCACCCTCCTCCTCTCTCTCTCCCACCTCTCCTTCTCTCTTTCTCTCTCCACCCTCCTCCTCTCTCTCTCCCACCTCTCCTTCTCTCTTTCTCTCTCCACCCTTCTCTTCTTTCTCTCTCCACCCTCCTCCTCTCTCTCTCCCACCTCTCCTTCTCTCTTTCTCTCTCCACCCTTCTCTTCTTTCTCTCTCCACCCTTCTCTCTTTCTCTCTCCACCCTCCTCTTCTCTCTCTCACCTCTCCTTCTCTCTTTCTCTCTCCACCCTCCTCCTCTCTCTCTCTCCCACCTCTCCTTCTCTCTTTCTCTCTCCACCCTCCTCCTCTCTCTCTCCCATCTCTCTTTCTCTCTCCCTTCCTCCTCTCTCTCCCCCATCTCTCTTTCTCTCTCCACCCTCCTCCTCTCTCTCCCCCTTCTCTCTTTCTCTCTCCACCCTCCTCCTCTCTCTCTCCCACCTCTCCTTCTCTCCATCTCTCCCAGGGCTCGTTCAGGTGTGGTGGCTGTAAGGTGGGTTACCTGGGGAACCAGACAGTGGGCTGCGTGCCCCGTAGGTCCTGTGCCACACTCAGCTTTAACCCCTGTGATGCCAACGCCCACTGCATTATAGAGAGGAACGGAGAGGTGTCCTGTGCGGTAAGCAACAGTGGTCTTTTACTACCTTCGCCATCCTGGACAGGAAAAGAGGAGCCACACTGCCCTATACTGCCAAACTCTAAATACTACTTTATAGATCTTGGCTGGGCAACTCCAGTCCTTGAGGGCCTGATTGGTGTCACACTTTTTCTCCATCCCTAGCAAACACAGCTGATTAATCAAATTGCATTCTAAACTGAAGATCATGATTAGGTGATTATTGGAGTCAGGTGTGTTAGCTGGAGCTGGGACAAAACTGTGACACCAATCAGGCTCTCAAGGACTGGAATTGCCCACCCATGTTATAGATGTATTGTAGGTTTGTTTTAAAATGCTCTTTTTTCTTCCATTCTGCAGTGCAACATTGGCTGGGCCGGTAATGGGAACACTTGTGGCACAGATACAGACATTGATGGATACCCAGACCGCTCTCTACCCTGTATGGACAATGACAAGCACTGTAAACAGGACAACTGTGTTTACACACCCAACTCAGGCCAGGAGGACGCAGACAACGATGGCATCGGAGACCAGTGTGACGAGGACGCAGATGGGGACGGCATCAAGAATGTGGAGGTGTGTGTGTTTCCATCTCAGACCCTCTGTGGTAATTGTATCTGGGTGTATGTGTGTGATAATATAACTTGTATGATTGTAAGTCATTGTTTCTCATTTTTTCTCATGACCATAACTGTTATATTTTGCAGGATAACTGTCGACTAGAACCCAACAAAGATCAGCAGAACTCAGACACAGACTCTTTCGGTGACGCCTGTGACAACTGTCCCAATGTCCCTAACATTGACCAGAAGGATACGGACAGCAACGGGCAAGGAGACGCCTGTGACAATGACATAGATGGAGATGGTGTGTATTCACACAGACGCGTGCGCACACACTCACACTCACTCACACATGAACGGCAAGATGTCCGGGAGACCTTTTTGTGTGCCGCCGTTGAAGTTGGCATTACACTCATTGTTAACATAGCAAATCTAAGCAACTAGGTGATGGCCCTCATGTCTCCCCCCTGTCTTACCCTGGTGTTCAGGTATCCCCAACGTGCTGGACAACTGCCCCAAGGTCCCCAACCCCATGCAGACAGACAGGGACGGAGACGGAGTAGGAGACGCCTGTGACAGCTGCCCTGAGATCAGCAACCCCATGCAGGTAAAATAACCTTCACACACCCCCAATTCCCAAAATGTGGATCTACAGAAGATATTCAGCCACTGAATAGGGGTTTAGGCTGCACATTTGTCTTGTCTTTGGTTTATTCTGACCCTCTCCCCCTAGACGGACATTGACAATGACCTGGTGGGGGATGTGTGTGACACTGACCAGGACACGTGAGTCTCTGATTTAAACATGCACGCACACACGCCCGCACACAAACACACACAAACTGCACTCACACTGCTACAGCTGTCACACAGCGCTACACCTGCTGTAGCTAACACACACATACATGCACCTGCTGCACTCATATTCACAAAAACACACAGCCACTTTACACCTGCTGGGATTTACAAGTAGACACACACACCTGCTGGCATTTACAAGTAGACACACACACCTGCTGGGGCTTGTTTTTGTGCTGCAGTTGTTAGAACTTCCTGATGGTGTTTTTCTAGGTGATCAAAAAACACTAACTATTTCGGTACAAACAAAATAAGTGAACATAACATGACTTGGGCCAGGATTCAATACAAGGCGCGTTATAGGGCAGCGCACTATACTGGATTTTAAAAGGTAATTTACGATTGAGCCGACATGTGCAGCATTTACCATGAACGTTGTTTAAAATGCCTAAGGCGCATTGTCGGTTGTCTAGTGAACTGCGCTAGAGTACTCCTTGAATGAAATCCCATCCTAGGAGTTGAACTGAATTCCAATGTGTCTATGTGTGTTCCAGGGATGGGGACGGTCACCAGGACTCCAGGGACAACTGCCCTGACCATCCCAACAGCTCCCAGCTGGACTCGGACAACGATGGCCTTGGGGATGACTGTGACGATGACGATGACAATGACGGGATCCCAGACATTCAAGACAACTGCAGACTTATCACCAACCCCAACCAGAAAGATTCTAACAGTAACCAACCGTTACTAAAACTTGAACAGTGAACTATCCCTTTAACAGTAACCAACCGTTAAAGGGATAGTTCAATGTTGAAGTTTTAGCTTATTTTTTACCTTTGCATTGCTACATGCTTCAAAAGTGCCCCTCTGTCTTACTATGGCCATCTCCCTCTCCTCTCCCAGGTAACGGGGTGGGCGACGTGTGTGAGAACGACTTTGACAACGATTCAGTCTGGGATCTGATTGATGTGTGCCCTGAGAGTTCAGAGGTCACACTGACAGACTTCAGAGCCTATCAGACAGTCATTCTGGATCCAGAGGGCGATGCCCAGATCGATCCCAATTGGGTGGTGCTCAATCAGGTGACCCTTGACCTCCCTCTTTGGCTCAACACATGAACAACTTTGATTGTAGGCTGAAATATCCCTTTAGTAAGGTTATCCTCCTACCTACTGGTTATTATAAATAGGCCTATGCTAGTGCATTGACTACAGACTAAAGCATGGTAAATTGCATTGTGCATATTTGTCACGCTCATTGTGGATACGAATTCTGATATTAGCGAATCCTCTTTTATTGCAGGGCATGGAAATAGTTCAGACCATGAACAGTGATCCTGGTTTAGCTGTGGGTATGTTGATGTTATGGGTTATGTTGTTTGTTACTTTTTGTCCTGGTCCTGTGATGCATTCTAAATAGAATTGCTCAAATTCTGGCCAACAAAGTGATTTGAGTATAGCTGTGTATTTAAAAGGTGCTGGAAATAAATATATTCAGTACCAGTCAAAAGTTTGGACACACCTACTTATTCAAGGGCATTCTCAACCAGCTTCACCTGGAATGCTTTTCCAACAGTCTTGAAGGATTTACCACAAATGCTGAGCACTTGTTGGCTGCTTTTCCTTCACTCTGCAATCTAACTCATCCCAAACCATCTCAATTGGGTTTAGGTCGGGTGATTGTGGAGGCCAGGTCATCTGATGCAGCACTCCATCACTCTCCTTCTTGGTAAAATAGTCCTTACACAGCCTGGAGGTGTGTTGGGCCATTGTCCTGTTGAAAAACAAATGATAGTCCCACTAAGCGCAAACCAGATGGCGTATCTCTGCAGAATGCTGTGTTAGCCATGCTGGTTAAGTGTGCCTTGAATTCTAAATAAATCACTGACAGTGTCACCAGCAAAGCACCCCCACACCTCCTCTTCCATGCTTCACGGTGGGAACCACACATGCAGAGATTGTGGTTGGAACCAAACATCTCAAATTTGGACTCATCAGACCAAAGGACACATTTCCACCTGTCTAATGTTCATTGCTCATGTTTCTTGGCCCAAGCAAGTCTATTCTTCTTATTAGTCTCCTTTAGTAGTGGTTTCTTTGCAGTAAATTGACCATGAAGGCCTGATTCACACAGTCTCCTTTGAACAGTTGATGTTGAGATGTTACTTGAACTCTGTGAAGCATTTATTTGGACTGCAATTTCTGAGGCTGGTAACTCTAATGAAATTATCCTCTGCAGCAGAGGTAATTCTGGGTCTTTTTTTCCTGTGGCAGTCCTCATGAGAGTCAGTTTCATCATAGCGCTTGATGGTTTTTGCAACTGCACTTGAAGAAACTTTCAAAGTTCTTGAAAGTTTACGCATTGACTGACCTTCATGTCTTAAAGTAACGATAGACTGTCATTTCTCTTTGCCCATTTGAGCTGTTCTTGCCATAATATGGACTTGGTATTTTACCAAAAAGGGCTATCTTCTGTATACCACCACTACCTGATTGGCTCAAACGCATTAAGAAGGAAAGAAATTCCACAAATTAACTTTTAACAAGGCCCACCTGCTAATTGAAATGCATTCCAGGTGACTACCTCATGAAGCTGGTTGAAAGAATGCCAAGAGTGTGCAAAGCTGTCATCAAGGCAAAGGGTGGCTACTTTGAAGAATCTCAAATATAAAATATATTTTGATTTGTTTAACACTTTTTTTGCTTACTACATGATTTAGTAGTGATTTACTATGTTATTTCATAGTTTTGATGTTTCCATCATTATTCTACAATGTAGAAAATAGTAAAAATAAAGAAAAACCCTTGAATGAGTAGGTGTGTCCAAATGTTTGACTGGTACTGTATATTTTTAAATTCCAATGAACTGAATTGACCTGACTCAACGCAATAACCTCCCCAAGGCTACACAGCGTTCAATGGGGTGGACTTTGAGGGCACCTTTCACATCAACACGGTGACGGATGACGACTATGCAGGCTTCATCTTCGGCTACCAGGACTCCTCTTCCTTCTACGTGGTGATGTGGAAACAGACAGAGCAGACCTACTGGCAGTCGACACCCTTCAGGGCCATGGCCCAACCTGGCCTGCAGCTCAAAGTGAGTGATGGGACACAAACACAGCAGCCTATAGGTGGTGCTACTGATAAGAAACTTGGCTGAATCGGGACACTTCCTGAGAATCACCTTCAGACAGACTCTGCTGTTGGATATACACCCCCATTCAAAAGTTTGGGGTCACTTTGAAATGTCCTTGTTTTTGAAAGAAAAGCAAATGTTTTGTCCAGTAAAATAACATCAAATTGATCAGAAATACAGTGTAGACATGTTAATGTTGTAAATGACTATTGTAGCTGGAAACTGCTGATTTTTTAATGGAATATCTACATAGGCGTACAGAGGCCCATTATCAGCAACCATCACTCCTGTTTTCCAATGGCATGTTGTGTTAGCTAATCCAAGTTTATCATTTTAAAAGGCTAATTGATCATTAGAAAACCCTTTTGCAATTATTTTAGCACAGCTGAAAACTGTTGTTCTGATTAAAGAAGCAATAAAACCTTGCCTTCTTTAGTCTAGTTGAGTATCTGGAGCATCAGCATTTGTGGGTTCGATTACAGGCTCAAAGTGTCCAGAAACAAATATCTTTCTTCTGAAACTCGTCAGTCTATTCTTGTTCTGAGAAATGAAGGCTAGAAGGTCAGCATCCCGGAGCAGCCACTTCACTGTTGACGTTGAGACTGGTGTTTTGTGGGTACTATTTAATGAAGCTGCCAGTTGAGGACTTGTGAGGCGTCTGTTTCTCAAACTAGACACTCTAATGTACTTGTCCTCTTGCTCAGTTGTGTACTGGGGCTTCCCACTCCTTTTTCTATTCTGGTTAGAGCCAGCTTGCGCTGTTCTATGAAGGGAGTAGTACACAGCGTTGTACGAGATCTTCAGTTTCTTGTCATTTTCTCGCATGGAATAGCCTTCATTTCTCATAACAGGAATAGACTGATGAGTTTCAGAAGAAAGTTCTTTGTTTCTGGACATTTTGAGCCTGTAATCGAACCCACAAATGCTGATGCTCACGATACTCAACTAGTCTAAAGAAGGCCAGTTTTATTGCTTCTTTAAACAGTACAACAGTTTTCAAAGCATGTTGTGGTAGAGAGACATTGTAAAAACCTTTGATTGTTATCCAGTGAAATATAATAATGGAAAAAGTATCTACTACAGGGTTCAGAATATGCAAAAAACTCTCTCTCTCTTGTCCCCCTCCAGGCAGTGAAGTCCCGTACAGGGCCTGGTGAGTACCTGCGTAATGCCCTGTGGCACACAGGGGACACCAACGAGGAGGTGAAGCTGCTGTGGTCGGACCCACGGAATGTGGGCTGGAGAGACAAGACGTCTTACCGCTGGCAGCTCAGCCACAGGCCCCAGGTGGGATACATCAGGTAGGCCACACCCCTCTTTCTCTCTTAGTTCTTTATTCTTTTTATTTTATTTTAATCTACTACTTTCTATTTGTATCAGATGTTCAGTAACTGTTTTATTGTCAATAGATTTTATGATCTGAAGTCATTTAGTACCTGCTTAACTATGTATCAGAATTCCATTGTTTTTTACTTACTCGGGGGCAGATGGGTTCGATGGCTTTGAACTTGAAGCTGAGCTCATCCTCACTGAACAGGACACTGTTGTGGTACACGTCTGTGTGACCACTGTTGACCACTAGAGGGAGTTTACACTGCCTTGGCTTGGATGATAAAAAAAGAAAAAGAAAGATGGCTGGTGGCAGTTTGGTGGACTGGGTGGCTATTCACCAATATATACTCCATATTTTTCCCTCCTAAACCTCTTTGTGACTTTTACAGAGAGACTGGGCCCCCTAGCCCTCTATTGTCCCCGTTGCCATGTCAACCAAATCCTTGGCAAGAATTTGCTGAGCGCCCGTTCATATGCAGATCCAGAGGAAACTACTGTAGAGTGGGGGGTCTGAGAGAGACAGAGAGAGAGCGAGAGAGAGAAAGAAGGGGGGGTGAGGGGAGAAAGCGAGAGAGGGAGAGAGCAGGGAGAGTATCAAAGACAGAGAAAGAAACAGAAAGATAAACAAGTGTGAGGGAGTCTGACTAGAGGCAGACTCACATAGCAGAATAAGGAAAAATCTCAAGCAGATTGTCAAATTCTAAGAGTGAAAGAGAATATCTTGAATCAGACGTCATGTCCGAGGAACATATTGCTTATGCAAATAGTTTAAGAAACCAGCTTTATTGGGTGGCATAAATACCACATTGTGCTCAACAAAGCATCAGCTAGACATTTTCAAAAGACACATTAATTTGAACCAATACCTGTGTCTGAGCATCTCTCAAAACCCTTACATTTCTAGCCCATTATCAGTAGAGATGCGTGGGTAAAATCACCGGGGAAGCCAAGCCAGAACAAAAAGACATTATATAACCTATGTGTTGTGATAATTGCTTTATTTGCTCTATAGCCTGTCTTGACACTGTGATATATATACAATAAGAAGACACAGTGGCAGAATAAATTCAACGACATATTTGTTTCATTACAAAACTGGAGAGCAACATCTGTCCGGTGAAGTCCACAAAACATATTGCATGTAACAAACAGTTACATGACCTACAGCATGGTCAAACAGGTTAATGTTTATGGATTTAGAACCACGGAAAGTTTCCGCAAGTTGCAAAGAAACAGGAGCTACCTCCGCTATTCCAGCACCATTTCAACATCATCTAATCACCTATGCTTAGTCTAATACAGTGACAACTAAAAGATACCAAAACGATTTAGTTCAATCAACGTAAGCTAAATATGATGTGGCTGTCCATGTAACTGATTTCTGTGTGTTTGTGTGTATTAGTGTGTGTTTGCGTGCGGATAAGTAGAAAAACATGTTGACTCACCCTACTTGTAGAGAAATGCCAATGCCATCCTCCTCTTTCATGTTGCCTAAACGGCTTATGACTCTGTCATATAGTACACACTTTTTGTTGTCCTAGGCTACCTGATTAAAATGCTTGCTTGTTAGCCTAACTACCTTTCATGGGCAACGATGCGCCAGGCCAGCATACTACCCGGGGCACAATGTATGAATTTATGGTTGGATCAGAATCGCCATTATAATCATTGGCCAGTATGGAGAATTAAGTAAAACCACAAGTCCAAATCCCTATCTCCATCCATTGCTAATTTAGGAAAGGGCCAATTTTAGCAAGCTAGCCACCGGAAGATAACAACACAAGGAGATGCAACAATTCATGTTTTTTTCTGTCAATAATTATGTTTGGCTTGTGATGTGATTAGTCTAAAGCTAAATCCAAACTGCCTTCCCTTGACACCTTTTTTTTTGGTGCTCCAGGACCATTCAATGTTGAGCTCACGCAGTTTAGCTCAACACCGATTGGCTGTTATTTAAAAAAAAAAAAATTAAATGGAGACCAAATGCTTTCTGGCTTCCCTGCTATGGGCAGCAACAATTTCATACTCTTTCTGACTAGACAGCATCAGATAGATATGCTGCACATACTGAGACAGGGGGGCACTGTTACGTTAGATCAGATGAGATACATTCAGCCTGTTGCGAATTGAAGGAAATTTATGAAACACAGAGAGGCAAAAGATACATTATTTTGTATATATTTTTTGGGGTCCATTTTTTGGGGGAAGCTTAGCTTCCCTTGGCATCCATGAATACATGCCACTGCCCATTATAAAAAAAAGTTGCCAGAGAAAAGGAGAGTTGGCGGGGGTGGAGTTTGTGGAGGGGGGGTCACTCCAGTGGGGTGCAGTGAGGGGAGAGTGGAGAGAGAGAGACAGGTCTTTTTAGAGGCAGGGAGGCCCTATTCAGACCCAAACAGAGAGACACCTGCTTTGTATGCTGTGCAGAGGAGTCAATGGAGCACTGCAGCGATGCACTGCACTCACTCAGGCAGCGGCTGCGACAGGGGCTGGGCCTGCTCTCTCTGTGTCTCTTTCTCTGTTCATCCAAATAACCCATTTTGAGTTCTGTGGTTACTTGCCACTGGGTTTTAGTTTGGTGGCACTTCATTTGACTAATCTCTTATATGACCATATGCCAACTACTACAGCTACCCACAACAATCACATGTTATGGGTATGTGACAGTGGTATAAATAAAGACAGTGTGGATGACTTTCATTTTGATAATTACCAAAGGGAACATGGCTATAAATGACAAGGGAATGTAAAAGTCCCCTGATTTGTGCATTGTCCCGCGCTCTGTGGCAGGGTGAAGTTATATGAGGGGACGGAGATTGTGGCTGACTCTGGCGTGGTGATTGACACTACCATGAGAGGCGGACGACTGGGGGTCTTCTGTTTCTCCCAAGAGAACATCATCTGGTCCAACCTGCGCTACCGCTGCAACGGTAAGACTCCGTTCTTCACATTGCTACTAACCACTAACGATACTTGTATTGAACAACATAATGCTAGTGAACTAATTTACTTGTATGTTCTGCTTCATGTATCTGTTGTTTATTAGACACTGTTCCAGACGACTTCAACCCATATCGCAAACAGGTCCTGCTGCACATCAAGGTGTGAGATGATTCGAGGATGTGTGAGTGCTGAGGCATATAGATGAGTAACCTGTCCAGCACTGTCTATCTACACAAAATCAGTCACACACACATTCACAGACACACACTCTTACTGCCTCTCAGTACAGACTTCCAACTGCTGTTAAAATGTTTGTGACTGTGTCTGCCCATGAGTGAAAGGGGAGGGGTTTCAGAGTTGTGGTAAAGGAAGAAGAAAAACCAATTTACAACATTGTTATTATACCAGACTGGAAAAGCAAAAAGGTACCAGAGACTTTGGAAGAAAGTATACATGATAATTCATGTATGTAGGACTGTGTTACTTTTAGGTTCGAGTTGCTGTTCTTGCCCTCAATTTCACTGTATGAGCGGTGGTTGTGTGAATGACAGCGGTTAACCGTTGAGTTTGACTGTTACGTTAGGTGTGAGTGCTGTTGTTGCTTTGTGTTTTTGTATTTACAGCTATTATAGGAATACATGGATTCCATTTTGTGTTTTAAGACCGAACAGTTAAAGGATGTGTTTTTCCATCTCATATCTAACTGTAAAATAAAAACCATAAGCTAACGTTACAGGGATGATGGGAATTTGATAAATACTGTACATCCTCTGGATATGAAACTCCTGGTAACTCTGTCATGATCAGATAATGTCATCTCAGCAGCAAAATACAGATCTGTCACAAGAGACTGTAGACTTGCAGTTATTTAGCCATATTACGTTAAGCCTTTAATAGTGGAATTATGTCCCTATTTTGAATAAATGTGGATCTCTGTAGATTCTAGTGTATACTTTCCTGGACATCTGAGTTTGTGCCCAGTAATTGAATATGAAATGAAGCCTTATTGGAAGTGTTTCTATGAATGAAGTCATCTTTAACTGATTCATTAAACAGAAGCATAAACAAAAAACAACACAATCTTTGTCCACAAAAAAGAATAAACAATTGAATTTCTTAAAAATATGTTTATTTGACCTTTGTGATTCTGTACACAACAAGTATGCTAATGAACGATACGACTTTTTAAAAACTGTCAAATAAATCAAGAGCAACTGTGAGTGAGCACTGCTGTTCCAAGGTCATCTAGTCAGTGAAGTATGTGGTGACACTGGTGCTAACTGTATCTAACCGCTGAGTGCTGTGGTTGTCATCATACCTCCCAGGAGCAGACAGACCCCAGGGCTCAACTGACTGAACTGCCCAGTCTGTCTCCACTGTCTGCTTCTCTGCTCCACCATAATAGTCAGTCAAAAAAATCCATATACATTGTACAGAACTTGCTATATTTAATATCATATATTATGTGTCACATTGCCTAATTAAGTTATTCTCATGCCGGTGTAGTAACACTGTAATAACTCAATAATAACACTGTATTTTAACATGTTGTTACATTGTAATTGACCTTGTAATGGAGTTGAGCATTTTGTTACCACATAAGTGAAATAAAGCCTCTTCCCATTCTACTTGTGTAATAACAACAAAACGAGTTACCCTGCTGAGGACAGACTTGAACATTTATTTGGATTCCATTTAGAATGGAGTATTTTAAGCATTATTCTATTAAGCTGGAGATGTCCTGCTATTGACCCCAGACTACTGTGGCTGGATTCCAATCGGATCATTCATTCTCTTTGCTCTATCCTGACTAACTCTCTCTCAGGTGAGAATAGATGCAATATGATAGGCATTTGTCATCCTAGGTCTTGCTGGCCATACAGAGTTTGTGCAATACTGCTTCCTATCCCAATATGTGGGAACTTTCAGAGTGAAGTCACAAGGACAGAGGGAAGAGAATGACTTAGTGGAGTTGGCAAAGGTCCCCACGTGGAAGCTAGCCAGCCAGTGTCAGGTGCAGACAGTGGGACCATTTGGAAGCAGAGGCTTACCAACTGTATAGAATAAATTCCCTGGGTTTCTCCCATAGCAGGCCACATGTTGCAAATAGATAGAATAAATTGGGTCAATATAGCCAATGGCAGTACTACAGATATGAAGTATGTATCTCTAATAATTGTAGTAGCAAAATGTGCTGTAGAAAGTGATTTTGAAAATATATTTTTAAGTGAGAACAAAGTTTTGAAGTACATATCACAGTGCTCTTCCACATGTTTACGGAGAGAAAATAATGAGGAAAAACAACCTTTCTGAGCTCCTCTGTTAAAGATGGAATACCCTGGGTCCGGGAGGCCGGGACGAGTGCAATATTGGTAGGGCATTGTACAACAGTGCACCACATCCCACACCTGCCTGGCCCTGGGAGGGGTTAATTAACACTTAATCTGCCTCCCCAAGCACCAACATTTCATGATCTGGCTGCAATCCCAAGTTTACCCTCTCTTCAGATATTTTTGAGACTCACATCACCTGAGGAAGACAAAGGTGTTGCATATTAGTCACTGTCTAAAAGAGAGCTTATGCTCTATTTCTCTCTCTCTCTCTCTCACACACACACACACACACACACACACACACACACACACACACACACACACACACACACACACACACACACACACACACACACACACAACAAACATGAGCCCTAACAGTTACCAGGGCAACAGGTCTCCAAGCCACATAGGGGTAATCTGTTTAGGGCAACCAAAAAAGTAAGGCGATAAAAAAGTTTTCTATGGAAAAAACACTTCCACATTCTAAAATGTATTGTCAAAAGTATTATAATAAATATATATATATATTGTGATACATAACAGGTGCATCATTTCCTTTGGGGGAAAGGTTTGGACTTTGGAGGAGTGTGTCCAAACACACACTGTCTAAGCCTTTATAAAAAAGTGCACTAACTAAGATAAACATATAGACCAATGAAAATGTGTTTAAAACCTTACCTCAAGTCACAAGTGATTAATTGCATCTTCATTCATATAGTGTCGCCATTCTCTGGAACATGTATTGATATGGCCTGTGAAAATGCATCAGCAACAACTCGCCAGGCAGTTAGAAAGATGGGGTCTTATTAGTCCAGAATTCCTTATTTGCTGGATCTGTTTTCTTAAATGCATTCCAAACCCATTCTGCAATTATCCAGAGCCGAAGATACAGGACTTCTTTCCTCTCCTAAAAGCTCTCTGACAATGGACCTCGCGCTCGGAATAGCCACTGCTTGGTCAATGGACCCCGCCTCCACTGCTACAACAAACAAAGGCCACTATGCAATGCTCACTGAGGCATGTAGGTGCCCCTCTTAAAAGGCCAATAACTTCGGACATTCTCTGCAGTTGAGGAAACACGTCCGCCTATCCTTCACCCTGTGTGTATCTCTGCAGGAATGTCTACCTCTTTGAACTTTTATTAAATAATGATTAAATATTAAACTACAATGGACTCACCCAAATTCGGCATTTATGATATTCAGATGTCAATCAATGAAATTTCGCGCCACTTGTGCGCGCCTCATGTCACGTGAAAACCTAGCGATAAATTGAAAGGGAAACACTTTTAGTCATGTCGTTTACTGACGCTCGCCTACTATCTGAAAACATGATCACACGTTTGGTCACTTTGTTGTATTTTCTATACCAGTTTCAAAGTTTCTATATACAGTATAGCCTTACAGTTTGTTTGGGCGGTTTGGCACCTGTCCTACTCCAGCTGAATTTAGCACCTTGGCTGTGTGAATGAATGGTGCATGGTGCAGACAACTGGTTTTGTTGGGTCATTTTACAAACCACGCAGCCTGTCCTCAGAGCCATACGAAACATACTTTACGTATTTCTGGGCCCCCCCAAGCCTACAGTATGATATCCACCAATGGTTTAGTTACTTTAGACAGAACTAAAAGTAGGGAGATTGGATCAGGGAGGATGGATCCAATCCAAATGTTGTGTTTGAGTTAAGTTGGGGACAACTGTAGCATTTTAGCTAACCCTAACCCTTATTCTAAACTTAACCAAATTCACCAACCTGCTATGTAAATTTACCTAAACTTTGTCTTTTTAGTTCTTCTAACCTTTTACGTAAATTATCCAAACATTTGTTGTAAGTTTCCCAAAACACCCATGTAAATTCTCCCTGTAATTCTCCTTTGTTGTTATGGTGCAACAAGCAACCTGAGTGGTATACTACGAAGCAAACTAGATCTACTCAGGCTTTTATAAAGCTAGCCAGCTTCAGTTATCTTCACATTCCAGGTCAGGCTTCATCTGTATGATGGTGGATATTGCTCGTCCGCCTGCCGCTAACTCTAGCAGGCTTGTAACTGCGTGTGCATGTCGCACATGGCTAGTTGAAGGCGAACTCTTCATTGAGACAATGCTGAAATATCAATCCATTGGCGGGTCAGTGCCACAATTTCATTTGTGCTGAAATGATAATGAAAGAAAAGTTATCTTTATTTTATTACTTATCGTTAATGTGTTTATCAATGGTGTGTTTATCAATGGTGTGTTTATCAATGCACAAGCACCTTTTCCCCACTACTATCACTCCTTCTTCGATCTGTGGAACAGCTTGTTGCATTGTGGCCGTATATAGACATGTAATGCATAGCAGGTGTTTGGAATCTTTAATCCTGGCAATTTTACAGATAAACTCATGGATACACTAGCAATGGCTACCAGTCTTGACTGGAATGGGAACTGCCATCTATGGATTATATGTCATTGGTTGGTTACGGTTGTCAGTTTTCTTTTTGCAAATTTCAAAATACAATTGCGCGAAAAAACGTACAGTTTGGAAAGCAAATGCTGTCATTACTAAATGTGTAATGTGATAGGTATTTTAACATTTCACCTTTTTTTTTTACACACACATTTAAAAAAAAAAAAGATCCTCAACTAGTGGCTCAGACACTTATTTAGGACACATTGAGTTAGCCCTGAGTTAGTCTGCCCCAAGCAAGTTAGTTCTGAAGGATTCGTTGCCATAGAAATTTACCTGGCTAAAAGGTGAGTGACTTTCATGGTACCGGTTAACCCGAGTTGAACTCAGAGTTGACCAAAGTTACAGTACCTGCTAACTCCTCAAACCTGATTCATAGTAAAGGGCTCTGGTCTCAGACAAAGATATACAATACTATACATCATCCAAGACGTATGATAAATCACATTATCCAATTCGTATGCTATTTTATGACTGGTAAGAGGTATCCCACTGGGCACACCACCTTATCAAAACATGGATAATTGGGTAGTTTTTGGTTGAGATGTTGATCAATGAGATTACAACCTATATTCACCCACTCAAAAAGACAGCCAAAAGTTAGCTGAATTTCCAATGTGTTATCAATATGCTTCCATGAGGAAGGCACAGTGACGCTGAAACGTTGGTAAATACCCATTCAATTGCTGGGAGTTTATTCATGAAGTGTGCGACTTAAAAAAACATGTTTTTTCCCCTTTTCTCCCCAATTTTCGTGGTATCCAATCGCTAGTAATTACTATCTTGTCTCATTGTTACAACTCCCGTACGGGCTCGGGAGAGATGAAGGTCGAAAGCCATGCGTCCTCCGAAGCACAACCCAACCAAGCCGCACTGCTTCTTAACACAGCGCGCCTCCAACACGGAAGCCAGCCGCACCAATGTGTCGGAGGAAACACCGTGCACCCGCCCCCCTCGCCCGGCCCGCCACAGGAGTCGCTGGAGCGCGATGAGACAAGGATATCCCTACCGGCCAAACCCTCCCTAACTCGGACGACGCTAAGCCAATTGTGCGTCGCCCCATGGCCCTCCCGGTTGCGGCCGGCTGCGACAGAGCCTGGGCGCGAACCCAGAGACTCTGGTTCTAGACCACTGCGCCACCCCGGAGGCCCCTATTTTGATAGTTTATAGTTCATTCGCCGTTAGTCAGTACTAACTATTATTCTGGGTATGCGCCAGCTCATGTTTTTTAATCAATATGCTTCCAACCATCTAAAAGCACAACCTAATTCCAATGGAAAAACAATGTCTGATATTTTGTTAAGTTGTCACCCGAATGTCTATCACTTCACTTTCAACCATTTAAAAGTAGAGCAAAGTTCAAATTGGAATACAATGTCAGATGTTTTGTTTATTTATACAACAGTTTAATGGGTTATCACTGTGCTTAATATAATAGCAGAACCAAATGACCTGGATTGCAGTTGAGATTACATTAAAAGTACATGGTGTATGTGATCAAGGCCTTTCAAGATTCTGCACAGATTATTACAGCAATTGTGAAGACCTGTGAAGACCTATGCATGTTATCTTGAACATACTGTACACATTTTATATGATTACATAAGAAGTATAGTTACAATAACCTCAAAATGTGGCCATGGATGTGTTACTCATTTTAAGGTTGAATGTTACATTAGTTTGTAAGATAGTGTAAGGGCTGTCGCTCTCCTCATCCTCGGACGAGGAGAGGAGAGAAGGATCATCAGACCAAAATGCAGCATTAGGGAAATAAGCCATCTTTTATTTGAAACGACGGCAACACGAAAACACAAAACACTTTCAAAAATACAAAACAAGAAAACGACGTAGACGAAACCTGAACATAAACTTACATAACTAAACGTAACATTTACGGACAGGAAACAGACTACATCGAAACGAACAACCGAACAGTCCCGTATGGTGCAAGACATAACACAGATACGGAAAACAATCACCCACAAACAAACAGTGAGAACACCCTACCTAAATATGACTCTTAATTAGAGGAGAACGCAAAACACCTGCCTCTAATTAAGAGCCATACCAGGCAACCAAAACCAACATAGAAACAGATAACATAGACTGCCCACCCAAAACACATGCCCTGACCATAAACACATACAAAAACAACATAAAACAGGTCAAGACCGTTACAGAACCCCCCCCTCAAGGTGCGAACGCCAGGCGCACCAGCACAAAGTCCAGGGGAGGGTCTGGGTGGGCAGTTGACCACGGTGGTGGCTCCGGCTCTGGACGCTGTCCCCACACCACCATAGTCACTCCCCGCTTCTGTCTTCCCCTCCCAATGACCACCCTAAAACTAACATCCCCTAAATGAATGGCCAGCACCGGGAGAAGGGGCAGCACCGGGACAAGGGGCAGCACCGGGACAAGGGGCAGCACCGGGACAAGGGGCAGCACCGGGACAAGGGGCAGCACCGGGACAAGGGGCAGCACCGGGACAAGGGGCAGCACCGGGATAAAGACCAGCACCGGAACAAGGGGCAGCACCGGGACAAGGGGCAGCACCAGGACAAGGGGCAGCACCGGGACAAGGGGCAGCACCGGGACAAGGGGCAGCACCGGGATAAGGGGCAGCACCGGGACAAGGGGCAGGTCCCGGCTGATATACTCAGGCAGATCCTGACTGAACGGCTCTCGACGCTCATGGCTGGCTGACGGCTCTCGACGCTCATGGCGGGCTGACGGCTCTCGACGCTCATGGCGGGCTGACGGCTCTCGACGCTCATGGCGGGCTGACGGCTCTCGACGCTCATGGCGGGCTGACGGCTCTCGACGCTCATGGCGGGCTGACGGCTCTCGACGCTCATGGCGGGCTGACGGCTCTCGACGCTCATGGCGGGCTGACGGCTCTCGACGCTCATGGCGGGCTGACGGCTCTCGACGCTCATGGCGGGCTGACGGCTCTCGACGCTCATGGCGGGCTGACGGCTCTCGACGCTCATGGCGGGCTGACGGCTCTCGACGCTCATGGCGGGCTGACGGCTCTCGACGCTCATGGCTCTCTGACGGCTCTCGACGCTCATGGCTCTCTGACGGCTCTGGCTGCTCCTGGCTCGCTGGAGGCTCTGGCAGATCCTGTCTGGTTGGCGGCTCTGGCAGATCCTGTCTGGTTGGCGGCTCTGGCAGATCCTGTCTGGTTGGCGGCTCTGGCAGATCCTGTCTGGTTGGCGGCTCTGGCAGATCCTGTCTGGCGGGCGGCTCTGGCAGATCCTGTCTGGCGGGCGGCTCTAGCGGATCCTGTCTGGCGGGCGGCTCTAGCGGCTCCTGTCTGGCGGGCGGCTCTAGCGGCTCCTGTCTGGCGGGCGGCTCTAGCGGCTCCTGTCTGGCGGGCGGCTCTAGCGGCTCCTGTCTGGCGGGCGGCTCTAGCGGCTCCTGTCTGGCGGGCGGCTCTGCAGGCTCATGGCATACGGGCGGCTCTGCAGGCTCATGGCAGACGGGCGGCTCTGCAGGCTCATGGCAGACGGGCGGCTTTGCAGGCTCATGGCAGACGGGCGGCTTTGCAGGCTCATGGCAGACGGATGGCTCAGACGGCGCTGGGGAGACGGATGGCTCAGATGGCGCTGGGGAGACGGATGGCTCAGATGGCGCTGGGGAGACGGATGGCTCAGATGGCGCTGGTGAGACGGATGGCTCTGGCCGGATACGGCGCACTGTAGACCTGGTGCGTGGTGCCGGAACTGGAGGCACCGTGCTAAGGATAAGCACCTTCCTACTAGTGCGGGGAGCAGGGACAGGGCACACTGTACTCTCAAAGCCCACTCTATAACTGATGCGAGGTACCGGCACTGGTGACACCGGGCTGAGGACAAGCACATCAGGATTAGTAGGGGGAGAAGATACAGTGTGTACAGGGCTCTGGAGACGCACAGGAGGCTTTGTGCGTGGTGCCGGAACTGGAGGCACCGAACTGGATACACGTGCGTGGAGGAGGAACTGGGCTCAGGAGACGCACTGGTAGCCTAGTGCGTAGTGTAGGCACTGTAGGTACTAGGCTGGGGCGGGGAGGTGGCACCGGAAATACCGGACCGTGGAGGCGTACTGGCACTCTTGAGCATTGAGCCTGCCCAACCTTACCTGGTTGAATGCTCCCGGTCGCCCGACCAGTGCGGGGAGGTGGAATAACCCGCACCGGCCTATGTAGGCGAACCGGGGAAACCATGCGTAAGGCAGGTGCCATGTATGCCGGCCCGAGGAGACGCACTGGAGACCAGACGCGTTGAGCCGGCCTCATGACACCTGGCTCAATACCCCATCTAGCCCTGCCAGTGCGGGGAGGTGGAATAACCCGCACTGGGCTATGCACTCGTACAGGAGACACCGTGCGCTCTACTGCGTAACACGGCGCCTGCCCGTACTCCCGCTCTCCACGGTAAGCCTGGGAAGTGGGTGCAGGTCTCCTACCTGCCCTTGGCCCACTACCTCTTAGCCCCCCCCAAGAAATTTTTGGGTGTTACTTACGGGCTTTTTGGGCTTCCGTGCCAGACGCGTTCCCTCATAACTCCGGTTCCTCTCTCCGGTAGCCTCTACTCTCCTCAGTGCCTCCAGCTCAGCTTTGGGACGGCGATATTCTCCCGGCTGTGCCCATGGACCTCTCCCGTCCAATATTTCGTCCCAAGTCCAGGAGTCCTTGTTGCCCTGTCGAGCTTTCCCTTGCCGCTTGGTCCTAATTTGGTGGGTGATTCTGTAAGGGCTGTCGCTCTCCTCATCCTCGGACGAGGAGAGGAGAGAAGGATCATCAGACCAAAATGCAGCATTAGGGAAATAAGCCATCTTTTATTTGAAACGACGGCAACACGAAAACACAAAACACTTTCAAAAATACAAAACAAGAAAACGACGTAGACGAAACCTGAACATAAACTTACATAACTAAACGTAACACTTACGGACAGGAAACAGACTACATCGAAACGAAACGAACAACCGAACAGTCCCGTATGGTGCAAGACATAACACAGATATGGAAAACAATCACCCACAAACAAACAGTGAGAACACCCTACCTAAATATGACTCTTAATTAGAGGAGAACGCAAAACACCTGCCTCTAATTAAGAGCCATACCAGGCAACCAAAACCAACATAGAAACAGATAACATAGACTGCCCACCCAAAACACATGCCCTGACCATAAACACATACAAAAACAACATAAAACAGGTCAGGACCGTTACAGATAGCCTTAACTTTAGGCTATTTACTGTATTACGAAAGTAATATTGAATTATTTTTGGTTTAAAATGCAACCAAATATCAACATTTATATGTACAGTGCATTCGGAAAGAATTCAGACTCCTTGACTTTTTCCACATTTTGTTACATTTACAGTCTTATTCTAAAATGGATTTAAAAAATCCCTTCAATCTACACTCAATACCCCATCATGATAAAGCAAAAACAGGTTTTTAGAATTTTTGTAAATGTATTACTAATAAAAAACGGAACTATTACATTTACATAAGTATTTAGACCCTTTACTCTGTACTTTGTTAAAGCACCTTTAGCAGCGACAACAGCCTTCTTTTGGGTATGACGCTACAAGCTTGGCACACTTGTATTTGGGAAGTTTCTCCCATTCTTCTCTGCAGATCCTCTCAAGCTCTGTCAGGTTGGATGGGGAGTGTTGCTGCACAGCTATTTTCAAGTCTCTCCAGAGATGTTCGATTGGGTTCAAGTCCGGGCTCTGGCTGGGCCACTCAAGGACATTCAGAGACTTGTCCCGAAGCCACTCCAGCATTGTCTTGGCTGTGTGCTCAGGGTCGTTGTCCTGTTGGAACCTTTGCCTTAGTCTGAGGTCCTGAGGGCTCTGGAGCAGGTTTTCATCAAGGATCTCTCTGTACTTTGCTCTGTTCATCTTTCCCTCGATCCTGACTAGTCTCCCAGTCCCTGCCGCTGAAAAACATCCCCACAGCCTGATGCTGCCACCAGCATGCTTCACCGTAGAGATGGTGCCAGGTTCCCTCCAGACGTAACGCTTGGCATTCAAGTCAAAGAGGCCCTGAGCGCTCAGGGTTTCATCAGACCAGATAATCTTGTTTCTCATGGTCTGAGAGTCTTTTAAGTGCCTTTTGGCAAACTCCAAGTGGGCTGTCATGTGCCTTTTACTGAGGAGTGGCTTCCACCTGGCCACTCTACCATAAAGGCCTGAAACATCTTTTTTTAAATACATTTGAATACATTTTAGTTCCATCTGAGTCATCCCATTTTTGTACTTTTATTTTTGGTTGAGTTGGAGACGTGAATCCAACATATTATTTGTTAACAACTTAATAGGCTATATATTGTATTGCAAAAGTGTGGCACAGATTGAATTATCCAAGCAGAAGATACACCTCCATCAAATGTTGACATTTGGTTGTGTTGACAACCCAACAAAATTCAATATCACTAAATGTCTTTACATCAAAGGTTGAAACCTTAGGCCTATTATATTGTCTATTTTTGTAGAATTCTTATAATTATAATTTCTTTCTGATAATGGATCTAAAGTTGACGATCTGATGTTGTTTTAAAGGCACAAATTCAACATATTTTATACAAGGTTTGTCAATGTTGAAGTTTGTTAAAATTTCACCCTAAAAACAACAGTTGATTACTTTTTTCAAATCCAATGTATTTTCCATGTATACTGAACAAAAAATATAAACGTAACATGTAAAGTGTTGGTCCCATGTTTCAAGAGCTGAAATTAAAAATCCCAAAAATGGTCCATTATACACAAAAAAGCTTATTTCTCTCAAATGTTGTGCACAAATGTATTTATATCGCTGTTAGTGAGCATTTTTCTCCTTTGCAAACATAATCCATCTACCTGACAGATGTGGCATATCAAGAAACTGATTAAACATCATGATCATTACACAGGTGCAATTTGTGCTGCAGACAATAAAAGGCCACTCTAAAATGTGCAGTTTTGTCACAACACGATGCCACAGATTTCTCAAGTTTTGAGGGAATGTGCAATTGGCATGATGACTGCAACAACCTGATCAACTCTATGCAAAGAAGATGTGTTGCTGCATGAGCTAAATGGTGGTCACACCAGATACTGACAGTTTTTTATATATACAACCCTACCTTTTGTTTAAGGCATCTGTGACCAACAGATGCACATCTGTATTCCCAGTAGTGTGAAATCCCTAGATTAGGGCCTTATTTCAATTGACTGATTACCTTATATGAACTGTAACTTAGTCAAATCTATGAAATTGTTACATGTTCCATTCAAATTTTTGTTCAGTATAGATTCCACGTCACAATACCTTGACAAATTACCTTGAAACAACGTTGATTCAACCAGTTTTTGCCCTGTGGAATGATGGGATACGACTTATTATTCGTATGAATAACGTAGCATAATATATCATACTAAATGGAGTGTCAAAGATTTATGCACAGAATAATACGAATTGCCCCGAGACCAGCCAGTGCAATATTGACAAAAGTCTACACTTTGTTTTACTCAACTGGCTACGATATCTGTCAAAACTGCTTGAACCGACTTTCTTGGGGATTTATGATAGCCTGCGAACCAAGAGGGCAATAAATATAGAATGGCCCACTATAAAAATAAGAAAACACACTAGCAACAACAGGTTGCAAATAGAACAGGTTGCCAGAGCCGCTGTGATAGTTTGAAATAGCCCCCCGGTGCCTAGGAGAGTGTGCGCCCAAGTGGACAGTTGTTACGCGAGCAGCAGGTGTTCGTCGCGAGTGATTTATACCACTCGTGGAGAAACACTGTCAAATATCTCACTCATCTGAGAGCCGACAACGAGGGACGAAGGAATAGCGGCTTGCAATGAAACCAGTTTGAGACTGGACATCAGTGTCGGCAGCTCACTTGGACAGTGTGGGAGTTTGGTGTCAGTGCAGGCATAACCTACTTCGCCTTTTTCCTGTTGGAACGAGTGAGGTGGGGACATTTACGCAGAGTCTCATACGGAGCTTCAGCAGAGGTGTGATTGGGTGAGGATATGAATGGTGCTTTGCCTGGTTCATTCTTAAATTAATTATGTGCTACACAATTCAGAAATGTGGCCTATTATTTACCTGCCCATTTGGCACAGACGTCAATTCAACGTCTATTCCACGTTGGTTAAACCTAATTTCATTAAAATTACGTGGCAACAATGTTGATTTAGTCAGTGTGCCCGGTAGATACTACTATTTAATTGTGAGCTATGAAGAATGTATGGATTGGGTCAAGTAACTGTAAAGTTTTTATTTGATTGGGACATATTTTTTCTAACATTGTAGAATAGAACAATTCACTCTGTCCCCTAATGGAACTTGTTGCTTTAAATACTTTCTCCATGGCCTAATATTAGAACAAACTCCCTGTCATTGTGAGTAAATCAAGAAATACAGCAGAATGGCATGTACTGTAGACTGACACTTGGGTGACATTGGCGATGTGGAATTTAAGGTTACATCAGCAGTTATACAACAACAATAGAATGATACCTGTATATTAGCAATTAATTAATGTAATAGTAGCCCCTGAATAGTCCTGAAGTACAGCTATTGATTGTCATAAAAAAATTGTTTTAATCAATCCTATGCTTTCACAGATAAGTCATATTGATAGATATAGATAGAATATACAATAGATTTGTACAATCGATAGATTATCAATAAAATAGATCATACAATTAGTCAATCAGTCTAAAGTTGTTTGAATGTTTTCAAAATAGTGTCCAAAATACACTGGTCTAAATGCAGTTAAGACATGTGACAGTGGGAAGGAAAACTTCAGGTGGAAGGAAACCTTGAGCGGAGAGAGAGAGAGCTGCACTATTACAAATACAAAGATGCTATGATGTGCATTGACCTTTACCATGCAGACACAAACAGATTGGATTCACATTAAAGTCTCATTCATCAATAAATCAAGTGAGGTTGAGCCAAACAACCAACAGCTTGCTCTGTGTTTGTGTTGAGCCAAACAACCAACAGCTTGCTCTGTGTTTGTGTTGAGCCAAACAACCAACAGCTTGCTCTGCGTTTGTGTTGAGCCAAACAACCAACAGCTTGCTCTGTGTTTGTGTTGAGCCAAACAACCAACAGCTTGCTCTGTGTTTGTGTGGAGCCAAACAACCAACAGCTTGCTCTGTGTTTGTGTTGAGCCAAACAACCAACAGCTTGCTCTGTGTTTGTGTTGAGCCAAACAACCAACAGCTTGCTCTATGTTTGTGTTGAGCCAAACAACCAACAGCTTGCTCTGTGTTTGTGTGGAGCCAAACAACCAACAGCTTGCTCTGTGTTTGTGTTGAGCCAAACAACCAACAGCTTGCTCTGTGTTTGTGGTCTTTGTGTCCAGTACAAGTTGGGGATTGATCTAATGAATGAGTGAAAACCACTGGTCTTTACGTGAGCTGTTGTTGACATGTAGAACCACATTGACATGTCACTCCAGGCCAAGCCATGAGCAAAAACATCCCTAAGTCGCACATGTGACCAACCCACCTCTATGGTGACGTTGTGTATGTGTGTGTTTGGTTTTACTATCCATGTGAGGACCAGAGGTCCTCATAGCGATAGTAGCCTAAACAAAGAAAATTTAAACAAGTGGGGACATTTCGCTGTTCCCCACAAGGAAAAAGGCTATTTTAGGTTTAGGGTTAGAATTAGGGTTAGAATAAGGTTTTAGGCTTAGGAGTTAGGATTAGGTTTAGTTTTAGGGGTTTGGGGTTAAGGTTAGGTTTTGGGTTAAGGTTAGGGTTAGAGTTAGGTTAAGGGTTAGGGCTAGGTTTGAACCCCACAAGAATAGTAAAACAAATGTGTGTGTGTGAAGGGGAGTTAGGGTTTTGTGGTTAAACAAGGGTATGGGTGCAGTGTTGCCCTAAAGGTAGTACCGTATTGGTGTTTAATTCACAAGCGACTGTCTGTGTGTGTATGCACAGTGATTGTTTGCTGTTCATGGATGGAACAAACAGGACCCTGTCAGTGTTGTTGGACTGTGCACAGAGGGAGGTCACCGGGATTTTCAAAGCAGTGCAAAAAAGAAGAAGAAGGGGGGCGTGGGCATACACCCCCACTCCAAAAGTGCAGCTGCATCAGAATCCATTGGCCGACATTCCAGACCTCAACCACTACACTAGTGAACACAATGCCCACTGGACAACAAAAGGAGACCAATCTAGGACATTGAAAAACGTTGAAAACAGAAGCACGGTTTGAAGCAGTGCTATACACTGCTGCTGTTAGTTGGAATACAGTTAAATAAGATTAATTTGATAATGTAAGTTGAAGATGTGTCTGATTGAAGACTGATTGTGACAGCTAGTAGCCATAGCCACTCCCTCCCTGGGTATTGGAACTGCCGTTGGGCACACCTGCTTTACCCTTCCCTCCTCTGCCTTGTAGCCCTGACTATTTCAGACCAGGGGAACACATGAAGGAAAGGGGCTGGGTGGTGTGAGAGAGAGTCTGGTATATTTAGCATGCTCTATTTCTGCCCCTGCTGCTCTCGTAACCCCCCCTTCATACCCCTTCTCCCTGGCGCACTGCACAGGTCTCCCAAACTGTAATAAAGGTCAGACTTTAGTGTAGGTTCAGAGAGAGAGAGAGAGAGGACCACACACAAACGCACTGCACACATGGTTCAATCTAGCCCAGGCCATGTCGCTTTCAAAGGCACACTTCCAATGGCACCAATGCTTTAGGAATGCCTTGTACTGCCTAAGGTTTTACTATGAAATGCACATACGCTCTGTGAAGGTCTTACCGGAATGTAGGCCTACACCTTTCCTTAAACTTTGATCTTTCCACACATAAATCAAATACAATAATGCCATCCTTTTGGTTACTAAATTGGACTTGACAAAGAGAAGCTTTTTTGTTTTACCCACTTTCTTTGGCCCTTGTTTGTTCTTCTCCACTGGCAAACAGAAAAGGGAGAAGAGTCCAAATTGCAAAATGCCCAATTGACCAACATTGTTGTAGCCTAGCTTTGATGGGTAAATGCTTGCTTTATACCAAGAACTGAAATATAACAAAATTGGGTTTTGATGCTTAGTGCTGTGGCACACATGGTAAGCCATAGTTTTTCTTTGTTTTACAATATTTTGTCTCAAGCCTAGCTTCACAACACTAACAGATAATTGTTTGCTATGCCAATGGTTACCACAGATGTTAGGTTACTTGGGCAGTTTATCTACTGTATGGAAACCTACGCTCTGTAATGTAAATACTGCTGTTTATAGGACTATTATTATGGCAGCTTCAAACATGATATGTTCTGACCAGTGGTCAGGTGGATAAGACTGCCCTCATAAACTAAGACTGTTGATCAAATTATTGGTCCTATTCCTAAATGTGACCAAATGGTGGCCGCTGGTGTTGCTTTTCTCTGATTCTTGAATGTTTGTTTGTCAACAGTTTTCTCTCCATTGCCCTCATCTTGTCCATACCCAAGCACAACGGCGTTGACTTCAGTCTGAGTGCTGTTGATGGGTTCCAAGAGTGTGGGAGATCGTTTTGCACAAACACACAGTCTTAAAAAGTAGTTAGCATCTATTCAAAAAGGTATGAACTACATCTACTTAATTACATACAATGATATCTTTCTGTATTGTTTTTCACGTGTTACTCTGACTGTAAATATTGTGTTTTGCTTTCAAACTAGGTATGATAAATACATAGATCTTGTGATCCGCTTGTTATATGATAAAATATTACAATATGCATTTGATAATGTATTCAATACAAATTGCTCTCTATCTTGACAAATGGTCTACTGGAGTTGAGCCTAGATTGTGCCTGTGGTAGTGGTGGGGGGTTTCCCCCTACAGGCCACAGTGTGTAATGTCTCTCTCTATCTGTGTCCTGCCTGCAGCTGTAGCCCCTGTACTGAGCCTGAGCCTGGTCTGCAGCCCTCGGCCTGAGGCTGGAAGGGGATGGGGACACTGGCCCTCTGCAGCCACTACTCACAGCTGTCATGGAAACGCAGCGTCATAGTGGCATTGCTACTGTTTCACCTGTGCTGCCTGCAAGGTACTTTCTATGATCCACAGCTATTGTCTTCAAACTTCCCAATAATGTCAAGCAAATGTGATATTTCTGTTACATGCTCAATGGAAAGACATATTTTTGCTCCTACTATTGTCAAGTTGTGATATATGAACTGGAGCTTCCACCTCTCTCCCTCCTCCCTCAGTATGGGCATCCTGTCGCATCTTGAGGTGCAACTCTGACTTTGTAGCTGTCACCCTGGACCTTGGGGGCAGCGGAGGGGGCGGAGGAGGAGGCAGCAGAGAGGGGGGAAATGCGGGCTACTGCAGCGCCCTCCGCTCCTACGCCATGTGTACCCGCCGCATGGCCCGTGCCTGCCGGGGCGACCTGGCCTACCATTCGGCCGTGCAGGGCATCGAGGATCTCCTCATCCAGCACAGCTGCCCCAGGACAGGCCCCACCGCTCAGCCCCGGCCCCTGCCACAGGCCCCCATCTCTGGGGACGCCTGCATCTACGAGAAGGGCTACCTCCAGCGCGAGGGCCGGACCCCTGACTATCTCCACTGTGGGGTATTCGGGGATCCCCATGTTCGCACCTTCCGTGATGAGTTCCAGACGTGCGCTGTACAAGGGGCCTGGCCACTGATAGATAATGAGTATCTATACGTACAGGCAACTAGCGCCCCCATGAGAGGAGGGGCATATGCCACGGCTCTCACCACGGTAGGCCTCATTTCTAAAATTATATACAGTAAATTATAATTTATAAAAGATATATATTTTTAATTATACAACTTACGTTCCGTTCTTAAAGGCCCAGTGCAGTCAAAAATGTGATTTTCCACCCTGAGGTTTGAATAATACTGTAAAATTGTGGAAATTATGATAAGGCCCTTTTAGTGTAAGAGCCGTTTGAAAAGGCCATCTGAAATTTCTGCCTGTTCAGTGGGATGGAGTTTTGGCATGCCCGGTGACATCACCAAGCAGTAAATTAGTTAATACAGCAATAAGAAAGAGAGTTCTAAACCTCTCTGCCAATAACAGCTAGTTTTCAGTTTTTCCCTCCCCACTCTTGCTTGAGAAATAGTTTTTTTGCCAAGAAACTATCATTTTTGGGGGAACAATTTTTATTGAATATAATCACAGTAAGTACTTAATTATTACCCAGAAACTATTTATTATTGAGATAAAAACGACTGTATTGGACCTTTAAAATATAACTATGTACAATGCATGACAGGTCTTTATACAGTCGTGGCCAAAAGTTTTGAGAATGACACAAATATCAATTTTCACAAAGTCTGCTGCCTCAGTTTGTATGATGGCAATTTGCATATACTCCAGAATGTTATGAAGAGTGATCAGATGAATGAATTCAATTCTTTGCCATGCAAATGAACTGAATCCCCCTCAAAAAATTCCACTGGATTTCAGCCCTGCCACAAAAGGATCAGGAGACATCATGTCAGTGATTCTCTCGTTAACACAGGTGTGAGTGTTGACGAGGACAAGGCTGGAGATCACTCTGTTATGCTGATTGAGTTCGAATAACAGACTGGAAGCTTCAAAAGGAGGGTGGTGCTTGTAATCATTGTTCTTCCTCTGTCAATCATGGTTACCTGCAAGGAAACACGTGCCGTCATCATTGCTTTGCACAAAAAGGGCTTCACAGGCAAGGATATTGCTGCCAGTAAGATTGCACCTAAATCAACCATTTATCGGATCATCAATAACTTCAAGGAGAGCGGTTCAATTGTTGTGAAGAAGGCTTCAGGGCGCCCAAGAAAGTCCAGCAAGTGCCAGGACCGTCTCCTAAAGTTGATTCAGCTGCGGGATCGGGCCACCACCAGTACAGAGCTTGCTCAGGAATGGCAGCAGGCAGGTGTGAGTGCATCTGCACGCACAGTGAAACGAAGACTTTTGGAGGATGGCCTGGTGTCAAGAAGGGCAGCAGAAAAGCCACTTCTCTCCAGGAAAAACATCGACAGACTGATATTCTGCAAAAGGTACAGGGATTGGACTGCTGAGGACTCGGGTAAAGTCATTTTCTCTGATGAATCCCCTTTCCGATTGTTTGGGGCATCCGGAAAAAAGCTTGTCTGGAGAAGACAGGGTAAGCGCTACCATCAGTCCTGTGTCATGCCAACAGTAAAGCATCCTGAGACCATTCATGTGTGGGGTTGCTTCTCAGCCAAGGGAGTGGGCTCACTTACAATTTTGCATAAGAACACAGCCATGAATAAAGAATGGTACCAACACATCCTCCGAGAGCAACTTCTCCCAACCATCCAGGAACCGTTTGGTGACGAACAATGACTTTTCCAGCATGATGGAGCACTTTGCCATAAGGCAAAAGTGATAGCTAAGTGGCTCGGGGAACAAACCATTGATATTTTGGGTCCATGGCCAGGAAACTCCCCAGACCTTAATCCCATTGAGAACTTGTGGTCAATCCTCAAGAGGCGGGTGGACAAACAAAACCCCACAAATTCTGACAAACTCCAAGCCTTGATTATGCAAGAATGGGCTGCCATCAGTCAGGATGTGGCCCAGAAGTTAATTGACAGCATGCCAGGGCGGATTGCAGAGATCTTGAAAAAGAAGGGTCAACACTGCAAATATTGACTCTTTATATCAACTTCATGTAATTGTCAATAAAAGCCTTGGACACTTATGAAATGCTTGTAATTATACTTCAGTATTCCATAGTAACATCTGACAAAAATATCTAAAGACACTGAAGCAGCAAATCTTGTGGAAATTAATCATGTGTCATTCTCAAAACTTTTGGCCACGACTGTACATAAATAAAGTTGCATACGTACGTCTAGCTCATTGGAAGGATATGTGTAACAACAGGGGTGTCTCTCCACCAGATTACCATCATCTTTAAGAACTGGCGCCAGTGTATCGAGCAGCAGATCTACCAGGCAGAGCTGGACAACGTTCCCGCAGCCTTCGTGGACGGCTCAGTGACCAGCGGGGAGAGGCAGGGCCAGCACAGCCTGAGCGTCCACTCTGATCTGCCTGGGCACCAGGCTGAGATCCGTGCCGCCCACATCGGCACCACCCTGGTGGTGCGTCAGAGTGGGCGGTCCCTGGGACTGTCAGTACGTTCGCCACGCGCCATTGCTGAATCATTCACCCCCGAGCAGGACCTGCAGCTGTGTGTGTATGGCTGCCCACCTTCACAGCGCCTAGAGACGCTACCCAGCCCCTCTTCTTCCTCTTCCCTCTCTTCCTCCTCTTCCTCCAGCCAGCCCTCTGCTGCAGCCCATGCCCACTGTGCAGCCCTCCTCCCTGCCAGGGACATCTACTACCAGGCCTGCCTGTTTGACCTGCTGGCCACAGGGGACCTCAACTCCAGCACGGCGGCCGTGGCGGCACTGGAAGACGCCCGGGGAATGATCTCTGACCCCAATAAGGTGCATCTGATACTGGTGGGCAAGGCCGATAGGAGTAGCCCATGTCTGCCTCTGATCCTGGCTGTGGCTGTCCTATCAGAGCGTCTGGTGGCTCTGTGGACGGGGAAGTGTTTATGAACTAGTGACTGGTAGGAGCTGTGGGCATAGCATTAGCCACACTGACTCTGACCGAGCAGATGCTCTTTCTTCATACTTGATGGCCTTGTTTCATAAACAACAGGCATCCCATTTGACTGGTTGGAACCCTGTGGCATTGTGACTGGTTACAGAGGTCAATGTTTCAATTATTAATTTTCTTCCAGCAGGAGAAGCCGATGTTGATAGGAATAAATACAGGTGAGTGCTCTCAGTGAGGATAGAAGTGAACTCTTGAAGCCTGACACTAGTTGTGTTGATT
This sequence comes from Salvelinus fontinalis, assembly GCF_029448725.1. Taxonomy (NCBI): domain Eukaryota; kingdom Metazoa; phylum Chordata; class Actinopteri; order Salmoniformes; family Salmonidae; genus Salvelinus; species Salvelinus fontinalis. Next base: position 30,043,300 of record NC_074670.1, on the reverse strand, counting down.
CTAATCCCTTAACTATGCTGAGCCAAATGTATTAAGACAAGATATATTATCCGTCTCAGCACAGAGGATGGCATGCTGCGGCCTATTGCGTAATTCCACAAATCCAGACAGTAAATGGCATCTTCAACTCTTTTTTTGTATCACCTTCTGTTATTTTCCATTTATTTTATCATGGAGGGAAGTTAGTGGTTTGTTTATAGTAAATATAATACTACAGTGGTTTCATCCTTTGTAAAGAAACTCATTTATCACTAATTTATTACGTCATCTTAGTGTGTCTACATTTGGTATGCAGTGAGTTGTAATAACGTCTCGATTCATTTCATAAGGGACTGTTTTTGAATGTACGTTTGGTTCATATGTCAGTATTTGTAAGACAATGTTTACAATGTATTGTTCATCCTGTTCATATTTTTACCTAGTTGCCAAAGTAAAAAAGATATCTTCCCAAAGTTACTCATACCATCTTTCTAAAGCAATAGAGATCATGCAAGGAGTAAATGACAAGAATATATTGTTTTCCAAATTATGGAAAATATCTCAAATTGCCTTCTATGTAATAATGTGATGTCTGACAAGGATAAAACATATTTATACCTACAGATTCTAATATATTTCCCTTTGTGAGTTTTATTAAATTTTATAGTTTTTTTCCCAAAGACCCAAAAATGGTCTGTATAATGTCCTGAGTGTGTATTTTTGATGAGCAACCCTAACTGGGGTTTTGTGTACTTTGAAATGTCCAATACAACTGCAGTATTCCTCTGGAGGGGCTACTGAGGTAGCATTTAGGTGAGTTGAGTTCTCCTTCGCTGTGACTGGCAGCTCTCTTCTGCCCTCTGATGTCAGATGTCTTCTCTGGTGTACTGCCCAGCATTCCTGTTGTTGCTTCTGTGATAGCTGGAATGAGTCCATTCTTGACCCACCTTAGCTTCGTCGATGGAATAGGTCAATGTAGAAAGTGATAGTTGGGAGGGGCAGTGGGGGTTGATCAAAAGGGGGGGGGGGAGGGCCTCCCAGGTGGCGCAGTGGTCTAAGGCACTGCATCGCAGTGCTAGCTGTGCCACCAGAGACTCTGGGTTCGAGCCTAGGCTCTGTCGCAGCCGGCCGCGACCGGGAGGTCCGTGGGGCGACGCACAATTGGCCTAGCGTCATCCGGGTTAGGCCGGTAGGGATATCCTTGTCTCATCGCGCACTAGTGACTCCTGTGGCGGGCCGGGCGCAGTGCAGGCTGACCAGGTCGCTAGGTGTACGGTGTTTCCTCCGACACATTGGTGCGGCTGGCTTCCGGGTTGGATGCCCACTGTGTTAAGAAGCAGTGCGGCTTGGTTGGGTTGTGTTTCGGAGGACGCATGGCTCTCGACCTTCGTCTCACCCGAGTCCGTACGGGAGTTTTAGCGATGAGACAAGACAGTAACTACTAACAATTGGATACCATGAAATTGGGGAGAGAAAACAAATAAAAAAATTGTATTGTTTTTTATTGATTGTATTGGTTATGATGTGATTCAATAAAAACAATTGTTCACAATAAAAACACAGTGATAAGAGACAGCGAGTATTTTTCTACCCAAGCCTTTTTTCACTTTAGTGGATAAGCTTATATCTTTTTGGGGGGAGCGGTGGGAGTCCAAGAATACGTAAAGCATTCCTCCAGAGAGATAGAACACACTAAACAATATTATAAAATGTAGACTTGGCAATTAAGGACACTTTATTTCAATAATCTTTCAGTATTCTTCAGTACAAAAAAAAAAAAAAAAATCAAATTTGTGACAAAAATCCTTCATATTTACATACTGTGAATTACTAGAAGTGGAGTAAATTGAAATTAAGTTTGAACCTTACTCCCTAATGGCTCTATTCAATCAGATCCACTTCAGCAAACATCTGCATAGTGGTTGTTTTGGCGGTGTAACTGCGCTAGAGCTGCCAAATCCACAAGCGGCTCCTGGTTTATCCATAAAGCGGACATTACCATTGGCTGCACAGCGTCGCATTAAGAGAAATCCCATGTAGCCTTGTTTACAAATTTGAACACGAGAATGTGAGATGAAATCTTCACCTCGATTAGGCTGAAAGAAAGCCTCATAGTTGAATGATTTTCAATTAGAGCGTCATGATTTCTATATAGCCTACACTTTCTCGTTCTGAACTTCTAACGCCAGTGGGAAGGTGTGGCTTCATGACAGTGATCAAGAGCAGCTGCTCACCAATTTGACTGCTCTAATGCAGTTACACCTCCGACACTGCCAAAACATCAGCTATTTTTCTACCCAAGCCTTTTTTCACTTTAGTGGATAAGCTTATATCTTTTGGGGGGGAGCGGTGGGAGTCCAAGAATACATAAAGCATTCCTCCAGAGAGGTAGAACACACTAGCCCTTCCTAACGTTATGTATTATTACTGGGCAGCGAATATACAAAATATTGTTTACTGGCGTCGCACCCCAGAAACTGACTGGTGTCAAACAGAAGTCAACTCCTATTTCTCTAACTCTTTGTCAGCTTTAGTCACCTCCAATCTTACTCTTTCAGCTTTGCGCTATACATCCAATCCAATTGTTGTCAATACTCTTAAAATTTGGCCTTAATTCCGTCAACACTTTAAATTCTGTGATTTCTCTATTCAAAACCCTATATATAATAATCACCTCTTCCTTCCAGTCAATCTAGATTCAGCTTGAAGTCTGTGGCAGAGGAATGGCCTTACTAAGTTTAGTGACCTTTATATAGATGGCACCTTTGCCAATTTTGATGACCTCGCTATCAAATGTAATTACCCCATTCAAGAGTATTTAGGTATTTCCACATGTATTTATTTTTTTGATAATCATGTCCCTTGATAACCCGTCACTTAATAAAATTCGATCTGAGCGGGAAAAGGAACTTGGTTGAGAGACCTCGGACGAAGTCTAGAATAGTGCCTTACTTAGGGTAAATGGAAGCTCCTCTTGTGCCCGGCTCAGCCTTATACAGTTTAAGGTACTTCAGTGTATCCATTTCAGTAAAGCCAGACTCTCCAAATTCTACCCAAATATTGATGGTACATGTCACAGGTGTAAAAGTTCCTTGGTGCATTTGACTCACATATTCTGGTCTTGTCCCCGTGTGGCAGACTACTGGTCCACTATATTTAAAACCCTTTCTGAAGCATTGGATATTGAGTTGCAGCCTAGTGCAGAAATGGCCATTTTTGGAGTACCAAACAACAATCCTTCCCTGACCAATAGACAGCTAGATGCCATTGCCTTTGCCTCCCTGTTGGCATGCAGAAGGATTCTATTGGATTGGATTCTATTGGATCTATCAATCCTCCCTCAGCCTCTCTTTGGCCCAACTCATTTTCCTAAAATTAGACAAAATTAAGTAGACCATTCAAGGCTCAACCAACTCATTTTATTTCAGCTGGGACCTGATGATATCCTATTAGTACTATTGTCCCCACCCCCAGCCCTTGAGGTTACTGCTACATAGACCTAAAGGATCACCTTCCTCCAGATTAGTGCTCTTGGCCTCCCCGCCAGCCCTTGAGGTTACTGCTATATTGGCCTAGAAGATCACCTAATCACCTGACATTGTTAGGCTATTACATTTTTGCTTTGTATTGAAGTAATATTATGTTGTATACTTTAGTGTTGTGTTTTCTGATATGTAACTCAATGACTTTCCCTTTCTTTTTAAATGTGTTTGGAATCATTCTGGGGGTGTCGGCTAGTTGTGGGGTGTTGGCTAGCGCCGATTAACAATGGGTCTGATTGAATCTAGGCCTAAACCTCTCACATTGTATAATGCTAATGTTAATGCAATTCCTTTTGTATTTAGCCCAGTCCCACGTTCTTTTTTTTAAACAGTTGGACCCGTTATAAACACTGCTCTCTTTCAACACTTACAGTGCCTTCGGAAAGTATTCAGACCCCTTGACTATTTCCACATTTTGTTATGTTACAGCCTTATTCTTAAATTGATTAAATAGTTTTCCCCCCTCATCAATCTACACACAATACTCCATAATAACAAAGCAAAAACAGATTTTTAGTCATTTTTGCTCATTTCTTTTTAAAGAAAACCGGAAATATCACATTTACATAAGTATTCAGACCCTTTACTCAGTACTTTGCTGAAGCACCTTTGGCAGATTCGAGGGAAAAAACAGAGCAAAGTACAGAGAGATCCTTGATGAAAAGCGCTCTGAAACAGGTTAGGACCCCAGACTGAGTTAAGGGTCTGAATACATATGTAAATGTAATAGTTAAGTTTTTTATTTTTAGGAAATGTGCAAACATTTCTAAAAACCTGTTCTTGCTTTTTCATTATGGGGTATTGTGTGTAGATTGATGAGGGAAAATAACGATTTAATGAATTTTAGGATAAGGCTGTAATATTACAAAATGTGGAAAAAGTTAAGGGTTCTGAATACTTTCTGGAGGCACATACACTAATATACCAACAAAAACACTCACATACACAATAGTATACTAACTAAACAATATACACAAACAATTTGAACATCAAGTTCTAATAAAATAATACCAGTGTAAACAAGCTTCAGTATCACACAGAATGTCCCAATATTGCACATACACCATCCATAGATATATACAGCCCCCTGTGTTTGTGTGTGTGTGTGCATGCGTGTGTATTCATGTGTGTGTGCATGTGTGTGATTGATCAATGATGGAATGTATTTAACAGTGAAAGCAGGCGGACACAAAGTCACTGACATCAGATGGTAACTTCATTTGAAGTAAGCCAGGCTGGTTAACTCCAACTGAATTATCCAACCATACAGATCCCCAAGTAGTCTAACCCACAGAGGCAAGCGGTGCATAGAAACATATTCAACTACAAGCAGGGTTAGAACCAGAGTCCATTCTACTTGTCTTGAGGCCTCAAACATCCAAGTCATTGTGTTTGCTTAAATAGTGTTAATGTATGTAGTTCCGTCTGTGTGCATTGTTCCCAGTCTCTCTGGTGCTATTTGAATACCAGTCTTAATGGCACTTCAGCCTTTGGTTTGTGAGTTTGCAGTCCACTCACTGATGTCAGATCAGCTTTAAAAGGGGTAAATAACCTTTGATCTGTGAGTTTGCAGTCTGCCTGCAGATCTCATTTCAGTTGAATTTCACTCAAGAGGTGGAACTCATCCCAAACAGCCTCCTCGAATCAGGAACTGGTCTCCATGGCACCAGTGGGTGTTCTTAGGCGTCTGCTAATTGGTCAGAGGTCAGCTGCTCACGGTCTGACACGTCATCCGCTGGCGGCCGTGCCCGGTCAAAAAACCCACACTGAGGAAAAGAGGGTTAAGTTATACTAAAGTCATTGTGTGTGTGTACTGTATTTGTGTGTGTGTGTGTGTACCTTCCACATAGCCAGTGTTAGCATGGCCAGGACCAGCAGTCCCAGTAGGATAGCTAGGATGATGACCCACAGAGGAACAGCAAACGCCACATCAGGAGTCCCCCACAGTACCAGTGTACCCATCTATAACACACACACACACACACACACACACACACACACACACACACACACACACACACACACACACACACACACACACACACACACACACACACACACACACACACACACACACACACACACACACACACACACACACACACACACACACACACACACACACACACACAATCACAGTTAGTTGCAGGCTGGATGGGGTTCAGGGTAAGGGTTATTGTAGGTACTAGTTAGGGTGGATGTCACATCTTACTGGTGGTGTGTTGGGGTAAGGAGGAGGTCTGGAGGCTATAGGGCAGAGTAGAGGTAAGGGTTAGTGTTAGGGGTATCTTATTGAAGTGGTGTGTTGGGGTAAGCAGAAGGGCTGGAGGCGGTAGGGCAGGGTACACTCTTAGAATTAGTGGTGACTAAGAACCCTGGAGTTCCTTGAGGAACCATTGGTAATCAATGGTTCACACTTGCACCTATGGTTAGGTTCTTGGAGCATGCGCAGACCAGCTGGCTGGTGTGTTTACGGACATATTCAATCAATCTTTATCCCAGTGTGCTGTCCTCACATGTTCCTGTTCCCAAGAAAGCTAAGGTAACTGAGCTAAATGACTATCGCCCCGTAGCACTCACTTCCATCATCATGAAGTGCTTTGAGAGACTAATCAAGGACCATATCACCTCCACCCTACCTGACACCCTAGACTCACTCCAATTTGCTTACCGCCCAAATAGGTCCACAGACGATGCAATCGCAATCACACTGCCCTAACCCATCTGGACAAGAGGAATACCTATGTAAGAATGCTGTTCATCGACTACAGCTCAGCATTTCAACACCATAGTCCCCTCCAAACTCGTCATTAAGCTCGAGACCCTGGGTCTCAACCCCACCCTGTGCAACTGGGTCCTGGACTTCCTGACGGGCCACCCCCAGGTGGTGAGGGTAGGAAACAACATCTCCACCCCGCTGATCCTCAACACTGGGCCCCCACAAGAGTGCGTTCTCAGCCCTCTCCTGTACTCCCTGTTCACCCATGACTGCGTGGCCATGCACGCCTCCAACTCAATCATCAAGTTTGCAGAAGACACGACAGTGGTAGGCTTGATTACCAACAACGACGAGACGGCCTATAGGGAGGAGGTGAGGGCCCTTTGAGTGTGAGGTTATTTTCCTGACACCACACTCCATGTCAACAAAACAAAGGAGATGATCGTGGACTTCAGGAAACAGCAGAGGGAGCAGCCCCCTATCCACATCGACAGGACAGTAGTGGACAAGGTGGAAAGTTTTAAGTTCCTCGGCGTACACATCAAGGTACACCCACACAGGCAGCGTGGTGAAGAAGGCGCAGCAGTGCTTCTTCAACCTCTGGAGTCTGAAGAAATTCGGCTTGTCACCAAAAACACTCAAACTTTTACAGATGCACAATCGAGAGCATCCTGTCAGGCTGTATAACCGCCTGGTACGGCAACTGCTCCGCCTACAACCGTAAGGCTCGTCAGAGGGTAGTGAGATCTGCACAACGCATTACTGGGGGCAAACTACCTGCCCTCCAGGACACCTACACCACCCGATGTCACAGGAAGGCCAAAAAGATCATCAAGGACAACAACCACCCGAGCCACTGCCTGTTCACCCCGCTATCATCCAGAAGGCGAGGTCAGTACAGGTGCATCAAAGCTGGGACCGAGAGACTGAAAAACAGCTTCTATCTCAAGGCCATCAGACTGTTAAACAGCCATCACTAACATTGAGTGGCTGCTGCCAACATACTGACTTATCTCTAGCCACTTTAATAATTAAAAATTGGATGTAATAAATGTATCACTAGCCACTTTAAACAATGCCACTTTATATAATGTTTACAAACCCTACATTACTCATCTCATATGTATATACTGTACTCTATACCATCTACTGCATCTGCCTATGCCGCACGGCCATCGCTCATCCACATATCTTTATGTACATATTCTTATTCATTCCTTTACACTTGTGTGTATAAGGTAGTTGTGAAATTGTTAGTTTACTTGTTCGATATCACTGCATGGTCGGAACTAGAAGCACAAGCATTTCGCTACACTCGCATTAACATCTGCTAACCATGTGTATGTGACCAATAACATTTGATTGGATTTGGAGGAACCTTTAATGTTTCAATGTAGCAAAATCCTTGACTGGAGGCATGGCTTAGTAGGGGCGTGGCTTTCAGATAGATCTTTTTAGGGGGTAAATGTCATTCCTGTTCATCTGTTATTTTAAAAAATATATATTTTATTTGTGCATTTTCCAATTCAGAACATTCAAAACAAAAGTGAAAAGATATTAGACAGCAATGTGACAAAGTGACAGTAACAGACGAGCGTAATTTAAAAAAAAAAAGAATTAGAATTATATATACAAACATAAAATAAATAAGTCATAATAAAGAGTCAAATAAAAATAATAATAATAGAGACATTGGATCATATACATACCTGCCGTAAGCTACATACTGTACATTACATGTGAATAATTATATAAAAGGGTTATATAGAGATTCAATCAATGTGATGTGAGATTCTCCATTTAGTCAATAAAAGGTTGCCAAATTCTGTAAAATGTCTCTAACTTATTCCTCAAGCAGTAAGTGATTTTCTCCAGTCGGATATAACTTTTAACTTCCGATAGCCACATTGCAACTGGCAGGGAGGAATCCGATTTCCATTTCAAGGCAATACATTTCTTGGCAATCGCTAGCAATATTTCTGTCAGCTTTATAGTATGGCTTTGCCTAAGATTGGAGTTAGTAAAGTTACCCAGTAGACAGACCTCCGGGTCTAAAGGGAAGGCAATCCCGTGAATTGAGGATATGGTATCGCATACCCCCTGCCAGAAACCGTGTAGTTTGAACACTGCCAAGTGGAATGGAGGAATGTTCCTTCATCTGAGCCACATCTTAAACATAGGGAGGAGATATCAGGGTTGAACTTGTGCAGTCTAGATGGGGTGATATAGAGCTGATGGAGGAAAATAAACTGGATCAGTCTGTATCTGGAGTATGTATGTAACACCATCCCTGCATAGGTCACTCCATAGACCCTCATCAAGATCAATACCCAGATCTTTTTCCCATCTAAGTCGGGGTTTATCTAGCTCAGGCAGTGTTAGTCCTGACATAAGAGCATCGTAATCACGGGAAATGGTCTTGAATAGTGGTTGGTCTGCGTGGCAGAGTTGTTCAACAGGTGACATCTTAGGTAGGTTCCATTGTCCCTTGAGAGTCACCCTAATAAAGTTTCGTAGTTGTAGGTAGCTAAAGAAGTCCCTGTTAGGCAAGTGGTATTTCTGTTTCTGCTGATCAAAAGACATAAGAACTCCTTCCTCATAACAATGTTCCAGAAGAGTGATCCCCTTATCAGACCATGGTCTAAAGTTACTATTCTGGAAAAACATAGGGATCAATCTATTGTTCCATAAAGGGGTTTTAGGGGAAAGAAATCCCTCTCGTCTGAACAGCTCATGCAGTTTGCACCATGCCAGGACAGAATGTATGATTAAAGGGTTGTCTGTGATGGTTTTTACAGATTTTCTGTCCCATTTGTAAAACAATTCTGCCCCAGTGTCATCATTTGCCTCAAACTTTTCAATGTTCAACCATGAGGGAGAGGGACCATTTGTCACGGCCGTCGAAAGAACTGGACCAAAGCGCAGCGTGGTGAGCGTACATTATACACCAACAAAACAAGAAACAAACTAAAACGACCGTGAAGCTTAAGGGCTATAGTGCCACAAACAAAGAAAACTACCCACACTGAAAGGAGGGGAAAAGTATGATTCCCAATCAGAGACAACGATAGACAGCTGTCCCTGATTGAGAACCATACCCGGACAAAACATAGAATGCCCACCCCAAATCACACCCTGACCAAACCAACTAGAGACATAAAAAGGCTCTCTAAGGTCAGGGCGTGACACCATTGTCAAACCTCTGAGCCAGAAACCTAGACTGTGCAGCCTAGTAGTACATTCTAAAATTGAGGAGGTTTAAGCCCCCTTGACCGTAATCAAGAGTCAGTTTATCCAGGCCAACCCTAGAGGTTTTGCCGTGACAGATATACCGTCTGGTCAGCATGTCGAGAGAGGAAAAGAATGCTGCGGGCACAGGGATAGGGAGAGATTGAAACAAATATAGAAATCTGGGGAGGACATTCATTTTAATTACATTGATTCTACCCAGTAGAGTGAGGCAAGTCCATCCATTTACAAAGGTCACCCTCCACCTTTTGCAACAAGCTGGCCGGATTGAGTTTATAGAGGTTGTTCAGGTTACCATCCACCATTATGCCCAAATATGTGAAGCCCATAGGCGACCATCTAAAAGGAAACTTGTGCTTGATGGTATGATGGTCAAAGACAGACAACGGTAAGATTTCGCTTTTATCTAAATTGACCTTATATCCAGAGAAAGAACTATAACACTGTAGTAGGATCTGCAAGTGAGAGAGGGAGTGTTCTGGGTTTGTTAGAAATAAGATAAGGTCGTCCGCAAAGAGTGATAATTTATGGGTATGGGGGCCCACCTCAAAGCCATGTATGTCAGGGCAAGTTCTAATAGCCTCAGCCAAAGGTTCGATGGCGAGGGCAAAAAGGTGGGGGCTAATTGGGCAACCTTGTCCATTCCCCCTATAGAGAGGGAAAGAGGAGGAGGTAATCCCATTGGTAGCAATCCTAGTTTAGTTGATTTGTAGAGTGATTTTATCAAATTTACAAACACAGTACCTAAACCAAACTTTTCCAAGACGCGAAAGAGGTATTGCCATTCAACCCTATCAAAGGCCTTTTCAGCATCGAGGGAGACTGTGACACTAGATATTTTGTTTTTGTTAGCAAGATGAATTATATTAAAGAACCTTCTGAGATTATTGGAGGACAATCTATTAATTATGAAGCCAGTCTGATCTGGGTTGGCCAACAGGGGAAGACATGACTCCAGTCTCTTAGATAGCGTCTTGGTGACCAGTTTACAATCCGTGTTAAAGAGAGAGGAGGCGCACTTTAGCGGGATTTTCCCTTTCTTGTGGATTACAGTAATCACTGTTTGAGAGAAAGACTCTGGAAAGCAGTTGTCCTCCCCAGCTTTTTTAAGTACCTCCATAAGGTAGGGGACCAACAGCTCCCTAAATTCTTTATAGAACTCTGGAGGGAAGCCATCCTCCCCAGGAGATTTATTAGAAGGTAAGGCGCTCTCTGTCTTCCTCTGACATCTGTTCTATTGTCATCATATGTTAAGGTTGAACACTGACAGTTGTGTAGCTTCAATGGGGCTTACAGAGGTGTATGAGCTCCTCAAGAGCCTATGCAAATCCCAAAGTTGGAATAGTTACCACTTTATAACTATATGAATAAAATGAATTACATTTTATTTTTCGTGTCAAATCGGCTACCCATCCCTTATGGGATTAATTGACACATAAACAATCATTACAATAATTCATTATGGTATTTAAATTATAATTCTTCTTCCGGTGTTCCCTACATTGCACATCGCATAAAGTGGTGTTTTGCGGGTACTATTTAATGAAGCTGCCAGTTGAGGACTTGTGAGGCATCTGTTTCTCAAACTAGACACTCTAATGTACTTGTCCTCTTGCTCAGTTGTGCATCGGGGCCTCCCACTCCTCTTTCTATTATGGTTAGAGTCAGTTTGCGCTGTTCTGTGAAGGGAGTAGTACACAGCGTTGTACGAGATCTTTAATTTCTTCTCACATGGAATAGCCTTAATTTCTCAGAACAAGAATAGACTGACGAGTTTCAGAAGAAAGGTCTTTGTTTCTGGCCATTTTGAGCCTGTAATCGAACCCACAAGTGCTGATGCTCCAGATACTCAACTAGTCTAAAGAAGGACAGTTTTATTGCTTCTTTAATCAGTACAACAGTTTTCAGCTGTGCTAAAATAATTGCAAACGGGTTTTCTAATGATCAATTAGCCTTTTAAAATGATAAACTTGGATTAGCTAACACAACGTGCCATTGGAACACAGGAGTGACGGTTGCTGATAATGGGCCTCTGAACGCCTATGTAGATATTCCATAAAAAAATCTGCCGTTTCCGGCTACAATAGTAATTTACAACATTAACTATGTCTACTGTATTTCGGATCAATTTGATGTTATTTTAAATGGACAAAAAAATGTGCTTCTCTTTCAAAAACAAGGACATTTCTAAGTGACCCCGAACTTTTGAAAGGTATTGTATGTATATGTAATCAGTAATGTTAATATCATTATTATTTTATTAGAATATGTAATATGCAGTGTACAAACTTAACATGATGAGCAGGAATGACATTTACTCATAATGGGTGGCCAAATAAGCCATGCCTCCAATCTTCTGATAGGCTCGCAGCCTCAATATATTATTGAAAAGGTTCAAAATTGAACCCCTCCCATCACAAAAAGGTTCCGGTTTCAACCTTTAAACAGGGGTTTCTCAAAGAGCAGTGGTGTAAAGTACTTAAGTACTTTTTGAACTGGAAAAGTTCCCTGTGTGGCAATTTTTGGAATCTCAGAAGGTTCTTCCAGGTTCCTTTTCTTCTAAGAGTGTAGAGGTATGAGTTAGTGTTCGGGGTATCTTACTGAAGTGGTGTGTTGGGGTAAGGAGGAGGGTTGGAGGCGGTAGGGCAGGGCCGTCACTCTGAAGGACACGGTAGAGTTGAGGAGGTATGGGTCGTTACGTCTCTGCAAGGTGAATAGATGTTATAGATACTTGATTTCTTAATACTAATAATAACATTAATACATACAATAATACTAATAGTCCCAGTAGTACATACGTCTGGGTTTATGTTTGTGTGCTTGTGCTCACCTGGAGGAAGGTGTGAGCCCAGAGTCGGGAGCGGATCTTGACTACAGCGCTCTGACCACGGTCCAACCGCCCGACCACACACAGAACTCTTAGACAAATGATGTTACTGCAGTTCTACAGAGAGGGAGAGAGAGAGTTCATATACATTCCAAAACTGCTGCTGTATACCAAACAAGCTGACACTGAAAGTAAGTACCAGGGTCTTGCTGCTGTAGGGCTGGGCAGCGTTGGTGGCTCGTCTGTAGCGGTGAGGAGAGCTACTGTTTCTCAGAAAGCCTAACAATTCTGGAGTGTCCTGGACAGAGGATGTCTGAGAGAGAGAGAGACAGAAAGAGAGGAGAAAATGAAGTCGCATTATTACAAGCCACTTTTAAGACCAACCAATCATCTAAACATAAAACACCACAGATACACACTTACAGTACCTTGCTAAAGTATTCATACCCATGTAACTTCTGTTATTTTTTTAAGCCAATTTTACTCCTAAACTAATGAAGTCCATTTGAATCCCACTTTCTAACACAATAAAATGTGAAGAAATCCAATGGGTATGAACACTTTTGCAAGGCATACATAGGCCTACACATTGTAGATGACACACTGTTTAGTAGCCTGATCAGCAGCCTTGTAGTCAGTTCTCTACCTCGAGGAAAAAGAAGAGACCAAACAACACAGGGCTCAGGGTTACTCTGGTTCTCTTGATGTTTGATCAGATGTCCTTGGTGCTACTTTTACATCCACCACATGTTGACTTCTCACGGAGTGGGCTAGTTCCTGTTGACGCGTTTCTATAAAGATTCCCCATTCTGCTTTTTCCCCTCTTATTTTTGCTGGTACTGAGACTCATAGACATTATATTACTATTGAACTAAGGCATAATTCAAAATGAGGGGTGTTGCAGCTATGCTGGTGCTGAGGTTCTGTCTGTCTGGGGCCTGGGCTGAGGGAGAGAGTAAAGGAGGGATGGATCAGATTGACCAGAACATTCTATTCACTACCATAGATGCTGTCTGGGATGAGCTGAATCACCTGAGACTCATGCTGAACAACACACAGAAACGAGTAGAGAAGTTGGAGAATAAAAACACAGGTACTGTAATAATGCACATATAGACATAGAAAGAAAGAAAGAACAAAGGTAGCCTGACGTAATAATACAGGTAATGAAACCGATCACACTGCGAAAGTAGGTAGTGCTTGCTTAACTCTCATTCTGTATTGATTGGTAAGTTTGGACATTTATGTTGGTGCCATTTCAGTCCTGGGGGACAGGGTGGTCAAGCTGAAGACAGAACACATATAATCATCATTAGATGTCATTTCTTAAATGGATTTAGATAATAATTCACCAAATAGAAAAGTCACCTGCTGATATGGATCATACACAGGCTACAGTATATCTTTATCATTAAAGCTCAAGCAGCAGAACTGACAGACCTAGACAACAGACTGAGTGCCAATGTGATACTGACGTTCCATTTACAGATCTAGAATGAAGGGGATAACAAAATGCTAATTTTACAAAATACGATTTAGTTAATTAGCTTAATCGAAAATGTACAGTTGTGGATTTTGCTGGACATTTTATGATAATGTACAAAACAAATTCCCTTGTGATTTCAGCCCAGAGTTACCGCAAAGGAATTGCTTAGCACAGGGGTTCCCATCTTTATTTAAAGGTATACTTTATAAGAACTACTGTGCCTCAGATGAGCATAGCTAATTTTAGGGAGAAATAAATAAAGCATTGTTTTAGCTGCATCTCAGCTACATATTTTCATGCTATTTCAGCCCTGGAGGCCAGAGTGACCGACAGTGAGAGCCAGGTGGTGGAACTGAAGAAAGAGAATGCAGGTAATAAGGAGACTACTATGAATAAACATGCTGTAGCACATTTTTTAGCATATGAGATATAAGATTCTGTAAGTGAAGTAGTGAACTTGTAATTTAAAAAAACTCTGGTCACATTGCTGGTCTCCTCACTCTCTTCCAATTCACCAGTGGATACAGTTACTACTGACAAGTTATAGGGCGAGAATTATCAACAGCGAAAATGAATGGTGCTATAGAAGTGCCTTCAGAAAGTATTCATAGCCCTCGACTTATCCACATTTTGTTGTGTTAAAGCCTAATTCAAAATGGATAAAAAAATATATCAAAAAAATCTCACCCATCTACACACAATACCCCATAATGACAGACATTTTAGCAAATTTATTGAAAAAGAAATTCAGAAATATCTCATTTACATAAATATGCACACCCCTGAGTCGATACTTTGTAGAAGCACCTTAGTCAGCGATTACAGCTGTGAATGTTTTTGGGAAAGTCTCTAAGAGCTTTGCACACCTGGATTGTACAATATTTGCACATTATACTTTTTTTATTCATCAAGCTCTGTCAAGTTGATTGTTGATCATTGCTAGACAGACATTTTCAAGTCTTAAATCGGTTTGAACGTCTATAGCAAGTCAAAACTGTAACTAGACATTCAATGTCGTCTTGGTAAGCAACTCCAGTGTAGATTTGGCCTTGTGTTTTAGATTATTGTTCTACTGAAAGGTGAATTCATCTCCCAGTGTCTGTTGGAAAGTAGACGGAAGCAGGTTTTCCTCTAGGACTTAGCCTGTGCTTATAGCTGTATTCCGTTTATTTTATTAACAAACAAAAAAAACTCCCCAGTCCTTGCCGATGACAAGTATACCCATAACATGACCCATATCATGATGCTTGAAAATATGAAGAGTGGTACTCAGTGATGTGTTGTGATGGATTTCCCCCAAATATAACGATTTGTATTCAGGACAAAAAGTTCATTTCTTTGCCAATTATTTTGCAATATTATTTAAGTGCCTTGTTGCAAAAAAGATGCAAGTTTTGTTATATTTTTATTCTGCACAGGCTTCCTTCTTTTCACTCTGTCAATTAGTTTAGTATTGTGGAGTAACTACAATGTTGTTGATCCATCTTCAGTTCTCCTATCACAGCCATTAAACTCTGTAACTGTTTTAAAATCACCATTGGCCTCATGGCCTTTTTTATATATTTTTTTATTTAACTAGGCAAGTCAGTTCAGAACAAATTCTTATTTATAATGACAGCCTACACCGGCCAACCCCGGACGACGTTGGGCCAATTGTGTGCCGCCCTATGGGACACCCAATCACTGCTGGATGTGAAACAGCCTGGATTCGATTCCTTCCTCTCCTACAACTGAGTTAGGAAGGACTCCTATATCTTGTAGTGACTGGATGTATTGATACACCACCCAAAGCCTAATTAATAACTTCAAAATGCTCAAAGGGATATTCAGCGTCTGCTTTTTTTATTTGTGCACATCTACCAATCGGTGCCCTTCTTTGCAAAGCATTGAAAAACCTCCCTGGTCTTTGAGGCTGAATCTGTGCTTGAAATTCACTACTCGATTGAGGGACCTTACAGATAATTATATGTGTGGGGTACAGAGACGATGTAGTCATTCAAAAATCATGTTAACCAATATTATTGAACACGGAATGAGTCAATGCAATTTATTATGCAATTTGCGAAGCACATTTTTTTAGTCCTGAACTTATTTAGGCTTGCTATAACAAAGGGGTTGAATACTTATTAACTGAAGACATTTCAGCTTAACATTTTCTATTAATTAAAAAAAAATTCTACAAACAAAATTCCACGTTGACATTATGCGGTATTGTGTGTAGGTCAGCGACACAATATCTCAATTTAATAAATGTTTAATTCAGGCTGTAACACAACAAAATTTGGAAAAAGTAGAGGGGTGGGAACACTTTCTGAAGGCATTATATATATATATATATACACCTATTTCAATATTTGTTTTACTTTCTTTACTTTCAGCCCCATGGGGAAGGGGTGGTATGGGGAGGGTTTTCTATGGTCGCCATGGTGGGCGACTGACGAGCAACCCTTGTTGCTAGGGGGGTTGGGAAGTGGTGGGAAACATGGGGGTAGGGGTAGTTGTATGGAGACATGTTGGCTGGGGGAATGGGATGGGAAGTTGGGGGATGCCCACTTTTTTATGTTCCTGTTTATACTGAATTTACTATTTATTTTTTGTATGTATTTCTTACAGTTTTTTGTTATTGTTGAGCGGCAGCTTACGGTTACAAGTTTTATAAACATATACTTTCGAAATGGATAATGTACCTGTAATCTCCCCCAACAAATAAATAACTAAAACAATTATAATTTGGTCACAAAAAAGAGTAATGGTCGATATGTTCAGCAATGTTTATTTTCATGCTACTTCAGCCCTGGAGGCCAGAATGACAGCCAGTGAGAGCCAGGTGGACGAAGTGAAGAAAGAGAATGCAGGTAAAACACTAATATAAACTTCACCCTCATGTATTCTGACAGTAAATAACACTTGCAACTAATAAAGCATTCTACATTTTCCAACTCTATGATTTTAGTCTTGGAGGCCAGAGTGACAGCCAGTGAGAGTCAGGTGGTGGAACTGAAGAAAGAGAATGCAGGTACAGTAAGATAAGCTATATTGTGCAGGCGTGTTTTTCTGTTAATTTACTGTTAATTACTTTCATACTACTTCAGCCCTGGAGGCCAGATTGACAGCCAGTGAGAGCCAGCTGAATGATCTGAAGGGAAAGAATGCAGGTGACTCAAATGTTTTACTTATAAGAACTACTACATACTGTATATTCCTCACCTGAACATGACTCAGCTCATTTCAGGACATGAAAAGCAATGTGATGTAACACAGCTACATCAGGGTTTATTGTTTTTGTCATAAAAAAATGATAGACCTGGAGGCCAGAGTGACAGCCAGTGAGAGCCAGGTGGAAGACTTGAAGAAACAGAATACAGGTAATAACAAGATGTTTTAAAAAATATATATTGAGTTAACTTTCTCGATAGAAACAACAACAACATATTGGATATTGCCTATTACATATGGATGTGACATATCGTCTACTATATTTATATAATTCCAGGCCAAGCAGCACTAATGTTATCCCTGGGAAGCCAACTAACAGCCCTTCAGAGCCAGATGACAGAACTGAAGAAAGAGAATGCAGGTAATAATTAAATGTGTTCTGATGAACTATTGAGTTAATAATTTGCTCAATAGAATAAAAGAATTATCACAGTTCTGGACAATGCCTTTTTCCTCTTTACTAGATTTCTATAATTCCAGATCAAGCAGCAGAACTGTCAGCCCTGGAGAACACAGTGACAGCCAGTGAGAGCCAGGTGGCAGAGCTGATGTCAAAAAATGCAGGTGACTAAAATGTTTTACTTATCCGAGCTAATGCATGTACGCGTCACCTGCACATGATTCAGCTAATGTTAGGATGTAACCAAGCAAAGCGATGTTACAAAGCTACAGCTAATGTTAGGATGTAACCAAGCAAAGTGATGTTACAAAGCTACAGCTAATGTTAGGATGTAACCAAGCAAAGCGATGTAACAAAGCTACAGCTAATGTTAGGATGTAACCAAGCAAAGCGATGTTACAAAGCTACATCACAGTTGATTGTTTTCTTGTATGCATTATTTTCTAGCCCTGGAGGCCAGAGTGACAGTCAGTGAGAGTCATGTGGCAGAACTGAAGGGAAAGAACGCAGGTGACTATTTATCTTTACTTATAAGAACTACCACGTATATAAAGCTACATCTTGGTTTAACCTTTTATATCATACATTTTGGTCCTGCATAAACTATTTTCTAGCCCTGGAGGCCAGAGTGACAGCCAGTGAGAGCCAGGTGGAGGAGCTGGAGAAAGTGAATGCAGGTAATGTCATGTGAATTGAAAATACTTAGGTTAATAATTAATTGCCTAGAAAGATTAACTTTGGATATTGACTCATATGATTAAAGACCAAGCAGCACAACTGTTATCCTTGGAGAGCAGAGTGACAACCCTTCAGAGCCAGGTGGCAGAACTGAAGAAAGAGAACGCAGGCGACTAAAATGTTTCACTTATAAGAACGACTACATGTATTCTTCACCTGCACATAATAAGATTACGCTCATTTCAAGATATGAAAAACCAAAGTGATGTAACAAAGTTACATCATTTTCTAAATAAATGATTTTCTTGCATAAATTATCTTCTAGTCCTGGAGGCCAGAGTGACAGCCAGTGAGAACCAGGTGGCAGAACTGATGGGAAAGAATACAGGTGACACCTGTGCCTCACCTGAACATGATTCAGCTGTTAGGACGTAATAAAGCAAAGCGATGTAACAAAGCTACATCACAGTTGATTGTTTTCTTGTATGCATTATTTTCTAGCCCTGGAGGCCAGAGTGACAGTCAGTGAGAGTCATGTGGCAGAACTGAAGGGAAAGAACGCAGGTGACTATGTACACTATATATACAAAAGTATGTGGACACCCCTTCAAATTAGTGGATTTGGCTATTTCAACCACACCGTTGTTGACAGGTGTATAAAAATCGAGCACACAGCCATGCAATCTCCATAGACAAACATTGGCAGTAGAATGGCCTTACTGAAGAGCTCTGTGACTTTCAACGTGGCACCGTCATAGAATGCCACCTTTCCAACAAGTCAGTTCGTCAGATTTGTGCCCTGCTAGAGCTGCCCCGAGTTCTGTTATTGTGAAGTGGAAACGTCTAGGCGCAACAACGGTTCAGCTGCTAAGTGGTAGGCCACACAAGCTCACAGAACGGGACCGCTTAGTGCTGAAGCATGTAGCGCATAAAAATCGTCTGTCCTTGGTTGCAGCACTCACTACTGAGTTCCAAACTGCCTCTGGAAGCAACGCCAGCACAAGAACTGTTAGTCGGGAGCTTCATGAAATGGGTTTCTGTGGCCGAACAGCTGCACACAAGCCTAAGATCACCATGCAACGTGCCAAGCGTCGGCTGGAGGGGTGTAAAGCTCGCCACCATTGGACTCTGGAGCAGTGGAAACACGTTCTCTGGACAAATGAATCACGCTTCACCATCTGGCAGTCCGATGGACGAATCTGGGTTTGGCGGATGCCAGGAGAACGCTACCTGCCCCAATGCATAATGCTGACTGTACAGTTTGGTGGAAGAGGTATAATGGTCTGGGGCAGTTTTTCATGGTTCGAGCTAGATCTAGTGAAATTAAATCTTAACGCTACATCATACAATTACATTCTAAATGAGTCTGTGCCTCCAACTTCGTGACAACAGTTTGGGGAAGGCCCTTTCCTGTTTCAGCATGACAATGCCCCTGTGCCCAAAGCAAGGTCCATACAGAAAAGGTTTGTCGAGATCGGTGTGGAAGAACTTGACTGGCCTGCACAGAGCCCTAACCTCAACCCCATCGAACACCTTCGGGATGAATTGGAACGCCGACTGCGAGCCAGGCCTAATCACCCAAAATCATTGCCGGACCTCACTAATGCTCTTGCTGCTGAATGGAAGCAAGTCCCTGCAGCAATGTTTCAACATCTAATGGAAAGCCTTCCCAGAAGAGTGGAGGCTGTTGTAGCAGCAAAGGGTGGAACAACCCCATATTAATGCCCATGATTTTGGAATGAGATGTTCAATGAGCAGGTGTCCACATACTTTTGGCAATGTCGTGCATCTTTACTTATAAGAACGACTATGTATAGGTCTCAATTTAACATGATTCGGCTTATTTCAGGATATGATAAAGCTACATCTTAATTTAAAAAAATGTAATCATAAATGATGTTCCTGCATAAACTATTTTCTAGCCCTGGAGGCCAGAGTGACAGCCAGTGAGAGCCAGGGGGAGGAGCTGGAGAAAGTGAATGCAGGTAATGATAACATGTGCATTGAAAATAATTCTGTTAATAATTAATTGCCTAGAAAGATTAACAACTTTGGATATTGACTCATATGATTCAAGACCAAGCAGCTGAACTGTTATCCTTGGGTGGCAGAGTGACAACACTTCAGAGCCAGGTGGCAGAACTGAAGAAACACAATGCAGGTAACAAGAAGTGTTTTGAAAAACTATTGAGTTAATAATTTACTCAATAGAAAAAAATCACAGCTCTGGATATTGTTTATTGCCTCTCTACAATGTTTATATAATTTCAGCCCAAGCAGCAGAACTGTCAGAATTGAAGAACAGATTGACAACCAGTGAGAGTCAGGTAGCTGAACTGAAGAAAGAAAATGCAGGTAAGATATATTGTGCGAAAGTGTGTGTTTAATAACCATTTTTACTGTTAATTATTTTTTATACTATTTCAGCCCTGGACACCAGATTGACAGCCAGCGAAAGGCAGATGGCAGAACTGAAGAAAGAGAATGCAGGTGCCTCAAATGTTTCACTTATAAGAATGACTACATGTATTCGTCCCCTGAACATAATAACATTCAGCTCATTTCAAGATATGAAAAAACAAAGCGATGTAACAAAGCTACATCATGGCTTTTCATTTTCATCATAAATTATTTTCTTGCATAAATGATCTTCTAGCCCTGGAGGCCAGAGTGACAGTCAGTGAGAGCCATGTGGCAGAACTGGAGAAAAATAATGCAGGTAATGATGATAAGCAATTAGTTCTGGAAAATTTTTAGTCAAATAAGTCACTGGAAAGATGAACATTTCTGGAAATTCACTTGTGTTAGCCTTGAGGACCAGAGTGACAGCCAATGAGAGCAAGCTGGAGGAACTGAAGAAAGAGAATGCAGGTAATAATGAACTTAGAAAAAGTAAATAATTTGTTCAATAGAATAAAAAAAAAAAAAAAAATCACAGCTCTGGATATTGTCTATTGCCTCTCTAAAATATTGATATAATTTCAGCCCAAGCAGCAGAACTGTCAGACTTGAAGAACAGAGTGACAACCAGTGAGAGCCAGGTGGCAGAGTTGAAGAAAAAGAATGCAGGTAATGAGTAGTAAATTGTTAAGAAAAAGATGAACACCTCTGGATATTGACGTGCATGATTCCAGCCCAAGCAGCAGAACTGTTAGCCTTGGGGAGCAGAGTGACAACCAGTGAGAGGCAAGTAGCGGAGCTGGAGAAAGAGAATACATGTAACTATGCTGCACTAATAAGAGCAAGGCTACAATCACTCTCCTGAACCGCTGACTCATCTAATCAGGATGTATCTAAGCACAGCAATGACAACAAAGCTACCTCAGAGTATCAGTTCATTAAGATATTATTTTCTTGCTTTTTCAGCCCTGGAGGCAAGATTGAGTGTCGCTGAGAGCCAGGTGGAGGAACTGAGGCTAGGTAAGAACAGATCAATTCAATCAAACCCACAGTGTGGTATGAAATGAAGACATTTTAGACATTACGGTGGGCTTGATTGAATTCATTCTCATGTATTCGCAGACAGAAGACAGGTGGCCTTTTCTGTTGCTTTGACGGACTCAGGATATGTGGGACCCTTTCAAACTGAGATCACTCTGGTCTATGAAAAAGTCTTCACCAACATCGGCAACGGTTACGACCCAAACTCAGGTACAGCTTACGCCGACAACACTACAGATGAAACGCACACAGTAACAATACTACAGGTTCACCCACACAGCAATACATCTACAACTCAGATAAAGGTATAAACATAAACACACAATCTCCATGCTCACGTGTCCACCACAGGAGGCTGCTGAGGGGAGGACGGATCATAATAATGTCTGGAATGGCGTGAATGGAATGGTATGTGTTTGATGTGTTCGATACCATTCAGTTTAGTCCGTTACAGTCATTACTATGAGCCGTCCTACCCAATTAAGGTGCCACTGGACGCCTGTGGTGCCCACAGGGGCCAGCTACTGGCACAGACCCCAACCACTAACAGGCTGCTACAGTGCCTAAGAGAGACGGATAGTGCTGATCTCTCCCTGCTTCCCCTCTGATACAGGTATGTTCTCAGCACCAGTGAAAGGAGTCTACTACTTCACATTCACCTCCATGGGCCGAGAGCCTGGACAGAAAATGGGTGTTAACTTGGTCAAAAATGGAGAGCAAATGATATACAACGTCCAGGACAACTTCCATGGTGGTTATGAGTACATGACAGGTGCCGTGGCTCTGGAGCTAGAGAAAGATGATCTGGTGTACTTAAGGCTTCCTAAGGGCTGGGGGCTGTATGATGACAACTGCAACCACAATGTCTTTACTGGCATCCTGCTCTTCACCACCAACCCTGCTATGGGCCGACTCCACTAGACCCTCTCCGTCCTCCTACAGTCTTCAATAAACATGGAATGAGTAACTTTGTCCTGTCATCATTAAAGCACATTCCTCAGTCATCATCACAAACATAAGCCAGACGGTAGATTACATCCGGTTACCCTATTTTATTATGAGAAGAACCAAGCTACATCAATGCTAGATCGGGTCAGTACACTGAGCTGTAATTTCACAAAAGCATATATGCCATTGTTTCTAAAGCATTGGAGACCAATACAGGTTAATAAATATAGAACATCAGTGCATGAGTATAGTGTCGTGTCCAGTCTCAGCAGGAGGTGTGGTTGTGTTACCTGTAGGCCCAGGGGGTTGAGGCTGGTGTTGCTCCGGCAGCTGATTGGTCCATCTGTTAGAACCTCCAGAGCGTAGAGCAGGTGTTCGTCACGGAAACGAGAGGGCCAGCCCACCTGGAGCTCCGCCTCCCGGATACTACTGGGACCTGAGTTATGGAGCTGAGAGAGTAAGAGGGAAAAGAGAGAGAGGAGAGACAAAGAGATGAGAAGAAGAGAGAGAGGAGATGGAGAGAGAGGGGGGGGGGGAGTAGAGGGAAGAAGAAAGAAAGAGAGTGAGAGCGAGAGAGTATGAGAACATCAAGCCACTCAGCTTAGCCCCTTTCCACACACTCATTAATTCTAGGGTGATGATGGTGAGTCACCAAAACAGGACATGGTCTCAGTGCTCCAGGCAGGAATTCTCGGAGAGAGAAACTCTGGCCGACCTAACTATAACCAGCTGGACAGACTGCAGGACAGGAGCACTGCAGCCCCAAACCCTGCAGACATCCAGCAGATGTCCCCCTTCACTGCATCTTCAACACACACACACACACACACACACACACACACACACACACACACACACACACACACACACACACACACACACACACACACACACACACACACACACACACACACACACACACACACACACACACACACACACGTCTGATCCCCCCTCTTATCCCTCCACCCCCCCTCTCTCTCTCTTCTTTTATGACAGTAATTACCACTGTTCAGGAGGCCTTTGATCAGACAGGAGCCAGTACTTACAGGGCTACTGCTTTTACTGTGTGTGTATGTACCTCGTAGATGTGTGTGACCTGGGGTCCTACGTCATCCTCTTTGACCGGCTTCTCTTTGGGCTCCCAGTGAGGAAACGGAAGAACCACCTGAGAGGGATGACACACCCTGGAAAGGGAGAGAGAGAGAGGCAGAGAGAGAGATGGGAGAGAGAAAGAAAGAAAAAGAGGAGCGATAGAGAAAGAAAGAGAAGAGAGAGAGTATGAGAACAAATGATATGGAGAACAAATTATTTACAACGCCCAGGACAACTTGGGGGGTGAACACCAAGCCACTCGCCACTCCGCTGCCAAACACAACTTACCCAACGCCGGTTGGGCCTTAACCTCCCGCCTTCCAGTCCCCCACACCCACAGCCCCCCCCCCCCCCACGGATCACTGTCTGTTTGTGTGTACAACTTCCTTAGACCCAGCCAAGTAACTCTGGGGTCCAGGCTTTGAAGTGTGTTTGTGTGTGTGGGGGGATAGTACAACAAAGAACATTTAGACAAGTGGGGACTGACAAGGAAAAAGGCTATTTTAGGCTTGGGAGTTAGGGTTACAATTAGCATTAGGGGTTAGGCTTAGGAGTTAGGGTAAGGTTTAGTTTTAGGGTTAGGGGTTAAGCTTAGCGTTAAGGTTAGGGTTAGGTTAACGGTTAGGGAAAATAGGAGTTTGAATGGGAATCAATGTTTTGTTCCCCACAAGGCTAGTAAATCAAACGTGTGTGTGCGTGTGTGTGTGTGTGTGTGTGTGTGTGTGTGTGTGTGTGTGTATGCAAGCGCATGTGTGTATGTGTGTGCAAGCATGTGTGTGTGTAAGCATGTGTGTGTGTGTGTGTGTGTGACCAAGTAGCACTAGCACTGGCCCAAGTGTGCATGATTAGCATACACAGACTAACATACACAACATAAAATACACATACATGATTAACATACGCAGACTAACATACACATACATGATTAGCATACACAGACTAACATACACAACTAACATACACATACATGTATAACATACACAGACTCAACCACACTGAGCAATATAAATACAGCAAACTATGTGAGCCTGTCTCACCTACATGGCATGAGACAAAGAGATACACTGTATGACAACAAAGTGCATCAATCAGAGCAAAGATATTCTACTGTCACAGGGTTAGAGAAAAGATCAACCAGAACAGAGATGTATCACTCACCCCCTCAGGTCTAGCTGAGCTCTGGCAGAGATGGAGAGAGACAGACTGACTGGGTTGCTCTTGGAGTTGTCTTCGTTTGAACTGTAAGATAAGAGGCACACGAGTCAGTAAAGATGTTCGGATGTAGAGTCTGCACCATGGCCTGACGATGTATGGTGTGTGTGCATGTGCGCGTGTGTGAATAAATGAGTGAATGACCATGTGTTTGTGGCGAGGTGAACAGTCAATGTTTTGTCTCGTCTGTTTTCCTCCGGTCATCTGTCTCGACGCCCTTTGTTTGGGAAAGCCACAGAAATACTCAGAATTCTGGTTCCTTTTTACAGTTGTGTGTGTCACAGCTCTTCAGCAGTGTGTGTGTGTGTGTGTGTGTGTGTGTGTGTGTGTGTGTGTGTGTGTGTGTGTGTGTGTGTGTGTGTGTGTGTGTGTGTGTGTGTCTGTCACCTGTGGATCTGTAGGTCAAAGTCAATGTGAGGACCGGCATCATCCAGCCTTTGGACAGCAAACCTTAAACCTACAGATACCTGGAGACAGAAACAGTGAGACAAAGAGAGAGAGACAGACAGAGACCGAGAGAGAGAGGGACAGGGAGACAAAGGGAGAGGGACAGAGACAGAGAGTCAGAGAGAGACGAATCAAAGTCTGTGTCAGTGACATCTGTAAGTGTTCAGTTAAAGCGAGCAGCCTTCTAACCCCATGTACAGTTTCCCTTTGTTAAAACTAACCAGGACCTGGCCATGGTGTGTGTATCTGGGTTACGTATCTGTATTGTCTGTGTGTGTCTCAGTTGGAGGATCAGTACAGATCTGTGGGCTGAGACAGACCAGATCCCTTCCTCTCTAGTCTTTAGACCCCAGTTAAACCCCCCTCTACCCTTGCTTAACTCACACCATGTGGAGGGCTTAGTTCATAACCATGAGTATGATAATGGCTTCTTGTGTTTGTGTAATAATGTTCTCATGAACAACATGTTAGACACTAGTCAATGCCGGAAACTCTTAAACACTCGCTAAAACTACAAGGGAGAAGCCTGAGGGTGGAAACTCATTAGGACTCCAAAGTCAAAGAGACTTTATTGCACATCAGAGAGAGAATCAGAATAACTCAACAGAGACGACGAAAGACCAAATGGGTCTAAATCACTGAGGTCCCCAGGCTGAGAGAAAGAGAGAGAGACAGACAGAGTGACCCAAATATATCTCTCTCCCCAAATCTGGAAAACATTTATTTCCTGTCTCTTCTCTCCCATATTCTGAACAGCCCCACCACTATAAAACTGTCTAACCTGGATGTACTTTTAAACCCACCATAGTACAGAGACAGCGTTTGTCAAGGAAATGATCTAATGCATCGACCAATCAACGACCGTGGCTCTGTGACTGTTCTCACATTCCTTGATGTAAGAGTAGGGATTGACGCTGTCGACCAAACTAACAGACAGGTATCAATTTATTTTTCTGGCCAGTGAGACCTCTGATTGCTCCAAGGCTATATATGGTGTTCCACAGGGCTCTGTGCAGGGGCCGTTTCTGTTCACTGGCAGAGGTGGCACCACAGGCCCCAGAGTGGTGTAGCGGAAAACAAAATTCTGGGGTACATAATTTTTCCTGATCTGGTAACCTAACCAGGTAAAACTCTGGCCCTTATACGGTATGACGTGATTCATCTGTTGAATATGGTGGGACCAGAGTTTTTCTAATCAGGTCACATGGTTTTAAAAAACTCCTGGCCTTGGGGAGGATGAAAGCCCTGTTAAACTTCAGCAACCTTGTACTTGTTCTTATGAATGCCATTTTAAAGAAGGACTAGGAGGGTCCTATACACAGACACTCAGAAAGCTACATGATTGGATAATAAAACTCACAGGGCTGAGCTGTATGCAAGTTTGCATCATGTAGTTCTGCTCCTGCTCAACTGTAATACTAATAACAAAATGTACTCACAGTCTATGTCAGCTATTGTGTTTATTGATTCATTAAAGTTTATACTCTTGGATTGAAAAAGTCTAGGTAACCTGGTTAGCCCAAGTTTAAATATAAACCAAATGTAATCCCATTGGGCTATAAATAGCCTACACAACGTTACCGCTTCGTTTACTCTGGCCAGAGGGACAGGGCCCATAGGAGGTTAGACTATGCAGCTGCTGCTGTTAGTAGCCTACAGTTGATCAGACTCAAAAATTGTCTCGTTACCATGCAACACATGTCAGATCGCTAATGTTTAGGAGTAAAGGCTGCTCCATTGATGTAAGAGTTTTTCCTTGTGTCTGTTGGGAGTGATGTGCTATCAGCTCGCTAAATAAATACCAGAGGAAAGTGGAGAGCCCCTTGAGCATTAATCTGATTGGTCAAGACACACAAAGAGCCTGCAGCAGCACTCCGGTGTGAAAGACAGAAGAATTGTGCGCGAGTGACAAATCATGAGGCAAATTGGTCTAAAAAACAGCACTTTGTCCTTTTTCTTTTACACTTTGCGCAGATATATTTTATTAAACTAAATCAAAAGTGGTTTGGCGCTGACGCAGCCACACCTGATTGAAAAGTGCTGTGGCAAATGTTGCCTCGCCACACATTTTCCGGCAGCCCTGCCGTCTGGGATGTTACCCATAAACAGTGTCTGTCTTCACCGCTATGCTTGTTGACCCCAGGAAGAGTAGCTGCTGCTTTAGCACTAGCTAATGGGGATCCTATTAAAATACTAAAAATGCTGACAATACACAACGTTTTAAAGAAACATGGCGAGGCAGTCTGCATTTTAGAGGCTTGACTCAAAAATATTAGAATGAGAAAAAGATTCAAAATGGTCTACAAGCGTTGTTACTCCGGCTGCATGATTAGTCAGTGTGTGTGTGTGTGTTTATTCTATAAGAGCTCATGAATTCCTACAGGTCCAAAGAGGCAAGGGTAAGTATGTATGGGAAACATCTGGTCTGAAGGAGAGCTGATGCGCACACACGTGTGTCGCTTCTAGAGCTAACAAATACCGCTCTCAGGCTCACAACACACACATGCATGCATGTAGCCACGTACACACACACACACACACACACACACACACACACACACACACACACACACACACACACACACACACACACACACACACACACACACAGCAGTTACAGAAACACAGGGTAGAGTTACGGATGGGACCACTCTTTACTTAACAAAGCCTGTGCTTCCTGGATGTGTCATGCAAGGGGCGAACGGATTAACACACACAGAAATACCCACAGACAGCTTCAGAGTGTGGGACTCAGAGGGGCACAGGGTATCTGGGTGATCAATCACCATGGTAACTATCAATCAGCACCACTGTATCTGATTGACAGCTTCCTGTTTGGACAGGAAGTGGTTGTTTCCAAGTAGAGGGGGAGGTCAGGTCAGTGTGGGTGCACATGCGTGTGTGTATTTTCTTGCGTTCATTTGTGTTTATGTGTGTGTTGGACTTACTTCTGTTCCGGCAACCATAGGGTTCCCCAGGTCACACACCACCAGTCTGGAGTCATTCACCATCCTGTACTCACAGTTCAACCTGGATAGAGACTGGAGAGGAGAGGAGGCAAGAAGAGAGGAGGTGGAAGGGGAAGAGAGGTGATATGTGGGGGAAGGGAGGAGAGGAATAGAGTGATGAATGTTCTGACAGTAACAACCTCATCTCATCCATCTTAGGGCCCCATTACACATTCATTCACTCACTCTAGAGAAAAAACCCTGACGTTGTCAACAGGATGTAATGTCATGGTAAAGAGGTCAGCAAGGCTGTAGCGTCTAGTTGAGCTGGGCTAGGGTTGGGGCCAGTGTGAGGGGTGGAAGTGTGTGTGAATGAGTGTTCTCACCTCTATCCTGCGTTCCACTCCTATGTAATCAGCCTCAGGGGGTAGGAGTGTGTGTAGCTCAGTCTCATATGCCCCCTCTCCTTTGTTAACCGCGTTTATGGTCAACATGACCAGGTTGTCATCCCCGACCACCAGCTCTGTACGGTCCCTGTGTTTGTGTGTGTGCAGGAGAGAGAAATAAACAAGTCAATACTATGTCAAACAGTAGAGGTCGGAGTGTGTGTGTGTATCAGTCAGAGGAGAATGACAGGGTGTTTGTGTTGGGCTGCCATGGCGATTGGATACAGATGAAAACAGAAGAAAAACATGCACGCGCACACACACACACTCTTGCTAATGTAAACAATTAGAGAGCAAACTTCTCTCCTTGCATGCTGTAACACATTCCTACCCTTTGTTTGGGTGTGCGTGTGTGTGTGTATGAATGTGTGTGAGTGAGTGTGAGTATGTACATACGTTGAAAGTTTACAGGTTGACAAGGACTTTTCTGAATCTTCCCAGCATGCCTCACTTGACAGGGCAGGGCACAACACACCAGAAGGCGTAACACACCCCTATATCAGTAAGGTTACTTAACTGCTGTATTTAAATGAGACCGTAACTGTTTCATGTTAACGTATATGCTACACATGTTACATACAGTACATACTTACATGCTTGCAGACAGCTGGATGTCTGGAATACACTTGTTGTCTTCCCCACAGTCCAGTAGGATATATGCCTGAGAAATAAAGGAGAAAGGGAGAGACCGATGGGGAGAGGTACGGGGGGACAGGGGTTAAGGTCTAGTCTAACAGTACTCATATGCTGTAAGTGGTCTTGATTGAATGAGAAGACACCCCCCCCCCCCCCCCCCCCCCCCCCCACACACACACACACACACACACACACACACACACACACACACACACACACACACACACACCTGTTCCTGCAGGAAGGTACTGCTGTAGCGGTTGAGGACAGGGGGGAGATCCAGGTTGGAAGGAGGGGCTAAACTGTAGTTTAGAGCCAATGAAATGGGAGTCAATTTATCCCTAAACTCCTCCTCCTCCTGAGAGGGACAGAGAGAGGGGACACACACACACCGTGTAACAGAAAGTTTGTTCACTATAACACAATAACTGGTCAAAAACAGGTTCAGCTGAGTTGGCAGATATTTTGAGAGGATCTTGTCCAAACACAGCAAGGATGGAGGCCTCTTTTTAAAAAAAACTCAAATTCATTTTTTGGCAGCGGAGTGTGTTTGACTTACTCGTAGGTAGACAGTATAGTTCAGGCAGGAGTGAGGATGGCTGTGGCCAAGCGTGAGGACCCCTGTGTGCTGGGGCTGATGGGAATCCAGGAAATTAACTCTTTTAACTCCGCCCCTCATACCTTTAAGCCAATCCAGTTGCAGCTCTGCATTCAGGACTGGGAGAGGTGGAGGAGAGAGGGGGATGGAGGGAGAGAGTGAGGAGGGGTTCCATATGGTCCCATCGTGTGCGGAAGTGTGCGTGTGTGTGTGTATTCTCATCTGGTGTGCAGGAGGGAACCGTGGGTATGGTCTACTTTATCACTTTTAGATTCTACAGAGCATCATTAGCCAGTGGAAACAATGCATTCATACATTCATATAGTTAGCATCTCTAACACAAACTTATACATAAACCTCTCCCTCCCCCCTCTTCATCCCCAGTCAGAGCTACTTACCTACAGAGTCTGGGATCCCCACACCGCTCACCTTCGCACAAATATCTACCCTGAGACTGGATAACAGAGAGAGAGAGAGGTAGAGAGACATGGGAGATTGAGACAGGATAAAAACATTGCTCCTCTGTATGTTTGTGTCAGTGTGTGCGCTCATTAGATTCCAGGATATTAATGGTGCAGGTCTCCCTCTGCAGGAGTCACTTCCTGTTCCTGATAGAAGGGACGATAACACACACACACACACACACACACACACACACACACACACACACACACACACACACACACACACACACACACACACACACACACACACACACACACACACACACACACACACACACACACACACACACACACAGGTTCTCTAGTGGTGAAATGCCTGTCAACCAGAACCACTCAGGAAAAGAACAATGAGCACCAATTAGAAGAAAAACTTCCTCTTTACTGCTCATCCTCTCATTCTCCCCAAAACAACCAGAAAACCTCCTCAACTGGCCAAAGCTCTCAATAAAACAATTATTCAATAAAAGAAAAAGCAACCGTCCCAGACAGTCCTAAAACCTCCCTAATAGTACATGTGTTGTTGTGTCCTGTCTAGTTCCTCCTGCCAGTCCTAAAACCTCCCTAATAGTACATGTGTTGTTGTGTCCTGTCTAGTTCCTCCTGACAGTCCTAAAACCTCCCTAATAGTACATGTGTTGTTGTGTCCTGTCTAGTTCCTCCTGCCAGTCCTAAAACCTCCCTAATAGTACATGTGTTGTTGTGTCCTGTCTAGTTCCTCCTGCCAGTCCTAAAACCTCCCTAATAGTACATGTGTTGTTGTGTCCTGTCTAGTTCCTCCTGAAAGTCCTAAAACCTCCCTAATAGTACATGTGTTGTTGTGTCCTGTCTAGTTCCTCCAGCCAGTCCTAAAACCTCCCTAATAGTACATGTGTTGTTGTGTCCTGTCTAGTTCCTCCTGCCAGTCCTAAAACCTCCCTAATAGTACATGTGTTGTTGTGTCCTGTCTAGTTCCTCCTGCCAGTCCTAAAACCTCCCTAATAGTACATGTGTTGTTGTGTCCTGTCTAGTTCCTCCTGCCAGTCCTAAAACCTCCCTAATAGTACATGTGTTGTTGTGTCCTGTCTAGTTCCTCCAGCCAGTCTGATTGTTTATTTCAATCAGCTGTGTCTGTTTTGACAGAATTCCACAGTTTAGTTCCGTCTGTCAATCTGCCCAAACGCACCATGTCTCTGTCCTGCCAACACACATAGCCTAAGAAGCACCCTATTGGTCTTAAGTCTGTCACTCACTAGATTACCTAGTGATTGCGTGTGTGTGTGCGTGCGTGCGTGCGTGCGTGCGTGCGTACTCACCAGGTCACCATGGTATCAGATTCTGTCAGGAGGCAGGATCGGTCGTCAGGGTTCAGGATTCTAGGAGTCAGGATCATCTCTGCCTCCACTGACACTACAGGACGAGCCCTACAAACACACACACACACTCACTGAATCTCACATTGTAAACTAGCAGCCAATCTGATACATGAAACAATGTAGTCTAGCCAATCAGAGACTTAGATATCTTACCTGTACACCGACACCTCCCCTTTACCAAATGCTCCCACTATCAGATCTACAGTGAAAGAGAGAGAGAGAGAGCGAGACAGAGAGAGAGACAGAGAGAGAGAGACAGAGAGACTGCATGAGCTTCAAAGAAACGCACAGATGGGACTGATTTCAAGGTCTCCAGCAATCTTCATCAAGCACAGACCTCTCATTTTTACACACACTGACACATAGACACACACACATAAACACATTTAGTCTGTACCAGCTTTGAGTAGTGAATATAACTATTTTTGCAGAACTATTTTGGTTCAGAATGAAACAATCCAAATAGGAACACAGTGTGTGTGTGTGTGTCTTAACGGAGAGACCCCACGGCACATTCCAGCTCCATTAGAACATTCCCATTGGTCCAATCAGACCCCTCTGCTACACAACAAGAACATTCCCTCACTTTACTATAATCATGTGCCTTATACAACTAGTCAGTCTGTAGCAGCCACACAACTAGTCCAGTGCTCTACTCAGTTAATTTGTGTTTATGTGTTTTGAAGATGAAGAGTCTTAATTGGGTTTTTGTTTAAAATAGAGCTGCACTTTAATGAGTGTGGTCACAGGAGACATACCTCGTGCACACACATACCTCGCGCACACACACACACACACACCAGCGTTGACTGAAAGTCTGAAACCGCAGTGGGAAAGAGACTTAATCAATACAAGCCTTCCCTGCCAGACACACTAAGCTAAACTAACACAACACTAACACAGGACTGACTGGGACATATAGAATATGCCCCCAACCATAGATCTAGCTAGTCCTGTCACTGGAAGACAGAGGTTAAGCTAAGCTCTGAAGCTGATACAGCACTGGGACTGGGGACAGAGGCTAAGATAAGTCATGCTAATTTCAATGAGGCTGAGGGTCAGAGGCTAAGATAAGTCATGCTAATATCAATGAGGCTGAGGGTCAGAGGCTAAGATAAGTCATGCTAATATCAATGAGGCTGAGGGTCAGAGGCCAAGATAAGTCATGCTAAAATCAATGAGGCTGAGGGTCAGAGGCTAAGTTTACTCATGATAATATATCAATGGGACTAGTTAAGCTCATTAGTTCTGACCTCTGCAGTTCTGTTTGAAAGAGTTCTGAGCTCTCTAGTTCCATCGGTCTAGTGAAGGGGAAAAAATGCGATCAGGACCTATAGGGGTTGATGTGGTTTTGAAGACACATGACAGAGAGGTTGTCTCTAGTTTACTAGTAACAGTCAAGTCGCGAAATCCTCCTCAGATAACCTCTTATCTGTTGGGAATATACATACCTGGCTATCCATCAAATGAAACGGACTATGTTAAGTCTTGATGCTGATAGAGGGCTAGAGTGTGACACACCCATGCACACTGTGAGTGACATCTGTTAAAATGGTTAAACTATTAGAGTAAAATAAGATCTATTGCGTGTGTGTGCGTGCACACATGCGTTTGCCTCTGTATGTGTGTGTGTTCTCGTGTGTGTGTGTGTGTGCGTGTTTAAGTGAGCGTGAGTCTAAATTGAATATAGGAGTGGTCCATCTGTTTTTGCTGTCAGTGAGAGTGCCTCAGCCTGCTGGTCCTCTGAAACCACAACATTACACTCTAGCCCCCAGTGTGTGTGTGTGTATGTGTGTTATAGGTGTAACAAGGGGCCGGCAGAGAAAGGGGGACCTCTAGCTGTCTGTTGGGTACAGGGGGCAGTTGGAGAGGTAGAGGTGAGGGGGGAAGGTGGAAAGAGAGGAAAGGAGGAAGAGGGGGAACGAGGCAGAGAGGAGGAAAGAGGACAGCAGCTAAAGCACTTGGCCTTTCAACCACAGTCTGTAAAAGTCATCAGAGCTAAGGTGTGCTTTCAGCAGGCAGATCTAACCACACACACACACACACACACACACACACACACACACACACACACACACACACACACACACACACACACACACACACACACACACACACACACACACACACACACACACACACACATCAGCTCAGCCTCAGGGACCCAAACTTCCAACAGAAGAATTACGCTCTCATTCCAAAGCCCTGGATCTGTCCGTCTTACGCGCCAGAGAAACCCAACCTCACTTCTCCCGTAGGTGTATGTGTGCATACGTGCGTGCCAGTGGAGGCTGCTGAGGGGAGGACGGCTCATAATAATGGACAGAATGAAACAAATGGAATGGCATCAAACAACTGGAGACCATGTATTTGATACCATTCCACAGATTCCGCTCCAGTCACTACCACAAGCCTGTCCTCCCCAATTAAGGTGCCACCAACCTCCTGTGGTGCGTGCCTAAGTGTGTGTGTGCGTTTGTGTGCGCAACAGTGTATGTGTGTGCGCGAGTGCATGTTCCTCCCATAGGTACATCTGTACTCCTTACCCAGCCGTTCTTTTCCCTCTGAAAAGTGCTACTGACACAGAGGCTGATTTGGGGTAAATGTACCTTTGGGGTAAATAAAACATAGCCTATGGCACACTTTCCCCTTCCAAGTCAATCATATTTCCACTGATAAAAACATGGTCTGCCACCACTGATTTAAGGTTAGTATGTAAACACACACACATACAGACACACATTTGGAGTAAGTGTACCTTTCGGGGGGTATGCTGAGTAACTAAACCTCTAGGCCAGTCCCAGACTCCCTGCTCTGAGAAATATGGCTGCCATCCAATGTTTACACAACCTGTCAGAGACTGGCTGCTTCAAACTTCTGTATGAGCTCTCTCTCTAGAATCAGTGTTCAGTGTGTCCACTGTCAAAGTGTTCAGTGTGTCTGTGTGTCTGTGTGTCTGTGTGTGTGTGTGTGTGTGTGTGTGTGTGTGTGTGTGTGTGTGTGTGTGTGTGTGTGTGTGTGTGAGTTGTGTGTGTTTTCTGTTCAGTAGAGCTGAGTCAGTGGGATTGCTGATTGGTAAGTTGAATGTCTACAGCATTTGACCTCTGACCTTCTGCTGAACATAATTCCTGCCCTCAGGCCATCTGACCCCTGACACACACACACAAAACTGACCTTAACCTTAACCCTAGGAGTGGGAACAGCAGAGCTTCCCAGGGTCAGTGTGCGTCTAGCAGGCTATAACCTCTGTGTACTAGGGACACCTCCTGCTGTTTCTGACGGACTGCTCTCTCTGACTCTGACCCAGTCACTTCTCCAGAGTTAGTTTAATAGGAACACTCCTTCCAAGAAGCTGATGTGTAACTTTGTTGTGAAAGACCTCAAAACTTGTTTTGCCTCCGAGAGATGGGGCCTAGACTTGAGCTCGGTGGGTTAATGCAGTCTTGAGGCATGCAGACAATCGAGGTTTGATACCCAGCCGGACACGAGTCCCTGGTAGAGACACACGACTGTAGAGTATCCATCAGGAACACTGATCCATCTCTCTAATCCTCCCTCCCTTCTCTCTCTAAGAGTAAGATGGGTTTTGCACCTAAGGGATCATAAAACTTCACCTATAGAAACAGACATCTTATGCACACACAAACATATGCACAGAAAGACACCGTGTAACAGGCGCACAGACTCCTTAGCAGTCCTCTCATAATGATGAAACATCTGAGGGTCCTTTACTAACGTGTGACTTTACTAACAAATTAACGACAGACCATATGTATATGTGTGTGTGTGTGTGTGTGTGTGTGATGGCTATGCCACCCGGGAGCTTTCCCTCCACTACCAGATCTTTCCCAGAGGGCCTTAGAAAGCCTGCGTTACAACATGCACGCGTGCGTGTATGCATGCTTATATGTATATGCATTGTGTTTGTACAGTGTGTGTGACTGAGAAACTCGATGTGGGGAGATTCTGTATAGGGTCTGGCTTTGGTTCATAGCCTGGCACAGACTCAACACATACACTCAGAGGCCAGTGAAATTGATCACAAGCCATGCAGTGCATATTTGTGCATGTGTCTGTATGTGTGTTTGTGTGTCTTATCGTGTGTGATGTTTTCATTATAAAGACCCAGATTTCCTGTTTGTGGGATGGAGAGATCAGAGGACGTCTGTTGTTGTTACAGAAAGAAGTTGGAAAGAAAATAAAAATCAAATAATAATTCCTACTTTTCAGCTGGGTCTATAGAAGTACAAAGACTGAACTATCCACCTAGAGAGTTTGTTCATCTGTATTTTTCGTAGCTGTCTACAGTACATAACACCACAGACCGATGCTGGAACTAAAACCGCGCTCAATGAGCTGTATACCGCCATAAGCAAACAGGAAACCGCTCACCCAGAGGCAGCACTCCTAGTGGCCGGGGACTTTAATGCAGGGAAACTTAAATCAGTTTTACCTAATTTCTATCAGCATGTTAAATGTGCAACCTGGAAGGAAAATAATTCTAGACCACCTTTACTCCACACACAGAGACACGTACAAAGCTCTTCCTCGCCCTCCATTTGGCAAATCTGACCATAATTCTGTCCTCCTGATTCCTGCCTACAAGCAAATATTAAAGCGGTCAGGTGAAGCAGATGCTAAACTACAGGACTGCTTTGCTAGCACAGACTGGAATATGTTCTGGCATTCTTCCGATGGCATTAAGGAGTACACCACATCAGTCACTAGCTTTATCAATAAGTGCATCGAGGACGTCGTCCCCACAGGGACTGTACGCACATACCCCAACCAGTGGCCATGGATTACAGGCAACATTCGTACTGAGCTAAAGGGTAGAGCTGATGATTTCAAAGAACGGGACTCTAACCCGAAAGCTTATAAGAAATCCTGCTATGCCCACCGACGAACCATCAAATAGGCAAAGCATCAATACATCTTCCCTGACATTTTCAACCTCTCCCTGTCCGAGTCTAATATCAACATGTTTTAAGCAGACCACCACAGTCCCTGTGCCCATGAACACTAAGGTAACCTGCCTAAATGACTGCCGACCCGTAGCACTCACGCCTGTAGCCATGAAATGCTTTTTAAGGCTGGTCATGGCTCACATCAACACCACTATCCCAGAGACCCTAGACCCACTGCAATTTGCATACCGCACCAACAGATCCACAGATGATGCAATCTCTATTGCACTCCACACTGCCCTTTCACACCTGGACAAAAGAAACACCTATGTGAGAATGCTGTTCATTGACTACATCTCAGCGTTCAACACCATAGTGCCCTCAAAGCTCATCACTAAGCTAAGGACACTGGAACTAAACACCTCCCTCTGCAACTGGATCCTAGACTACCTTGTAGCGGTATTAATTAGAGAAAGGTAAAGAATATTTTGTTCGTGCGCCAGGCAGGTATTAACCCTGCCGAAATAAATAAATAATAGAACAGCGAGAGTACCACTACCAGACCCACACACATCAGCAGAAGAGACTGCCTAGAGTGTAGCCTGTTGACCAGATAGCCAGCGGAGAGAAAAAAAG
The DNA here is from genome assembly GCF_029448725.1 of Salvelinus fontinalis. Taxonomy (NCBI): domain Eukaryota; kingdom Metazoa; phylum Chordata; class Actinopteri; order Salmoniformes; family Salmonidae; genus Salvelinus; species Salvelinus fontinalis. The sequence continues at coordinate 30,006,074 of NC_074670.1, read as the reverse complement.
AATACACACCCTATAGATCCCACATCACAGTACAGTCCTTCCACAATTCTTAGTAACCCCACCAAGCATACCTCATATAATAATAGCAGAGCAAATAAACAGCAACTTCATACAATAACAAATGAACCCAGTCATCACACAGAGGATTTGCAAGAGTTTGTATTCTCTGTTGTGAAGGAGTGCAGAGGGTATGAATGTGTGGTGTTCATATACACACTAGTCCAGCTCCAATGAAACTTCAATACATTTAGGAAAAGAGAGTCTGTTGCAGTGTAAAGCACTGGACCATAGTGGGAAGAGAAAGAGAGAAAGGGAACAAGAGAGGGCTTAGCTGTGGTCTTGAGGTTGCAGGTGTACAATCTGACGGTCCGATGGTGTGTTGGCTTGTAGATGAAATCTTCGCAACAATGTTGCTACTAATCCCTTTGATCCATAACCGTCGCGGTCCCACATGAAAACAACCACGTCGTCAAGCGATCACACCGAGGATTGTTCCAAACACTGCACAACCACATACGCTGAAGACAACAAAAACCTCTGCAGCCTAACAGTCGCGGTCCCAAATGAGAACAACCACGTCGTCGAGCGATCACACCGAGGATTGTTCCAAAAACTGTACAACCACATACAAACAAACTCTGCAGCATAACACACACAACCAAAACTGTCACGCCACAAAAGAGCTCTTCCCCAAAAAGCTGAACGAGCTCTTTTATTTCCTTCTTCCTACTGCTCATGCTCTCTTAAAAAGTGGTAGCGCACGGTGAAGGCTCCGTGCAGGATTTCGCCACACTCCTCCCCGCATGAAAAAACAAAGCCTGTAGAAACAGAGAGGATGCAGGCTTTGACAAGTTAATGTTCCTGCTATACAAAACCAGGGAAGTCCTCATCATCAGAGTCCTCCATGAAGAGTTCCTGCAGGTGTTGCTTTTGCCTGCGATCCAGCTCTTCTGCCGTAGGGTAGCAGGGCTTTAGGTCAACAACATGCACCGTCCTGACATCTTCCCCAGTGTCCTCCAAACAGACCAAGTAGTTCACTGGTCCCAACTGCTGCACTACACGGTATGGGCCTTTCCATCTCGAAGCTAGCTTGGCAGTGAACTTCTTAGATGCCTTCGACAGATGATGGGAACTTACCCAGACACGAGACTGAGGTGGGAAACACACGTCGCGTCTATGTTTATCATAGTTCCTCTGCTGTCGTTGTTTGGCTTTGGTTTTGCTGGCCTCCACTCTGGCTAGCAAGGTGTGGTGGTGTTGTACGGCATCAAACGCTGGGCAGTCAGGTGAAACATTAGAACTTTGCAAGACTCTGTCCATCGGACCTTTTAGTGGTCTTCCCAGGTGGAGTTCAGCGGGAGTGACCCCAGAAGTCTCCTGCACGGCAGAGTTCAGTGCAAAGCAAAATTCAGGAAGATGCTGATCCCACCTTGTGTGCTGATCCCCCACGAATGAAGCAATCATCCCTTTCAGGGTACGGTTTACCCTCTCGGTCAGGTTGGTCTGAGGATGGTAGGCTGTGGTTAGCTTGGCAATTACACTCCAGTAGGTACAAAGCTCTTTGTATATTCCTGATATGAATTGCGGACCTCGGTCAGAGAGGATTTGGTCTGGAATTCCGAATCTGGTAAAGACCTCCCGTCGCAGAATTAGAGCAATGGCTGATGCAGTGGCTTTGCGGAGTGGAAAGAACTCCACCCAGTGGGTGTAGTAGTCCACTACCACCAATAAAAAAATCATTCCGGGTTCCCCGGCTGGGAGGAAAAGGTCCCATGAGGTCAATTCCCAACATTTCATTTGGATGGTTTACCACGGTCTGCTGCATTTTTCCAGCAGGTCTGCCAATATCTGGTTTGTATTTCTGGCAGACTTCACACTGCTGTACAAACTTCCGGGTATCAACCCACATGCCTGGCCAGTAAACAACCTCTTGTAGTCTTCGATATGTCTTAAAAACTAAAAGATGGCCACTGATGGGGTTAGCATGATAAGCTTGGATTATCTGGTCACTTAATGTAGAGGGAATAAAGACGCGATAATGGGAGCTGTGTATTCCATCTCCTCTTGGAGTTTTTCGATACACTTTGGTGGCTGGAGTATGCTATACTTATCATTGAAACGACTCTTTGTGTCTTCTTCAGACAGACTCTTGTGGATCGCCATGATGGCAGCATCCTTCTGCTGTGCTCTCCATACACTCTCATCATCCAGAGGAAAGGAATCATCCAGACACTTAGCGGTAGTGTAAGTGCTGCACAAGGGAGGACAAACATTGACAGTCTCTGTAATCCGAGAAAGGGCATCTGGTACAACGTTCAGTTTTCCTTTGCGATACTCAATGATGAAGTCAAACTTCTGCAGTCGGATAGACCAGCGAATAAGACGGCTGTTGGTCTTGCCTGATGCCAGAACCCACTGCAGAGCAGCGTGGTCTGTGACAACGGTGAAGATCTTCGACTCCAAGTAGTAGCTCCATTTCTCCAAAGCCCAGACCACAGCGAGGCACTCCCTTTCAGTCGTTGAATAATTCCTCTCGGCTGAATTAAGGGTGCGACTTGCATAGGCAAGAACTTCTTCTGTTCCAAGTCCTGTTTGTTGAGCCAAGACGGCTCCAAGTCCTGTTTGACTTGCATCCGTGTACACAATGAAATGAGCATTCAAGTTAGGATGTCCCAGCACTGGAGGAATAATGAGACTGTTTTTGAGTGCCTCAAATGCACTTTGGCATGCAGAGGTCCATTGGAATTTCACACCCTTCTTCTTAAGGTGGTTGAGGGGTTCGGCGACCTTTGAAAAGTCAGGCACAAACCTGTGGTACCATCCAGCCATACCCAGAAAACGCTGAACAGCTTTGAGGGATGTGGGAATTGGGAATTCTTGCACGGCTGCAACTTTGGCTGGATCTGCATGGATACCTTTAGCATTAACCACATGACCAAGGAACTTGAGTTCTAGCAAACAGAAACGACACTTCTTCAAGTTGGCTTAGTTCAAGGTCAAACCTGCAGCCTTTAGTCTGTCGAAGATGGACTGTATGTCTTTCAGATCATCCGCGACAGAGGAAGAGTTGCCCCCAGGTGGTAAGGGTAGGTAACAAAACATCCGCCACGTTGATCCTCAACACGTGTGGTGCAAGGACAACAACCTCTCCCTCAACGTGATCAAGACAAAGAAGATGATTGTGGACTACAGGAAAAAGAGGACCAAGCATGCCACCATTCTCATCGACGGGGCTGTAGTGGAGCAGGTTGAGAGCTTCAAGTTCCTTGGCATCCACATCACCAACAAACTAACATGGTCCAAGCACACCAAGACAGTCGTGAAGAGGGCACAACAAAAAATGTCCCCTTAGGAGACTGAAAAGATTTGGCATGGGTCCTCAGATACTCAAAATGTTTTACAGCTGCACTATCGAGAGCATCCTGACGGGTTGCATCACTGCCTGGTATGGCAACTGCTCGGCCTCCGACCACAAGGCACTACAGAGGGTAGTTTGTACGGCCCAGTCCATCACCAGGGCCAAGCCTCCTGTCATCCAGGACCTCTATACCAGGCGGTGTCAGAGGAAGGCCCTAAAAATTGTCAAAGACTCCAGCCACCCTAGTCATAGACTGTTCACTCTGCTACCGCACGGGAAGCGGTACCGGAGCGCCAACTCTAGGTCCAAGAGGCCCCTAAATAGCTTCTACCCCCAAGCCACTCCTGAACAGCTAATCAAATGGCTACCCAGACTATTTGCATTGCCCCCCCCAAACTGCTACTCTCTGTTATTATCTATGCATAGTCACTTTAAAAACACTACCTGCATGTACATTTTACCTCAATTACCTCGACACCGGTGCCCCCGCACATTGACATTGTACCAGTACCCCATGTATATAGCCCTGCTATTGTTTTACTGCTGCCCTTTAATTATTTGTTATTCTTATCTCTTACTTTTTTGGGGGGTATTTTCTAAAAACTGCATTGTTGGTTAAGGGCTTGTAAGTAAGCATTTCCCTGTAAGGTCCCTGCATGGATACCTGTTGTATTTGGCACATGTGACAAATAAAATTTAATTTGATTTGAATTATGCTGCCTTTAGAATGGCTGCCTTTCAGCTTGGTCAATAGAGGTACACAGACTGAACTATACTGCCTTTAGAATGGCTGCCTTTCAGCTTGGTCTATAGAGGTACACAGACTGAACTATACTGCCTTTAGAATGGCTGCCTTTCAGCTTGGTCTATAGAGGTACACAGACTGAACTATACTGCCTTTAGAATGGCTGCCTTTTAGCTTGGTCTATAGAGGTACAAAGACTGAACTATACTGCCTTTAGAATGGCTCCAAAATGAGGGGAAAACAAAGGGATACAAAAGTTTAATTTCAAAACATTTTCAGTCTTAAATCACCTTTTAAGAGCCCATGATTCCAAGTAAATGAATGTGTATACAAACACTCACACAGACATTCAGACTACCACTGACTGAACATGTAAATACAAACACTCACACAGACATTCAGACTACCACTGACTGAACATGTAAATACAAACACTCACACAGACATTCAGACTACCACTGACTGAACATGTAAATACAAACACTCACACAGACATTCAGACTACCACTGACTGAACATGTGTATACAAACACTCACACAGACATTCAGACTACCACTGACTGAACATGTAAATACAAACACTCACACAGACATTCAGACTACCACTGACTGAACATGTAAATACAAACACTCACACAGACATTCAGACTACCACTGACTGAACATGTGTATACAAACACTCACACAGACATTCAGACTACCACTGACTGAACATGTAAATACAAACACTCACACAGACATTCAGACTACCACTGACTGAACATGTAAATACAAACACTCAGACACAGGATTTCCCTTCAGATTGCTCTAGTGTGGCATGTTCATCTGTACCATGACATCACAAAAGAGGAAGTCTCTCCAAAGTAATATCAGCCACATGAACATGTTCTTCTGAAGAATTGGAGGCCTGTGTCCGCTAGAGGCCTATAACACTATGGTGAAATATCTGGCGAACAGACTGAACACTTTCAAAGGAAAAATTTAAAAAAAATGTCAACTTTATATTCATCACCTCCAGCACCATCCCAACATGAACATACGTGTAAAATGGCACGTTTCTATGTTTTGTAGCAAAAAATAAGGAAAATAAGTGTTTCCAATGACATCATCAACCAATTAGTAGGCAATTAGTAGACAATGCCTAGTCATAATTGGTTAAAATAACATGATGCACACTGATGATGTCATTGGAAACACTTATCTCCCTCATATCTATTTTTCCACAAAACATGGAAACACTATTTTCACATACGTTGATGTTAGGGTGGTGCTGGAGATTATGAATATGAAGTTGAAACATTTTGACATTTCCTTGATGTTTAAGTGCACAGAGAACAGACTTATTGCATGCCCCCCTCCCTCTCTCTCTTCCTGGGACGTCATCAGAGAATCGTCGCGGCAACAGCTCTGTAACCCCACTACCCCTCCTGAGTAACGACTTCACCAGAAGAAGGGAGGAGAGAAGTGAAACGGAAGAAAGAGAGGAAAATAAGTAAGGTGCATGGGAGTGTACCAGGGTAATGGTTGTTGTCCAGGTCTCTGTCCCCCCTCAGGGTGAAACCGTAGCCGGAGAGGCCACTACTGGAGGCCCAGGCTCCATAGAGCTCCTGGCTGAGGGTTAGGCCGCGGGCCGTCAGGTCTCTCTGGCCATTGTAGATCAACACCAGGCCACTCCGGTCCTCCCCACCAAATGGACAACCCACTGCCACGTCTATCAGACACAGAGAGAGAGAGAGGGGTATGACGGTAGGAAACACACATAGAAACACAAAACCAACTCCAGTATGAGTTATAAGGCTGGCCTTCTGAAGTGATACAGCAGACCAGCTCACATCACCAGGAGAGAGGGATGAGAGAAAAAGAATGAGAGAGAGAGGGATGGTTTAGACATCATCAAGTGAAAGCCCCTGAGGGAGAGGTAAAGAGACTACCGAGGACTACCCCTCTCTCTTTCCATTTCCTTCCCTCTCTCTCCAAATGTATATGTCAAACATGTAGCACTGTCTAATAGGCACAGGCAGGAGATTCCTATGACAGTGAGCAACCAATGGTTACACTCCACCAGTGATTGCCAGGTGTTCGTCCCCACCACACACACACACACACACACACACACACACACACACACACACACACACACACACACACACACACACACACACACACACACACACACACACACACACACACACACACACACACACACACACACACACACACACACACAGCGCAACTCCCCACCTACATCCTGTTTGCTGTTGGGAAAAATGAAGCTGAAAACTACAAACAGAGTGTTGTCATGGTTACACTGCTCTGTGATGATGAGGGAGGTAATCAGAGACACACACTACTGTATGATAAGGAGGGAGAACATCACAGCGTCTCAGGGTCTAGTCTCCATTGTGGCTCAGACAGCTGGAGTCTCTGGCTCCACTAGCGCTGCAGTTTCCTGAGGCTAATGGATCCTCTACTGATCTGTCCTGTGTGTGATCACCTCCACATTCCCAGTCTAACCCAGCCACACCCTGGCTGATGCATCAACCTAAGGACAAAAGCCTCTGAGTTCACTCAATGCATGTGTATATGCACATGTGTGTGTGTGTGCAGGCTTATCAAATCAAACTTTATTTGCCACATGTGCCCGAATACAACAAGTGTAGACCTTACCGTGAAATGCTTACTTACAAGCCCTTAACCAACAGTGCAGTTCAAGAAGAGTTAAGAAAATATTTACCAAATAAACTAAAGTAAAAAAATTATAAAAAGTAACACAATAACTTAACAATAACGAGGCTATATACAGGGGGTACCGAGTCAGTGTGCAGGGGTACAGGTTAGAGGTAATTTGTACATGTAGGTGGGGGTGAAGTGACTATGCATAGATGATAAACAGCGAGTAGCAGCAGTGTACAAAACAAATTGGGAGGGGGTGTCAATGTAAATACTCCGGTGGCTATTTAATTAATTGTTCAGCAGTCTTATGGCTTGGGTGTAGAAGCTGTTAAACCTCTTAAGGATCGGCCCATTTTTCAATTATTGGTACCATTTGAAAGGAAAGACTTTGAAGTTTGTGGAAATGTGAAAGGAGTGTAGGAGAATATAACACATTAGATATGGTAGAAGATAATACATTTTTTTTTTTTTTTGTACCATCATCTTTGAATTGCAAGAGAAATACCATGTATTATTCCAGCCCAGGTGCAAGTTAGATTTAGGCCACTAGATGGCAGCAATGTATGTGCAAAGTTTTAGACTGATCCAATGAACTTTTGCATTTCTGTTCAAAATGTTGTGTCAAGACTGCCCACATGTACCTCATTTGTTTATTAATAACTTTTCATGTTCAAAACTGTGCACTCTCCTCAAGCAATAGCATGGTATTCACTGTAATAGCTACTGTAAATTGGACAGTGCAGTTAGATTAACAAGAATTAAAGCTTTCTGCTAATATCAGATATGTCTATGTCCTGGGAAATGTTCTTGTTACTTACAACCTCATGCTAATCACATTAGCCTACGTTAGCTCAACTGTACCACAGGGGACCCACCAATCCTGAAGAAGTTTGAAGCCTTTTGGTCCTAGACTTAGCACTCCGGTACCGCTTGCCGTGCGGTAGCAGAGAAAACAGTCTATGACTTGGGTGACTGGAATCTGACAATTTTATGGGCTTTCCTCTGACACCGCCTATTATATAGGTCTTGGTCAGATGCCAAGCAGTTGCCATACCAGGCGGTGATGCACCCGGTCAGGATGCTCTCGATGGTGCAGCTGTAGAGCTTTTTGAGGATCTGGGGACCCATGCCAAATCTTTTCAGTCTCCTGAGGGGGAAAACATTTTGTAGTGCCCTCTTCACGACTTAATTGGTGTGTTTGGACCATGCTAGTTTGTTGGTGATGTGGACACCAAGGAACTTGAAACTCTCGACCCGCTCCACACAGCCCCGTGGATGTTAATGGAGGCCTGTTCAGCCCACCTTTTCCTGTAGACCACGATCAGCTCCTTTGTCTTGCTCACATTGAGGGAGAGGTTGTTGTCTTATATGTGCGTTTGAGTGCCTGACTGAGTTATGCCTCAACACTGATAGACATTGATTCAGGTTTATTGATTTAGTTCTGATGATGATGATGGTGTGGAGGGAGTGGAGGGAGAGTGGCTCATTTTAAGAACATAAACACATACATAAATAACTAAGTAGGATTGTTATCATATGTTCACCAGAGAAATGCCTGAGGCTCCAAAAAGCATTTGGGCTCCAGACCTGAAAGTCTTTGGGTGTGTGTGTGTGTGTGTGTGTGTGTGTGTGTGTGTGTGTGTGTGTGTGTGTGTGTGTGTCACCGGAGGTTGGTGGCACCTTAATTGAGGAGGACGGGCTTGTGGTAATGGCTGGAGTGGAATGGTATCAAATGTGTGTTTGATGCCAATCCATTTGCTCTGTTCCAGACATTATTATGATCCGTCCACCCCTCATCTGCCTCCACTGGTGTGTGTGTTTATAAAACAAACACAATGTGAGGCAGAATGAACTTTGGGCAGCGGGACAGAAACTTCCAGATGCCCCTATCTTAGTGGACATCTGGAGATTAAAAATAACTATCTCTCTCTGACACACACACGCACACACACCCCAAACCCTGCTCATCATTACAGGAAGAGGGGGAAGAACTTCACAACGAAACACTCTAACACCGCAATTCCTGATTGGCTGAAGACACTTCGGTTTCCCCCACCGGAGCATCTGATAGGATATCCACTCTCCAAGACCAAACAGCCAGAGATGAAGAGGAAACACAAAAACCTCTGCCTACCAATACACTGGGAGTGGAAACTGAGCGGGAAGAAAGAGAGGGGAAAGACACACACACAGCTTACCGTTGTATCCGTCCTGGTTGAGGTCTCCTAGCGGGGCGATGGCAGTGCCAAAGCGTCCGAAGGTGTGTGTTCCCGTCAGGAGGAGGGGCTCGGAGAAGGTGAGCGGGGAGTGCTGGAGGTACAGGTAGACACGGCCCACCTCCTTGGGCTTACTCTCCCTCTCTCTCTCCATGTAGAGAGGTGCTCCTACCAGTACATCATCATACCTGGGGGAAAGATACACAGCTTTAGAATACACACACACATACACACAGAGGGCAGCACGCACGCACACACACACACACACACACACACACACACACACACACACACACACACACACACACACACACACACACACACACACACACACACACACACACACACACACACATATAGATGAGTGTGTTATACAGACATGTCAGAAAGGATGTGGTCTGGCTCCAGAAATAGAGTTCAGTCATCATAATCAGAGCACAAGCTACAGCTGGAACACATACTAACAATCCTCTCTCTCTCTCTCGTTCCCCCCTCGCCCACTCAACTGGCTTCATTCTTGGCTCGGACTAAACAATTATTTCACTGCAAGAACCATGAAGATCTGTAGGGACAGGAAGAGAGGGAAAAGTGACAAAGTGGCAGAGAGAGAGAGAAAAGCTAAGACCCTTAAATTGAAAATGAAATTGAGAGAGCAAGAGAGAGAGACAGACAGACAACTCACCCGTCTCCGTTGAGGTCAGTAACAGCCACAGAATAGCCAAAGTAGGAAGCCATCTGACAAAACATTTCACAACATGACTCTACAGTCAGGGATGTACAGTAGTGCTATAAAGTAGTCAGGTAAAAGATGAATAGCAGTACGTGTGTATGTGTGTGTATGTGTATGCGTGTGACGTTACTGTGTGTTACTGACCTGCTCGCCTGTGAAGTTCATGATGAATGTCAGATTAGTGGAGTTAATCACAGCTACCTGAAACAGAACACAAGAGTCACACACCTGATACAGGTAAACACATGCATCATGCAAACCCATTCACAGGATGTAATGAGCTGAAATAGAAACAGAATTCTTCAGCCCAAAACCCTTTCTTTCCCTCTGCCTGGTACCCCTTCCCCCTGTCTCGCCCCTTCAACCCCCCATCGCCTTACCCCCTCTCCTCCTCTGTTCCGTACCCTCCATTTCCATAACCCCAGTCGTGGGGGAGACAGAGGGGTTGGGAATTCCTTCAAAAGACCTACAATAACAACCACATGGAGACAGCCAGGGGCTACACACACTCACCCACAAACATGTGCACACACTCACAAAGTTAGAGACAAACACATACACAAAACACCAACAAATATAGAGAAACAGACAGGCGGTCAGGCAGCCAGACGGACAGGCAGACGGACGGACATACACACAGACAGACGGTCGCTCAGAATGACAGACAGAGAGAGGCACAGAGGGAAAAACATGTGTAGACACTTAACTCCCTGGCCCCCCCTCCTCCTCCTCTCTCTCAGGGGTGTCAGGCTGGTTGTCTCCCCAGGTCTGAGAGGCTAACGTGGGCTGACAGCTACTCTCGTCTCATCAGGCCAAACAGGCCTAACCCTGACGCCCACTGACCACAAATGTGAGGGCTACCGGCCCCAGAGCCTATTGACACAACTACACAGGCTTGTCTGCTCTGAATACATCTCTATCTAGGTTTCAGTGTCTGTCAGTGTGTGTGTGTGTGTGTGTGTGTGTGTGTGTGTGTGTGTGTGTGTGTGTGTGTGAGAGAGAGAGAGAGCAGGCAATGAGCTGTGTGTTAGAGGTGAAAGGTCATGTGTGTGTCAGGGAAAGGGGTCAGCTCTCATGGAGCGGAAGTCGTGTGTCATTAAGGAGACAGTCCAGGACACACACACACACACACACACACACACACACACACACACACACACAGATAAGACTGTGTTGTGGTCAGAGAGTGGGGAGTTGTTGTTGCTAAGCGATAGTAACTAGGAATGGAATTCTACTTTGGAAACATTTCCTCTCTGGACACACAGGAATTTTTAAATTCCATACTTACATATACTGTGTGTGTGTGTGTGTGTGTGTGTGTGTGTGTGTGTGTGTGTGTGTGTGTGTGTGTGTGTGTGTGTGTGTGTGTGTGTTTGTGTGTGTGTGTGTGTGTGTGTGTGTGCTGTTATGCATGCGTGTGATTCTGTACTTACATATCCAAAGTTCTGAGCCCCTCTAGGAACACCAGCTATCAGCTCTGGAAAGGAGAGAGGAACACACATTATATCACACTGCCTGCCTGCTTTTCTGTCTGTCTGTCTGGATGCCTGCCTTTCAGTGTGTCTCTGTCTCTAGGCCACCCTGACCGAAGACACTAAAAGCTGACAACAGACTGACTGATGACGAAAGGGAGAGAGAAAGATAGAGACAGAGTGGTTTTGATACGAGTACCTCCCCTCAACCCTGTTCCCGGTACAGACCAGACCACAAACCCAAGCCAGCAAGCTCCAGCTTTAAGGAATTCAAAGATGTGACCACAACCAGCCTACAACCACAATAAAATCATAATACAACCACGTGTCAACCTTTGGTTTGGCACTTGGTGCCATGTTTTAATTAGGAAGATGTAGGAGGCAGAACATATGGTTTTGTAGCAAGTTACTTTTCTTGGTTAGTTTGCAGTGTAATTACTCGTTAGTTACGGTCCATCGGACAAGCCTCTGAAACCCTGCAAGCACCAAACACACAGAGATGAAAGTGTTGTATTTTACCTTGCTCTGAGTCTCCTGTGAATTCCCCCACTGCCACAGAGTAACCTGCAGACCAGAGAGAGATATTAGTGAGTGAGCGTGTGAGTGTGTGTGTGTGTTTGTGTGTGTAGATGAAACTGTGTGCGTTACCTAGGTAGCTGTCGTCATGGGTATCAGCTGCAGCGTGTGTGTGTTTCTCTCCAGGGACTCTCCTGAGCACGGCTTTCAGAGAGTAACCATTCAATATCTCTGCTACGCCTGCAGTCATCACCTGACCTGGAGAGAGAGAGAGGTCAGAAACACACAATGGTCAGTAACAGACAGGCCAACCCCAGACCCAATGGGGAGCAATAACTTCTGCACTGTCAGTCTATCACACACACATGCACGCCCCCACACACACATTCCTGCCCTTTGTTATGAAACTCACAAGTATGAGGAGCTCTTCCCCGAGGAACACTGAAACACCTCGTTAGCAGGAGTTAGAATGACACACACACACACACACTTTCTCTCTCTCGCGCTCTCTCTCTCTGCTATTGTAGCAAATGCTGTGCTGTGGAGGGGGAGGTCAGACAAACATAGACCTACTGCTTTATCTCCAGCTGCCCTCAACCTCACATCAATCCTCCTTAATGTGGTGGGTACTGACAGAGAGAAATCGCCCATGTCTTAGACTCCCACTTTTCTTAACTCCCTTCACAGACATGGACGCTAAGCCTAATTACAGACGCATACCTACACAGACCCTAACCCAAGTCACAGACTTACAAAGACAGACCTTCTACTCAGACAAGACAGACCCTCTTCACAGACCGTAACCACGGACACAAACCTTCTCCAGACACACACACACACACCATAATAACAGACACCCACTCAACAGACAGCTCCTAACCCTAATCACAGAAACAGACCCCTAACCCTCTGCAGACTTCCTCATTACTGATAGTATAAGAGGTTCCTTCAGATCCTCTGATAATAAGCTGTATAAAAGGCTTCCCATAATAACTCAGCATAATCACCTGTGATAATAGCTGTATATTAGAGACCATAAACTCTCTGCTCGGAGAGCTTTTATAAACATCTAGAGGAAGTGTTTAAACACCAGGAAGCTGAGCCAAGCTGAGGGCAACAACATGCACAAACACTTATACACACACACCAGGGGCATAGAGAGATCATAAACCACCTTCAACAAAGGATTAATACAACATAATATTAATTCATAAAAAGACTCATTGACTATCCAGCTCTCTTTCTCTCTCTCACCCACTTCTGTCTCGCTCTCCATTTTGAAGGCATATTGTAACATCTGCATCCAACTCACACCCTCAAACACGTAGATCCCTTGAGGGCAGCTCACTCTCCAGATCCCAATCACCTGAATTCTGATCACTTGTTCACACACCTGTATGTCATTATCACACACTATTTAGTTCAGTTCTTTGCACCCCATCACTGAGGTATTGTGTGATGAGGTATTGTTTGTTTTGTGACACACGTCTTTCTGAGCCGGTTTTCCCATGATTTACTCCTCCTGTGTATGATAGTTTTTGCCTGCCTCACTAACGACGCCTTTTGCCTATTCCCTGCCTGTACCTTAGCCTATCGGATTTCCTGTCATCTACCTATTGCCTGATCTCCCGGACTACGTTACCAGCCTTTTCCCTGCCTGTACTGTTGCCTTGTTGGACACCCTGTGTATGACCTTCTGCCTGCCCCTGGACCCAGCTACCTGCCTCCTCCTGTGGCCCCTTACAATAAACACCTGCTGCGCCCTGCGCTTGAAACCAGCTCTCTTTCTCCCATCGTATTCATTTCACATGAATACGATGACATAGTAGGCAGTTCTTGTTGTAAAAGCATGTTCCTATCCTCTTCTGTTTTTTAAATGAATTAGGTGACTGGAGCGATAGGGCACAGAGGTTAACATGATGGGAGTGACCGTGATAAAAGGAGGAGAGTTTACTACCCTGTATTAGTAACTGTCTCTCATAAAACACACAAATGCACACTTGCATGCACACTCACCATCACACACACACACAGCTGTGCTAAAATCCACTCAATGAAGATAAGCAAGGAGACATTAGGACAGGAACAGTATCCCCCCCCCCCCCACCATGCCCCCCACCGCACACACACACCCACACACTTTCAAACTTCAAGGTCCACTGTGAAGCAGGTGTCTGCCCTCCAACACACATTAATTATCATGGTGAGTGGGAGTTCCTCCACATCCCATTTCCCTCTGATCAGCTCATTACAACTGAGCCTAGACTCAATCAAACACTTCCTGTCAGAGAGAGAGGAGGCAGGGGCTCTCAATCTACATTGTCCTAATCTGGCTTCTCCTGGGATCAAACTGCACACCAGGAATGAGAGAAATTAACTAGAGCAGTGCTTCATCAAATACTATGTGAATCCAGGTCTGGTGCAGGAATGTGCCTTGATCGTGCTGCTAAACTCATCTCTTTCTCCCTCTCTCTTTGTCTCTCTGCCTCTTTTTCTAGTGTTTCACATAGAGGGAGCTAATATTACCTTGCCAGTAGAAGCTGCCAGGTCCGCCCACCACCAGTGTCCCCTCCTGAGGAAGAGAACGTCTGGGTCAGTCCAGGGTTAGGACTAACTTCCTCAAGACTGGACAAAAGCTGAATTTAAAGTGCATTCGGAAAGTATTCAGACCCCTTGACTTTTTTCACATTTTGTTACATTACAGCCTTACGCTAAAATTGATTAAATTGTTTTTTCCACCTCATCAATCTACACACAATACCCCATAACGACAAAGCAAAAACAGGTTTTTAGATATCTTTAATACATTTGCAAAAATAAATAAACTGAAATATCACATTTACATAACTATTCAGACCCTTTACTCAGTACTTTGTTGAAGCACCTTTGGCAGCAATTACAGCCTTGAGTCTTCTTGGGTATGAGGCTACAAGCTTGGCACATCTGTATTTGGGGAGTTTCTGCCATTGTTCTCTGCAGATCCTATCAAGCTCTGTCAGGTTGGATGGGGAACGTCGCTGCACAACTATTTTCAGGTCTCTCTAGAGATGTCCGATCGGGTTCAAGTCTGGGCTCTGGCTGGGCCACTCAAGGACATTCAGAGACTTGTCCCGAAGCCACTCCTGCGTTGTCTTGGCTGTGTGCTTAGGCTTGTTGTCCTGTTGGAAGGTAAACCTTCGCCCCAGTCTGAAGTCATGAGCGCTCTGGAGCAGGTTTTCATCAAGGGTTTCTCTGTACTTTGCATCTTTCCCTCGATCCTGACTATTCTCCCAGTCCCTGCCACCGAAGAACATCCCCACAGCATGATGTTGCCACCAGCATGCCACACCGTAGAAATGGTGCCAGGTTAACTCCAGACGTGACGCTTGGCATTCAGGCCAAATAATTAAATCTTGGTTTCATCAGACCAGAGAATCTTGATTCTTATGGTCTGATAGTCCTTTAGGTGACTTTTGGCGAACTCCAAGCAGACTGTCTGGTTCCTTTTACTGAGGAGTGGCTTCCATCTGGCCACTCTACCATAAATGCCTGATTGGTGGATTGCTGCAGAAATGGTTGTCCTTCTGGAAGGTTCTTCCATCTCCACAGAGGAACTCTGGAGCTCTGTCAGAGTGATCATCGGGTTCTTGGTTCTTGGCCTCCCTGACCATGGCCGTTCTCCCCAGATTGTTCAGTTTGGCCGGGCGGCCAGCTCTTGGAAGAGTCTTGGTGGTTCCAAACTTCTCCCATTTAAGAATGATGGAGGCCACTGTGTTCTTGGGGATCTTCAATGCTGCAGAAATGTTGTGCCTCAACACAATCCTGTCACGGAGCTCTACGGAAAATTCCTTCGACCTCATGTCTTGGTTTTTGCTCTGACATGCACTGTCAACTGTGGGACCTTATATAGACAAGTGTGTGCCTTTCCAAATCATGTCTAATCAATTGAATTTACCACAGGTGGACTCCAATCAAGTTGTAGAAACATCTCAAGGATGATCAGGATGTACCTGAGCTCAATTTCGAGCCTAATAGCAAATGGTCTGAATACTTATGTAAATAAGGTATTTCTGTTTTTTTTATTCTGAAAACCTTTTTGCACTATGCCATTACGGGGTATTGTATGTAGATTGATGAGGAAAAAATGTAATGTAATCCATTTTAGAATAAGACTGTAACGTAACAAAATGTGGAAAAGGGGAAGGGGCCTGAATACTTTCTTAATGCAATGTACAGTTGAAGTTGGAAGTTTACGTACACCTTAGCCAAATACATTTAAACTCAGTTTTTCACAATTCCTGACATTTAATCCTAGTAAAAAGTTGCTGTCTTTGGTCAGTTAGGATGACCACTTTATTTTAAGAATGTGAAATGTCAGAAAAATAGTAGAGAGAATGACTTATTTCAGCTTTTATTTCTTTCATCACATTCCCAGTGGGTCAGAAGTTTACATACACTCAATTAGTATTTGGTAGCATTGCCTTTAAATTATTTAACTTGGGTCAAATGTTTTGGGTAGCCTTCCACAATAAGTTGGGTGAATTTTGGCCCATTCCTCCTGACAGAGCTGGTGTATCTGAGTCAGGTTTGTAGGCCTCCTTGCTCAAACACGCTTTTTCAGTTATGCCCACTTATTTTCTATAGGTTTGAGGTAAGGACTTTGTGATGGCCACTCCAATACCTTGACTTTGTTGTCCTTCAGCCATTTTGCCACAACTTTGGAAGTATGCTTGGGGTCATTGTCCATTTGGAAGACCCATTTGCGACCAAGCTTTAACTTCCTGACTGATGTCTTGAGATGTTGCTTCAATATATCCACATAATTTTCCATTCTCATGATGCCATCTATTTTATGAAGTGCACCAGTCCCTCCTGCAGCAAAGCACCCCCACAACATGATGCTGCCACCCCCGTGCTTCACGGTTGGGATGGTATTCTTCGGCTTGCAAGCCTCCCCCTTTTTCCTCCAAACATAACGATGGTCATTATGGCCAAACAGTTCTATTTTTGTTTCATCAGACCAGAGGATATTTCTCCAAAAAGTACGATCTTTGTCCCCATGTGCAGTTGTAAACCGTAGTCTGGCTTTTTTATGGTGGTTCTGGAGCAGTGGCTTCTTCCTTGCTGAGCGGCCTTTCAGGTTATGTCAATATAGGACTCATTTTACTGTGGATATAGATACTTTTGTACCGGTTTCCTCCAGCATCTTCACAAGGTCCGTTGCTGTTGTTCTTGGATTGATTTGCACTTTTCGCACCAAAGTACGTCAATCTCTAGGAGACAGAACACGTCTCCTTCCTGAGCGGATGACGGCTGCGTGGTCCCATGGTGTTTATACTTGCGTACTATTGTTTGTACAGATGAACGTGGTACCTTCAGGCATTTGGAAATTGCTCCCAAGGATGAACCAGACTTGTGGAGGTGTACAAATTTTTTTCTGAGGTCTTGGCTGATTTCTTTTGATTTTCCCATGATGTCACGCAAAGAGGCACTTGAAATACATCCACAGGTACACCTCCAATTGACTAAAATTGTCAATTAGCCTATCAAAAGCTTCTAAAGCCATGACAGAATTTTCTGAAATGTTCCAAGTTGTTTAAAGTCACAGTCAACTGAGTGTATGTAAACTGCTGACCCACTGGAATTGTGATACAGTGAGTTAAGTTAAATAATCATTCTGTTAACAATTGTTGGAAAAATTACTTGTGTCATGCACAAAGTAGATGTCCTAACCGACTTGCCAAAACTATAGTTTGTTAACAAGAAATTTGTGGAGTGGTTGAAAAACGAGTTTTAATGACACCAACCAAAGTATATGTAAACTTCCAACTTCAACTGTATATACATCTGAGTCGGGCCGAGAGCCCTGATCATGACCCCACAGGATCATATAAGTCACAATACTTAATCTGCCTGTGTCAAACCAAATTCAATGCACTTTAAAGGCCCAGTGCAGTCAGAAACATGATTTTTCTGTGTTTTATATATAATTTCCACATTATGATAATGCCCTTTTAGTGTAAGAGTTGTTTGAAAAGACCACCTGAAATGTCAGCATATTTTGTTGGGATGTAGTTTTGGCCTGCCTGGTGTCATCACCAGGTAGTACATTAGTTAATAGACCAATGAGAAAGTCAGTTCCAAAACAGTGCCAATAACATCTCATTTTCAGTTTCCCCTCTCCACTCAGACCACTCCCAGACAGTTATAGCAAAATTCTTGCTTTTGAAATTGCTCTTTGCTAAGAAGCTATTTTTGTTTATTTTTACCCTTTTAATCGGAAACAATTACAGTAAGTAAAAAAATGTAATATTCAGATAAAAATGGCTCCATTGGACCTTTAACTGGCCAAGCTCGTCCTGATTTACCTGTATACACACTGATTGATAAACATAGAAGAAACAATCATAAAAGACAATGTGTGTGTGTCTGTTTGTTTCTGTGTGTGTGTACACTGTCTTCAGTCATCCATGTGTACTTCCTGTTGAAAATGACAGCTTCCTGTACAAGAGGGTACATTGAGCAGAGAGGGTTCAGATGTTCCCATGAGCAAGGCCCTCTGTGATTTAAACGGACCAAGTTGCATGCCTCCTAGCTCTCTCCCCTCTAACCATTATTGTGTGTCTCTCTATAGTCCTGAGAGGAGTCAGACAGAAAGTGAGGATGAGGAGGGAGGCTGTTATGACAAACATGTATTTTTACACACACGCCTCGGAATATGTTGACTCGGCTGTGATTGTGTGCTAGAAAATAACTAAGGGGTTCTCTCTGTATTGAGGATTGTCATGACATGGACAGTGATGAGGATGTCATGACATGGACAGTGATGAGGATGTCATGACATGGACAGTGATGAGGATGTCATGACATGGACAGTGATGAGGATGTCATGACATGGACAGTGATGAGGATGTCATGACATGGGCGGTGATGAGGATGTCATGACACGGGCGGTGATGAGGACGTCACGTGGGTAGTGATGGTTGTTACCTTGGTGAAGTCCACACTGAACCCGGCCTGGCAGAAACCCTGTCCCTCTGGGTCTGGATCATCTGACAAACACAATCACACACCATATCAGATCATCGTTTCAACCCTCCTGTGGTGAGTTGTTATTAGTTGAAGTGTTCCACAAAGTCTGACCCTGAACCTCCAAGTAGCTCGAACTTTACCTCTTCACTATTCCATATGTCCAAACTCTATGTGGAAGAAATCAGAGTGCAGGGTGTGTGTGTGTGTGTATAAACCTGGCTGATAATTAATCATTCCCCGTGTTCCAGAGGCACCCCGAGGAGAGGTGAAATGAGTCGTAACTCGCACGCACACACACACACACACACACACACACACACACACACACACACACACACACACACACACACACACACACACACACACACACACACACACACACACACACGTTAGCTGGAGTGCGTAAGCTCGGAGGTCATAAATCCACATTAAAATCTAAACAAGAAGCTCCCAGAGAGAAAGGTTGAAACACACACACTGGGTTGGAAACATTACAGAGACTGAGTGTGTGTGTGTGTGTGTGCGCATACGTGTGTGTATATATGTGTATGTGTGCTGGGTTTGTACAGTAGCATTGTGCGTCCAACCCCCTTGGAACCATCACGTTGATCTCAATAAAAACTGTCCAGTAGAGTAAAATGTTTTATGTTTTCCTTTTAAGTTGTTTGATGTCGATGTTGTTGAATCTCACTGTCAACATAAAACAAACCCTTAATTAAATAACCTCCAGAATCACTAAAACACCAGATGTGTGTGTGTGTGTGTGTGTGTGTGTGTGTGTGTGTGTGTGTGTGTGTGTGTGTGTGTGTGTGTGTGTGTGTGTCAGGATGTTTGTGTAGAGAGTCAATGATAAGAGTTGTGCATTAGGTTGGACGGTATTCAAATTTTCATATTGTCATACCTTCCTTCTCTCATACCAGGATTTACGGTATTACCGGCATAGCACACAAGGGGGGGGGCTAAAACTGCAAGAAAAGCCCATTGGGCCTCTATTACCAGAATGCTAATATAATTTGCACAAACTAATAGCGAAATTACATAGCTAAATGCTAACGAGCGAAAACGAACATAAACGAATTGCAGACAGGCAAATACAGCTCATAAAGTAATACAAGCATAGCAAGTAGCTGCCGAACGCCATTTCCGGTGAGTGTGGACGTTTCCAAGCAAAAGTAAACAAGAGATGTTGTGCAAATGAACAAAGTTGTGATGCGTACTTTTCTAAAAGAAGAGCAGCATGTGTACACGGAGTGATGGGGAGATGAACGGGGGAGAAAAAAAACATTGGTAGAAGCACAGGGAAAAATGGCAGCTATACAGATAACTCATCCGGAGCTCTTTGACTTCTGGCAGAAAGACATTATTTAGCAGTGATTTGCATACAAGTGTAACGTCATCACCTCATGTGCGCTGCACAACAGAGACTCGCCGACAGATATAGAAAGTTAAGGACTCATCAGTTCGCTTTCCCCGTGGTGCTATTAACAAACAAACACGTGACTGGCTCAACTGTTCTGGGGAACTACTGTAAGCTTCATCTAAAATATTGTGACAGGTTAAAATGAAGAACGCAATCTGCTTTATCTCCTAAGGTATTGCACATGTTGACTGCAGGTAAAAACTTAAAAAGATGCTACAAATATTCAAATTAATTGAAAAACTTTTGTTTTGACAGTATTGAAAAACCATCCCGTGGCTTTTTTCAAATACTCCAGTATACGGTATACTGCCCAAGCCCAGTTGTGTGTTCCAGTGGGTGTTTACGAATGGCAACCTGATAGGGACCTTAGCTTCTTATCATGCTTTTCAATGGTTTTGACTGTAGCCTGTTAGTGTATTGGCCTCCAGCCACAGACAGTATATCTGAGTACTGAGCGTCTAGCATCTTTTACTACAAGACAATGTTGTCTTGCAATTTTGGTGTGTGTATTAGGGCTAGGAATTGCCAGGGTTTCTCATTTATTTATTTTATTTCACCTTTATTTAACCAGGTAGGCAAATTGAGAACACGTTCTCATTTACAATTGCGACCTGGCCAAGATAAAGCAAAGCAGTTCGACACATACAACAACACATAGTTACACATGGAGTAAAACAAACATACAGTCAATAATACAGTGAAAAATAAGTCTATATACAATATGAGCAAGTGAGGTGAGATAAGGGAGGTGAAGGCAAACAAAATATATATATAAATAAATAAAAATATAAAAAGGCCATGGTGGCGAAGTAAATACAATATAGCAAGTAAAAAAAAGTAAAAAAAGTAGAGATAGTAGAGATAGAAAAAAGTAGAGATAGAAATAATGGGGTGCAAAGGAGCAAAATAAAAAAATAAATAAATACAGTAGGTAAAGAGGTAGTTGTTTGGGCTAAATTATAGATGGGCTATGTACAGGTGCAGTAATCTATGAGCTGCTCTGACAGCTGGTGCTTAAAGCTAGTGAGGGAGATAAGTGTTTCAAGGTTCAGAGATTTTTGTAGTTCGTTCCAGTCATTGGCAGCAGAGAACTGGAAGGAGAGGCGGCCAAAGGAAGAATTGGTTTTGGGGGTGACCAGAGAGATATACCTGCTGGAGCGCGTGCTACAGGTAGGTGCTGCTATGGTGACCAGCGAGCTGAGATAAGGGGGGACTTTACCTAGCAGGGTCTTGTAGATGACCTGGAGCCAGTGGGTTTGACGACGAGTATGAAGCGAGGGCCAGCCAACGAGAGTGTACAGGTCGCAGTGGTGGGTAGTATATGGGGCTTTGGTGACAAAACGGATGGCACTGTGATAGACTGCATCCAATTTATTGAGTAGGGTTTTGGAGGCTATTTTGTAAATGACATCACCGAAGTCGAGGATTGGTAGGATGGTCAGTTTTACAAGGGTATGTTTGGCAGCATGAGTGAAGGATGCTTTTTTGCTGAATAGGAAGCCAATTCTAGATTTAACTTTGGATTGGAGATGTTTGATGTGAGTCTGGAAGGAGAGTTTACAGTCTAACCAGACACCTAGGTATTTGTAGTTGTCCACATATTCTAAGTCAGAGCCGTCCAGAGTAGTGATGTTGGACAGGCGGGCAGGTGCAGGCAGCGATCGGTTGAAGAGCATGCATTTAGTTTGACTTGTATTTAAGAGCAAATGGAGGCCACGGAAGGAGAGTTGTATGGCATTGAAGCTCGCCTGGAGGGTTGTTAACACAGTGTCAAAAGAAGGGCCAGAAGTATACAGAATAGTGTCGTCTGCTTAGAGATGGATCAGAGAATCACCAGCAGCAAGAGCGACATCATTGATGTATACAGAGAAGAGAGTCGGTCCAAGAATTGAACCCTGTGGCACCCCCATAGAGACTGCCAGAGGCCCGGACAACAGACCCTCCGATTTGACACACTGAACTCGATCAGAGAAGTAGTTGGTGAACCAGGCGAGGCAATCATTAGAGAAACCAAGGCTGTCGAGTCTGCCGATGAGGATGTGGTGATTGACAGAGTCAAAAGCCTTGGCCAGGTCAATGAATACGGCTGCACAGTATTGTTTCCTATCGATGGCGGTTAAGATATCGTTTATGACCTTGAGCGTGGCTGAGGTGCAC
Source organism: Salvelinus fontinalis (assembly GCF_029448725.1). NCBI lineage: Eukaryota > Metazoa > Chordata > Actinopteri > Salmoniformes > Salmonidae > Salvelinus > Salvelinus fontinalis. The sequence continues at coordinate 29,983,776 of NC_074670.1, read as the reverse complement.
CCATGGCCAGCTCTGAAACCAGATTGCATAGTGGAGAAGGTATGGTGGGATTCGAAATGGTCGGTAATCTGTTTGTTGACTTGGCTTTCGAAGACCTTAGAAAGGCAGGGTAGGATAGATATAGGTCATGATTCTATATTTATTGCGGTTCGCTACTGTGATTTTATTGCAATTTGATGTTCCAAATATATTGCTCACCATACTGTATGTCTGCCGCAGAGAGACAAGGGAAATTTGTTTTAATCAGCCATGGAAATAAAAATGCTGAAACCATGTTAGCTCACTATTTAAAAAGAAGACTGTTGACAAGCTAAAGGATGAAGAATATGAGGATGAGTTTTGACACAGGTACAGCCAACTAGCTAGCGCTACCTAGCATCAAAAAACATTTTTTGGAGTCAAAGTATCAATATAATAGCATAGACCCCCCCCCCCCCCATCACAAGTGCGTATGTGTGTATGTGTGTGTGTGTGTGTGTGTGTGTGAACTCACTGGTCCTACAGGGTGAGTATTCTGCGTAGGCACTGAAGTTCTGCACGGCAACATAGCAGGTTCCTACCGGGTCCTTCTCACCGTTCACCTTCACAGTACGCCAGTGGTAGAGAGGAGCACAGGCCTAGACACACAAACACACACACACATTACATGTATATGACTGGTTCAAAGTGTATTAGTTAGTCATAGCACTGATGGTTTACATCTATGACGGGTTAGGGTTAGACAGAATATCATTCCTCACCACCACTTTGCCTTTGTGAGTTCTAACTGAGGCTCCAAACCACTGGTGAGACTTGAACTCCAGAGGCTCCCTGGTGCCATTAACCTTAATCATCCTGTTATCTATAGAGAGAGATGGAGGGAGGGAGGAGGGAAAGAGGGAGAGAGTTTTATTGTGGCATCAATCAACCTGGCCCAGCCCTAATAGGTCTAGTCTCTATACAACATGGGTCATGCCTGCCTATACACCATGGAAGGCCCAGATTTGGAAGCTAACTAAAGTAACATGGACATCACTAACTTTTTTTTAATGATGTTTCCATTGAAGTTTCTAGAAATACACCTTGATCTTTAATGTCCATTGTCATGCTGTAAATGTGCATGACTGTGTGTGTGTGTGTGTGTGTGTGTGTGTGTGTGTGTGTGTGTGTGTGTGTGTGTGTGTGTGTGTGTGTGTGTGTTAGCCTGCTCCAGTGCAGATCCTTTCCTGTGTTATTGAAGGCCAGCTGGGCCTGTTTAGAGAGACGGAGTCTCTACGCCTCATAAAACACCAGCAACCTACACACACACACACTGAAGACTGCAGTTTCTCCCGGCCCATACTAGACGACAAGGTAAGAAAGAGATGAGCTAATTATGAAATTTGAGTGATCTATCCCCATATGTCTTGTGTCATGTTTTGTCATTAGAATGACCTCATGCACACCTGCACACTGTTCCTAACCCTTAACCCAGTAAGTGGCTTGGTCTCTTCCCTTTGACTGCATCCAGGCCAGGCGCACCACAGCCATGCCACTGATCGCCATAATGCACCCTCTCTAGTGTAATTTGCTTAATTCCTTCAATCTCTCTCTCCTTCCCCCTGTATGGCTCTATGTGTGTGTGTGTGTGTGATGATAGATTATATGCGTGGGTGTGTGTGTCTCTCATGTCGCTGGTTTGTACCTGTATTAATGAGGCTACAGTAACCTTTGCCATATCCACGCACATCACACACACACACACACACACACACACACACACACACACACACACACACACACACACACACACACACACACACACACACACACACGAAGATCTAATAAAAAGCAGACATCCCCTCCTTCCCCCCTCTTATCCCCTCCAGTCTCACAGTCTCAGAGGGAGAATGAATTCCCATGTGCTCACAGTTTAGCCCCCCTAGCCCGCTGACCGCTTCTTACACACTCACACTTTACCCCTCCCCCAGGATAATTGAGAGAGAGAGAGAGAGAGAGAGAGAGAGAGAGAGAGAGAGAGAGAGAGAGAGAGAGAGAGAGAGAGAGAGAGAGAGAGAGAGAGAGAGAGAGAGAGAGAGAGAGAGAGAACAGTAGAGGAGTTATTAATCTCTATGAAATGGATTGCCCATCCTATCAGAATAGACCAGTTAGTACAACAGGAAGTAGTTTTTCAGTAAAGAAACAGAGGTGACAGGATCAGAATTCTAGAACACCAGACAGACAGATGCATTCAGCCACCACCCACCAACATATCTTTCTCATAGAAATTAATAGTAGTTATTTTTCTATGGCCCTCTTCATACACACTCCAGCTGACAAAGACCATGTGGATCATCACACACACACACACACTAGTGGTGAGGGCGCTCTCTTGTGTTCTGTTATTTGTCCGGATGCATGTAAGTGCATCGGGTGAAATTACACTTCTAACAAGAACACAAAACACACATGTACAGTTCTTCTGTGCTCCTGAAACCTGAAGCCAACCACATGGGCAGGAGTTAACCCCTTCATGCTCACTCATGTACTTTGTGAGAGCAAAGCAAAGCTAGCACACACACACACACACACTCACTGGCGTTGTCGAAGGGTATCTGTGTACAGCTGTAGGGTTGCTTGGTGGGGTCAGGGTTTGGGGGATAGGGACAGTAGTAGACAGCTCCTCCCTCTATGATGCCTGGCTGGGATGTGTTGGCCTTGGGTGCTCCCACCAACACACTCAACCTGCAGGGACACAGTCATGACAGATATAATCCCACTAACTGAATGTTCACACACAAAACTTAAGAGAAAGAAATGGTCTTTAACACACAGAGACACACACACACTCAGAGAGAGAGAGAGAGAGAGAGAGAGAGAGAGAGAGAGAGAGAGAGAGAGAGAGAGAGAGACAGAGAGAGAGAGACAGAGAGAGAGAGACAGAGAGAGAGACAGAGAGAGAGACAGAGAGAGAGAGACAGAGAGAGAGAGAGACACAGAGAGAGAGAGACAGAGAGAGAGAGACAGAGAGAGAGAGAGACAGAGAGACAGAGAGAGAGAGAGAGAGAGAGAGAGAGAGTGTGTGAGAGAGAGTATTAAACATATTCATTGGGAAAGACACATTAATATTTTAGTTATTTAGCGGAAGCTCTTATCCAGTGCATAAAACTAAGGAGCTGAAACAACAAGAAACATGATAGGAGCATCTTGGTAATAAAACAGTTCTCAGTTCCTTTACAAATCCCAGCGCTCATCACAGAGTCAGCACAGAAAGCACAAGTACAGTAGGCTACTAGCATTATGACATATTGTTTCCTGCAGTCTTGGTGGGCTTGGAAAACTCACAAAAGCCTACTATTCTGAGACATTTGTTACTGTATTTGTGTTCACTTGCGAGACGAATTTCCTGTTGAAATAATGATATTCTATTCTACTATTTTATTAGGAGAATGAACCCATCTCTCTGTTCGGGCATGTTTTTCCTGGGAATCCAGACTTAATTCATATTAACCCAACATGAACCCGCAGACCTTTGTAGGCTGTTCGAAATTGAAATGAATAACATAAAAAATGCAATGTTTTAAACTGATAGTTGTGGTCTCGGACTGTTGTCACTCACGTGCTGCTTTCGGGGGTCGGTCGGTAGAAGTCCACCGAGTAACCAAAGTAGCTCCCCTCTGGTCCTCGGTACACCGCAGGGCGCTCCGCATGCAGGTTGAAGCCTGAGACAACCGAAAGGACAAGCCATAGCACCGACACCACGCGACACAACATCCCACCAAATGCACACATCCTATAGGCACACATTAACACCTTCCCCGCAGCCAGACCAGTAGTCTATCACACCGCTCGAATCCGTTAGCAAGGAGAGAGATGATAGGCGAAATGGAGGGAGAGAGATGTTTCTGTCCAGCCAGGTGAGTTATCCCAAGTTGTGCATGCCCGTGCGTTCTGCTCTCGCCTCTGTCTCCCACACTAGGCACTCACACACACTCTCCGCTGGGTCAGCTCTCTTGATGCTCTCACCCACACACACTCTAAACTCCTCTGCAGCCTGCAGCCAGACTCTCCTGTCGCTGCGGCAGCGCGCTTCTATTCTGTGCACGCCCCCGTTGCACAACACTTCGACCCACTTCAAGACCGTACCCGGACCACATCAGAACGCGCGCCAAATGGCTGCATCATAAAGCTATCGTTTTATATGGAGGGAAAAAAGCAATTTTCTCCATTCGTAGGTTTTGATCGAGAAGCAATAATACTATAAAGTGGATGTATTAATTATCTCTCTCTCTTTCTCGCTCACTCACACGCACGCACAATAGCCCTATAATATGACACGACCTCAGTCAGCGTGGTGATACTGATTTAAGCCTGATATTACAGATCTCGGGTTTCGCGGTGTTTTATTATTAAACCGTTTATTCTGACCGCGCCGGTTTAATTAGGTGCGTTTCCTTCCATTAAAGAATAATCACCGGTAATTATCTTGCGTAATTATTACTGAGATCTAAAGTTAAACACGCCAGCCTGCGGACTAAAACTAAAGACGGGTTTGTGGGTGTGTGTCTAAATGTGTTTGTGTGTGTAGGCCAATGTGTGTGTGATGGGTTTTCACGGCACGCGTTACCATTCCCCTGTCCTGCGCGAGTCCTCTCCCAAAAGTGAAGCTATAAATACATTCGTAGCCTATTCTGATCCAGACACAACTTGTGTGTGTGTTGTAGACATCTTGCCTGCATAGCCTACATCCTGTACAGTAGATCTGAGGTGTCGTCTTATCAAAGCAGACCATACCACTACGCCCACATCACTCCTCCAGTGTGTGTGTGTGTTCCTGCGTTAACTCAGTCTGCTCCTAATCAGCATCAGTTTTAATTAAATTGAAACTTCAGAGTGTTTCATTGTCGTCAAGAGACTGAAAGTCTCATAAAGTCACAGTGAGCTGTAAAACTATGACTGCAGTGGAGTACTGCTCTTTCTCAGCTGTTATGAGGAACATATTAAGAGATGCTTTATGTCCATTTGTGTTAGAGAAACATGACTCATGTGGACCACATTGCCCAAACATCTGATCTGCGATGACCTTAGTAACAATTTATTTAGCTGTTGACAAAAATGAAGTACTCAGGCTGAAATGTATGTGTTTCTATGTTAGTGTGTGCGTGTGTAGTTAGGATGTTACTGCAAACCACTTCATATTTTCCGACAAGTGATATGAACCAGGTGGGGTTGTGTATGTTGTGTGTGTCAGAGTGTGCGTGTTACATAATCTAAGGCTGCATGGTGATGAGAGGGAGTCACAGTGAGCAACCTTGACCTACCAGATGGAGAATTCAGACAAATTTCCCCAACTCTCCTTAACCCCTCCCCTCGCATGCCCTCTTCCTTCTTTACCCCTCCCTCTCTTTCCTTATGTCTCTCTGTACTCCTCTTGCTGTCCGTAGCTCTCTCTCCATTTTTTTTTTGTCCATTAAAATAACATCAAATTGATCAGAAATACAGTGTTGAACTCCAGAGACAGATGGAACCATAGTGGCTCATTACATTACAGACCAGCATATGGTCTCACACACGCACATGGTGACCAACAGACAGAATTACAATGCCTGTGTACCTGCCATTCTCATAGAGCACATATGCTAACAGTGTGAGCATGTTTCTGCTTGCTGTGTGCAGGCATTTAGAGGTGAAGGACAGTTTAACTTAGCGTACACACACACACGTGAACAGCACTCTTAAAACTGCCCTTTTGAACAATGTTGATAGGTGGACTGCTCTTTCTCAACTGCTTTCATGTAAATCCAAGATGAACAGAATGAAAGAGAGACTTCAGACATTCAACAGGATTTCAGTTCTTAGAAACTTCATTACCTGGCGAGGATACACATGCGCTTGTACACACACACACAGAGGACTAGAACAAGAGTAGTGCTCCTCTCTCTGGTGTGCCACATGCCTGTTTTATGATGGTCCCTCACCAGGTAAAAGCATTCTAATTTGTTTTAGTTTCAGTGTGCACTCAACAGTTCAACCATCTGTTATTGTTTTCTCCTCTCTCTCCCAGTCTCATCCAATAAACACAGAGATATCCCCTTTCCAATAACACACATTCACCATACTGAGACTGACACACATGTACACACATACATACAGGCCATGTTCGAGAGCATTCTGTCCAAATCCATGATGAATTGTAGGTCAATTTTGACTGACTGATCTACAAACAATAATGAGTAGTTATTTATGCAAGTAGACGGATGGTTAGGCGAGACTATGATGCAAGGTGATGTGTAGATTAATCAGTCTGCAATCGCCGGCAACGTCAAACAAGCCCACACACGAGAAGTGAAGAAAAAAATTGTTTATTCGTTTGGGGGGTGTGTGACAATAAATACCATATCACTTCCTGTGTTGGTGTGAAGAGAGAAGTTGCGCAACGTGTAAAACCAGCCAAAGGTTCTACTTCCAGGTCAAACAACTAAACAGGAGGAATGTCTCTGCTGTGATTGGTCCCTTTATGCTGTAAACACCAGGGTGTGTGTGCGCGTAATCTCCTGTGAAAACCATTGAGGCTACTTTCCCAGCCCCAGATTTAGGCTGCTCCCGGACTATTTCAATGGAGATAATGCAGTAACCTAATCTGGGTCAGGGATACCCTGCCTCAGTATTAAGAGGTCAAACTAACTCAGCTGTAGTTAGAATATGAGTGTGTGTGTGTGTGCGCACGCATATGTGTCTTGCGGAAAGCTTTGGTTGTTTATCTCTTTAACAGTCAGAAAGCTGGGTGTTACAGAAGCATAGTTCCAGTCAGTCAGTTACAGGTTTACATCCAACGAGGTCAGCTGTTTCCTTTATATGTAGTTCGTATTAAGTGCATATATCCCAGAGTATAAAACAGAGTCATCTACAGGGTGACAATAATAATTCATTCAGCTTTTTACAACAAACCAAAAACATCCTGTGACTTAATTTAGTCATGTAAAACACAACAGCATTAACAGTAAACAAGTGTGTCTGTATGTCAAGTGTGTGTGTAGTGGCATATATGTTCTGTGTGTTTGTGTCCTGCCCAGGACAGTGAGCAAATTTCTCTGTGTGAGTGTGTGCAGCAATGTACATGTACTGTGTGTCTCAGTCTTTGTGGCCTTCCTTCCTGTGGAGATCAGTCGGTCCTCTACCACCCTAGCAGTGAGTTAGTTAAGTGAAGGGGAGCGTTCAGTATTCCACAGCAGTTCTATGTAGGGCCACTTGGTCTGGAGGCAGCGCTTCACTGGAGTGTCATCTGTCCTCACCATGGGGTCCTCAAAGCCCAGGACCAGGGCTGTACCCTGCACATACTCCACCTGACAAAGAGAGACAACACACACCAACACCTTACATTATCATAGTGGTGTGACAGTTTCAGGCTGTTTTAGAGGTGTGTGTGTATATCTTACCCTCTCGTTGTGGTTGGACTGTTTCAGGCCATTGTAGTGGTAGACAGGGAAGGAGTCTGGGATTCCAGTATCCTGAAAACACAATATACACCAGTTAACAATCATGGAGTCATCTCTGGGATGCGTGTCGATAACTCTGCTCTGGAAGGTGTGTGTATGGGAACCCACAGACAATTCAGCATACTTTAGCCTGAAACACTATACATAACCCCAAACCCACATACGTGTGTGTGTGCGTGTGCGTACATGCATTTGTGAAACTCTAACCCCAATCCCACAGAACAGCCTAGATTAGAAACCAGTCAATAGCGACACAGAGCCAAACACTTTGTTGGGACGTTCCAGAATGCTAATAGACTGTGTGAGTATGTTTATGTGAAACCATAACCTCAGTCTGTGTGTGTGTGTGTGTGTGTGTGTGTGTCCAGTTAGCTAATGGCAGTATAATTTCTTTGTGGCCGAGGGCCATTCCTCTGGTGAGTCCCTGAAGCCCTGATCACTTTAACACACTTCCCGCTCCTCTCTCTCTCTCTCTGTCCCCACATCCCTCTCCCCACCTTTCTTTCTCTTTGCCTCTCGCTCTCCCACTCTTCAGCCATGCTTCCCTGCCACAGAGTCCCTGTCTGAACAGGGGTTTGTGTAAATATATATTTAAATATTTTGGCCACCAGTGCATTGCTGTAAAAGATTTGACTCAACAAATTCATATCTATCGTCAGCCACAAACCACTAACAAAACAGAAGCGCTCATGTACGTACACGCATACAGCAAAGATATTCTTGTTTAAAATCGGTCTTCTCAGCATGTTTTATGGATATTGCTGCAGCTTTGAAGTATCTCAGCTCCTCTTCAGTTACCTGATCAGGGAAGAACTCCAGGAGGAACGGAGCCAGCAGCACGATCCCCAAGCCCTCTGGATCCAACTTACTCTTCATCAGACTCACACTGGAGAGGGAGCGAGGGAGAGAAAAGAGAAAGAGGGAAGAATAGAGAGGGAGGAAGAGAAAGAGGGAGGAAGAGAGGAAAGAGTTACGTTTGTCAGACATTTCAACATTGTCTTATAGTCTAAGTATAGCAATGAGACATGCCTCCAATTCTTCAGAAAACCTAAATCGGCCCCGTTTTAAAGCAATGATAAAACTTGTGTCCGACGGAGGGAGAGAAGGAGGAGAGAAAGGGGGTAGTAAGAAGGGACATTGGGAGAGAGCTAGTGGAAGGTGAGGGTGGAGGGTGAGGTGAGGAAGGAGTGGTGAGGGAAGGTGGAAGTGAAGAGGGAGGGGTGGAAGTGAAGAGGGAGGGGTGCAGGTGAGGGGCGAACGGGTGCAGGTGAGGAGGGAGGCCGAAGGGGTGGAGAAGGAAGGGGTAGAGGTGAGGAGCAAGGGTGGAGCTGAGGATGGAGGGGGTGAGGAGAGAGGGGGTGGTAGTGTAAGGGCTGTCTGAGGTATAAATGTGTCATGTTCTGTGTAAAAGATTATGTGTAAGAAAGCGAACACTGGAGAAATGTACGGTAACCTCGTCTGATGAGGAGTTCTGGTGTGTGTGTGTGTGTGTGCGTGCGATACTAAATATACCACTAGACATTCCTGTGTGTTAGAGCAGTAATATTATTCTTATTCCACAGTGATAAAACAGAGAAACATTTCCCTTTTAAGGCAGAAATAAGAGGAGTGTTACATGCCCAGACACAGAGGCTGATAACCCAGTTAAGACTGTGTGTGGGTATGTGTATCATCTGATGTTGCAGTCAGAGAAATAATCCTCTGCATTGTCATTAACAGCAGACTCCTACATTTCCTCAGTGAAAACAACATCCTGAGCAAATATCCAATTGGCTTTTTACCAAGTTACCACCCGACAGACCAGGTATTCACCCTACACATCCTAATTGACAAACAAAACAAAAGCAAAGTATAATCATGCTTTGTTGATTTCAAAAAAGCTTGAGACTCAATTTGTCATGAGGGTCTGCTATATAAATTGATAGAAAGCGGTGTTGAGGTAAATAAAAACACAAAAAAAACATACAACATAAAATCCATGTACACAAACAAGTGTGCGGTTAAAATGGCCAAAAAAAACACAGATTTCTTTCCTTATGGCTGTGGGGTGCGACAGGGATGCAGCTTGAGCCCCACCCTCCAACATACACTGAGTGTATAAACCATTATGCTCTTTCCATATCAGACTGGCCAGGTGAAAGCTATAATCCCTTATTGATGACACTTGTTACATCCACTTCAAATCAGTATAGATGAAAGGGAGAAAGGTTAAAAAATGATTTTTAAGCCTCGAGACAAGTCAGACATGGATTGTGTATGTGTGCCATTCAGAATGTGAATGGGCAAGACAGAATATTTAAGTTCCTTTGAATGAGGTATGGCAATAGGTGCCAGGCATACCGGTTTGTGTCAAGAGCTGCAACGCTGCTGGAGTTTTCATACTCAACAGTTTCCCGTGTGTATCAAGAATGGTCCACCACCCAAAGGACATCCAGGCAACTTGACAACTGTGAGAAGCATTGGAGTCAACATGGGCCTGTGGAACGCTTCGACACCTTGTAGAGTCCATTGACCGACAAATTGCAACTCAAGATTAGGCAGGTTTTCTAAATGTTTTGTACACTCAGTGTATACATCAACGAATTGACAAGGGAATCTGAAGAACAGTCTGCAGCACCCGGCCTCACCCTACTGGAATCTGAATTCAAAAGTCTATTGTTTGCTTCTGGTGCTTTTGTCCCCAACAAAAGAGAGCCTACAGCAGCACCTAGATCTTCTGCACAGAATCTGTCAGACCTGGACCCTGGCAGAGTGCTTGGGAGGTATCCAGATTGTCATACCAACCTTGTGATATCCTGGGATATTCAGTAATACCGGCACTGAACACAAGGGCCGCCATTTTCAAACTCCACTGCAATCTGGAGGTTAGCAATGCTAACAAGTACATGTAAAATCCCATAGAGAATGCTAACTAAATGCTAACGAGCGCAGTGCAAACATTTGATACAGTCTCTGACCTAAACTATTTGCAGGACAGACATCCCAGCTCATTAAGCTAAACTAACTCAAATTCTACTCACAGGTTACCTCACGATTTTTTTTTTGATCCAGGAGGGAATTATGTGCTGTAACCAAGAAAAGCTTGATTTTGGAAGAAACAAACCACATAGCTAGATAGCTACTAAATTAGTTAACTAAATGCACAACAGAGCATTTAGCACATTTTAGATAGTTAACTTAATAGTTATAAGATATCTAGTTGGCAAACATTTAGTAGTGGATTCCATATTGTAACTAGATCACCAGGCACGTACTGCACAACAGTGAGTGATTCACAAAGTTCCGGTCTCTCGTCGTTGTGTGTTGGTAAACAAACACCACGTGACTGGGGACTACAGGTTAGCTTTACAATGACATTTTTTTTGACGGGTGAAATGAACGCAATCTTTATCCCCTGACGTATCGCACAAATTGACCGCAGGTATTTACTCAAAAAGTCGCTACAAATATTCAAATGTATAAAAGAACTTCAAAGAAAGTTTCAACGGTATTGACAGTAGTGAAAAACCATCGCGTGGCTTTTTACAAATACCTTGGTATATCTTACCAAACCTACCTGACAGTCAAACTCAGTAAGACCAAAAATAGTGTCCCATAAGGTCTAGTTGTCAGCAGGGTTTGGAACTGAAATCATTATCCAATTGTTTTGAACAGAACCACTCTTTTCTTCATTTAATTCCACTGTCCCGAAAAGGCAGGAAAAAGTTCTGAACCGGGTTCAACAACAAAAAGGTAACGTTACTGGTTTATATCGTTATTATTTTTTTTTTTTTACATTTCGATCATTAAATTACTATACCAATCAGTGCGGATAGAGCAGGCAAGCTAGTTGTTTACGTGTGCGATGGGCTGAAAAGTGAAGCCTACGGCGCAAGATGCAACAAATTTTGCGGCCGGGGAGAACGAGAGAGGGGATAAGGCTTGAAGCGCTGGGCATCTTGTGCTATGACATGCATTATATTAATTAGTTCCACAGAATTATACATAGGAGGAGCATCTTCTATGGCGGAACTTCGAATGTCCTGTCAGCTAGCTAGCTAACAAGCTTGTGTTAGCTAATTTAGCTAAGCTTGTGTGTGGAGAGCGGCGCCAGAATTTAAAAACACGTCTTACAATTTTGTAGTTAATAAATCTAAAGTGAAACGGGATAACTAGGTCTATATTATGCTTATCAAGCTCCAATGTAACGTAAGTAGGCTACAGTCAGTAGCCTATTGCTTCAGAGGGGAAGGGGCAGGTCGCCTTATCAAATAAAATGTTATTGGTCACATACACATGGTTAGCAGATGCTAATGTGTGTGTAGCGATATGCTTATGCTTCTAGTTTCGACAGTGCAGTAATATTTAACAAATTCACACATGTAAAGGAATGAATATATAAGAATATGTATATATAAATATACGGATGGGCGATGGCCGGGCGGCAAGGGCAAAAGATGCAATAGATAGTATAGAATACAGTATATACATATGAGATGAGTAATGTAGAATATGTAAGCATTATTAAAGTGGCGTTATTTAAAGTGACTAGTGATACCTTTATTAAATCCATTTCTTAAAGTGGCCAGAGATTTGAGTCACTATGTTGGCAGTAGCCTCTCTATGTTAGTGATGGCTGTTTAACAGTCTGATGGCCTTGAGATAGAAGCTGTTTTTCAGTCTCTTGGTCCCAGCTTTGATGCACCTGTATTGACCTCGCCTTCTGGATGATAGCGGGGTGAACAGACAGTGGTTCGGGTGTTTGTTGTCCTTGATCTTTTTGGCCTTCCTGTGACATCGGGTGCTGTAGATGTCCTGGAGGGCAGGTATTTTGCCCCCGGCGATGCGTTGTGCAGACCGCACTACCCTTTGGAGAGCCTTGCAATTGAGGGTGGTGCAGTTATCGTACCAGGCGGTGATACAGCCCGACAGGATGCTCTCGATTGTGCATCTGTAAAAGTTTGTGAGTGTTTTAGGTGACAAGCCAAATTTCTTCAGCCTCCTTCACCACACTGTGTGGGTGGACCATTTCAGTTTCTCCGTGATTTGTAGGCAGAGGAACTTAAGACTTGCCACCTTCACTACTGTCCCGTCGATGTGGATGGAGGGGTGTTCCCTCTGCTGTTTCTTGAAGTCCACAATCATCTCCTTTGTTTTGTTGACGTTGAGTGAGAGGTTATTTTTCTGACACCACACTCCGATGGCCCTCACCTCCTCCCTATAGGCCGTCTCGTCGTTGTTGGTAATCAAGCCTACCACTGTAGTGTCGTCTGAGTTGGAGGCGTGCATGGCCACGCAGTCATGGGTGAACAGGGAGTACAGGAGGGCTGAGAAAGCACTCGTGGGGCCCCAGTGTTGAGGATCAGCGGGGTGGAGATGTTGTTTCCTACCGGCCCGTCAAAGTCCAGGACCCAGTTTCACTGAGCGGGGTCGAGAGCCAGGGTATCAAGCTTAATGACGAGTTGAGGGTACTATGGTGTTAAATGCTGAGCTGTCGTCAATGAACAGCATTCCTACATAGGTATTCCTCTTGTCCAGATGGGATAGGGCTGTGTGATTGCGTTGTCTGTGGACCTATTGGGGTGGTAAGCAAATTGGAGTGGGTCTAGGGTATCAGGTAGGGTGGAGGTGATATGATCCTCGACTAGTCTCTCAAAAATCAAATCAAATCAAATTTATTAGTCACATACACATGGTTAGCAGATGTTAATGCGAGTGTAGCGAAATGCTTGTGCTTCTGGTTCCGACAATGCAGTAATAACAACAAGTAATCTAACCTAACAATTCCGCAACTACTAATATGTACATAAAGATATATGAATGAGTGATGGTACAGACGGCATAGGCAAGGTGCAGTAGATGGTATAGAGTACGGTATATACCTATGAGATGAGTACTGTAGGGTATGTAAACATAAAGTGGCATAGTTTAAAGTGGCTAGTGGTACATGTATTACATAAAGATGGCAAGATGCAGTAGATGATATAGAGTACAGTATATACATATACATAAGAGATGTGTAATGTAGGGTATGTAAACATTATATTAGGTGGCATTGTTTAAAGTGGCTGGTGGTACATTTTTACATAATTTCCATCAATTCCCATTTTTAAGGTGGCTGGAGCTGAGTCAGTTTGTTGGCAGCGGCCGCTAAATGTTAGTGGTGGATGTTTAACAGTTTGATGGCCAAGAGATAGAAGCTGTTTTTCAGTCTCTCGGTCCCTGCTTGGATGCACCTGTACTGACCTCGCCTTCTGGATGATAGCGGGGTGAACAGGTAGTGGCTTGGGTGGTTGTTGTCCTTGATGATCTTTATGGCCTTCCTGTGACATCGGGTGGTGTAGGTGTCCTGGAGGGCAGGTAGTTTGCCCCGGGTGATGCGTTCTGCCGACCTCACTACCCTCTGGAGAGCCTTACGGTTGTGTGCGGAGCAGTTGCCGTACCAGGCGGTGATACAGCCCGACAGGATGCTCTCGATTGTGCATCTGTAGAAGTTTGTGAGTGCTTTTGGTGACAAGCCGAATTTCTTCAGCCTCCTGATGTTGAAGAGGCGCTGCTGCGCCTTCTTCACAACGCTGTCTGTGTGGGTGGACCAATTCAGTTTGTCCGTGATGTGTACACCGAGGAACTTAAAACTTTCCACCTTCTCCACTACTGACCCGTCGATGTGGATAGGGGGGAGCTCCCTCTGCTGTTTCCTGAAGTCCACAATCATCTCCTTTGTTTTGTTGACGTTGAGTGTGAGGTTATTTTCCTGACACCACACTCCGAGGGCCCTCACCTCCTCCCTGTAGGCCGTCTCGTCGTTGTTGGTAATCAAGCCTACCACTGTAGTGTCGTCCGCAAACTTGATGATTGAGTTGGAGGCGTGCATGGCCACGCAGTCGTGGGTGAACAGGGAGTACAGGAGAGGGCTCAGAACGCACCCTTGTGGGGCCCCAGTGTTGAGGATCAGCGGGGTGGAGATGTTGTTACCTACCCTCACCACCTGGGGGCGGCCCGTCAGGAAGTCCAGGACCCAGTTGCACAGGGCGGGGTCGAGGCCCAGGGTCTCGAGCTTGATGACGAGTTTGGAGGGTACTATGGTGTTAAATGCTGAGCTGTAGTCGATGAACAGCATTCTCACATAGGTATTCCTCTTGTCCAGATGGGTTAGGGCAGTGTGCAGTGTGGTTGCGATTGCGTCGTCTGTGGACCTATTGGGTCGGTAAGCAAATTGGAGTGGGTCTAGGGTGTCCGGTAGGGTGGAGGTGATATGGTCCTTGACTAGTCTCTCAAAGCACTTCATGATGACGGAAGTGAGTGCTACGGGGCGGTAGTCGTTTAGCTCAGTTACCTTAGCTTTCTTGGGAACAGGAACAATGGTGGCCCTCTTGAAGCATGTGGGAACAGCAGACTGGGCTAAGGATTGATTGAATATGTCCGTAAACACACCAGCCAGCTGGTCTGCGCATGCTCTGAGGACGCGGCTGGGAATGCCGTCTGGGCCTGCAGCCTTGCGAGGGTTAACACGTTTAAATATTTTACTCACCTCGGCTGCAGTGAAGGAGAGCCCGCAGGTTTTGGTAGTGGGCCGTGACAGTGGCAATGTATTATCCTCAAAGCGGGCAAAAAAGGTATTTAGCCTGTCTGGGAGCAAGACATCCTGATCCGCGACGGGGCTGCTTTTCTTTTTGTAGTCCGTGATAGACTGTAGACCCTGCCACATACCCCTTGTGTCTGAGCTGTTGAATTGCGATTCAATTTTGTCTCTGTACTGGGACTTAGCCTGTTTGATAGCCTTGCGGAGAGAATAGCTACACTGTGTGTATTCGGTCATGTTTCCGGTCACCTTGCCCTGGTTAAAAGCAGTGGTTCGCGCTTTCAGTTTCACGCGAATGCTGCCGTTAATCCACGGTTTCTGGTTTGGGAATGTTTTAATCGTTGCTCTGGGTACGACATCGTCAATGCACTTCCTAATGAACTCGCTCACCGAATCTGCATATTCATCATTGTTGTTGTTGGACGCCGTGCGGAACATATTCCAATCCGCGTGATCAAAGCAGTCTTGAAGCGTGGATTCAGATTGGTCGGACCAGCATTGAACAGACCTGAGCGCGGGAGCTTGTAGTTTTAATTTCTGTTTGTAGGCTGGAATCAACAAAATGGAGTCGTGGTCAGCTTTTCCGAAAGGAGGGCGGGGGAGGGCCTTATATGCGTCGCGGAAGTTAGTATAACAATGGTCCAGAGTTCTGCCAGCCCTGGTCGGACAATCGATGTGCTGATAGAATTTAGGGAGTTTTGTTTTTAGATTAGCCTTGTTAAAATCCCCAGCTACGATGAATGCAGCCTCAGGGTGTGTGGTTTCCAGTTTACAGAGAGTCAGATAGAGTTCGTTCAGGGCCATCGATGTGTCTGCTTGGGGGGAATATATACGGCTGTGATTATGACCGAAGTGAATTCCCTTGGTAGATAATGCGGTCTACATTTGATTGTGAGGAGTTCTAGATCAGGTGAACAGAATGACTTTAGTTCCTGAGTGTTGTTATGATGGTCACACCACGTCTCGTTAATCATGAGGCATACCCCCCCGCCCCTCTTCTTACCAGAAAGATGTATGTTTCTGTCTGCGCGATGCGTGAAGAAACCAGCTGGCTGCACCGACTCCGTTAGCGTCTTTTCAGTTAGCCATGTTTCCGTGAAGCAGAGCACGTTGCAATCCCTGATGTCTCTCTCGAATGTTACCCGTGCTCGGATTTCATCGACCTTATTCTCAAGAGACTGGACATTGGCGAGTAGTATGCTAGGGAGTGGAGCGCGATGTGCTCGTCTCCGAAGCCTGACCAGGAGACCGCTACGTTTGCCCCTTTTTCGGCGTCGTGTAGTTTCGCCGGCTGGGATCAGGTCCATTGTATTGGGTGGAAGGCAAGACACTGGATCCGTTTCGGGAAAGTCATATTCCTGGTAGGAAGGGTGGTTAGTTGACGTTAATCGTATATTCAGTAGTTCCTCCCGGCTGTATGTAATGAAACTTAAGATCACCCGGGGTACCAATGTAAGAAATAACACATAGAAAAACAAAATACTGCATATTTTCCAAGGAACGCGAAGCGAGGCAGCCATCCTGTTCGGCGCCGGAAGTCCTTCTCAAAGCACTTCCTGATGACAGAAGTGAGTGCTACGGGGCGATAGTCATTTAGTTCAGTTACCTTTGCCTTCTTGGGTACAGGAACAATAGTGGCCATCTTGAAGCATGTGGGGACAGCAGACTGGGATAGGGATTGATTGAATATGTCCGTAAACACATTAGCAAGCTGGTCTGCACATGCACTGAGGACACGGCTAGAGGGGCCGGCAGCCTTGCGAGGAGTAACACGTTTAAATGTTTTACTCATGTTGGCCACAGAGAAGGAGAGCCCACAGGCTTAGGTAGCTGGCCGTATCAGTGTCACTGTATTGTCTTCAAAGCGAGCAAAGAAGTTGTTTAGTTTGTCTGAAAGCAAGACGTCAATGTCCGTGATGGGGCTGGTTTTCTTTTTGTAATCCGTGATTGACTGTAGACCCTGCCACATACCTCTCGTGTTTGAGCCGTTGAATTGCGACTCTACTTTGTCTCTATACTGACGCTTTGCTTGTTTGATTGCTTTGCAGAGGGAATAGCTACACTGTTTGTATTTGGTCATGTTTCCAGTCGCCTTGCCATGATTAAAAGCGGTGGTTTGCGCTTTCAGGTTTTGCGCGAAATGCTGCCATCAATCCACGGTTTCTGGTTAGGGAAGGTTTTAATAGTCACAGTGGGTACAAGATCTCTGATGTACTAGCTGATAAACTTGCTCACCGAGTCAGTGTATACGTCAATGTTATTGTCTGAGGCTACCCGGAACATATCCCAGTCCACGTGATCGAAGCAATCTTGAAGTGTGGAATCCGATTGGTCAGACCAGTTTTGGATAGACCTGAGCATTGGCGTTTCCTGTTTTAGTTTCTGCCTATAGGATGGGAGCACAAAATGGAGTCATGGTGAGATTTGCCGAAAGGAGGGCAGGGCAAAGTTTCTCAGCTTCCAGGCAGACACTGGAGGGCTTTGCATAAGCATTTTGTTGTGGGACTAGATTAACCGGTTCTCATGCTTTTAAAATAACTGTTCGGTTCTCCTGACAAATGTATGACCATATTAGAGACATATATTCCCTTCAGATTACGCAGGCCCACAAAGAATTTGAAAGCTAATCAATTTTGATAACTCCCACATCTATTCGGGGAAATACCACAGTGTGCCATCACAGCAGCAATATTTGTGACCCGTTGTCACAAGAAAAGGGCAACCAGTGAAGCAGAAACACCATTGTAAATACAAACTACATAACTCAAAGTATGTGGACACCTGCAGGTCGAACATCTCATTCCAAAATCATGGGCATTAATATGGAGTTGGTCCTCCCTTTGCTGCTATAACAGCCTACACTCTTCTGGGGAAGGCTTTCCACTAAAAAACATTACTGGAACATTACTGCGGGGACTTACATCCATTCAGCCACAAGCGCATTAGTGAGGTCGGGCACTGATGTTGGGCGATTAGGCCTGGCTCGCAGTTGGCGTTCCAATTCATCCCAAAATTGTTTGATGAAGTTGAGGACAGAGCTCTGTGCAGGCCAATCAAGTTCTTCCACACCGATCGACTAACCATCTGTATCTTTGTTCATGGGGGCATTGTCATGCTGAAACATGAAAGGGTCTTCCTCCATACTGTTGCCACAAAGTTGGAAGCACAGAATCATCTAGAATGTCATTGTATGCTGTAGCATTAAGATTCCCTTCACCGGAACTAAGGGGCCTAGCCCAAACCATGAAAAACAATCCCAGACCATTATTCCTCCTCCACCAAACTACAGTTGGCACTATGTTTTGGGGCAGGTAGCGTTCTCCTGGTATCCGCCAAACCCAGAATCGTCCGTCGGACTGCAAGATGGTGAAGCGTGATTCAACACTCCAGAAAAAGCATTTCCACTGCTCCAGAGTCCAATGGCAGCGAGCTTTACACCACTCCAGCCGATGCTTGGCATTGCGCATGGTGATCGTACGCTTGTGTATGGCTGCTCGGCCATGGAAACCCATTTCATGAAGCTCCCCACGAACAGTTCTTGTGCTGACGTTGCTTCAAGGCAGTTTGGAACTCAGTGAGTGTTGCAACCGAGGACAGATGATTTTTACACGCTGTGCGCTTCAGCAATTGGCAGCCCCGTTCTGTGAGCTTGTGTGGCCTACCACTCCGAGGCTGATCCGTTGTTGCTCCTAGACATTTCTACTTCACAATAACAGCACTTAGTTGACCAGGGCAGCTCTAACAGGGTAGAAATTGTACAAACTGACTTGTTGGAAAGGTGGCATCCTATGATGGTACCACGTTGAAAGTCAATGAGCTCATCAGTAAGGCCATTCTACTGCCAATGTTAATTTCACTTCTGTTTATTATCTATTCCACTTGCTTTGGATATGTAAACATGTTTCCCATGCCAATAAAGCCCTTTGAATTGAACTATTCCTCACTCTAAACCTTGTTTGAAGCAGCACATTCAATTATTTCCTTTGTCTCCCTGCTCGTAGTTTAATGCCCCCCTCCATCCTCCCCTCTTTCTCGCATCCTCTGTACGTTTAGTGTTCTCGCTCTCTGGTTCTGTCGGTGTTCTCTGCTTTTTACCCAGCAGCAGTAAAACATTAGCTGAGGCAGCTGGAGCTGGTGCTGGACAAGAGCACACACACTTACTAGTATTCAGGTTCTGAGACGAGGTCTAGTGCCTTCATCACCTCCTCCAACAGAGAGTCTGGAATAAAGCCGTTATCTGGAGGGAGAGAAAGAGAATATTTATCAGATAATTTTTGTCCAAACACAGCTAGGAGACAGGCCTCAGATTTCACAGCAATTCTGTGTGTTTGTTTTCTGGGAGTCATGATCAAAGAGGTGGGATGGGAAGGGTGCGCCATTATCAGCAAGGTCCAGTGGCACTGAGACAGGACAGGCCTTCACTTTCCCTCACACCGAACACACACAGTTTACATTGAGATAACTGAGGAAACGAATCACACACAAACACATATGTACACATGCAACACACACACAAAAGCCAGCCTTGTTCTCTCCTCTGTCTGACCTACATTCCTCAGCTATGACTTCTCTACCTGAGAGGACCAGCTTTAAACACTACCACGTGTGTCCATATGTACGTGTCCTACCTGTCTTAAAACACTAACATATGATTGGGTGTGTGTGTGTGTGTGTGTGTGTGTGTGTGTGTGTGTGTGTGTGTGTGTGTGTGTGTGTGCGCAATGGCACTGGAGAAGAAAGTTGACATTTTAAATGTCCCCAACCCATTGTGTTTTTTTGTTAGTTTATTTGTGTTGTTTGTAACTTATTTTTTTATTTAATGTGGCCGCTACCATCTCTTTTGACCGAAAATAACTTCTGGACATCAGGACTGTGATTACTCACCACGGACAAGCAGAATCCTTTTTTCCCTTTAACGAGTCTGACGAGCCCGACACGAATGATATAGGGCTTTCTCGGGAACAGAAAAAGGGGCCAGAGGGCAGGCTGCCATCTGAGAATTCATAGGCGATCGAATAAACCTTCACTTCTTTCCATTTTGCTTGCAAACGTGCAATCTTTGGAGAATAAAATATATGACCTACGCGGAAGACTAAACTACCTATTGGACATTCAAAACTGTAATACCTTATGCTTCATGGAGTCATGGCTGCACGACGACACTCTCAACATACAGTTGGGGCTGGTTATACAATGTCCCGGCAGGATAGAACAGCGGTGTCTGGTAAGACAAGGGGCAGCAGACTATGTATTTTTGTAAATAACAGCTGGTGCACGATATCTAAGGAAGTTTCGAGCTATTGCTCGCCTGAGGTACAGTATCTCATGATAAGCTGTAGACCACACTATCTACCTAGAGAGTTTATCTGTATTTTTCACAGCTGTCTACATACCACCACAGACTAAGGCTGGCACTAAGACAGCATTGAATGAGCTGTATTCCGCCATAAGCAAACAAGAACATGCTTACCCAGAGGCGGCGCTCCTAGTAGCCGGGGACTTTAATACAGGGGAACTTAGAAATGTGTTAAAACGGATTCGTCAGCGTATTAAATGTGCAACCAGCGGGGGTAAAAAAATATATTTAAAAAACTCAACCACCTTTACTCCACGCACAGAGACGCATACAAAGCTCTCCTTCGCCCTCCATTTGGCAAATCTGACCATAATTCTATCCTCCTGATTCTTGCTTACAAGCAAATATTAAAGCAGTCAGATGAAGCAGATGCTAAACTACAGGACTGTTTTGCTAGCACAGACTGGAATATGTTCCGATGGCATTGAGGAGTACACCACATCAGTCATTGGCTTTATCAATAAGTGCATCGATGACGTCGTCCCCACAGTGACCGTACGTACATACCCCAACCAGAAACCTTGAATTACAGGCAACATCCGCACTGAGGTAAAGGCTAGAGCTGCCGCTTTCATGGAGCGGGACTCTAACCTGGAAGCTTATGAGAAATCCTGCTATGCCCTCCGACAAACCATCAAACAGGCGAAGCATCAATACAGGACTAAGATCGAATTGTACTACACCGGCTCTGACGCTCGTCGGATGTGTCAGGGCTTGCAAACTATTACAGACTACAAAGCGAAGCACTGCCGAGAGCTGCCCAGTGACACAAGCCTACCAGACGAGCTAAACTGCTTCGAGGCAAATAATACAGAAACATGCATGAGAGCACCAGCTGTTCCGGAAGACTGTGACCACACTCTCAGCAGGCGATGTAAGACCTTTAAACAGGTCAGCATTCACAAGGCCGCAGGGCCAGACGGATTACCAGGACGTGTACTGCAAGCATGCGCTGACCAACTGGCAAGTGTCTTCACTGACATTTTCAAATTTCCCTGTTTCCCTGTAATACCAACATGTTTAAGCAGACCACCACAGTGCCTGTGCCCAATAACACTAAGATAATCTGCCTAAATGACTACAGACCCGTAGCACTCACGTCTGTAGCTTTGAAAGGCTGGTCATGGCTCACAAACACCATTATCCTAGAAACTCTAGACCTACTCCAATTTGCATACAGATCCACAGATGATGCAATCTCTATTGCCCTCCACACAGCCCTTTCTCACCTGGACAAAAGGAACACCCATGTGAGAATGCTATTCATTGACTACAGCTCAGCATTCAACACCATAGTGCCCTCAAAGCTCATCAATAAGCTAAGGACCCTGGGACTAAACACCTCCCTCTGCAACTGGATCCTGGACTTCCTAACAGGCCGCCCCCAGGTGGTAAGGGTAGGTAACAACACATCTGCCACACTGATCCTCAACACAAGGGCCTCTCAGGGGTGCGTGCTCAGTCCCCTCCTGTACTCCCTGTTCACTCATGACTGCACGGCCAGGCACAACTCCAACACCATCATTAAGTTTGCCGATGACACAACATAGGCCTGATCACTGACAACGACGAGGCAGCTTATAGGGAGGAGGTCAGAGACCTGGCCGTGTTGGACAACAATCTCTCCCGCAACGTGAGCAAGACAAAGGAGATGATTGTGGACTACCGAGCATGCCCCCATTCTCATCGACGGGGCTGCAGTGGAGCAGGTTGAGAGCTTCAAGTTCCTTGGTGTCCACATCACCAACAAAACTAACATGGTCCAAGCGCACCAAGACAATCGTGAAGAGGGCACGACAAAACTTCCCCCTCAGGAGACTTAAAAGATTTGGCATGGGTCCTCAGATCTTCAAAAGGTTCTACAGCTGCACCATCGAGAGTATCTTGACTGGTTGAGTTAGTGCCTGGTATGGTAACTGCTCAGCCTCCGACCGCAAGGCACTACAGAAGGTAGCGCTAACGGCCCAGTACATCTGGGGCCAAGCTTCATGCCATCCAGGACCTCTATACCCGTCGGTGTCAGAGGAAGGCCCTAAAAATTGTCAGAGTGTTATCTCTGCTACCGCACGGCAAGCGGTACCAGAGCGCCAAGTCTAGGTCCAAAAGGCTTCTAAACTGCTTCTACCCTCAATCCTCCTGAACATCTAATCAAATGGCTACCCAGACCATTTGCATTGCCCCCCCCCCCCCCCCCCCCCCCCCCCCTCCCTTTCATACCGCTGCTACTCACTCCACTGCTACTCTCTGTTTTTATCTATGCATAGTCACTTTAACTCTACCTACATGTACATATTACCTCTAACTGGCGCTCCCGCACATTGACTCTGTACTGGTACCCACCTGTATATAGTCTCACTATTGTTATTTTACAGCTGCGCTTTAATTACTTATTACTTTTATTTCTTATTCTAATCCGTATTTTAAAAAACTGCATAGTTGGTTAGGTGCGCGTAAGTAAGCATTTCACTTTAAGGTCTACACCTGTTGTATTCAGCACATGTGACTAATAACATTTTATTTGAGTATGTGTGTTGTACATTGGGAAGGACTACAGCTGAGTCATAGCTTTACCCTAAGTTTCAAATTCTGTGTGGAACACTAATGAAGCTGTGTTATTGCATGCATGCGAGACCTGTGTGTATGTTATTGCATGAATGGGAGACCTGTGTGTAAATTATTGAGTGCATGTGGGATGTGTATGTTTTCTGGCGCCTCTCTTCTATAACACAGTGAACTGGGCCGACTCTAGATGTGACACTGGCAGATTTATAGGGCTTTGACACTGCTCTCAACTCTGCTGGTTCTAGTGTGTGTATAAACATCCATATGGCATACATGAAATACTCTCACGAAACAGCAGAAACGCATCTCGGGCGCAGACAGACCTATCAATATCTCCCTCTCTGGTCTGAATGGGTCAGTGTGTTTACTACATATTTGGTGTGGCAAATAGAACAGACTAGGCTACTCTCAGCTGGTGAGGCTCACTGTTAGAAAATTCTACACAAAACACACAGGCGCACACACACCCTCAGCCATGTTAAGAGGCATATTGTTCTTATAAACATGAAACGGAAGAATGTTGTTTACTGCGTCAGAACGTCAATTGACGACACGTCAATTCCTGCTGGAACACACACACACACACACACACAGCGCTCACTAAAGACAGACATCAAAGACAGCGACACACACACAAACGTGTCTGTGCAGGTCTGGTCCATGGGGGAGTTGTGTGTGTGTGTGTGTTATGACTTTGGTGACCTTATCAGCCTTCAGCTGAACACACACACACACTCCAGCAACATGCATCACACTCTCATCGTGTAGTGTGACAATCACACATACCATGGGTAACTCCATCTCTCTATACATACATTATACATACAAAAGTATGTGGACACCCCTTTAAATTAGTGGAATCGGCAACTTCAGCCATACCTGTTGCTGACAGGTGTATGAAATCGAGCACAGCCATGCAATCTCCATAGGAAAAACATTGGCAGTAGAATGGCCTTACCGAAGAGCTCTGTGACTTTCAAAATGGAACCATCATAGGATGCCACCTTTCCAACAAGTCAGTTCATCAAATGTCTGCACTGCTAGAGCTGCCCCGGTCAACAGTAAGTGCTGTTTATTGTGAAGTGGAAAAGTCTAGGAGCAACAACGGCTCAGCCGCAAAGTGGTAGGCCACACAAGCTCCAGAACGGGACTGCAGAGTGCTGTAGCACGTAAAAATCACCTGTCCTCGGTTGCAACACTCACTACCGAGTTCCAAACTGCCTTTGGAAGCAACGTCAGCAAATTAATTGTTCGTGGGGAGCTTCATGAAATGGGTTTCCATCGCTGAGCAGCTGCACACAAGTGTAAGATCCCCATGCACAATGCCAAGCGTTGGCTGGAGTGGTGTAAAGCTCGCCGCCATTGGACTTAGGCTTGCGTTCTCTGGAGTGATGAATTACGCTTCACCATCTGGCAGTTTGACAGATTACTCTGGGTTTGGCGGTTGCCAGGAGATCGCTATTGACCCAATGCATAGTGCCAAATGTAAAGTTTGGTGGAGGAGGAATACTGGTCTGGAGCTGTTTTTCATGCTTCGGGCTTGGCCCCTTAGTTCCAGTGAACAGAAATCTTGACGCTACAGCATACAATTATATTCCAATTTTGTGGCAACAGTTTGGGGATGACCCTTTCCTGTTTCAGCATGACAACGTATCCGTCCACAAAGTGAGGTCCATACAGAAATGGTTTGTCGAGAACTTGACTGGCCTTGAAGATACCCCTCTAGTGGTGTGGGGGCTGTGCTTTGGCAAAGTGGGTGGGGTTATATCCTGCCTGGTTGGCCCTGTCCGGGGGTATTGTTGGTGTCTTCCGACCCCTCCGTATTTATGCTGCAATAGTTTGTCGGGGGGGCTATGGTCAGTCTGTTATATCTGGAGTATTTCTCCTGTCTTATCCAGTGTACTGTGTGAATTTAAGTACGCTCCCTCTAATTCTCCCTCCCCTCCTGGAGGACCTGAGCCCTGGGACCTTGCCTCAGGACTACCTGGCTTGATGACTCCTTGCTGTCCCCAGTCCACCTGGTCGTGCTGCTGCTCCCCAGTTTCAACTGTTCTGCCTGCAGCTATGGAACCCTGACCTGTTCACTGGACGTGCTACCTTGTCCCGGACCTGCTGTTTTCGACTCCCTCACCCTCTACCACACCTGCTGTCTCAACCTCTGAATGCTCTGCTATGAAAAGCCAACTGACATTCATTCCTGAGGTGCTGACCTTCTACAACCACTGTGATGATGATGATTATTAGATCCTGCTGGTCATCTATGAACGTTTGAACATTTTATTTATTTATTTCACCTTTATTTAACCAGGTAGGCAAATTGAGAACACGTTCTCATTTACAATTGCGACCTGGCCAAGATAAAGCAAAGCAGTTCGACACATACAACAACACATAGTTACACATGGAGTAAAACAAACATACAGTCAATAATACAGTGAAAAATAAGTCTATATACAATATGAGCAAGTGAGGTGAGATAAGGGAGGTGAAGGCAAACAAAATATATATATAAATAAATAAAAATATAAAAAGGCCATGCTGGCGAAGTAAATACAATATAGCAAGTATAAAAAAAGAAAAAAAGTAGAGATAGTAGAGAGAAATAATGGGGTGCAAAGGAGCAAAATAAATAAATAAATAAATACAGTAGGTAAAGAGGTAGTTGTTTGGGCTAAATTATAGATGGGCTATGTACAGGTGCAGTAATCTATGAGCTGCTCTGACAGCTGGTGCTTAAAGCTAGTGAGGGAGATAAGTGTTTCCAGTTTCAGAGATTTTTGTAGTTCGTTCCAGTCATTGGCAGCAGAGAACTGGAAGGAGAGGCGGCCAAAGGAAGAATTGGTTTTGGGGGTGACCAGAGAGATATACCTGCTGGAGCGCGTGCTACAGGTAGGTGCTGCTATGGTGACCAGCGAGCTGAGATAAGGGGGGACTTTACCTAGCAGGGTAACATCTTGGCCATGTACTGTTATAATCTCAACCCGGCACAGCTAGAAGAGGACTGGGCCACCCCTCAGAGCCTGGTTCCTCTCTATGTTTCTTCCTAGGTTCCTGCCTTTCTAGGGAGTTTTTCCTGGCCACCGTGCTTCTACATTTGCATTTCTTTTTGTTTGGGGTTTTAGGCTGGATTTCTGTATAGCACTTTGTGACAGATGAAATAAGTTTGATTGCAAGAGCCCTGACCTCAACCCCATCGAACACCTCTGGGATGAATTGTAACGCCGACTGCAAGCCAAGCCTAAATCGCACAACATCAGTGCCCGTCCTCACTAATGCTCGTGGCTGAATGGAAGCAAGTCCCTGCAGAAATGTTCCAACATCTAGTGGAACGCCTTCCCAGAAGAGTGGAGGGTGTTATAGCAGCAAAGAGGAGACCAACTTTATTAATGCCCATGATTTTTGAATGAGATGTTTGACAACCATGTGTCCACATACTTTTGTTAATATTGTTTGTCCCTCTCCCCTCATCGTTCGTTCAGTCTCTCACCTTCTTTCCACGGCCAAAAGCAGAGGGTAGTGATTATAAAGCAGCGGGCCACAGAATCTGACATCCTCTCGACTCAGTAAATACTCAAGAGACTCAGTAGAACTCTCCTACATTCCTCCCTTCTCCAGCCAGGTCACCCGTGATACAAGTCAGTATTCGACGTCCATCCATGTCTCAGGACGTTGGAAACCGGCCACTAGAGGCAACAGTGAGCGCTGTTACCTTCAAGTAGGTTTCGGTTTTGTTAGGGCGTTGTGGACGGGGATGGCGGATAGGTGTAAGCATCTGCCTTGGGTTGCAAGTTCAAATCTAACGATAGAAAGTTGCTTCGGAGTTAATGCCTGAACTTTAAAAAATTTCAAATTGACTTAACTTCTAAATTCGATCCATGAGAAATATGGTTGAACGTCTAATTCTAACGTGAGACCAAGCTGGATGCCCTATCCTTGCCTCTTTCTTTGTTCCCGGTCACCCCTAAAAGACGAAGAGGATGGGAGCAGGTTGACTCAGCTGTGGGGGGATTGGGGCGGGCGGGCGTGCTGACACACACACTAACCCCAAAACAACAGCAGAGATGAGAGGACCCCCGCTCAGAGGATGAGGAGAAGAGAGGATGAGAAGATAGGAGTGGGAGGTTATACAGGCACATGCTCTACCAGGAAGGAGAGAGGGGAAAAGATAACATGTCCAGGATATTGGTGTGTGTGTGTGAGATAGAGACACACTATTAGGCGATATACCGTTTATACGCATGTTGGGGTATTTCAAAATACAGATGGTATGATATTCAATACCGATAAACCAGGGTCTGCAGGGTTTGCGTGCTATGCCACTGCTTATAACTATAAGTATAACTATAAGAAACCTAAGATGTGTCAAATCAATTATATCCAGCTCAGGGCTCCAGCTATGCATTTGGTTTGCTAACTTGCTAGCTAAGTGGCTAAGTGTCAAGATCAAGCTTCTTGGTTACAGCAGAGACATTCAATCCCCTCCTGGATCAAGATCCTCGTTGCCTAAATTGTTGTGCGTTCCTATTTTAATAGCACCCATTGTGTGCACTTCCGGTAATACTGTATACCCCAGTAAGGTACAGAAACAGTATGAAAATCTGGATACTGCCCAACCCTAGAGACTATCAGACTATCTTTGAACAGTATTACCTTCTGGGTCGAAGGTTTGGAAGACTCTCCTGGCCTGTTCAGACGGAGACTCAGGAGCCACCAGACACATCTCCTACAAAAGACAAAAGAAAGGGACATATGTCAGATCTCAACATTATATTATAGTCTAAACACAGAAATTAGATGGGATTTTCTGGAGAATTGGAAGCCTGAGAGAGTGAGAGAGATGCTGTGTAGACCGAGGCACACAGAGATCACATAATAGGTCAAGAATTAAAAGATTACAACACCGGCTCTAAGGAGTGCGCACGCGTGTAAGCTAGCATGTGAATGTACGGACTATCATCATCATCAGGCTCTGTTGGGTTATTAGCTGATCTGCAGATAAAACCAGACGTTTTGTTTTCACTCAAAACACATAATCAGCCAATCAGGCGCTCAGAGAGTTATAGTTGTTTGTTTGCTGGCTCAGAGTGACGTTGCCAGGGGGACTCGGAGGAGAAATAAGGAGAGACAGATTTCACAGAGATAGGACAGTGTGTGTGTTTGTTGAGATGAGGGAGGGGGGGGGGGGGGGGGGGGGGAAAGAGTGGTTAGTCCCGTCCTCTGGATTCATCAACCCCCAATTCCGTACTCCCTTACCCAAGTTTCATAGTGAAATATCACAGTTTTGACAGGCTGGGAACCAAACTGCAAAAGCAAACACGCACCGTGGTTAGCCTAGTATTAATGACACTGGCCGCATCCACTGAACTGGAGTATGTTTACTAGTGGCGTTTTACACAAACACACTCAGCCCGAATATAAACACACTCAGAAAAGAGCAAATAAACTGAGCACATCTCCCTCAGCTAGCCTTTATTAAAGTAGGAGTTCAGTTGAAACAGTAGGTTATAGGGTATCACTGAGACATATTACCGTCCTCAGGGGTCACAGAGAGAGAGACGAACAGAGGAAGAGAGATGACAGAGGGAGATCAGGGGAAGAGTTGGGGAGAAAGAGACATCAAGAGAAGACTCCCAGCTGGTAGAGAGGAGTGCACACACACATTTCTCACTGTCAGAGCAGCTGGGGGTACAGAATGGGTAGATTTGTTAGTTTAAGTATCTCTATAAATCAAACGGTACATTCTTCCTCCAGATAGATAGACATGGAGTCAGACGTGTGTGTTAAGGGTTAATGAATGGTCAGGGGGTTAACTGCACTTACATGAGCATAATTTACTGAGGAGGACGCTGCTGAAGGGAGTGTGTATGTGTGACATACAGCGCATTTGGAAAGTACTCAGTACTTGTTGAAGCCCATTTGGCTGCGATCACAGCATCAAGTCTTCTTGGGTATGACACTACAAGCTTGGCACATCTGTATTTGGGGAGTTTCTCCTATTCTTCTCTGCATATCCTCTCAAGCTCTGTCAGGTTAGATGGGGAGTGTTGCTGCACAGCTATTTTCAGGTCTCTCCAGAAATGTTAGATCAGGTTCAAGTCTGGGCTCTGGCTGTGCCCCTCAAGAACATTGAGACTTGTCCCGAAGCCACTCCTGCGATTTCTTGGCTGTGTGCTTAGGGTCGTAGTCCTGTTGGAAGGTAAACCTTCACCCCAGTCTGAGGTCCTGAGCAGGTTTTCATCAAGGATCTCTCTGTACTTTGCTCCGTTCATCTTTCCTTCAAATCCTGACTAGTCTCCCAGTCTCTGACGCTGAAAAAACATCCCCACAGCATGATGCTGCCACCACCAAGCTTCACCGTAGGGATGGTGCCAGGTTTCCTCCAGATATGATGCTTGGTATTCAGGCCAAAGAGTTCAATCTTGGTTTCATCAGACCAGAGAACCTTGCTTCTCATGGTCTGAGAGTCCTTAAGGTGCCTTTTGGCAAACTCCAAGCCGGCTGTCTGTGCCTTTTACTGAGGAGAGGCTTCCGTCTGGCCATTATACCATAAATGCCTGATTGGTAGAGTGCTGCAGAAATGGTTGTCCTTCTGGAAGGTTCTCCCATCTCCACAGAGGAACTCTGGAGCTCTGTCAGAGTGCCCATCAGGTTCTTGGTCACCTCCCTGACCAAGGCCCTTCTCCCCGGTAGCTCAGTTTGGCAGGGCGGACAGATTTAGGAAGAGTTTTGGTGGTTCCAAACTTCTTCCATTTAAGAATGATGGAGGCCAATGTGTTCTTGGACATTCAATGCTGTAGACATTTTTTGGTACCCATACCCAGATCTGTGCCTTGACAATCCTGTCTCGAAGCTCTACGGACAATTCCTTTGACCTCATGGCTTGATTTTTGCTCTGATATGCACTGTCAACTGTGGGACCTTATATAGACAGGTGTGTGCCTTTCCAAATCATGTCCAATAAATTGTATTTACTACAGGTGGACTCCAATCAAGTTGTAGAAACATCAAGGATGATCAATGGAAACAGGATGCACCTGAGCTCAATTTCGAGTCTCACAGCTGTCATGACTCTCCTGTGAAGACCTGCGCCCTCGCTCTCCCACAGAGGGGGAGAGGGGTGAAGTTTGACGTTTTATGACAGTCGTAAATACCTGCAGGAACTCTCTCCCACTCTGCAGAAATGAAAGTTAAAAATCCCTTTGTTACAACAGAGATTTTGTAGTACTGTGACATCCAAGATTGGATAATGAAACAATATTTCTGTAATTCAAACACTTGGAATGGTCCATGGGTATTTAAAGAACAATCCTGTTGAATTCATTACAATTTTGTGATGTCATTAAAGACGGTTTAACCAAATAACGATAACTCTAGAAATGTAAATCTGATAACTGGGACGTATACATCTAAATGTTGTGGAACTTATATGATTAAATATTAAACTATTTGTGAGAAGATGAAATGTGAGTTTAGCCTTCTAAATTAGAGAATTGTTTTTCATGTAAAGTTTTACCCAGTCAGTAACCACGCCCACGTGATCACAGACCTTGTGGCAACGTGACTGACAACGCCCTCCAAGGTGAGTGCTTAATAGGACTCGCTGAAGAATTTACGTATTAGACCAGAAAAACATGGAGCGTGGCTGTACGTTGAAATGGTAGGAATTTAAATCTCTAGAGACCAGTACATTTCCGGGTTGCTACAAGTGTGTAAAATGGTTCTAGCTCTACATTAGACCAGCGTGACCGACAGCGTGAGCTGAAAGGTACGAACTGGTTTGAAAATCTCTCTCTCTCGAAGAAGAAGAAGACTACACAGGAACATTCAGTCTGCAGCTGTTTAAGTACTTTGGTCTAGTAAACTCGACCGAGAACCACCGGGTGGTACTTTGAAAGATCCATTTTAACGAACACTTTCTCTGGACGATTCGGTCTAACAGACACTCCGAGACAGAGAAGCTAGCTACAAAGGACATTTGCATTTCCATGAGCTGTATGTACAATCGTGGAATTCCTTTGTTTTTCCCTTTCCCTCTATTTTGAATCCGACATTTTGTGTAACAAGCCGTCATATGGGTTTAGTCCACCAGGGACCTTTCATTGCATTGTGTTAGTAAACAATAACTATACCGTGTGTGTGTGTGTATGTATTTCTGTATGATTATTTAGTTCGAAAATAAATAATTAAGCCAACTTGCATACCACTGATTCATTTATGCTAGGGTTCGTGCAGATATCCAAGAATTTTGCGACATTCAGAATGAGACTGATAAGGTAAATAATAATTAATGAATTGACTGACTGATGTAAGAGATATTTATATCTTTAGAGTTTAGTCGGGAGATAGTAACTCATTAACTTTCCTGTGGTGCCCCAGATTACTACTTAATTGTTATGATTAATAGCGTAATAATTGAACGTGATATGTAATTATTTTCTAGATTAACAGTCAAACACATTAATGATAGTCACGACATAGCAAAGTGACAGAATAGATATTTCTGTTCCTAAAAAAACCTTTTTGCTTTGTCATTATGGGGTATTCTGTTTAGAATGCAGAGGATTTTTTCCACATTTTGTTACGTTACAGCCTTATTCTAAAATTGATTTTAATTTTTTTTTATCAAGGGGTCTGAATACTTCGATGGCACCGTACAGTATAACCCAGCTATAGAGACGGGGTTAACTCATGTACTCTCCTCTAGCAGTGAGGGTTAAGACTTATAACTGTAGGTAATAACACAGCGCTGGAACCTATATGAGAGATGCAGGAGACACACACACACCAGGAAATATTCCCAGTCAGTATTCACGTAATAATATGGAATGCCCCTCAACCACAAATTGCAGAAAAAACATTTTATTCACCCCCATTGTAAGCTGCAACTTCGTCGTAGTTTTTTTGTTCTACAGAAATAACAAAACATGCCGAAAAGCTGCTGTGTTGTTCAAAGTACATGTAGCCAGGTCAAAAATCACAACCTATGGTTCGCAATGCTCCCATGTAGGGAAATAGATCTTGCGAGAAGAGCCCTGTGTCTTCAGGCTATACGGTGTGGGAAGTGTTGTCCAATTAGTCTACACATAGCTATGTGTGTGGAAGACATTTCATCACAGGTAAGACATTTAACTTGTTTAGTATAGTCTGTTTTGTAACTCCACTCACTACTTGCAGCTGTATAGTCTGTGTTGTTGGTCTTAGCTAGCTTAATGGTAAAGTTATCTAGCACTCACTCACGTGGCTGCTTGCATCATCTTGAAAAGGGGCGAGGGAAGCACTACAATATTACCGTTTTATAAGTAGGGAGAATGCTAGGGAGCAGGCAATGTTGAAAAGTAAACTTTAGACATGTTGTACATTTCTTAAAATGTAGTTTTGTAAACGACTAAAACAGACCAAAAAAATAGTGCTTGAAAAATGTCAAGTTTCTGCTGTGAGCCAATGGGGTAATCACCACAGGTTGTTTTCCACACAAGCGGGCAGGGTCGGGACGTTCTATCACCTCCATGTCTCAGTCATAACCAGGTCTTGAGTCTCCTTAAGAGACAGTAAACATACTGTCATTTACAGACAAGGCAACATATCATTACCTGTAGTCTACACACACGATGAGCTCAGATACAATAAAGCGACACACTAACAAAACGTGTCTATGTACAGGTAACTACCAAAATAAAGAAAACACCAACATAAAGTCTTAATAGGGTGTGGGGCCACCAGAAGTTAATGCATCTTTGCATAGATTCTACAAGTGTCTAACTTTATTGGAGGGATCCGACACCATTCTTCCATGAGATATTCCATAATTTGGGGTTTTGTTGATGGAAAACGCTGTTTCAGGCACCGCTCTAGAATCTCCTATAAGTGTTCAATTGGGTTGAGATCTGGTGACACACACACAGAAACTTTAAACCCCCTATGCTCCTTTGAGACCCCTCTTTCAAAAAGTCAGAGATCTCTTCTAGCCATGATATCCAAAATAATGGGCAACTGTGCATTTTTTAACACCACCCTAAGCGTGATGGGATATGAATTGCTTAATTAACTTAATGAACACCCACTTCAACATATTTTGTATTCCTCATTTACCCAGTTACCTATGTGTGTAGTGTGTGGGTGTGTTAAATGCCAGGCCTGCTAGTATGTCTTTGATGTGTGTTTTATTAGAGGCCTGGAGATGCTGCTGAGTTTAGATTACATGTCATGTCACACACTCCACAGGGAAGGGGTGTGTGTATTAGCACCGTCCCCTTCCAGCCTCTTGTTTGCTTGCACTGGACCAGAGGACTGCATTCTCTAAATGAGTACGCATGTGCACCCCCCCAATGGTACCAAGATGTGTGCGCTATGAAAATTAAGAGGAATGCATTCCAAACTAGCTCAGAACCTAATTCTGTTCCACAAACCCTCAAGTCTGGGTTGTCTACTGGAGCAGATTCTTATTAAATCAGATCCAGCACCTGAACAGCAACAGAAAACCTCTTAAAGGTTTAGAAACACACTAGTCCAGCTCATCTCTATCCATCTGGTTCTCTCCCCTTCACTCCTACTTTAGTTTGGGCATTTTCTAACCCTCTTTCTATCCCTCACCTTCCTTCCCTCCAGCCTCCCCTCAACCCCTCGCTCTCTCCTGAGATGTAAGTAGTTGTAGATGGGTGTAGCCTTACCCCTCTCGTCAATCCCGCTCTTCAGCTTCCCCGTCCTCCTTTCTCTACCGCTCCCTCTTTGTCCCTCTGTTCTGTCCTGACACATACTTTCATCTGCCTCTCCATCCCTGACCATTCTCTTCCTCTGTCACGCTAACAGGAACTCCTACTCTACAGTGTGTGGTGTTGGTTTAGTGTTTCGCTTTGTTAGGTGGAGAGCCTCTTGAAGCAGAAGACCCAATTACACTCAGACCTTTGTCCTGGCTAAGAGAGACTGAGAGGTGTGTGTGCCAGAGAAAGACAGGTGATTAATGGTCTGTCAGGGACAACAAGCTATCTGGAGTCTCTGTCTAGGTGTGTGTGTGTGTCTGAACAACAGAACAAGATTACAGAGAACAGGGCTATACAGAACAGCTATAGAGACTGAGACCAGTCACAGACAAGGGGCCAGGCCCTATCACACACAGCCTTTGTCCCTGCTAGAATAGAACAGGTCAGATGCGTCAGAGAATATTAATGACGGTTACTGTACACTTCTTTCACTTGGATCTAGCTGTGTGTGTATGCGCACTCACAGGTAAGATACCATAGCTCTTTTCTTTTTCTAAGAGGCTCTGAAAGGGAGACCTGCCTCAGACCTAATGACCCCATCCGCTCTCTCACTCACTGAGACGTTTAGGAAGACGTGTACTTGTGTCTGTATTATACATCAGACACATGCTCTTTGGGGAAAGACAGAGTGTGTGTGTGTGTGTCAGTAAGAGGCCAGTCTCTTGAGACACTGAGGGCCAGAAGAGCTGCTCTATCTCCCGTTAAATCACTGACCCATAACGGTGCTACTACACACACACACCGGTTAAACCATCAGAGTGTGTAAACACACAGTCATACACAGCTCCCGAGAGGGGCTTAAGGATAAGAGAAGAGAGGCTTGTGAATGGCATCACTCTCAGATGGAAAGGAAGAGAGAAAGGAGGAAACACTACAGAGAAAGAAGACAAAGAGGATATGGTCCCCTAGGGCAGTCAGAAGCCCTTTTTAAGTACATCTTTCCTTCCACACACCCTTCCATCCTTTCAGGATTAAAATATGTCATTATGACTGATGTGACATGACATGATAGGGTTAATGACAGGGCTGCAGTGGAGCAGGTTGAGAGCTTCAAGATTTTTGGTGTCCACATCACCAACAAACTAACATGGTCCAAGCACACCAAGTGAAGAGGGCACGACAAAGCCTATTCCCCCTCAGGAGACTGAAACGATTTGGCATGGGTCCTCAGATCCTCAAAAAGTTCTACAGCTGCACCATCGAGAGCATCCTGACTGGTTGCATCACTGCCTGGTATGGCAACAGCTCGGCCTCCGACCACAAGGCACTACAGAGGGTAGTGCGTACAGCCCAGAACATCACTGAGGCAAAGCTTCCTGACATCCAGGACCTCTATACCAGGCAGTGTCAGGAAAGCCCCAAAAACTCCAGCCACCCTAGTCAGACTGTCCTCTCTGCTACCCCACGGCAAGAGGTACAGGAGGGCCAAGTCTAGGTCCAAAAGGCTCCTTATCAGTTTCTACCCTCAAGCCATAAGACTCCTGGACTATTTGCATTGTCCCCCTTCCTCCTCAACCCCCATTTGTATACTGCTGCTACTCTGTTTATTATCCAGTCACGTTACCTCTACCTACATATTACCTGGACTAACCTGTGCCCCTGCATATCGACTCTGTACCGGTACCCCCTGAATATAGCCTCGCTACTGTTCTTTTTTTTGTTTTTCGATCTTATTTAAAAAAAATTACTTCCTTTAATTTGAGTAAATACTTAATTTGTTTATTCTTAACTGCATTGTTGGTTAAAGGCTTGTAAGTAAGCATTTCACTGTTGTATTCAGCGCATGTGACAAATACAATTTGATTTGACTGATTAACTGTAGAGTAGAATTCGAACGCAGTGGCTGTACAGTAACATGCTATACATGACAGAGCTAAGAGTCTCCGCTTCCCATTGGTCAACTTCTACATTTTTTTTTTTGCAGAACCGGAAAATGGTCCAATTCACACACTCAAGAGAAGATCCCTGGTCATCCCTACGGTCTCTGATCTGGTGGACACACTAAACACAAAAGCTTAATTTGTAAATTATGTCTAAGTGCTGGAGTGTGCCCCTGGCTATCCGTAAATTAAAGAAAAACAAGACAATGGTGCATTCTGGTTTGCTTAATAAGGAATTTGAAAAGATTCATACTTTTACATTTGATACTTGACCCTTGTGTAGTCTTAAACATTCTATATACTCCCCTTGTCCTAAGGGTAAAAAAATGACCCGCCTTCACTAAACCTCTAAAATAAAGCAGCTTAATTGAATTTTAAACCCCAAATCTATTTTGCATGAAGAAACAACCTGTCATTGAAACTTTGTGAATATCTGAGTTTTCCCTCTCACAATACAGAAAGACTGCATTTAAAATCAGTGGACACCACTCCTTTTTATTACAACACACCTGTCATAATTGTTTTCTTTACTAAAGTAGGTTTATTTTTTAGCAAAGGTACTGCATAGGTGTAAAAAAAAAAGATTTGAGCAAGAGAAAGCAGCAGAAATGTGCAGAATGTCATTTTGAATGCATTTTATTGAAGGGAAACACTAACAGTCTTGAACTTTTTTGGCAACATAGTGATACATTCTTATAGTGTACAATGAGGAATTCAACTACAAAATACTAGCCTTCTCCCATTTTTTTAACCATTGCCCACATCCACAAGGCGTATAAACAATAAATAAAAAATAAAATACAAAACAAAAAATGTGAAGAACATAAAATCAATCAACTCTAAATTAGCACATGTAGGACAGTATGCAAGTGTGTGTGCATGGACTTTGCAGATGTATCTCACACATGTGCAGCACATAGTATTTGTTTTACAGTCCTTCTTTGGGGGGCAGAATTGGCATCTCCTCCTCTTGCCTGCCCCAGCCTCAGGTAGATCAGGTCAAGATTCTGCCCCCTGAACAGCTTTCACAAGCGCTGCAGAGGCTGCTGTGCGGGGGAGGCACTCCCTTCTTTGAATGTGTGGGGTTACAAGTGCCTTTCCCAGCTGCTCCAGAACACCCTCTTGTTCCGCTTATCAGGCATCCAGGTAGGGTTGATCTTGTTCCATATTACGAAGGCATTGTATGAGGGCACATCAATGATGTTATGGTAGATGACCAGGGGCCAGCGGGCAGTCATCCTCCTGCAGCTGTAAGTACAATCACCTTGTTCAGGTTGTTCACACCTCCTTTGTTGTGGTTGTAGTCCAAGATGATGGCTGGCTTCCTGTCCTCATATTCGCTGATCTAAGCCATTTTGTGCAGTGTGCTCAGGAGGACCCCATTCTTGTTCCTCTTTGGTAGGTAAGAAACTAGAGTGGTGGTGAAGACAAACTTTTATGAGAAGTCCTCTCTCCCCCTTGTTGCGAGGAGTGCAGGGGGGTGCTCTTTTAACTGTGCCAACCATGGTGATCTTCCTCTTCAGGAGCTGCTGGCTGAGTTCAATCAGTAACACACTTAATCTCAATTTATCATTGTGTGCGTCTTTGTGGTTTGTAAATGACCTTATAGCTGCCGGGTCAGAAATGACCGTAATATAATCTTTGTACCCTGGTGGTGTACAGCTTTCATGGAAATATGAACAAAAGCGATGTTGTTTCACTTTTTCTAATGTTGGTGTCACTCTAGGAAAAGGAAAACAAACATAATTTAGGGGGTTCTCTGCTGTTTTTGATTTTTGACCCTTAACACAAGGGTTAAGTATCTTTTGGCAATTACAGTTACTTTTGACAGTTAAGTATATTTAAAACCAAATACTTTCAGACTTTTACTCATTAAGTATTTTACTGGGTGACTCACTTTTAATTGAGTCATTCTATTGAGGCAGCTTTACTTTTACTCAAGTATGTCAATTGGGTACTTTTTCCAACACTGCATAAAACGCATATCATAGTGTCAAGGTTTATTTATGATCACTATGTTTGTACAAGATGACTTGGCGTTATACCCTGGGTTGTCCTCAACAGATTGAGCCTGTTTGTTGAAGAGAATTTGCTGTGCACCACGCATCTGAATGCTCACATGACTCAATTCTGAGAACCAAAATTACGATCTGCTTCTCTGAATTGCCTTGTGAAAGCCTAACACAAATACCTTATTTTATAATTTAGCTTGTCATGTTGGCAATCGAAGTTTTCAAATTATGTTCA
The DNA here is from genome assembly GCF_029448725.1 of Salvelinus fontinalis. Classification (NCBI taxonomy): domain Eukaryota; kingdom Metazoa; phylum Chordata; class Actinopteri; order Salmoniformes; family Salmonidae; genus Salvelinus; species Salvelinus fontinalis. The sequence goes on along the minus strand of NC_074670.1, from coordinate 29,945,959 downwards.
CCTGACCCAGATTGCGATTTATAATGGACAATTACAATCAGTAACTGGGTCAAAACAACTACAAGTGTGCTTGCTCTAGTTCTTCAACGGCACAGCAATGAGAGCTTAAAATAAATAAAAAACACACTAAAAAAAGACTTTGAGTCATAATGTGCATTGAAATTACTTATCAACTGTGCACACTTTGGAGAGGTATGGATGTTGTCTCAAAGTTTTCAAATACACAAAATATTCTCTCCACAATCTCTCCTCCCCTGCCTTTCTTCCTTCTCCCCCCTCTGTAGTCTCATCCCCCTCTCCTCTCCCTCCTTCTCTGTGGTGACAGAAGGCCTCAGATCCCATTACAGGCCATTCTAGAGAGCCTGTAATGGGATGAAGAGAGGTGGATGGGGGGGTGAGAAAGGTAAAAAGAGGGAGGGTGGTGGAAAGGGGGAGCTTTTGTCCCATTAGATCAGATAAAAACACTAATGCTATGAGGCAGTCACACACTAATGGTCTAAAAGCCACACTAACAATGACGGGACATCACACACACTAGATAGGGACACAGGGGAATCATAGAACAGGCATCACAAGATGCATGGTTTGAGGTCAGCTCCAGAGCTCTCTCAACACTAACACACTGAACGCTGTTGTCGTCATCGTCACACACACACACACACTGACATTAACTAGTTACAACTGTAATGACACGATATGCACGCGCATGTGTATGTGGGGGAAAAAGGGAGAACGTGTGTCTGACAGGGCAGACAGCTCCTCTCCCTGTCAGCTGCATGAGCTCAGTGTGTGTTGAGGATGGAGGAGAACCCAAACCGGATGCCATATCCTACATATCTTTGCTTACCATAATAATATGCATAACCTGCTTGATTGCTTACACAAAAGTTAATGGTTTGAAGTACAAGGGGTAAAAATATATTTTTGGTTTAAAATTGTAACTACCTTTTTCGTGATATTCAAATTGGTAGTTACGATCTTGTCTCATCGCTGCAACTCCCCAACGGGCTCGGGGGAGGCGAAGCTCGAATCATGCGTCCTCTGAAACAAGTCACGCTGCGTCTTAACACCTGCTTGCTTAACCCGGAAGCCAGCCGCACAAATGTGTCGGAGGAAACACCGTTCAACTGACGACTGAAGTCAGCTTGCAGGCGCCCGGCCCACATCAAGGAGTCGCTAGAACGCGATGAGCCATACGGGACTCCTGGTCACGGTACAAGTGTTTTTATATAACCCTGTGACCCAGATCACACAGGACACAGAATTCTCAGAGGCCTCAACATGTGACAATCCAAACTTGAAATAGCTCTAGCTCCTCAATATCACTCTCTGTACCAAAAATCAGCAGATACCTCCCTGTTCAATTGAAAGTTGAATGAGATTCATATCACCCAACGTCTGTAATGATGCATGTATACGTAATTCAGAAAGACTATATACTGTAGCCTTGAGACAGAAGAATAAATTGGCCTTTTGTGCCATTTGTTTCTTAGCCATTAGGGGTTTTTAGCCACTGGTTTTGACATACTGTAGATGTAAATGCCATGCTATTAATTTTATACTATGCTCTTGCATCTAAGTAACTTCACATCTCTAAACCTGCCCTCACATCTTGCATATTGAATGTAAATTCATATACTCAAACGTGTTACTTCGACCACACCATGAGTCTCCTCTCTCCCCAGCCAAGTGAACAATCATAAATGAGGGGTGAACAATCATAAATGAGGGGTCCACAGAGTGTCCACGGTCTCCAGCGGGACAAACGGATCCAGATGGGAACTCTGGGATCACATTCCCAAAAAGAAAACAACCACCTGAGGGCACACACACACATCTATGACCATTAATGCTAATCAGGATCAGGTTCCCCCTCTCTCAGGAATGTGTGTGTGTGTGCCATGTCACCAGTGCCTTGGGAGCCATGGTGGTTATTGGAAGTCATCACAGTGAAATCATGAGGACCATGACTCTGGGTCATCTAGTTTGCCTCGACATGTGTTCCAGTCCCCTAGCAGGCAGACACTACCCAGTACCCTGCTTTTCCCCAGGGGATATGGAACAACTGCTCTAATCTAAAATGATAGTTTCCAACAATCAAGATGTTTCCATAAGCGGAGTCGAAGCACAATACACAACATCTTCACAGATATGGGACTTGGACTCATCTCAATAAGACCCCTTTAAAAAGGCCTGGAAACTGCTGACAAACTTCTGCTTTTGGAGTTAACGATCACTTTATACAATAATTGTATTATCCATTTCCTCGAAAATCCATTGGGTGTGGTGTTATGAGATAAACGCTAGCTGTAACATTCTGTTTTCCTCTGATGCCATATCCTGTACCAGAGAGAATCAATTCCCTCCGGCCTTAAGCTGATTGCTGGCTTTGATACGCAGGTATAGCAGTATACAGTTACACACACGATCCACAGCCAACAGAATCCAGTGCCTGCATGTAGAAGGATCTTTCAGTTTATTCTTGGAAGAATTGTTTACTAAAATAGTGTTCCAAATTGTTAAAGTAATTTTACTTCAAGATAGAATGTGCAGTAGGAGGGGGGGGGGACAGTGCCACCACACCACCATTGTTATAGGTCGTTATCAATAAAACGTAACAATACGTTGCAGAACGTTCAATTTGCCTGCTAGAGGGCAAGGAGACCCAACTCCACTTAAACCATTGACAACTATGTGCCGTTTTCAAGGGATTGTTAAATAAAATGTTAATTATTTGGCTGTAACAATCACCTCTTGAAGAACAGTCAGAACTCCACATTTCTGTGGAGTTCTGATAATAATAATAATAATAATAATAGCTCACATTTAGCTCAGCTCTTTTATCAGTTATATAGCAAGTAACTGCATGCTTTTCATGGTCAGTAAACATGATTGTCATACATGAGGGTAGCCTCGATCTCTCAATATTGGCCACCATTAATTTGATATTTGAGTGATAATAAAAGTGAACTATACCTGAGTATTTTAAGTTTAAGATAATTGTCCCATCCTTTGTGGGCTCTACCTGTCAAGCAGCAGAAGGAAGCATTTGCCAATGTACTGTTAGCTGATATTTTCTACTCTGCAAGCTACCAGTAGAAACTTTGTACAGTTGGCTAAACATAGTGGTAAGTAGACCTAATGTACTTTTTTATCCAACCAACGTAGCCCTACTTAGTGAAGTTAGCTAACATCCCCTTTTCAACTTTGTTTAAACATTTCTTATGGCTGGGATCCCGTTAACGGGATCGATATGACAACAGCCAGTGAAAGTGCAGGGCGCCAAATTCAAAACAGAAATCTCAAAATTAAAATTCCTCAGACATACAAGTATTTTACACCATTTTAAAGATAAACTTGTTGTTATTCCCACCACAGTGTCCGATTTCAAAAAGGCTTTACGACGAAAGCACAACATATCATTATGTTAGGTCAGCACCTATTCACAGAAAAACACAGCCATTTTTCCAGCCAAAGAGAGAAGTCACAAAAAGCAGAAAATTAATCACTAACCTTTGATGATCTTCATCAGATGACACTCATAGTACTTTGTTACACAATACATGTATGTTTTGTTCGATAAAGTTCATATTTATTTGCAAAAATCTCAGTTTACATTGGCACGTTATGTTCAGTAATGTTTTGCCTACAAAACATCCGGTGATTTTGCAGAGAGCCACATCAATTTACAGAAATACTCATAATAAACATTGATAAAAGATAGCGTATTATACATCGAACTTTAGATAAACCTCTCCTTAATGCAACCGCTGTGTCAGATTTCAAAAAAACTTTACGGAAAAAGCACACCATGCTATAATCTGAGTACAGCGCTCAGAGCCCAAACAAGCCATAAAGATATCTGCCATGTTGTAGAGTCAACAGATGTCAGAATAGCATTATAAATACTCACTTACCTTTGATGATCTTCATCAGAATGCACTCCCAGGAATCCCAGTTCCACAATAAATTTGATTTGTTCCATAAAGTCCATAATTTATGTCCAAATACCTCCTTTCTGTTTGCGCGTTCAGTACACAATCCAAACTCACGACACGCGGGCAAGTCCATGCGAAAGTTCAGACGAAAAGTCATATTACAGTTCGTAGAAACATGTCAAACGAAGTATAGAATCAATCGTTAGGATGTTAACATAAATCTTCAATAATGTTCCAACCGGAGAATTCCTTTGTCTGTAGAAATACGATGGAACGCAGGTCTAACTATCACGTGAACGTGTGTGGTCAGCTCATGGCACTCTGCAAGATCCCTGACTCAAAGAGCCCTCATTCCCCCTCCTTCACAGTAGAAGCATCAAACAAGGTTCTAAAGTCTGTTGACATCTAGTGGAAGCCTTAGGAAGTGCAATATGACCAATATCCCACTGTATATTCGATAGGCGATGAGCTGAAAAACTTCAAACCTCAGATTTCCCACTTCCTGGTTGGATTTTTTTCTCAGGTTTTTGCCTGCCAAATGAGTTCTGTTATATACCCACAGACATCATTCAAACAGTTTTTAGAAACGTCATAGTGTTTTCTATCCAAATCTACTAATAATATGCACTTATTAGCAACTGGGCCTTAGTAGCAGGCAGTTACTCTGGGCTAGAGGTCGACCGAGTATGATTTTAACGCCGATACCGATTATTGGAGGACCAAAAAAAGCCGATACCGATTAATCGGACGATTTATTATTTGTAATAATGACAATTACAACAATACTGAATGAACACTTATTTTAACCTAATATAATACATCAATAAAATCAATTCAGCCTCATGTAAATTATGAAACATGTTCAATTTGGTTTAAATAATGCAAAAACAAAGTGTTGGAGAAGAAAGTAAAAATGCAATATGTGCCATGTAAGAAAGCTAACGTTTCAGTTCCTTGCTCAGAACATATGAAAGCTGGTGGTTCCTTTGAACATGAGTCTTCAATATTCCCAGGTAAGACGTTTTAGGTTGTAGTTATTATAGGAATTAACGGACTATTTCCCTCTATACCATTTGTATTTCATTAACCTTTGACTATTGGATGTTCTTATAGGCACTTTAGTATTGCAAGTGTAACAGTATAGCTTCCATCCCTCTCCTCGCTCCTCCCTGGGCTCGAACCAGTAACACAACGACAACAGCCACCATCGAAGCAGCGTTACCCATGCAGAGCAAGGGGAACAACTACTAGAAGGCTCAGAGCGAGTGACGTTTGAAACGCTATTAGCGCGCGCTAACTAGCTAGCCATTTCACTTCGGTTACACCAGCCTCATCTCGGGAGTTGATAGGCTTGAAGTCATAAACAGCGCAATTTTTTTTTTTTTTTTTTTTTTTTTTTAACCTTTATTTAACCAGGTAGGCAAATTGAGAACACGTTCTCATTTACAATTGCGACCTGGCCAAGATAAAGCAAAGCAGTTCGACACATACAACAACACATAGTTACACATGGAGTAAAAACAAACATATAGTCAATAATACAGTGAAAAAAATAAAAAAGTCTATATACAATGTGAGCAAGTGAGGTGAGATAAGGGAGGTGAAGGCAAACAGATATATGTATAAATAAATAAAAATATAAAAAGGCCATGGAGGCGAAGTGAGTACAACACAGCAAGTAAAATAAAAACTAAAAAAAACACTGGAATGGTTGGTTTGCATTGGAAGAAAGTGCAAAGTAGAGACAGAAATAATGGGGTGCAAAGGAGCAAAATAAATTAATAAATAAATACAGTAGGTAAAGAGGTAGTTGTTTGGGCTAAATTGTGGATGGGTTATGTACAGGTGCAGTAATCTATGAGCTGCTCTGACAGCTGGTGCTTAAAGCTAGTGAGGGAGATAGGTGTTTCCAGTTTCAGTTTCAGAGATTTTTGTAGTTCGTTCCAGTCATTGGCAGCAGAGAACTGGAAGGAGAGGCGTCCAAAGGAAGAATTGGTTTTGGGGGTGACTAGAGAGATATACCTGCTGGAGCGCGTGCTACGGGTAGGTGCTGCTATGGTGACCAGCGAGCTGAGATAAGGGGGGACTTTACCTAGCAGGGTCTTGTAGATGACCTGGAACCAATGGGTTTGGCGACGAGTATGAAGCGAGGGCCAGCCAACGAGAGTGTACAGGTCGCAGTGGTGGGTAGTATATGGGGCTTTGGTGACAAAACGGATGGCACTGTGATAGACTGCATCCAATTTATTGAGTAGGGTTTTGGAGGCTATTTTGTAAATGACATCACCGAAGTCGAGGATTGGTAGGATGGTCAGTTTTACAAGGGTATGTTTGGCAGCATGAGTAAAGGATGCTTTGTTGCGGAATAGGAAGCCAATTCTAGATTTGACTTTGGATTGGAGATGTTTGATGTGGGTCTGGAAGGAGAGTTTACAGTCTAACCAGACACCTAGGTATTTGTAGTTGTCCACATATTCTAAGTCAGAGCCGTCCAAAGTAGTGATGTTGGAGTGCTTGACGCACAACGAAGAGCTGCCGGCAAAACGCACGAAAGTGCTGTCTGAATGAATCTTTACGCGCCTGCTTCTCCCTACCACCGCTCAGTCAGATACTTGTATGCTCAGTCAGATTATATGCAACGCAGGACACGCTAGATAATATCTAGTAATATCATCAACCATGTGTAGTTAACTAGTGGTTTTGATTGATTGTTTTTTATAAGATAAGTTTAATGCTAGCTAGCAACTTACCTTGGCTTACTGCATTCGCATAACAGGCAGTCTCCTTGTGGAGTGCAACGAGAGAGAGGCAGGTCGTTATTGTGTTGGACTAGTTAACTGTAAGGTTGCAAGATTGGATCCCCCGAGCTGACACGGTGAAAATCTGTCGTTCTGCCCCTGAACAAGGCAGTTAACCCACCGTTCCTAGGCCGTCATTGAAAATAAGAATGTGTTCTTAACTGACTTGCCTAGTTAAATAAAAGGTAAAAAAAAAAAAAGTTTTAATTGGTAAATCGGCGCCCAAAAATACCGATTTCCGATTGTTATGAAAACTTGAAATCGGCCCTAATTAAAATCGGCCATTCCGATTAAATCGGTTGACCTCTACTCTGGGCACCTTATTCATCCAAGCTACTCAATACTGCCCCCAGCCATAAGAAGTTAAGTGTTCGAAAGTTATAGGAATAAATATCATACCCCCCAAAAATGCTAACCTCCCATTACTTATTGTAATGGGGAGAGGTTAGCATGTCTTGGGGGGGATGATATTTGTGCGTCTAACTTTTTCACGATTCATTCAGCAGTATCCGTAAATATGGTAGCATGTTTAGAAACATACAATAAATTATTATTATTTATTTTTTATTTATTTTTTTATCCCCTTTTCTCCCCAATTTTCGTGGTATCCAATCGCTAGTAATTACTATCTTGTCTCATCGCTACAACTCCCGTACGGGCTCGGGAGAGACGAAGGTCGAAAACCATGCGTCCTCCGAAGCACAACCCAACCAAGCCGCACTGCTTCTTTAACACAGCGCGCCTCCAACCCGGAAGCCAGCCGCACCAATGTGTCGGAGGAAACACTGTGCACCTGGCCCCCTTGGTTAGCGCACACTGCGCCCGGCCCGCCACAGGAGTCGCTGGAGCGCGATGAGACAAGGATATCCCTACCGGCCAAACCCTTCCTAACCCGGACGACGCTAGCCCAATTGTGCGTCGCCCCACGGACCTCCCGGTCGCGGCCGGCTGCGACAGAGCCTGGGCGCGAACCCAGAGACTCTGGTGGCGCAGCTAGCACTGCGATGCAGTGCCCTAGACCACTGCGCCACCCGGGAGGCCCTACAATAAATTATTTACCATTCATTTCTATTAGGCACAAAATTATCTGAAACCACCAAAAGAAAAAGCAAAAGCATTCAACAAGTGTGTAGAGTCACAAGTTTGATGTAAACATTGCGTGCTACGAATATGGGACCAAATACTAAACTTTTGACTACTTAAATACACATACAGTACCAGTCAAAAGTTTGAACACCTACTCATTCCATGGTTTTTCTTTATTTTCTACATAGTAGAATAATAGTGAAGACATCAAAACTATGAAATAACACATATGGAATCATGTAGTAACCAAAAAAAGTGTTAAATCAAAATATATTTTATATGAGATTCTTTAAAGTAGCCACCTTTGCCTTGATGACAACTCGGGGAGCTCCCGACGAGTGACGCAGCGGTCTAAGGTACTGCATCTCCGTGTTAGAGGCGTCACTACAGACCCTGGTTCGATTCCAGGCTGTATCCCAACCACAATCGGCCCAATGTCATCCGGGTTAGGGTTTGGTCGAGGTAGGCCGTCATTGTAAATAAGATTTTGTTCATAACTGACTTGCCTAGTTAAATAAAAGGTTAAATAAACAGGTGTGCCTTATTAAAAGTTAATTTGTGGAATTTCTTTCCTTCTTAATGCGTTTGAGCCAATCAGTTGTGTTGTGACAAGGTAAGGTTGGTAGCCCTATTTGGTAAAAGACCAAGTCCATATTATGACAAGAACAGCTCAAATAAGCAAAAGAAACGACAGTCCATCATTACTTTAAGACATGGTCAGTCTCAAAAACCATCAAGCACCGATGAAGAAACTGGCTCATGACGACCACCACTGGAAAGGAAGACCCAGAGTAACCTCTGCTGCAGAGGATAAGTTCATTACCAGTTACCAGTCTCATAAATTCCAGCCCAAATAAACACTTCAGAGTTCAAGTAACAGACACATCTCAATCAATTGTTCAGAGGAGACTGCGTGAAATCAGGCCTTCACGGTCACATCGCTGCAAACAAACCACTACTAAAAGGACACCAATAAGAGACTAGCTTGGGCCAAGAAACACAAGCAATAGACATTAGACCGGTGGAAATCTGTCCTTTGGTCTGATGAGTCCAAATGTGAGATTTTTGGTTCAAACTGCCTTGTCTTTGTGAGACACAGAGTAGGTGAACGGATGATCTCTGCGTGTGTAGTTCCCACCGTGAAGCATGGAGGAGTGATGGTGCTTTGCTCGTGACACTGTCTGATTTATTTAGAAATAAAGCGATACGCCATCCCATCTGGTGTGCGCTTAGTGGGACCATCATTTGTTTTTTAACAGGAAAATGACCCAACACACCTCCAGGCTGTGTAAGGGCTATTTGACCAAGATGGAGTGGTGAGGTGCTGTATCAGATGACCTGGCCCCCAAAATCACCCAACCTGAACCCAATTGAGTTTGTTTGGGATGAGTTGGACTGCAGAGTGAAGGAAAAGCAGCCAACAAGTGCTCAGCATATGTGGTAACTCCTTCAAGACTGTTGGAAAAGCATTCCAGGTGAAGCCGGTTGAGAGAACACCGAGTGTGCAAAGCTGTCAAGGCAAAGGGTGACTACTTTGAAGAATCTCAAATATATTTTGATTTGTTTAACACTTTTTTGGTTACTACATGATTCCATGTGTTATTTCATAGTTTTGATGACTTCACTATTATTCTACAATGCAGAAAATAGTAAAAAAAATAAAGAAAAACCCAAACTTTTGACTGGTACTGTAAGTGAATGTGCCAATACTTTTGGTCCCCTAAAATGGTGGGGTGGGGGGGACCACGTACATAAAGTGCTTTAATTTCTGAACAGTTCACCTGAAAATACTCTCAAATGTAAGCGGACAGTCTGCACTTAACTTCAGTCGTATCATTTCAAATCCAAAGTGTTGGAATAAAAAGAGCCAAAACAAAAAAACGTGTCACTGTCCCAATACTTTGAGCTCACTGTATATGGCTAGTTAACAAGCTAACTTTCAGGGGATAAACTAGATGGCTATATCCAAATATTGTTTCATTTGCGTGCCATCTATTATAGTGTTGATTACAGTAGTGTGACTGACGACTTTACCAGGACGAGGACATGCCAATGTCAAGCTCTTTCCAAAAGCCTAAATCTCTGATGAAGCTTAGCTAGCCAGCTACATGCCAAATGGAAAGGGTACCCTGAAGTACATGATTAATTGATGTTTACTGAAAGCATGCAGTAAAACTATCAGAGCTAAATGTGGAGTAATCTGAACTGTGTAGTTCTGACTATGCTCTTCAAGGTGATGATATTAAAACCAAATAGTTATAACATTCATTTAAACAACCCCTCGAAAACGTCAAGTAGTTGTCAATGGTTTTAGCGGAGCTTGGGCTCTCCTTGCCCGCCAGCAGTCAAATCAAATGCTCAGCACCGTGTGACGTTTTATTTAACCTATTGTTTTTGTTGACACGCAGCATGGTAAAAAAAAAGCATTACATATTGTTGGTTGCGACCTGTCATTCAGAGCAAAACTTGCCTGTTTTGCATGTTATTTTGGCATTAATACGTGTCACATAGTTTGCCAACAATGTTAAAATATATATATATATATATATATATATATATATATATATATATATATATATATATATATATATATAAATAATTGAGTTAATAAAGCTGCATAAAAACATGGTCTCTTCTTTGTTTTCTTGAGTAAGGCAGCTCGTAAAATGCAGGTGTTTCAGCCTAGTTCAGTGCTTTCTGTGGTGGTGGTGCAAGCCAGCAGAAAATACAGAGCGTTGCACCGTGACTGGCTCAGTGTTCTGTCACTCATGGGGACACTACGCACCGCCAAGTCTAAGGGTAGAGCTAAAACATTCTAGCCCCTTGGGGGCTGCCATATAGTTACAGTACATTAGAAGTGCCAATCGAAGAACGCTCAAGGACATTGGCCACATAAAATGAAGACAAATCAGGTTATATCTACAGTAGCTTGGATTGATCATGCCAAAATCATACTTTCACAATCTTATCTAGCAGTCATCATCATGAATCAAGTCGACAATCTACTGGGAAATCATTTTTAATCCTTGTCATATGAAGAAAACTTACGAAGAGAAATTATGGATAAAAACATATCGGTACTCATCGGCCATAAACATTACACAAGTTGGAAATCGCAAATTCAACAAGTGGTTTGGAAGGAATCAATGACAGTGGCTAACTGCAAGCATTGCAAAGAAAGCACTAGCCTGCTATTCAATGGAATTGCTGTGTGGTCCCAAATCTGGGATTAAGAGGCTATTTTCCAAATTTAAAATGATAAACATTCAACATTGGCCATGCTGTCAATGAAGCATGATTTATGCCACGCTCAAAACTGTTAACTCGGAACTATAAAAACTTGACTTCCGTGAGTTCAAGACAACTGGGAAGTCGGGAATAAACAAACTCCGACTGGGAAAATACGTTTTGAACGGTCATCCAACTCGGAAATGTAAATACGGCATCTTTCTAGAGCTACGACCTGAAGATCAATGACGTCAGATCATTGGGCACCATCACAAACGGTGCCCAGAGTTCCCAGTTGTTTTGAAAGCACCATAAATCCAGACAACACCAGACTTTGATGACATAAAAACTTCCTGTTCAAGTGAGCACAGCACAACAAGGTGAGTCCAAACATGTATTGTATGTTGCTGCATAAATGTAATATGCCAGGGAAATATTTATACTGTAGCTAAGAAAGTAATACTAAGTGTATGTTGTGTGTAAGACATTAGTAGCCCATGTGCATCACCCTAATAATTTGGTCTATTTACCCATCTTAATTTCACCTACTGTTCTGACTTGGTGGTTCACATGTAGCCTATAACCTGTTTTTGAGAAATGTATTAATTCGTCAAATATTCTAAGAGCTTTCATTGTGTGCTTATATGACACCTTTATTTAACATACGGTTCTGACTTGGTGTACAGGGAGAACACTAAGAATGGCCCATGTTCTGAATTCTGTCGCTGTAGATTTCAAAAGTGCTAAATAAATAGTTATGACTACGTCTGTCCGAGCTCGCTCATTAATATCTTAATCGAAATTACTGATTGTCTCTTATACGCTTGTCGTCCCCTTATGCCATAGTTTATATGCCTTGTAAATGAAGTTGAATGAACTGTTTTGCTGCCAGACAAGGCTCCACTGATAGCCAGTTGTATCAGTGGTAAGATGTTGGGACAGCTTTACGTGGGCACTAACAGTTTGTGGGCACCGTTTGTGCAATTACGGTAATGTATTTGTTTAATGTAGTGGCTTTGATGGCATGCATTCCACTTGTTTCTGCCCCACCAAGATTTACATGCTAAAATCACCACTGCATATTGTGCACTGCTATCGCGCGTGCACTGATGACTGGGGGGGGGGGTTTGTTGTTGTAATATTACAAACAGACAGGGAAGTTTCACCATTAAGGAGTTCAGCTTTAAGAGTCCATTTGTAACAATGAATAAATGTTGTGAACATGCTGTCATTTCTCAATCCCCACATCAGCTGTGTTACACAAACACTGCTTCGCCCAAAACACTGGTGTGTGTGTGTGTGTGTGTGTGTTTTGTGCTGCTTGGCATGTCAGATATGTTACATGCTGATTTTCCCAGTTGCAGCTGACCACAAGGTTTCAAGACAACGCCAAAAAAACAACAGCAACTAGCCTTATAAGACCATACTACTGCCGTCCTATCTTTTCTAATACCTCCTCTCACTTCCCGTCTCTCGCTCTCTCTGAACTGTGCAGTATTAAATCTGTTAAAGCACACATTCCTATTTCTGCTTTTTCTGACCTGCTGCTGGAAGAGAGACTGGCTTATATTACACACAGACACACAGGGCCCAGGTTGAGTGTGTGTGATTCTTACCTTGGCGAAGAACACTGAGAGATGAGTCTCACTGCCAAGGATCCATATAGGGAACTTAGGAGACTTCAGGAATGCACCCACCTGAAACACGCATACATACCCAAAACTAGAGCAAAGCAGTTCTGATTCATATTCCAGACTGACTTAACTGTCTGATCCCAGACTAGGTTAGTTTTACAAAATAAAGGCTTTCTGATGCCATTTCAACTAACAGAAGGAATGATCAGGGAATACAATCTGATGTCGTAATAGAATACGTACAGTAAGAGAAGACTGTCATATTGTTGCTAATACAATGGTTGTTCAATGAGCAGGTTTATAGCATGAACATACCAATGTACCCAGGTCTAACTCATCTACCCAGACATACTCAGCTATTCTACTAATCTACTGTAGTTCCTAATCTACTGTAGTCAGTCACAGACAAGAAGTGGCAGTATGTGTGAGAGAGGGAGTGTGTATGACAATGTGTTTATTTATGGTGCTGATTCTCTCACAGAATGTTTGAATCTCTCCCCCCGCAATCATTCGTGACTAGTGAACAAGAACAAACTCACCACTATGGTTTGGACATAACAAGCCTGAAGGAATGTGTGTGTTTTCGTACCTTGCAGTAGCGTAGTGACTCCATGAGAGTGAGGAAGCCCACGGATGCCTGGTTGTGGATACCATGGAGCTCTGAGGGAGGGAGGGAAAGAGAGGGAGACGAGAGAAAGAGGCCTAGCTTAGACCAAAAAAACATGAAACAGCTTCTTTCTTAAATGAAACAGCTTCTTTGGTCTCTTTGTGTACGTGTTGACCCAGTGAAAGTGTGACTGATCACTGCTATCTAGTGTTCAGCTGTGGGATCACAGTCACCAGGAAACGACAGCATCTTCGAAAAACAACTTCACTAAACTGAGCAATAAATAGTCACCTAACGCTCATTGAAGAAAAGTTTCAAATTAAATCACGCTGCCAGAAAATGAGGCTTATTGCAAAACACTTTGCACTAAGATAATGTAATCCGCTGTGTGTGTGTCCCCCGTTTGGTAGAGCATGGCGCTTGCAACGCCAGGGTTGTGGGTTCGATTCCCACAGCGGACCAGTATGAAAATAAAGTATAAAAATGTATGCACTCAATACTGTAAATCGCTCTGGATTAGATCGTCTGCTAAATGACAAAAATGTTTTTTTTTTAAGTTTTCTTTTTAATGTGTCAGCGTGTGTGTTGAGTACTTACTCATGCCAGAGCACTCCCTGTCTCCATCCCACACATTAGAGACAGCATGACCCGTCACTAACAGGTTAACCAGACTCTGACTGCAGAGAGAAAGAAAAGTAATGGCTTATGCCTTTTGGAACATTACTTAGCTCAAGTCGTCAAAAGACACGTAGCTGAAAAATATTCAATAAAGTGAGGGATCAGGGGTCGTACCTGCCGTGGCCATAGACTGGATCTACGAGAGGCTCTGCAGTATCTTCAATCTCATTCCTGATGTTAACTATCCCCTGTAGAGACAGAAAGAGAAAAGTGGTTACATGCATGCACACAGAGTGCAGAGTACTACGCATACATACAAACACACGCACGCAGAGCCTTACCTTGGTGAGGATGACAGAGTAGAGGAAGAGCAGGACTCCACAGCGCCCTTTCCAGGTTTCGTAGAGAGACACCACCTCCTCTCTAAGCTCTGATAATGACTTCACAATACGCTTCCTGTAGAGATTAGAGGTCAAAGGTCAGGGGCTAGAAGTCACCAAGAGCACCTCTAATGACATTGCACTCATTTAGGGGGGGGGGGTTCAGGTTAATGTAGGTATAATAACCATACAACTACTGAACAGTTACTGAAACATTATTGTATAGCAGTCATTTACTGTCACACTTCTATGACTGTGCAGTAGTTCATGCTGACAGTGCAGTAGTTCATGCTGACAGTGCAGTAGTTCATGCTGACAGTGCAGTAGTTCATGCTGACAGTGCAGTAGTTCATGCTGACAGTGCAGTAGTTCATGCTGACAGTGCAGTAGTTCATGCTGACAGTGCAGTAGTTCATGCTGACAGTGCAGTAGTTCATGCTGACAGTGCAGTAGTTCATGCTGACAGTGCAGTAGTTCATGCTGACAGTGCAGTATTATTACGCAATGGGCCAGATGGCAATCTGATGCTCCTCTGGCAGAAAATCAAAGATTGTGTGTGTGTCTCCTTAAGAAATTAGTGAGGAGTGTGTGTGCAGAGTCAGCAGGTTGTAAATCATTATCGAGAAACTCCAGTCACACACACAGGCTCAGCCAATCCCAGACAGACGGAGACACACACTAGCGTTCCTGATTTTCCTGCACTGCAGTGGTCCTTTCATCTCCATGGAAGTCATGGCCAATAGAGAGACGAGTCACAGTCAGTAGAGTTACTTACTGGAGGATGCTGTGAAACCGCTCAAAGCCAAGATCCTCATCAGCCAAAGCAGCTACACACAATAGACACACAGAGATGCAAACACACACACGTTCTAGTGAAACAACTTAGGTAACGTTGACAGAACACAACACGTCATTATTCTAGATTAACAGTAACTGCAATACTAGTCACTATGTGGTCTACCCACTATCATATGCGATGATTAATACCATCTCACTACAGCATGTAGTGAGTTATTCATATTACATGGGTATTAGTGGATTGATGAGTAGTGGGACTCACTTGGTTGCTGGTCTTGCGGGGTCTGGCTGGTCTCTGGACCCCCTGTGAGGGGTGTATGAGTGGTAGTGTGGGGGCACTGTCCTTTGGCCCAGGTCACCAGGCAGTAAGAGGAAATAGAGCAGGCCTGTTCCAGGATCTCAGCCAGAGTAGAACACAGGGCCGCTTTCTGCTCCTCCTCTACAAGGAACACATACAATCAGAATAATTCATTGCCAAGGTGCTGTCTGAAGATATAGGCTAGGATTCCATATAAACTCAGGGACGTTTCTTTTTTTGCTTTTTCAGAACCCTGTCTTTTAAAGATAATTCATAAAAATCCAAATCACTTCACAGATCTTCATTGTAAAGAGTTTAAACACTGTTTCCCATGCTTGTTCAATGAACCATAAACAATTAATGAACATGCACCTGTGGAACGGTCGTTAAGTCACTAACAGCTTACAGACGGTAGGCAATTAAGGTCACAGTTATGAAAACTTAGGATACTAAAGAGGCCTTTCTATTGACTCTGAAAAAAAATCACCAAAAGAAAGATGCCCAGGGTCCCTGCTCATCTGCATGAACGTGCCTCAGGCATGCTGCAAGGAGGCATGAGGACTCCAGATGTGGCCAGGGCAATAAATTAAAATGTCCGTACTGTGAGACGCCTAAGACAGTTTGACAGCTGATTATCCTCGCAGTGGCAGTCCACGTGTAACAAAGCCTGCACAGGATCGGTACATCCGAACATCACACCTGCAGGACAGGTACCGGATGGCAACAACAACTGCCCAAGTTACACCAGGAATGCACAATCCCTCCATCAGTGTTCAGACTGTCCGCAATAGGCTGAGAAAGGCTGGACTGAGGGCTTGTAGGCCTGTTGTAAAGCAAGTCCTCACCGGCAACAACATTGCCTATGGGCACAAACCCACTGTCGCTGGACAAGACAGGACTGGCAAAAAGTGCTCTTCACTGACGAGTTGGGGTTCTCTCACCAGGGTTGGTCGGATTTGCGTTTATCGTCGAAGGAATGAGCGTTACACCGAGGCCTGTACTCTGGAGCGGGATAGATTTGGAGGTGGAGGGTCCATCATGGTCTGGGGCGGTGTGTCACAGCATCATCAGACTGAGCTTGTTGTCATTTCAGGCAATCTCAATGCTGTGCGTTACAGGGAAGACATCCTCCTCCCTCATGTGGTACCCTTCCTGCAGGCTCATCCTGACATGACCCTCCAGCATGACAATGCCACCAGACATACTGCTCGTTCTGTGAGTGACTTCCTGCAAGACAAGAATGTCAGTGTTCTGCCATGGCCAGCGAAGAGCCCGGACCTCAATCCCATTGAGCACGTCTGGGACCTGTTGGATCGGAGGGTGAGGGCTAGGGCCATTCCCCCCAGAAATGTCTGGGAACTTCCAGGTGCCTTGGTGGAAGAGTGGGGTAACATCTCACAGCAAGAACTGGCAAATCTGGTGCAGTCCATGAGGAGGAGATGCACTGCAGTACTTAACGCAGCTGGTGGAACTTGTTCAGTTTATGTCTCAGTTGTTGAATCTTATGTTCATACAAATATTTACACATGTTAATTTTGCTGAAAATAAACGCAGTTGACAGTGAGAGGACGTTTATTTTTTTGCTGCGTTTATATATAAACACAGTTATGATGCGTCTCCATTTGTAGCGCTCTCTGTTTAACAGGGTCAGTTTGGGGTCAGAAGTTAGGGTTACCTCCAGTTACAACTTTTTCAGTTAAACAGGGTCAGGGCTAGGTTTCCCAAACTCTGTCCTCGTTACCCCAAGGGGTACATGCTTTCCCCCCCCCCCCAAACACTACACAGGCGATTCAAATAATCAACTAATCATCAAGCTTTAATCATTTGAATCAACTGTGTAGTGTTAGGGCAAAAAACAAAATGTGCACCCCTTGGGGTCCCGAGGACTGAGTTCGGGAAACGTTGGGTTAGGGATAGAGGTCAAGGTTACCTGTGATGTGTCTCCAGTTAGAACTCTCTCTGTTAAACAAGATGTTCTTCAGAAGGAAGGCCTGCAGGAAACACACAATCAGGAAATATTCTATGCTGTAACCCATCTCTATAGGATCAAAAACGCAACCTGCCATCCTCATCAATCCTATCCGCTCTGTCTAAGAACAGATGTTTACAAAGACCCTCTCTGAAAGCACCATATAGTACTATAATAAACAGTAGTAGAGAAGGCTTCTCAGCTGAGTGCCTGTCAGGTGACTTCCGGAAAGTGCTATCTAAGAAGATGTGTGCCTGTCCTGATATCATCATTCTGGTAACAGACACCAACACCCTCTACCTGCTCATAGGCTGGGCCACCTAACTCATGTTTGTGTGTAAGGTTATGCACTGTCTAGTCTGGGGACTGGTCCATACCTGTACAGGAGCAATGACAGCACAGGGTCCTCCTTCAAACTGCTCCAGTGCTGTGTGTTCTGTCTCACTGAAGACCAACCCTGAAACACAGGAATCCCATCAGAGCCACTTATATTGCCCCACCACTACCTGCTTCAACACTGACAATGTCTAAGATTGTGTTCAGGTTAAAGGGGGGTGCGCCAGAATGAAGCGAAGCAGAGGTGAGAGGTAGCTTACCTTGGGTCCATCTCCGGAAGAGTGAAGCAGACACCCCGTTGCTGCCTGGTCTTTTCCAAACTAGATCCACAACCTCTTTATTTAACTCCCCCATCGCTCTATAACACTGGTCCAACAGCCCTGGCAAACGGTTAGCTGGATAGTTAACTACAATCAAATACAGAGCTGTCACTAAGCACACAGCCACGGTCCCGTTCGGGTTGGAGTAGGATAGCTAACCTTAGCTAGCGTTGTGGTTTACTCTTCGACTTTCCAGGAACTGGTGCTTTGCTTCCCTCGGAAAAGGGGGCCGGTGTCATCGGCCACAACGAAGCTCCGTGACAGGGCAATCTCCCCGGTCTGACCAGCGGACAGGCGGGAGATAGGCGCATCAACGTTAGTTAGCTACCTAGCTAATGTTAAGTGGGCGCGTCTGCCCGGCTATCTTTGCGTGGGCCGAATTCTCCAGCAAAGCAGCGGGCGTAAACTAGTTAGCTGCTTGGTCAGCTGTCCAGATTGCTAACAATAAGTTAGGGAGTCAGACTGTTAGATAACTGCTCAATTCCCCTTGGTCCAAGTCGTAACGTAACCTTGCTACTAGTAGCCTGCTAACGTTAACTCGTTAGTACCAATTTGTTACGTTAGCTAGCTAACGTTAAATGCATCACGTTTTGATGTTCCAAAGAGCGCTGAGGCTGGAGGCAGTTTAAATTCAGGTCTGAATGCCGGTAACTTTCGTTTAGTCAATTGCTAGGAGGCAAACGCCTGTAATGGATATCGAAAGTAGTAAAATCTTGAAAAAATATATGCTTGTTGCCGGTATCAAAGACTAGTTAGCAGTCTGTCATTCGTTTATTTACAACAGCTGTTTGGAAATGTGTATTGAGTGACGAAAACGCTCGTAACTGTGGATTGGTCCAAATCCAGAATGTTCTTGAGGTATGGGCTCCAGCTTGGTAGCCCATTGGTGAGTTCAGACTGTCAATTATCAACGTCATATCTTTCCCGCCTATTTTCTGTCTACATGATCTCAGTGACGTTAGGTTCAATACTTTATCAATGGCATTTGATCAAAGGCTCAACTAATTCAGTTTGTATATAATAAATGAGACAGAACATCAAATATTTTGATCAAAGACTCAACTAATTCAGGTTGTATATAATAAATGAAACACAAGAAAACGCAACATCAAATCGATTGCCTTTGGCATTCTCAAACAGCGATTTACACGGAACCCAAACCGGCTGCGCTCGTGTGCTCTCGTGCATAAATGTATTTTGCCCCCCCCACCAAACGCAGGTTAGAATATCAAAACAAACTCTGAACCAATGACATTAATTTGGGGACAGGTCGAAAAGCATTAAACATGTATGGCAATTTAGCTAGCTAGCTTGCACTTGCTAGCTAACGTTCATTTGTCCTATTTAGCTAGCTTGCTGTTGCTAGCTCATTTGTCCTGGGATATAAACATTGAGTTGTTATTTTACCTGAAATGCACAAGGACCTCTACTCCGACAATTAATCCACACATAAAACGGCCAACCGAATCGTTTCTAGTCATCTCTCATCCTTCCAGGCTTTTTCATATTTGAACTTATATGGTGATCCATCTAAACTTTCATAGTATTACCACGACAACCGGCAACAAAGTTCGTCTTTCAATCCCCCAGTGGGTATAACCAATGAGATGGCAAGTGGGTACCTGCTTCTATAAACCAATGAGGAGATGACTTTCAGTGTGATCAGTGTCAGAAATAGGAATGACTTCTATTTTAGCACTTGGCATCGCAGACGCTCGTTGGCGCGCGAGTAGTGTGGGTGCAATAATTGAATAACATGGTTTTCTACATTTATTTTGCAATGCTCGTGCACGCGACGTGTCCGGTCTGGTCAGCATGTACTGTCATTCATTGGGACTGGAACTGTTTGTCCACTATCATGCTCCTAGCTGCTGGGTTAACAGTACTGAGCATGTGCACTTATACCCTACGCGTGGACTAATTTATCCACATATTTTTACAGTGATTCTAACATAAATGATAGAAGTTGATTACAAATCGTTCTTATTGTAATGGGAGGCCAACCCAAGGGCAAAAAGAAGAGCAAAGCCAAGAGGAAAGATCGGTGCTCTAACGGAGGTATGTGACGTGGCTAACGCGTTAGCTATATCGCTATAAAGGACAACTAGTTTTGTTGTCCCTGTGTGATATCATGTGTGATAGCTACAGTGCCTTCAGAAAGTATTCATACCGGTTGACTTATTTCATATTTTGTTGTCTTACAGCTGGAATTCAAAATTGATTAAATATTTTATTAAACACAATACCAAATCAAATGTATTTAAAGCCCAGTTTACATCAGCAGATGTCTCTAAGTGCGTATACTTAAACCCCAAACCGCAAACAATGCAGATGTAGAAGCACGGTGGCTTGGAAAAACTCCCTAGAAAGGCAGGAACCTAGGAAGATACCGGAGAGAGGAACCAGGCTCTGAGGGGTGGCCAGTCCTCTTCTGGTTGTGCCGGGTGGAGATTATTATAGTACTTGGCCAGTAAAGTCAAATAATAATCACAGTGGTTGTAGACCACAAGTCAGTACCTCAGGAATAAATGTCAGTTGGCTTTTCGTAGCCGAACATTCAGAGGTTGAGACAGCAGGTGTGGTAGAGACTGAGTCGAAAACAGCAGGTCCGGGACAAGGTACAGTCGCATGTCCGGTGAATAGGTCAGGGCTCCATAGCCACAGGCAGAACAGTTGAAACTGGAGCAGCAGCACGACCATGTGGACTGGGGACAGCCAGGAGTCATCAGGCCAGGTAGTCCTGAGGCATGGTCCTAAGGCTCAGGTACTCCGGAGGAGAGGGGAGAGAGAGAATTAAAGGGAGCATACTTAAATTCACACAGGACACCATGTGCCCCCGTCACATAGACTATTGCAGCATAGATACTGGAGGCTAAGACAGCGGGGGGTCAGGGGACACTGTGGCCCCTTCC
Organism: Salvelinus fontinalis; assembly: GCF_029448725.1. NCBI lineage: Eukaryota > Metazoa > Chordata > Actinopteri > Salmoniformes > Salmonidae > Salvelinus > Salvelinus fontinalis. Next base: position 29,925,037 of record NC_074670.1, on the reverse strand, counting down.
GACGATACCACCGGACAAGGCCAACCAGGCAGGATATAACCCCACGACTTTGCCAAAGCACAGCCCCCACACCACTAGAGGGATGTCAACAGATCACAAACTTACTACCCAGAGATAACCCATATTGACAAAGTGAAAACATTTGTCAGTGATTACAGCTGTGAGTCTTTCTGGGTAAGTCTCTAAGCGGTTTCCACACCTGGATTGTGCAACCTTTGCCCATTATTCTTTTAAAAAAATAGTCATGTTCTGCCAAAATGGTTATTCATCTTTGCTAGACAACCATTTGCAGGTCTTGCCATAGATTTTCAAGTAGATTTAAGTCAAAACTGTAACTTGGCCACTGTCTTCTTGGTAAGCAACCCCAGTGTAGATTTGTCCTAATCTTTTGGGTTATTGTCCTGCTGAAAGGTGAATTCATCTCCCGGTGTCTGGTGGATAGCATTCTAAACCAGGTTTTCCTTCAGGACTTTGCCTGTGCTTAGCTCCTTTGTTTCTTTTTTATCCTAAAAACTCCCCAGTCCTTAACAGCTACAAGCATACCCATAACATGATGCAGCCACCACTATTAAACCCAGTAAAACTGTTTTAAAGCCTCCATTGGCCTCAATGTGAAATCCCCGGGCGGTTTCCTTCCTCTACAGCAACTGAGTTAGGAAGGACACCTGTATCTTTGTAGTGACTGGGTGTATCGATACACCATCCAAAGTGTAATTAATAACTTCACCATGCTCAAAGGGATATTCAATGTCTGCTTTTTGTTTTACCCTTCTACCAATAGGTGCCCTTCTTTGCGAGGCATTGGAAAACCTCCCTAGTCTTTGTGGTTGAATCTGTGTTTGATTTTCACTGCTCAACTAAATTACCTTACAGATAATTGTATGTGTGGGGCACAGGGATGAGGTAGTCATTCAAAAATCATGTTAAACACTATTATTGGTCACAGAGTGAGTCCATGCAACTTTTTATGTGACTTGTTAAGGACATTTTTACTCCTGAACTTTAGGCCTGTCATAACAAAGGGGTTGAATACTTATTGACTCAAGACTTTTCAGCTTTTCATTTTATATTTTCAAAAACATCATTCCACTTTGACATTGGGGGTATTGTGTGTAGGCCAATGACAAAAAAATTGCAATTTAATACATGTTCTATTCCGGCTGTAACACAACAAAATGTGGATAAAGTCGAGGGGTGTGAATACTTTCTGAAGGTACTGTAGCTCGCTAGTCCGCTCTGGAAAGAACAACCTAGCGATCTAACTTGCTAGCTAGCTACAGTAACTGTAGGCAGACTTATGTAGGCTATTGTTAACAATAGGGACTGTGTTGCAACAGGCTCTGGACTGGCAGGTCTGTCACCTCAAGATAGAATGAAGCTGAAGATGCAGGAGAAAGCCAAGAAAAAAACTGCTAAGAAATATACTGTAGAACAACTATTGGAGAAGGTAGAACACAGACACACACACACACACACACACACACTCCGGACATACTCTCTCTTTCTCCTGTTTCAGATGGAGTCAGGAGTGTGCGGAAAGTTTGGAGTTTTCCACACAGGCTTCACACTAACATCTGTCCTGTGTTGTGTTTCAGACTGAGGAGTGTATGGACAGTTTGGAGTTTGAGATGGCGGGGAGGTTCTGTCAGCGAGCACTAGAGGTGGAGCCTGACAACCTCCTTACCCTGGACCTGCTAGGACACATCCACTCTGAACTGGGAGACACACAGAGGGCCAAGGAAATATCCTTCAGTGTGTGTGTATGGTGTTTGCATGCATCTCTGTGTGTGTTGTGCAAACGCACATGCGTGTGTGTGTTCCTTAACCCCAGCTCTAAGTGTTTCTGCGTGCGGTGCAGTTGAGTCCTGATGAAGGTCATAGAAAATACATGTCTCTAGGGCAGATGCACACTGGCCAGGAGGCTGTGCAATACTACACCAAAGGAATACAGATACTACTGTGTATGCTGGAGAAACACGCACAAGCCACAATGAGTACACACACACGTATTATGAATCTTGTTGAATGCATGTCTAACACAGAACACTAGGAGGAGCTGTTGCTTCAGTCTGAACACTTCTACTGACTGTCACAAACGGACTGTATCATAAACTGACGGCCACAAACTGGCAGCCAGAGATGCTGAAAACTTCTACCTCAACCATCACCGCAGGCAGGAGCTGAGGCAGCAGCCTCCCCACTCCAGGTCTCTGGGTCAGAGATCCGGATAGCCAGAGACGTTTGTGTGGCGTACTGTTCTGTGGCAGAGATCTACTTCACTGACCTCTGGTAACACAAACATCATATATCCATTTTTGTTACCTGAAAGGCCTGTTGTGTATTGAATTCACAGATGTGTGTTTGTGTAGTATGGAGGACAGGGCAGGAGATCAGTGTCGAGAGGCCATAGAGAGAGTGCTGACCTATCACCCTGACAACCCAGAGGCTCTACAGCTGATGGCCAGCTACCTGTTCAATACAGAGATGAACCAGGTACGTACACACACACACACACACACACACACACACACACACACACACACACACACACACACACACACACACACACACACACACACACACACACACACACACACACACACACACACACACACACACACACACACACACTGTATAACTATAAATCAGAGGCAGGTATGTCTCACGCTAAGTTATCATCTTGTTAAAGCAGCGATCAGAGTTAATTAATGTGAGAAAATGGAATCATATGCCATTAATCTGCTGAGCTAGGCACACACACATGAATCAGTTTATGACAGATATTAATGCATAATTAGTTATGAAGCAGATACATTTGGGCACAGGGATCACATCTGACAAGGAGAGGCGGAGAAAAGATGGGGAGAGAGAGAGCAAAAGAAAGTGATAAGGGGAGAGAGAAAAATGGTCTATAACTGAACAATCGGAGCATTTGCAATTGCCATACAATTTTACGATAATCTGCTAGTCCTAGCACTGCAATGAGACAGGCCTCCAATTCTTCGGCAAGCCTTAATCTTTAGGGAGCAACAATAACAGCTAGCTAGGGATTTACTCCTAAATGACTCTAACATTTCAAAGAGGGGACGAGTTTTGGAATACTGCAGATCTTCTCAAGGTTACTTTTGATAATATCTCCTCCAGCCATCAGGTGGCACTGTGGGTCTAACCAGATGGAGTTGATTTGACAGTTCAGGGGAGCAGATGTCTAACTGGCGCTGTTCCCTTTCCAGAGTGACATCCCACCGTATGAATCTCGCATCACCACGGCCAAACTCCTTATAGAGGCAGAGAGTACGAGGTAGGAGTATATGTGTGTAGGATGAGTTTTCTCTGTGAAAAGGCCAGTGCTCTATATTCTTTATCTTTGCCAGAGATCATCTTTAATAATAGAGGAGTGGTCTTTACCCAGAGAGCGAGGTAAACGGAGGGAGGAACGGAGATGAGAGGATAGAGGGCTTTAGAAATGATCTGGAGGGAGAGGGGTGGAAAGGTGTGTGTGTCTGACACATTGTTTGTCTTCATCCTCCTGCATGTGTCAGCAAGCCACACACACACACACACTACAGACTCAGTGCATCTATTGAGGAATCAGACACAATTGAGGAGGAGGAGATGAGGTTGAAGATGGCTGTGAGCTTGGAAACATTCACCACGATAACAACAATATGGAAGCAGCAGATAACTGGAGAACAGGAGATGTCTGACAAGATAACTCAGAGCTAGAATAACAGACTATTTTAGTCTTCTATTGTTAAAAGTTTCTACACAGCAGTGGTAAAACCCAGAGGCAAGTCATTAACATCGCAGTTTTCAAACAACAACAACACACACATTGGAATCAAATAGGGAATCCATTGTTAAATAGCGGACAAGAAGCATTTGACCCAAGTAGAGCAGAGAGAAAACAAGGGAGAGGAAGACCATGGTTACAACCGGGGTCAAATATAATTGGCTATGAATACGGATTTCTCACCCCCGTCCCACCCCTCTGTAAACGTCTTTCTCATTACTATGTTCTGCACGTGTTATTTTACATATTCAAGTTTTTCTCTGTTCTCTATGCTTTACTCACCCTCTTCTGAACCCTCAACCAATTTGATATTTCTGAACAGCTGAAATAAACTCAGTGGTGATTTGAACGAACATTCCAAAAATACACTATATATACAAAAGTATGTGGACAATTAGTGCATTCGGCTATTTTAGCCACACACGTTGCTGACAGGTGTATAAAATCGAGCACACAGGCATGCAATCTCCATAGACAAACATTGGCAGCACAATGGCCTTACTGAAGAGCTCAGTGACTTTCAACGTGGCACTGTCATAGGATGCCACCTTTCCAACAAGTTTATAAAATGTCTGCCCTGCTAGAGCTGCCCCGGTCAACTGTAAGTCAATCAATCAATCAAATGTATTTATAAAGCCCTTCTTACATCAGCTGATGTCACAAAGTGCTGTACAGAAACCCAGCCTAAAACAGCAAGCAATGCTGGTGTAGAAGCACGTAAGTGCTGTTATTGTGAAGTAGAAGGAACAACAACTGCTCAGCCGGGAAGTGGTAGGCCACAGAACGGGACCACCGAGTGCTGAAGTGCATAGTGCGTAAAAATCGTCTGTCCTCGGTTTGAACACTCACTACCGAGTTCCAAACCGCCTCTGGAATCAACGTCATCACAAGAACTGTTTGTTGGGAGCTTCATCAAATGGGTTTCCATGGCCGAGCAGCCGCACACAAGCCTAATATCACCATGCACAATGGAGTAGTGTAAGGCTCACCGCCATTCGGCTCTGGAGCAGTGGAAACGCATTCTCTTACGCTCCACCATCTGGCAGTCCGTCTGACGAATCTGGGTTTGACTGATGCCAAGAGAACGCTACATGCCCGAATTCATAGTGCCAACTGTAAAGTTTGGAGGAGAAATAATGGTCTGGGGCTGTTTTTTATCGTTCGTGCTAGGCCCCTTAGTTCCATTGAAGGGAAATGTTAATTCTACAGCACACGATGACATTCTAGACGATTCTGTGCTTCCAAATTTGTCTTCAGCACGACAGTGCCCCTGTGCAGAAAGCGAGGTCCATACAGAAATGGTTTGTTGAGATGGGTATGGAAGAACTTGACTGGCCTGCACAGAGCCCTGACCTCAACCCCATCTAACACCATTGAGACGAATTGGAACTCAGACTGCGATCCAGGCCTAATCGCCAACATCAGTGCCCAACCTCAGTAATGCTCTTGTGGTTGAATGGAAGCAAGTCCCTGTAGCAATGTTCCAACATCTAGTGGTAAGCCTTCCCAGAAGAGTGGAGGTTGTTACATCAGCAAAGGGGGGACCAACTCCATATTAATGCCCATGATTTTGGAATGAGATGTTTGATGAGCAGGTGTCCACATACTTTTGGTCATGTAGTTTGTATATATACGGAACAAAAATATAAACGCAACATTCAACAATTTCAAAGATTTTGCTGAGTTACAGTTCATATTAGGAAATCAGTCATTCATCTATGGATTTTACATGACTGGGCAGGGGTGCAGCCATGGGTGGGTCTGGGAGGGCATAGGCCCACCCACTTGGGAGCCATGTCCACCCACTGTAGAGCCAGCCCAAAACGTCCAAAACGACATTGGAGGTGGCTTATGGTAGAGAAACTAACATTCAATTATCTGGAAATAGCTCTGGTGGACATTCCTGCAGTCAGCATGACAATTGCAAGCTCTGTGGCATTGTGTTGCGTGACAAAACAGCACATTTTAGTGACCTTTTATTGTCTCCAGCACAAGGTGCACCTGTGTTATCGTGCTGTTTAATCAGCTTCTTGATATGCAACACCTGCCAGGTTGATGGATTATCTTGACAAAGGATAAAAGGCTCACAAGAAGGATGTAAACACATTTGTGCACAAAATTTGAGAGAAATAAGATTTTTGTGTTGTGTGAAATATTTAATGGGTTCTTTTATTTCCATCATTACATGTTGCGCTACTATTTTTGTTAAGTGTATATGAAGGCTAGTCCTGTTTGTTTTATAGTATATCACCATAGCACAAGTAAGACGCAGTCTACACATTGCATTGGAGCGATGTTAAAGGTCCAGTGCAATCAAAAACGTGATTTTTCAGTTTTTTTATATACACTGGGCCAGTTTATTAGGTACACCCATCTAGTACTGGGTTGGATTCTCCTTTGTCTCCAGAACAGCCTGGATTCTTTGGGGCATGAACATGTTGCTCAATTGGTATCAAGGGACTTGACATTCCCCACACCATTACACCACCACCACCAGCCTGTACTGTTGACACTAGGCACAATTGGGCCATGCACTCGTGCTGCTTACACCAAATTCGGAATTTCTCAGACTAGGCAATGTTTTTCCACTCTTCAGTTGTCCAGCGTTGATGATCGCGTGCCCACTGGTGCCGCTTCTTGTTTTTAACTGATAGGAGTGGAACCCGGTGTAGTCGTCTGCTGCAAAGCCCATCCATGACAAGGACCTACGAGTTGTGCATTCGGAGATGCCGTTCTGCACACCACTGTTGTACTGCGCCGTTATTTGTCTGTGTACCGCCTGTTAGCTTGCATGATTCTTGCCATTCTCCTTCGACCTCTCATCAATGAGCTGTTTTCACCCACAGGACTGCCCCTGAAAGCAAGTTATTAAAAAATATATATTTTTTAAATCGCACCATTCTCGGTAAACCGTAGACACTATCGTGCGTGAAAAGCCCAGGAGGCTGGCCGTTTTTGAGATCCTGCAAATGGCGTGCCTGGCACAGACGATCAAACCACACTCAATCACTTCCGTCACTCATTATGCCAATTCTAACGTTCAATCGAACAGTAACTAAATGCCTCAATGCCTGTCTGCGTGCTTTATATAGCAAACCACAGTCATGTGACTCACTGTCTGTAGGAGTGAACCATTTCACAATTTTTTGTGAACAGGCTGCACCTAATAAACTGTCCACTAAGTGTATATTTCCACACTGAGGTTGGAATAATACTGTGAAAATGATCGTAATGCCCTTTTAGTGTAAGAGCTGTTTGAATAGACCGCCTAAAACATCAGCCTGTTTTTGTGGGATGCAGTTTTGGCCTGCCTGGTGACATCACCAAGGAGGTAAACTGGTTAATAGACCAATAAGAGTTCCAAACCTCGCTGCCAATAACAGCTAGTTTTCAGTTTTCCCCTCCACACTCAGACCAGTTCTAGCTAAATTCTTGCGTGAAAATTTGCTATTTTCTAAGAAGCTATTTCAGGTTGTTTTCAATGAAAATTGTTAAAAATAATCACAGTAAGGTACTTTTTATTTTTTTTATCTTTATTTTAACAGGGAAAACAGACTGAGACCTAGATCTCTTTTACAGCTGTGCCCTGTGTAAACATGTTGACATGTACAGTTTTAGACATACAGACAAGAACATTTCAAAACATACACAATTCAACAGAAACAATCACAGACAACATCATATTGATCCTCCATAAACATTTTAAAATGGGCAAGGGACACCAGAGTGTCTAACTTAAGTTGGATCTGCAGTTTGTTCCATAAATAAGGTGCAAAGGAACTGAAGGCAGTCCTACCCAACTCTGTGGAGACCGCAGGAGTCTCTAATGTAATCCACATCTGTGATCTGGTTTTAAAATTAGTACATCTTGTGGAAATTAATGATGATATATATGGAGGTAGTTTTAAAAGAAGTGCTTTATAAATAAACAAGAGAGCATGTTGCTCTCGCCTCACAGATAGAGAGACCCAACCCACATGTTGATATAGGATACAGTGATGAGTTCTGTAACTATCACCCGTGATAAACCTGAGTGCACAATGGTAAATAGCATCCAGTGGTTTTAATGTGTTTGCCGATGCATGCAAATAGATAATATCACCATAATCTAAAACGGACATAAAAGTAGCCTGTACAATTTTTTTTCTATTTACAGAGGACAGACAAGCCCTGTTTCTGTAAAGGAATCCTATCTTGAATTTGAGCTTTTTTCCCAATTCAGTACCATGTTTTTTAAAAGAAAGCCTATCATCTAACCATACCCCTAAGTATTTATATGCAGAGACCTTATTGATTTGAGTACCATCCAAGCTAGTGATTACAAACGTGTTTCTAACTGGGAGTTTAGACATAGAAAAAAACATGACATTTGTTTTCTTAGCATTTAAAACAAGTTTAAGCTGGTAAAGAGACCCCTGTAGTATCCTAAAATCAGACTCCAACTGCATTAAAGCTTGGTCCGCTGTTGGAGCAATAGAGTACATAACTGTGTCATCTGCATATAAATGGAATTTACAATATCTGACATCATAACTTAATTGTTACTCAGAAAATATTTGATATTGAGAAAAAAAAAAAAAATGCTACATTGAACCTTTAGGTAAATTCCAAGTGTCAAATGAATCACTTTTGTTTTTCACTCATATGACAGGTGGTTATAAAGGTACTGGAGTCTGACTGAACAGACACTAATAAAGACACTACAAACACACACAAGCATGCTCACGGCTACACACAGACACATAGAGTTATAAAGGAGCTACTCCCAGGAGGGCGGTTTCTAACTGGTCCTGAAGCAAAGGGGACGACACGTTTCGTGTGTGTATTTGTTGTTGCTGTTGAGTAATCTGCAGGCAACGTTACTGAACAGAACCATTTTACCAGAGTGCAGAGCATGGATAGGGACAAGACAAATGACTACAATAGTCAGGAGAGCTGTCACACACACACACACACCGTTTCAGAGATAGAGATGCAGGAAAACCAAAGCAACTGTGAATGACAATCGGTGTATTTCAACTAAGTGAATAATGCAGGAGGTACATCTATATAAACAGGTAAAAGTACTCAGCAATTCACACAGGAATAATATTTTGTCCTTACAAGAGGTAGTGTCATGACAACCAGTCTTAGAGTTGAGTTGTTGTCGTCATCGTGGGTTGTTGTCAGGGGAATGTCTGTCTGTCTGTTGTGAGTTGATGTCTGTTTTCTCGTAAGCTGTTCCTCAGTGGTTGGCTCCTTGGAGGTCTGGAACTAACACAGATAGTTGAGTGTTTAACTACATCAGCTAAATAGTTTGATCAACCTCCGCTCTAATACAAAACATGTACTCTGTAGATAATCAGGAATGAGATGTTGATTTCACTCTAATCAGAATGTGTTAATTAATCAAACTTAATACCTCTCAGCAGGTAATCAGCGCCACAATTAATTAACACACACACCCTTCGTCTCTCGCATACACAAGTGATGATAAAAAGTGTAAGAGGGAAGAAGAAAACGGGACAGGTAACTCTTTGAAGAGATGCGTGCGATCGTATACACTGGGGAGGGGTAAGGTGAACTAGTCTGGAATCATCAGGACAGGAGGGCGTGGACTGGTGATCAGGTCCAGTGATAAGGACTATAACTATTGACCATGACCAGTTCTGTATTGGTTGTTGAGGTCGAAGAGTATTGGAAAGGAGCGATATTGACTGATTATTGATAGTAATCATGAGATTAGCTTCGTTGTGTATTGATGACTGTGTAAGCTGTCTTGTTGCTATTGACGACCGTGTCGACGGTTCACTGGGTTCTGAGAGTCTAATCAGACTCGCTGATCACATCCATTGATTAGGGCAGCAGACACATCCACACACATAGCCACTCAGGCTAGGAGCAGGATGTGCTTGATATATAATGAACAACAGAAATGATGGTTTGTGTGTTTTTTTTCTTCTGATTTCTCTCTCAGACAGCAGTAGATGTGTTGGAGGGTCTACTAGAGGAAGATGATGAGGTTGTGCAGGTGAGTCATGATGTCAGTTTTTATTTATTTTGTATTTATTTTTTACAATACAAAACATCCACATACAAATGATAGCATACAGACACACACAAACATCAACAACATCACTCCTGCCCAGGCCCACCTGCTCACACCCCCATCTCCAGCACCCGCATCACTCTCTCTGGCCTCAACTGCACCATTTTGTTTCTCTCCGTCGCCCACATACTTTCAACATTTAGACAATAAAGCATTTTACCTTTTCCATTGTGTTAACGAGGGATTGGTTGATTTCCAGTTTTAAGTGTACGTTTTTTCAAGATGATTGATGAGAAAGGTATTGTCCAACCCATTGGGTATCTCACTGCACCCTCATATGCCAAGTCTTGAAATACAGTATGCAGACAGACTGATTAAAAGTTCATTTACATGAATACTTCTGACAGCCAACTTTCTAACTCTCCCCATAACTTTTGGACTTCACCATTCCCAGAAGGCATGGATTATTGAGTCATTATTAGTTTTACACTTAAGACATGACTCTGCCGTTGTGATGTAGAATTTATAAATTTTGTCTCTTGTATAACAAATTCTATACTTTAGTTTATACTGGGTTAAGCGTACTTTTTCGTGCACTGTAATTCTGTTAGTTACGTTCCAACATTCCCTCCATCTTGTGCTAATATCAGTTATTTTTAAGTCTTGGTTCCAATAGTTTATTTTTTCAAAGAGATTGTCAGTTGGATATGCTCTCTGCAAGGTTTTGTATACTTTACCTATCATATGAATATCCTTTTCTGACTCAAATGGGATTCCCTCAAGATTGCTCTATTTAATATTTTAAATAAAACAATTCTTGATATAAAACTTTTAAGTTACATGCATGTGAAAATATCTACATCGGTCAGTTCAAAATTGCTTTTTAATTCTGTACATTTACATTTATTTCCTATTACCGTCATTTACAGTTTCTATGCCCTTAGTTTTCAATGTGGACCATTTTATCTGTGAATTCTGAAGTGATATTGGTTCTTGTAGAATATGTAAAATTTTCTTCCATTGTTATAGTGTTCTTAACTATGAAGTTCATGTTTTTACCTTTATCCTTTGAAAATAGACACGTGAAAAGATTCTGGGCAGTTTTCTTTTGTGTGTGAAGTGAGCAGGAGATACACCTGCAGCCTCCGTTCAGTTCTCTCTGCTCCAGAGCCATATTGATATTCTTTGCAAGAGGTGTGTGTGTGTGACGATCTAACTGCAGTGTGCTTATTCTTTCTCACCCTTCCTCCTACACACCTCAGCTGACAGATTGAGAGCAGTCACTTGCTGAACCTTTGAACTCATTCAGGAGACACCTGCTCTAAGCAGAAGCACACACACACACACACACATATATATAATATACACACACACACACACACACAGTTTGAACTCCTATGAATATACAGTAAAGCGTTTGTTTTGTCAGTAGTGTTCTCGAGCACCATCAGAATAACCTGTATAACACAACTGGAAATGATGATGACACAACCTACTCTAAACCCTCTATCCACAGCTCAAACTGTATTTGTGCTAACCATTCTTTTTGATAAGTCACCCACCTCGGGAACTCATGCATTGTTAATGGACCCAAACAGCTGCCAGTAGTCAAGGTGGTGGTACCTAACTCGCTGTACAAAGTAGTACTTTGCCAACATTTTTGGCAAAAATAGAATTCTGACTTAGACGTCTTTACATAGACCTTGTTAAAACTACAAATACTCTCTAGAACAAGATGGTATCTGTGACTGTTGTCTCCTCCAATAGGACTGATTGACACCTACTTACTGTCGACTTATCATTAAGAGAGTAACGTGTGGGTGTTGAGTGGATTCTCTGATCTTCTTAATTAGCTGGCTCGTTCATTAGCTGAGACGAGTGGTGTGTGTGCTCATGAAGTGTGTGTGTGCTTAGTTTAATACAACCAGAAATACGAGCAAAACAGACCATATTTCATAAACACTTTCAAAGAGACTTTGAGGAAGCAAAGACATTCTGATTGAAGTAGCAACCCAGATCTAGACACGCACATGCATACACAGGTCAGTGTATTCAAAAGTTCTGAAACCGCGATGCTTAACTTAAGTTACGGAGTTGTAGATCAGGTCATGAAGAGGATGCGTCTAATAATTGTATAATCATTCAAAAGGCATAAAGTTATGTTCAGCCTTCAAGCCTCTTGTCTTCATGAGTGCGTGCATGCATGCATGTAATGGGTCTACTGATAGAGGTGGAGGTCGCTGTTGTTTTCTGCTGTAAAATGAATAGTAAATGAGAGGAATGTTAATGTCCTGCTTCTGCAAGAAGTGTGGGTGGCTGATCATTGTCCTCAGATGAGATACCCACACACACACGTTTCTGAAGCACAAGTGTGTTGTAGGTGGAAGGATGAGGGTAAACTATGTAGGGTGTGTTTTAATGTGGGTGTGTACAGTATTGGTATGAGAGAGAGAGAATACAGCAGGTAGTTGAGAGGTGAGAAGGAATGTAATGTGTGTAGCTGTGTTTTGTCCTTTAGTCTGTAAGTGTGTGTGTGTGTGTGTGTGTGTGTGTGTGTGTGTGTGTGTGTGTGCGACAGCGCTGTCAGATTGACGCATGGAGACGAAAGTTCGCGAAGACAAACTGCAGCGGCACAGGCCCAGCTCGTTACCATAGTGGCAGCTCATGAGGATGCCGTGAGCATTTCCATAAGTGCCTCCGGTGTGTGCGCGTGTGTAAAGCCTGTTTGTCACAGTTCCAGGTACAGATTTCACGCAGACTAGACCGTTAAATGTGTTTCCCCTGTCACAGCTGAGCTCACTTAATAAAATACACCTTTCTTTCTCTCTCTCTCTCTCTCTCACAGGTGTGGTGTCTCTCAGGCTGGGTGTGTTACTTGCAGATAGAGAGAGCGAAGGAGGAGTGAACAAAGGAGAGAGAAGAGAGCGATGAGAGAACAAGGGAGGAGAGACAAGAGAGCGATGAGAGAACGAGGGAGGAGAGAGAAGCGTTGGAGGCAGCCAGATCTTACCTGACCAAAGCCAAGAAGGTACACACACTGATGAGGCCATGTATTGATGTCAGTCTGTTTGGTCAATATTGTACAGTCAGTAATACACATGTATGATACAGAGCTTCACTGCTGGCAGTGATTCTGAAATGTTAACCCTATCTTAATTTAGAATTGTGTTACACTCTATATGGAGAGCCCTATGAAGTTTGTGTGTGTGATTGTGTCCCCACGAATAGTAAACAAACAAAAGGGGTTAAGGTTAGAATTACTTTTAGGAGCTAGGGTTCAGTTTTGGGGTTAAGGTTAGAGAAATAGGATTTTGAATGGGACTGAATTGTGTGTCCCCACAAGGTTAGCTATACAAGACTGCGTGTGTGTTTTAGTTATGCGCTGGTCAGCTGTTTGTTCAACCCCACCGCAATTGCTTATAAACCATCCGCAACCGCCAAATTATGTGATAAAGTGGAAATCTGAGGCTCCTGACCACTAATATAGAAAATGTCCTGTACAGTCAGATGCTGGAATACTTTTTTAACTGGGGGTGCAGGATTCATTTTTAGATGGGCATATGTTTCTGCTTTCCGACATTTTGTTAGGCTATTTGTTACTCAACTTGTCTATAATTAGATACATGCAGCTTTTGTCATTTACTTGTTGCCTTAGAAAACAAAATAAACCCTTGTTCAACAGAATATGTATGTATGCATCGATAGAATGAATGCTTCAATCTAGTTGACATCGGTGAAGTTCTTTCATCTGTTTCTCTGCGCAGAAATAACCCCAAAAAATGGTAACGATTTTCTGTGCAAAATTTCCAAATGACCAACAACAGTTTTAAGTAGGGATGCAACGTTTTGGTATGTATCACAGTTTGTGGGGTACGGTTTCGGTATCTTTATATTTAAGAAAAGTGTGCGCTTGTATGACTCATAAAGGGGACAAGTTGGCAACACGTAGCTCTTCATCTCCCAATCCAGTACATAGTGAACCGTCACAGTGAGGTAGCTTTGAGTTGCTCTGGAGGTCCAACTATCAGTGGAGAGAGCTGTGTCAATTCGTTTTCAATTTCTCTCCGTGATGTTTCATAGAGTTTGGGCATTACTTCGCTGCTGAAATGTGTGCGGGAGGGGACATTGTAACGCTGTAAAAAACATTTCATCAGGTGACGAAATCCAGAGTCAGTAACCACCGAATAGGGCTGCAAATCTTTGGCTATGAATACTCCCTCTGCTTTCGTTATTTCTTTGTGTTTTTTTTAATTTGTCGCAAATTGTTGTTGGAAGGCAGCAGCGAGAGATTTTTGTGTTTACACTAACGAGTGGACGCTCCAGCTCCACCTGCAAGGGATAGGGCTGAGTGATGGCGACGTAAATGACACATCATGTTAGAAGTGTTTCCACTCGAGTAGCCGACAGTGGCAAAGCAATGCTTGCAGACTGTACTTTGTTTGTTTACGCTCTTCTTACCCTCATCATCGTATTGAACGCTGAATCCAAAATGTTCCCACACAGCGGATTTGAAAGACGGCGTTGCTTCTCTCTGTCTTGCCATTGTCACGTTGGAGCTGAGAGAATATTATTTTTAGTTTCCATTCTCTTCATGGGGCCCCTTTAGGGAGGTTTCCTACTGAGATGTCATTGCAAATCGTCCATTGGTTGTTTAAGGGGAGGGGGTAGCTGTCACTGCGGTTGACACATTTTGAGACATTGCTGTAGAGTAAAGTTTGTCAGTCCTCAGGAGCCCCCTAACAACCACAAGCTGTGCGTTTGGTGGATCTGAATGTACAATGTGCGTGTAGTCTGCAGCCCAATAAGCAAGTTTGGGAAATTATAGGAAAATGACAGGCATATTGTAATTCCGCGGTTCACGTGTGTGTATTGAGCCGTAGGGGGCGTACCGAACGGTTCGATAACATACTGTGTACCCTTGCATCCCTAGTTTTAAGGGAGTTAAAAGCTGTGAACACGACCCAACATGTTTCTGATAAGATTCAATTTGGGCTTGGATGCATATTTTATGTGGTTGAAATACTATCAGCTTTTTCGATGCTGATAAAGATAGCACCTTTACAGACGGTCCCTAACCGCGGATTCATTCTCTCAAGATAAATAAATAATATTTCTCCACTGCTTTTTCCAAGTCAATTTACATTGGTGTATAATTTTACTGCAAGAACTGCTTAATTCTGCAGGAGTTAATATTAAGAATGCGAGAGGTGATACATCCACAGTTAGTATCCAGATTTCAGTTCCTATTCCATTTAACCCATCTGAACAGTACAGGTCCCTTGACATATTTGAAGTCCCAGTCTTGTGACTGTCAAATTTGTATAGCTCCTCACAACCATCACACATCATCTTTCCCATATATTACTTTTCTGGTCCTCTTTCTCTTTATTTTAAACTCCATTTCGCAGGTTTTCTCTTATTGAATTATACTCCGACATTGTCCTTTTTGCCTCAGTGGACCGACGTAAAATTTTCTGCCAGTGTTCCCAAAAGCATTTGGCAATTGCTGTGTATTTGGCGCCTGTACAGTTAGGCCCTGAAGCCTAGGCTTACACACTGACTTCAGATACAAATAATTAAAGGAAAACCCCAATGTAACCTATAGCTATGAATTGCACAATAATTATACATTTATGGATTTTTCTCTTTATTCAACCCGCCCGCCTGCCACCCACCCTTAATCCACACAATATTTCATGACCATAAACCTGCCCAGCCCACGGATATAACCACGGGGACTGCGGGTTAGTTTCAACCCGCGCATCACAAGTCTGTGTATGAGAGTCTTCCCTCGTAGCAGACCAGTGTTTGTGAGCGTGGTGTTAATTATTAAAGTGTTCAGTCTCAAAGTTGGTCAGAAACACTGAACATGTTAATGAGGCCTACTACACACTGGCTTGTTTAGACACAAGTCCACTTCTAGCATACTTAATTATGTTGTTAGCACTGTTTGTGTGAGTGTGCATATTTAATTACATTTGTGCATGTCTGTGCCTGTGTATGTGTCTGTGCACATTTGATTATGTTCGTTAGAAATATCTCCATTATTCATTTCCCCGCTGATGAATGTGCTTCGCCACGTTACTTCTAAAGAGACAGACCCTGTTTCTCTTCGGCTCCCTCTCATGGAAGTTTACAAGGGGGTTGGATGATGGTCGACCCTGACATCCCTCCAACCATCCCTCAACCCCTCTTAGAGGAGAGAAGAGGAACTGTAAACTCATAGCCCCTTATAAAGCCACAAATAGCTGTATGCAATTTGTATGTTTGACACAGGCATGCACCATGCACACACACACACACACACACACACACACACACACACACACAGAGGTAGTGGTGTGAACAGTACATGTCTTTGGCAATTTATCTCTCACTAGGGGAGTCGTACACACATAGGTGCACACACAAGGGTTTCTGTTAGCTGACAATAGCCGGCTTTTGGCGTAAAATATATTTTCAAACTTTAAGTAAAACTGTTCAGGAGAAGAAAAATAATCCCATAAATACCAGTGGATGTAAACACATTTGACCACTCATGCTTAACGGTCTACAGGTTAATTTGCATAATTTTGTGGAATTACATCGGCGCGTGTACTTCTATTAGTCGTTATGTTTATCACATGCTCACAGCATACAGACACAGAACCTATGAGAGGAAAATCTGTTAGACAGCGCGAGAGCTTCTGCTACAGCTTCTCAAACAGCTCAATTGTTGCTGCTGGAGTTAAAGGTGCTTTTATAAGCCCAGTCATTCTAAAACAATTCTAAATCCACAATTTAAAAAGAGCTAGGACTACTATTTTTATTTCTCAACTGGTAGGCCTAATTAAAGCGCGCTTCCTATTCGCCATTCAAGTGCATGTAGGCAACTTTAGACAGGCTTCAGCGCTTCACACATCACTTCAATGCGCTGGAAGCAGTATGCATTTTGAAAACATAATTGTTTGAAACCTGAACATTTTACTTCATATGATGAGGCATGTCTTACCGCGCTTCAAAGTAAAAACCAACGGTCGAGAAACGTGGAGGCAATTATTTATTGCATTTATCGGTAGCCAAAGGCACAGTCATAGTCATATTAGTAACCCGTGGTAGTTGTTGCATCTTTAGATCTCCCCTCTTTCTAAATTTCAAATTGATATTTTTCATCCCTTGTCACATTAAACCACTCACATGTGCGTTTGACAGCAGTCTACCGCTAATTGCATTATGGAGCATATATTCGCGAGTAGCCTTGTGCACTTTGCTGCTTATAATGTGAAGAATTAATAGTTTATTAACTTTCTAATCTGTTGCATCAGCCTCATTGCTTATACATTTTTTTATTTTTATGTAGCCTTGGCCTACTGGTTGTATGAATTTGGGATATATTGTCCCACAACTGTTTGGAATAGGCTATTTCTTTCTCAACAAGCTGACCAATAGAATAGGTCAACTTTTTCCACTATGGGGGATAGTAGATTGACATAGGCTAGTGATTTTTCTGTTACACGACTTTGTTGGCTGAGGAAAAGTATATGTGGCAGTTATTCTAACATCTTCAAATTGCTCATCGGAATTAGGTAAGAAGGACGCACACAGTTGCATCCTCGACTTGCATGTTCTGAGTAACCATTATCTAAATGTGAGTTCTGTCATTCTGAGCTCCGTGGGTTGACGCTCTAATCAGGTTGCGCACCCAATGCATATAGGTCCGGTAAATCTTTCAAATGTCCGTTAAATGAAAATGCTGCCAGTTAAATGTCCGGCGCCACATTTTCCTAACAAAAACCCTGACACACACACTTAACACTTCACTCCTGGAGTTCACTCACGCTTTTCAGTCACAGCATTAAAATTACATCACACACACACCCTCCAAGCCATCCATACCCTAAGGGATCGCCTCTAGCTCATCAAAGAGTAAAACGCTTGACCTCCACTTGCTCCTTCCCACACACACTCATTTATATACACACACACACATACTCTTTTACTCCACACACACAATGCTGCCTCTCTGTGTGATGTTTTTACTATTGATTTCACCTCCTCTGCTGTTAACCATACCACACCATCCCTCAGCCCTCTACTCCCCAACACTCCACCTCTCACATCATTCCCTACCTTGCTCTCCTCATCTCCAGAGAGAGTGGGTGTGTGTTTCTAGGTTGGAGTTTGAGCAGTGATCTGTCACACAGACAGGAAGGTCACTTGTGGAGCAGAGAGAGAAGCCGGGGGGGAGAAAGATGGAGAAGGTGAAGAGAGGGATGAAGAAAGTAGTGTGGTTCAGGAGGAAACGAGAGAGGGTGAAGGATGGAGGGAGTGGAGACACAGCAGGAGAGATTTGTAGGAAGTTTGAGAAGAGCTGAGATAGGAGAGGGGGATTGTGATTTAGAGGGAGGTGAGGAGAAAGTCCTTGATCTCTATTAGATTCACCCAAAGAAAGAAAGAAAGTAAGTCTATCATTCATTTTGCCTCAAGGGCACATCGACTCTCACTTTCACAATTTCTGCTGCTCTTTTTATGAGATGTGTGCCATTTATTGTATGTACACTTAATCAACCTGAACCACAAGGAAAGCGATAGGGATCTGGAGCGTGAGCGTGAGGAGAGAAAGCGGAAGGAGAGAGAGAGGGTGAGATAATTAAAGGGTTAATTTCCCTCCTCTCTCTTCATAGGTCAACACCCTCACCCCATGTCACAACGGCTTAAGAAAGACGTGTCATTGGGTGTGTGTACGTGTGGCAGTGGCCAGATGTGCCTTAGAGACTCCAGGCTTTGAGGGAAATCTTCTTGGATTAGACCAGAGAACCTGCTGACCCGTGATGCACACACACAGACCAGCTGACCAGTGAAAGAGAGAGACACAAACACACTTTCACACATACACACCACACAGAGCAGCCAACCTGTGAAAGAAGGGAGGGAAACTTGCATTACTCTAAATGAGAAATGTGTTTAATTGATTGTGTGGCTTTGCTGAGCTCAGCACTCTTCTCTAATGTATAACACAGTTAAATAAACAAACGGCTATCGCAATGAAAAATGATACCATCCTGGCAGATGCGTTCCTCTTTATAAATGAGCATTCTATAAACGTCACAGCTTATGTTGAATAAGTACATTTTATTGATATGCCATGCTACTCAATTGATCAGCTTGAAAATGAAGGACATCAACTGTCTCCAAATGAGCTCCTAGGGGGCCAAGCGTCTTCAGTCAGGGCCTACTGCTTGGAGACTGTTCCTAGGGTGACACAAACGTATGCACGTACGCACACACAAACTATTTTGGCAGGGTTACACTAAGTGTGAAGGTGATCTGTTCCTGCTGCTGTTTGTACTTTGTGTGCGTGTGCATGTGCGTGCGTGCATGGATGAGACAGAATAATGCAGTTCAGCCCAGATTCTCAGACCTGCTTATCTCCCTCACTAGAGGAGAAGTTGTTTCGAGCAAAAGGAATGAATCAGTGTGTGGTGGGTTCCGTTCTGTTATCAGTTCAGTGCTTCCACTCAGGCAGAGAGTTTTATACACCGGGAAATCTACTGGTCCCCTCTACAATATGCTTTTGTAATGGCCCTGCTTCACAGCACATTTCACTGAGATAACAACAGCAACACTGTATGCGAGAGAGAGCAGAGAAATCTGCTTTCCTTGTTCTGCTGAGCCCAATACACCAGGAAAGAGGCATTTTTCACAATAAGTCATGGTGGAAATGTGCATGTATGTAACAAACTGTGTCTCTCTCTCGCTCTCCAGCTATACGTGAAGTTGCGCTGTGACGAAGGACGCATACTGGAGCACATGGAGCAGCTGCTGGTGGAACTGGGGGGTGAGACAGAGGGGGAGGAGTGGGAGACAGACCCTGCCCTGGATGAAGACTTTGAGCTCTACAGTGACGATGAGGAGAGGATGCCATGGAACATTGACCTCACCCCTCTACCAGTGATGTAGTGGTAAAACAGTATGTTGGTAACGCTGAGAGACGTTCGCTGTGAATAAAGTAATGCTCTCCATGTTTCCAATGTCTTTTTCTGCTACAGGTGCGTAAATAAAAAAGGTGGGTAAACAGCATTTAGACTGCATATCACTATCTACTTTTATAGTACACTATTAACTCGGACATTAAATAAAGGTAAAGTTTATAGAAATGTAGTTTACTAAGACCTCTTACCTATCACTGTACACCTTACAAACTAGACCAGATGCAACACTTTGTTGGAACGCAGCAGAGTTGCGACAGTCGATGGGCCCTTGAGTTTTCTCTGAATCTCTCTTGCTAGATATTGTCTCTATCGTGTCCTCAGAAGTGCCTTTCTTCTGTTCAACCCTGAGTTTCCCAGAATCATATGACCTCTCTCTCTGTCATATTAGTGCTGAATTGTTTTCTGTATTAGAAAAGAGTGATTGACATGTCGACTCAAGCTTTGTTTCCATTTTCCTGGAATGAACCAGATAAAAAACAACTTCAATGCTGTTTATTTTCTGTATTTTTCTCCTCTCAATCTGATACTTTTTTTGATACATGTTGTAATAATGAGGTGAATGTGTGCTTCCCTTCATGACCCAGGCTCACTTTAGAAAGAGATTCCAATTTGAATGTGACCTGCTAAAATAAAGAACTAATACAGAACAGATACTGTAGTGTTGTGGAGTTCATGAGGAGTGAGCATAGAGAGATGGATTAAGTTTCAATGTCACATGCACAAGTAGAGTGAAATGGCTTTCTTGCAAGCTCTAACCCCAACAATGCAGTAATCAATAGCAAGGTAGAAGAAAAACACACAAGATATAAAAAATATATTATACAGGGCCAGTTCCAGTACCATATTTACAATTTGCAGGGATACTGGATTGATAGAGGTAGATATGTATAGGGGTAAGGTAACTAGGCATCAGGATATATGATAAACAGTAGCAGCAGTGTATATGATGATTGTATGTGAGAGGGTGTGTGTGTAGTCAGTATAAATGTTTGTGAGCAAATTATGGTGAGCAAATTATGGAGTGGGTGTGTACTGTATGTGTGTTGGAGTGTGAGTGTGCATAGATAAGAGGGTCAACTCTGATAGTCCATGTAGTCATTTTGTTAGCTATTTAGTTCGCTAACAGAAGGGAGAGGAGAGGAATGACAGATGAAGAGCGAGGAGAGTGAGTGTTGTGTGTGTACAACACTCACCTCTCAATGTTTCTCAAGGACCGTTAAGGCTTTATAGAAGCAGAATGTCGCAAGAGAGGGTTGAGCCAGGTGAGTGTTTAAGAGTACACTCTTTGAAAAAAGGGTTATTCGGTTGTCCCCATAGGAGAACCCTTTTTGGTTCCAGGTAGAACGCTTTCGGGGTCCGGGTAATTCATATTAACAGAACATGCAACTCATGTAAGGCAGCCAATAAAATTTCATTTTCAAACATTTGCTAAATGCATTTTATAGGAAAACACCATTCTAAACAGTGCAAATGATGCGTGTGGTTCCATATCAAATGAAAGCGTCGCCATATGCAGATTAGCAGATGTTAAAGCATGTGGAGCGAAATTCTTATGTTTTTCGAGCCATACGTGTGGTAAGTGTCCAACAGTACAATACTAAAACACAAATAAGAAACAACAAAAAAATTAAGAAAGCTGACCCGACTGGAAATATCAGAATGAACAATGTCAGAGTCCGCAATATAAATACGTGGTGTGTATAGACAGCATGGACAATATATACGTAGGAAAAGGTATGTACAGCAGTAGTTATACAGGATGAGCTATGTCAAGAATACAGTATGTGTGCTGTATACAGTTGAAGTCGGAAGTTTACATACACCTTAGCCAAATACATTTAAACTCAGTTTTTCACAATTCCTGACATTTAATTCTAGTAAAAACTCCCTGTTTTAGGTCAGTTAGGATCACCACTTTATTTTAACAAAGTGAAATGTCAGAACAATAGTGGAGAGAATTATTTATTTCAGCTTTTATTTCTTTCATCACATTCCCAGTGGGTCAGAAGTTTACATACACTCAATTAGTATTTGGTAGCATTAACTTGAAATTGTTTAACTTGGGTCAAATGTTTTGGGAAGCCTTCCACAAGCTTCCCACAATAAGTTGGGTGAATTTTTGCCCATTCCTCCTGACAGAGCTGGTGTAACGGAGTCAGGTTTGTAGGCTGCCTTGCTCACACATGCTTTTTCAGTTCTGCCCCAAAATGTTCTATAGGATTGAGGTCGGGGCTTTCTGATGGCCACTCCAATAACTTGACTTTGTTGTCCTTAAGCCATTTTGCCACAACTTTGGAAGTATGCTTGGGGTCATTGTCCATTTGGAAGACCAATTTTTGACCAAGCTTTAGCTTCCTGACTGATGTCTTGAGATGTTGCTTCAATATATCCACATAATTTTCCATCCACATAATTTCCCATCCTCATGATGCCATCTATTTTATGAAGTGCACCAGTCCCTCCTGCAGCAAAGCACCCTCACAACATGATGCTGCCACCCCAATGCTTCACGGTTTTGATGGTGTTCTTCAGCTTGCAAGCCTCCCCCTTTTCCTCCAAACATAACAATGGTCATTATGGTGAAACAGTTATATTTTTGTTTCATCAGACCAGAGGATATTTCTCCAAAAAGTATGATCTTTGTCCCCATGTGCAGTGGCAAACCGTAGTCTGGCTTTTTTATGGCGGTAAATGAGCAGTGGCTTCTTCCTTGCTGAGCGGCCTTTCAGGTTATGTCAATATAGGATTAATTTACTGTGGATATAGATACTTTTGTACCTGTTTCCTCCAGCATCTTCACAAGGTCTTTTGCTGTTGTTCTGGGATTGATTTGCACTTTTCGCACCAAAGTACGTTCATCTCTAGGAGACAGAATGCGTCTCCTTCCTGGGCGGTATGACGGCTGTGTGGTCCCATGGTGTTCATACTTGCGTGCTATTGTTTGTACAGATGAACGTGGTTTCTTCAGGCATTTGGAAGTTGCTCCCAAGGATGAACCAGACTTGTGGAGGTGTACAATTGTTTTTCTGCGGTCTTGGCTGATTTCTTTTGATTTTCCCATGATGTCACACAAAGAGGCACTGAGTTTGAAGGTAGGCCTTGAAATACATCCACAGGTACATCTCCAATTGATTCAAATTATGTCAATTAGCCTATAAGAAGCTTCTAAAAGCCATGACATAATTTTCTGGAATTTTCCAAGCTGTTTAAAGGCATAGTCAACTTAGTGTATGTAAACTTCTGACCCACTGGATTTGTGATACAGTGAATAAGTGAAATAATCTGTTTGAAAACAGTTGTTGGAAAAATGACTTGTGTCATGCACAAAGTAGATGTCCTAACCGACTTGCCAAAACTATAGTTTGTTAACAAGAGATTTGTGGAGTGGTTGAAAAACAAGTTTTAATGACACTAACCTAAGTATATGTAAACTTCCGACTTCAACTGTATGTAAAGTGAGTATTCAATTAACTTAATTTCTCATGTGACAGAGATGAAAAGTTAGAAACGTAGAATGATGGGGAATCTAAAGATGCAACAACTAGGAAGGCTTGCTAATATGGCTAAGATTGTGACTTTTGCTTCTGGACAACAAAAGAAAGTTGATATGAAAACCAATAGAACAGGAAAGAAATGCTGGTTTCAATGGCATATGAGGAAGTCTTTATAAAATAATTGTCTCCATGCTTCTAAGGTCGGATTTTGCCTTGAAGCAAGGCAAGACATACCTCATAATATGAAGTAAAATGTTTAGGTTTCAAACTCGGACAAAACAGAGATGCTTGTTCTATGTCCCAAGAAATGTCCCAAGAAACAAAGAGATCTTCTGTTGAATCTGACAATTAATCTTGATGGTTGTAAAGTCGTCTCAAATAAAACTGTGAAGGACCTCGGCGTTGCTAGAATCCTGACTAGAACCAACATACACTGCTCAAAAAAATAAAGGGAACACTTAAACAACACAATGTAACTCTAAGTCAATCACACTTCTGTGAAATCAAACTGTCCACTTAGGAAGCAACACTGATTGACAATAAATTTCACATGCTGTTGTGCAAATGGAATAGACAAAAGGTGGAAATTATAGGCAATTAGCAAGACACCCCCCAAAACAGGAGTGATTCTGCAGGTGGTGACCACAGAACACTTCTCAGTTCCTATGCTTCCTGGCTGATGTTTTGGTCACTTTTGAATGCTGGCGGTGCTCTCACTCTAGTGGTAGCATGAGACGGAGTCTACAACCCACACAAGTGGCTCAGGTAGTGCAGTTTATCCAGGATGGCACATCAATGCGAACTGTGGCAAAACGGTTTGCTGTGTCTGTCAGCGTAGTGTCCAGAGCATGCAGGCGCTACCAGGAGACAGGCCAGTACATCAGGAGACATGGAGGAGGCCGTAGGAGGGCAACAACCCAGCAGCAGGACCGCTACCTCCGCCTTTGTGCAAGGAGGTGCACTGCCAGCGCCCTGCAAAATGACCTCCAGCAGGCCACAATTGTGCATGTGTCAGCATATGGTCTCTCACAAGGGGTCTGAGGATCTCATCTCGGTACCTAATGGCAGTCAGGCTACCTCTAGCGAGCACATGGAGGGCTGTGCGGCCCCACAAAGAAATGCCACCACACACCATGACTGACCCACCGCCAAACCGGTCATGCTGGAGGATGTTGCAGGCAGCAGAACATTCTCCACGGCGTCTCCAGACTCTGTCACGTCTGTCACATGTGCTCATGTGCTCAGTGTGAACCTGCTTTCATCTGTGAAGAGCACAGGGCGCCAGTGGCGAATTTGCCAATCTTGGTGTTCTCTGGAAAATGCATAACGTCCTGCACGGTGTTGGGCTGTAAGCACAACCCCCACCTGTGGACGTCGGGCCCTCATACCACCCTCATGGAGTCTGTTTCTGACCGTTTGAGCAGACACATGCACATTTGTGGCCTGCTGGAGGTCATTTTGCAGGGCGCTGGCAGTGCACCTCCTTGCACAAAGGCGGAGGTAGCGGTCCTGCTGCTGGGTTGTTGCCCTCCTACGGCCTCCTCCACGTCTCCTTATGTACTGGCCTGTCTCCTGGTAGCGCCTGCATGCTCTGGACACTACGCTGACAGACACAGCAAACCTTTTTGCCACAGTTCACATTGATATGCAATCCTGGATGAACTGCACTGTGTGTGCATGGATGAAGCAGACTAATGTAGTTCAGCCAAGATTCCCAGATCTGCTTATCTCCATCACTGTGGACTAGAGGAGAAGTTTCATTTAGCAGCAAAAGGAACTAATCAGTGTGTGTGTGTGTGTCTGTCTGTTTCTGTGTTGTGATTGCTGTAGCGTATGTGTGTGATAGTGTGTTGTTCTGTTATCAGTCCAGTGCTTCCACTCAGGGAGAGAGAGTATTACACACGGAAATCTACCGGTCCCCTCTACAATAGGCATTTATAATGGTCCCGCTCACAGCGTATTTCACTGAGCCCAATACACCAGGAAAGAGGCATTTGGTAGAAGTCACATTAAGTCCTAGTGGAAAAGTGTATGTATGTAACAAATGTTTTTTTCTCTGTGTGTGTGTGTGTGTCTCTCTCTCTCTCTCTCTCCAGCTGTATGTGAAGTTGCGCTGTGATGACGGCCCCATTCTGGAGCACATAGAGCAGCTCCTGGTGGAACTGGGGGATGAGACAGAGGGGGAGGAAGGGAAACAGACCCTACGCTGGATGAAGACCAGTAGTGACGATGAGGAGGAGGAAGCCAGGGAACATTGACCACACCCCTCTCTCTCTCTCTACCAGTGATCTAGTGGTAAAACAGTGGGTTAGTAACGATGAGAGACGTTTGTGGTGAATAAAGTAACGCTCTCTATATTTCCAATGCATTTTTCTGTGATAGATGGGGAAATGCACGGGCAAAATAAAAAAGTGTGTAAAAGGCGTTTAGACTGTATACCCCTGTCTACTTTTATAGTACACTATTAACTCGGACATTAAATAAAGGTAAAGTTTATAGAAATGTAGTTTATAAAGACCTCTTACCTTACCTCTTACTTTTATAGTACACTATTAACTCGGACATTAAATAAAGGTAAAGTTTATAGAAATGTAGTTTATAAAGACCTTAACACCTTACAAACTAGACCAGATGCAACACTTTGTTTGAAAGCGGCAGAGTTGCGACTGTTGATGGGCCCTTGAGTTTTCTCTGAATCTCTCTCTCTAGATATTGTCTGTATTGTGTCCTCAGAAGTGCCTTTCTTCTGTTCAACCCTGAGTTTCCCAGAATCATATGACCTCTCTCTCTGTCATATTAGCGCTGAATTGTTTTCTGTATTAGAAAAGAGCGATTGACATGTCGACTCAAGCTTTGTTTCCATTTTCCTGGAATGAACCAGATAAAAAACAACTTCAATGCTGTTTATTTTCTGTATTTTTCTCCTCTCAATCTGATACTTTTTTTGATACATGTTGTAATAATGAGGTGAATGTTTGCTTCCCTTCATGACCCAGGCTCACTTTAGAAAGAGATTCCAATTTGAATGTGACCTGCTAAAATAAAGAACTAATACAGAACAGATACTGTAGTGTTGTGGAGTTCGTGAGAGGAGTGAGCATTGAGAGATAGAGGGGGTAGAGATGAGTAACAGATGAAGGGAGAGAGGAGAGTGAAGGTTGAGAGGTGAGTGTTGTAGACACACAGGCATGGTCACTAACTATAACTATGATTGTTTTGTCTTTATCTTTAGTGGTCTAGTACTGACTTTTTGCTAGCCAGGGCCATCTACTTTAAGTGCTGCCTGTCTTCCCAGTGGCCTACTTGGTGTGTGTACTGCTGACTGCTCATCATTTGCAGATAGTTATTGACACATCAACCAGGATCAAGGGGCAGGACAATTTGTGACTTGTTTTGGTAATAGGTGGCTGTATTGGATGGGGAGTGGTTTCACCTCTCCTAGCCAATCAGCAATTAATACAGGGAGGTATGCTCTCCACCTCTGCTAGGCAATTAGAGATTAGTGTTAGTTCTTCAGTGTCCCCTGGTTTCTCAGCGGCAGCTGTAAGCGGCGGTCGTGTAGGTGGCTGTTTTGTCGCAAACTAAGAAGGTTGATGGAACTAAGACGGTTCTGCCGAGTTGTTCTGCGGAGATGTTTGAGGAAGGAAAGAGAGGAAGGCTCCACACCACTCTCTCACTTGAGTAGCTTACCTAGTTATTTACGGACTTTATGTCTGGATGGCGCCGAAGAACATGGCTGATGTTTTACATTCTCCCAAGTGTTCTTTTGTTCGTTTTTTTTGTGTTTTGTGTAACTTATTTTATTACTTATTGTGTACATAATGTTGCTGCTACCATCTCTTAATCTTGGCGCACAGATCCCTTTAGCGGGATCATTTTCGTCAACATCCGCTGAATTGCAGAACGCCAAATTAAATTACTAAAAATATTTAATTTCGTGAAATCACAAGTGCAATATAGCAAAACACAGCTTAGCTTATTGTTAATCCACCTGTTGTGTCAGATTTTGAAAATAAGCTTTACAGCAAAAGCAAACCAAGCATTTGTGTGAGGACATCGAGCAGTAGACAAAACATTACAAACAGCTAGCAGCAAAGTAGCTTGGTCACGAAAGTCAGAAAAGCAATAAAATTAATCGCTTACCTTTGATGATCTTCGGATGTTTGCACTTACGAGACTCCCAGTTACACAATAAATGTTTTGTTCGATAAAGATTATTTTTATATCCAAAAACCTCCATTTGATTGGCGCGTTTTGTTGAGTAATCCACAGGCTCGTGCAGGTCATGACGTGCAGACGAAAATTCCAAATAGTATCCGTAAAGTTTGTAGAAACATATCAAATGCTTTTTAAAATCAAGCCTCAGGTTGTTTTTAACATAAATAATCGATAATATTTCAACCGGACGGTAAACTATTCAATACAAGAGAGAAAGAAAATGTCGAGCTACCACTGTCGTGCGCATGAACTAATCGAAGGTCATCTGTCAGTCCACTGACGCGATGTGATAAATCTTGCTCTTTTTCAGAATAAAAGCTTGAAACTAGGTCTAAAGACTGTTCACACCCTGTGGTTGATATCCCTTTAAATGGAGGAAAGGCAGGCAATGGAACAGGGATTTTTCAAAATAAGAGGCACTTCCTGGTTGGATTTCCTCAGGTTTTCGCCTGCAAAATCAGTTCTGTTATACTCACAGACAATATTTTGACAGTTTTGGAAACTTTAGAGTGTTTTCTATCCTAATCCGCTAATTATATGCATATTCTAGCATCTGGGCCTGAGAAATAGGCTGTTTACTTAAGGAACGTTATTTTTCCAAACATAAAAATACTTCCCCCTAGCTACAAGAGGTTTTAAGGCCAGAAAATAACTTCTGGACATCAGAACTGTGATTACTCACCGCGGACTGGAAGAATTTTTTTCCTTTAACGAGTCAGACAAGAAAGATGTCCTGTTTTCACTGGAACAGGCCCAGATCCACGCCTATTGTGTAAAGAAAAGACACAGGAGAAGGAACCGCAGATCAGGCAGTCTTCTGAGAATCCGTAGGCGAGCGAGTAAACTCCCACTGCCATCTGTTCTTCTTGCTAACGTGCAATCATTGGGAAAAAAAATTGATGGCCTACAATTAAGATTATCCTACCAACGGGACATCAAAAACTGTAACATCTTACATTTCACCGAGACGTGGCTGAACGATGATACGGACAATATAGAGCTAGCGGGATTTTCCATGCACCGGCAGAACAGAGACGCTACCTCTGGTAAGATGAGGCATGGGGGTATGTGTCTATTTGTCAATAACAGCTGGTGCGTGATGTCTAATATTAAAGAAGTCTTGAGGTATTGCTCGCCTGAGGTAGAATACCTTATAAGCTGTAGACCACACTATCTACCAAGAGAGTTCTTATCTATATTATTCGTAGCCATCTATTTACCACCACAGAACGAAGCTGGCACTAAGACCGCTCTCAACCAACTCTAAAAGGTCATAAGCAAAGAAGACAATGCTCACCCAGAAGCGGCGCTCCTAGTGGCTGGGGACTTTAATGCAGGCAAACTTAAATCAGTTTCACCAAATTTTTACCAGCATGTCACATGTGCAACCAGAGAAAAAAAATCCTAGACCATCTTTACTCCACACACAGAGATGCATTCAAAGCTCTCCCCCGCCCTCCATTTGGCAAATCTGACCATAACTCTATCCTTCTGATTCCTGCTTACAAGCAAAAACTAAAGCAGCAAGTACCAGTGATCAGATGACGTGGATGCCACACTACAAGACTGTTATGCTAGCACAGACTGGAATATGTTCCGGGTTTCATCCAATGGCATTGTGGAGTACACCACCTCAGTCATCGGCTTCATCAATAAGTGCATCAACGACGTCGTCCCCACAGTGACTGTACGTACATATCCCAACCAGAATCCATGGATTACAGGCAACATCTACATCCAGTTAAAGGCTAGAGCTGCCACTTTCAAGGAGCGAGAGACTAATCCGGCCACCTATAAGAAATCCCGCTATGTCCTCAGACGAACCATAAAACAAGAAAAGCATCAATACAGGATTAAGATTGAATCGTACTACACCGGCTCTGACGCTCGTTGGATGTGTCAGGGCTTGAAAACTATTACGGACTACAAAGAGTAACCCAGACGCGAGCTGCGGAGTGACGTGGGTCTACCAGATGAGCTAAATGCCTTTTATTCTTGTTCGAGGCATACAACACTGAAGCATACAACACGAGAGCACCAGCTGTTCTGGATGACTGTGTGATAACGCTCTCAGTAGCCAATGTGAACAAAACCTTTAAAAGGTCCTGGACTTCTTGACGGACCGCCCCCAGGTGGTAAGAGTAGGCAACAAGACGTCTGCCACGCTGATCCTTAACACTGGGGCCCCTCGGGGGTGTGTACTTAGTCCTCTCCTGTATTCCCTGTTCGCCCACGACTGAGTAGCCAAACACGACTCCAACACAATAATTAAGTTTGCTGACGACACAACCATGGTAGGCCTGATCACCGACAACGATGGCTTATAGGGAGGAGGTCAGAGAACTGCCAGTGTGGTGCCAGGACAACAACCTTACCTCAATGTGAGCAAGACAAAGGAGCTGATCGTTGACTACAGGAAAAAGCGGGCCGAACAGGCCCCCATTAACATCGACGGGGCTGTAGTGGAGCGGGTCGAGAGTTTCAAGTTCCTTGGTGTCCACATCACCAACGAACTTTCATGGTACCAATTTGTAAGTCGCTCTGGATAAGAGCGTCTGCTAAATGACTTAAATGTAAATGTAATGGTCCAAACACACCAAGACAGTCGTGAAGAGGGCACAACAAAATGTTTTCCCCCTCAGGAGACTGAAAAGATTTGGCATGGGTGCCCAGATCCTCAAAAGGTTCTACCGCTCCACCATCAAGAGCATCCTGACCGGTTGCATCACCGCTTGGTATGGCAAAGGCTCGGCATCTGACCATAAGGCACCACAGAGGGTAGTGCGAACGGCCCAGTACATCACTGGGGCAAACTTCCTGCCATCCAGAACCTATACAATAGGCGGTGTCAGAGGAAAGACCATACAATTGTCAAAGATTCCAGTCACCCAAGTTATAGACTGTTTTCTCTGCTAACGCACGGCTAGGGGTACCGGAGCACCAGGTCTAGGACCAAAAGGCTCCTCAACAGTTTCTACCCCCAAGGCATAAGACTGCTGAACAATTAATAAAATCGCCACCGGACAATTTACATTGACCCCGCCTCCATTTTGTACACTGCTGATACTCACTGTTTATCATCTATGCATAGTCACTTCACCCCCACCTACATGTAAAAATTGCCTCAACTAACCTGTACCCTCGCACACTGACTCGGTATCGGTGCCCCCTGTATATAGCCTCGTTATTCTTATTGTGTTACTTTTTATTATAACTTTTTATTTGAGTCTACTTGGTAAATATTTTCTTAACTCTTCTTGAACTGCACTGTTGGTTAAGGGCTTGTAAGTATGCATTTCGCGGTAAAGTCTACACTTGTTGTATTCGGCGCACGTGACAAATAAAGTTTGTTGCGGTGGTGGCACAGGTCTACTCGTTTCCCCTAAGTGGAGATTTTCTCTTTTCTCTCTCTCCCACCTGTCCATCTCATCATTTGAATTCCATGCTGTCACTTGTCCACTTAAGCTTAACATTATTGTCATTTATCGCCCACCAGGTGCCCTTGGAGAGTTTCTCAATGAGCTTGACACCTTGATGAGGTCATTTCCTAATGATGGCTCCCCGCTTTTCGTACTTGGCGACTTCAGCCTCCCGACGTCTGCCTTCGATTAATTTCTTTCTAACTTTCTCTTACCTCCTTGCCTCTTTTGACCTCACCCTTTCCCAATCTCCTCCAACTCACAAGGCCGGCAATACGCTTGACGTCATCTTTACTAGAGGCTGCTCGCCTACTAGTCTCACTGCAACCCCCCTCCAGGTCTCTGATTACTACTTTGTTTCCTTTTTTGTCTCCCTCTCCTCCAACCTTAACCTCTCAGCCCCTACCCAGATGGTCATATGCCTTCGGAATCTTCAAACTCTCTCCCACTACTCTCTCCTCTTCTATTCTATCATCTCTCCCATCTGCTAAATCCTACTGTCTCCTAATTCTGCCTCTTCCACCCTACCCTCCTCCCTTTCCGCATCCTATGACCTGCACTGTCCCCTTTCCTCACGTCCGAGTCGGACCTCCCCTCCTGCTCCGTGGCTGAGTGACTCACTCTATCTTCTCTTCCTCTGTATCCGCTGCTAAAGCTGCATTCTACTACTCTAAATTTAAAGCTTCTGCCTCTAACCCTAGGAAAATCTTTTCCACTTTCTCCTCCATCCTAAATCCTCCACCCCCTCCCTCCTCCCTCTCTGCCAATCACTTTGTCAACCAGTTTGAAAAAAAGGTTGATATCCGCTACTCACCACTCAGCCTATTGAGTCCACTGGTCTCACTCTCACATAACTACCCTACGCCTTGACCTCTTTCTCCCCTCTCTCTCCAGATGACATCCTGTGACTAGTGAGGTCTGGCTGCACAGCAACCTGCCAGCTTGATCCCATCCCCTCCTTCCTTCTCCAGACCAACTCTGGAGACCTTCTCCCATTCCTGACTTCCCTCATCCTTGGCCCTAACCAGTCAGGCTTCAAGATGGGTCACTCAACCGAGACTGCTCTTTTGTGTCACGGAGGCTCACCACACTGCCAAAGCTGACTCTCTCTCCTCTGTTCTCATCCTCCTAGATCTATCCACTACCTTCGACACCATGAACCATCAGATCCTCCTCTCCACCCTCTCAGGGCTGGGCGTCTCAGGCGCTGCACTCTTGGATTGCATCTTACCTGGCAGGCAGCTCCTACCAGATAATGTTGAGAGGATATGTGTCTGCACCGCATGCTCTCACTACTGGTGTCCCCCAGGGCTCGGATCTAGGCCCTCTCTATACACCTAGTCACTCGGCTCCGTCATATTGTCACGTCTCTCCTATCATTGCTATGTGGATTACACTCAACTACTTTTCTCCTTCCCCCCCTTCTGACACCCAGGTGGTGACACGCTTCTCTACGTGCCTGGCAGATATCTTAACTTGGATGTTGGCCCACCACCTCAAGCTCAATTGCGACAAGACGGAACTGATTTTCCTCCCGAGGAAGGCCTGCCCGCTCAAAGACCTCTCCATCACCGTTGACAACACCAGTGTCGCCCTCCCGTGCAAATAACCTTGGTGTGACCCTGGACAACACCCTGTCATTCTCTGCAAACATCAAAGCAGTGACACAATCCTGCAGGTTCATGCTCTACAACGTCCGTAGAGTACGACCCTACCTCAGACAGGAAGAGGCGCATGTGCTAATCCAGGCACTTGTACTTGCCCATCTGGACTACCGTAACTTGCTTTTGGCTGTGCTCCCTGATTGTGTCCTCAAACCTCTGCAACTTATCCAGAACTCTGCAGCCTGCTTAGTTTTCAACCTTTCTAAGTTCTCATGTCACCCCGCTCTTCCGCACACCCTACTGGCTTCCAGTCAAAGCTCGCATCCACTACAACACCATGGCGCTTACCTATGGAACAGCAAGAGGAACTACACCTCCATACCTTCATGCTATGCTCAAACCCTTCACCCCAACCCGAGCACTCCGTTATGCCACCTATTGTCTCTTGGCCCTCCCACCCGTACGGGAGGGCAGTTCCCGCTCAGCCCAGTCCAAGCTCTTCTCTATCCTGACACCCCAATGTTGGAACCAGCTGTCGCCTGAAGCTAGAACAGCAGAGTCCCTGCTGATCTTCCGAAAACATCTGAAACCCTAGCGTTAAACAGTATCTTAATAATCCCCCCCCCCCCCAGCTCTGACTCTACTGATGGCTACGTTATTGAGGAAAAATGTACTTTCTATTCCTATGGTTGTCCCACCTAGCTATCTTTAAGATGAATGCACTAACGCTAAGTCACTCTAAATCACTAAAATGTACAATGTTATTCCTCCCAATTTAGACACAATCACAATCTCATAGATTATTATCTTGTCGCCTGACCAAGTGGCCGTACAATCACACTCAAATGTTTTCCCACAAATCCTTTGGTGTAAAACGGAGTGATTCAAACTGAGATGAGAATTTTAAGGGCTTTGAATCAGTGATGTGAAAAAGTACCCAATAGCCATACTTGAGTAAAAGTAAAGATACTTTAATAGAAAATGACTCAAGTAAAAGTAAAATTCACCCAGTAAAATACTACTTGAGTAAAAGTATTTGGTTTTAAATATACTTATCAAAAGTAAATGTAATTGCTAAAATATACTTAAGTATCAAAAGTAAAATAATACTTTCAAATCACTTATATTAAATGAACCATTTGGCACCTTTTTCTTTATGAATAGCCAGGGGAACACTCAGACATAATTTACAAACAAAGCATTTGAGCTCAGGGAGTCCCCCAGAACAGAGGCAGTTGTCACGGATCCCTCCGGAACTTTCATTACGCACACCTGTCCCTTATTCCGACTGATTAGTACCTGTATAAGTGTGCCCTTTGGTTTCCATTGGGCTGTTTATTATTGTTACAATTGTTACAACCGTTGGTGCGTGTGAGTACCTGTGCTGTGTGTTTGGCTTTCGTGCCATTGTGGATTGCGCAGATGATTACGGGTCTCGTCCCATGGGTTAATCATTGTGCACGTGTTATTTATTCGAGGTACTCCTCGCTCTTTTGTTTTGGGTTTCTACCCTGTGTTTTGTTACGTGTTAGTTTGGTCATCGTCCTCGTGCCTTTACACGGCACTCCATAATTTGAGTTTAATAAAAAAAACTATTACGCATTCCTGAGTTTGTCTCACGATCCTTCAAACCGATGTGACAGCAGTTGGGAGGACCAGGAATGTTCTCTTGATAAGTGCTCTGAAGGAGCTCCGGAGTTCCTCTGTGGAGATGGGAGAATATTCCAGAAGGACAACCATCTCTGCAGCACTCCACCAATCAGGCCTTCATGGTAGAGTGACCAGACGGAAACCAATCCTCAGTAAAAGGCACATGACAGCTTGCTTGGAGTTTGCCAAAAGGCACCTAAAGACCCTCAGACCATGAGAAACAAGATTCTTTGGTCTGATGAAACCAAGATTGAACTCTTTGTCCTGAATGCCAAGAGTCACATCTGGAAGAAACAGGGAAGCATGGTGGTGGCAGCATCATGATGTGAGGACAATGACACTAAGCACGCAGGAGTGGCTTCGGGACAAGTCTCTGAATGTCCTTGAGTGGCCCAACTTTTTCAAAGTGGTTGAACCCGATCGAACATCTCTGCAAATAGCTGTGCAGCGATGCTCCCCATCCAACCTGACAGAGCTTGAGAGGATCTGCAGAGAAGAATGTGAGAAACCCCCCAAATACATGTGTGCCAAGCTTGTAGCATGATACCCAAGAAGACTCTAGTCTGTAATAGCTGCCAAAGGTGCTTCAACAAAGTACTGAGTAAAGAGTCTGAATACTTATGTAAATGTGATTTTTCAGCTTTTTATTTGGAATAACTTTGCTAAAATATCTAAAAACCTGTTTTTGCTTCGTCATTATGGGGTATTGTGTGTAGATTGAGAGAAAGAAAATATTGAATCAATTTTAGAATAAGGCTGTAAGGTAACACAATGTGGAAAAAGTCAAGGGGTCTGAATACCTTCCAAATGTACTGTATACTGAACACGAACAGTAAAGCAACACGAATAAAGCAGAAAGAGGAGATACAGTATCTAGGCTGTTGAATCATCTGCTTATTCTAGTCCACTCACACCACTCTAACCTACTTTGCGCTTCACACACTATGAAACACCTCCTGGATCTGAGACAGATAAACACACTATGTTAAATCAAACACACAAACACACACACACACACTGACCTAGGTGCCTCTCCACGCCTGTTAGCTAACCCAACACAGCACAGCACCTCGTCTCTTTGAAGAATTCCCACACCGCTAAACAGGAATGTTATCTAAGATTCCGGGACTGATTATCATCAGGCCGGTGGGAGAGATAGCTGCTTTGGGAACGCTGAGGTTTAGATGAGGAGAGCTGATTTAGCATGTGTGTGCATGGGGGGGGGGGGGGGGGGGGGGGGATACGTGTGTGTGCATCTGCAGAGTGCAGGTATACACTGAGTGTACAAACCATTAGGAACATCTTCCTAATATTGAGCTGCACCCCCCTTTGCCCTCAGAACAGCCTTCATTTGTCAGGTCATGGACTCTACAAGGTGTCAAACCTTCCACAGGGATGCTGGCCCATGTTGACTCCAATGCTTCCCACAGTTATGTTAAATTGACTGGATATCCTTTGGATGGTGGACCATTCTTGATAAACACAGTACTTCTTGACACACTCAAACCTGTGCGCCTGGCACCTACTACCATATCCCATTCAAGGGCACTTCAATATTTTGTCTTGCCCATTCAACCTCTGAATGGCACACATACACAATACAATTGTATCAAGGTTTAAAAATGATTCTTGACCTCTCTCCTCTCCATCTACACTGATTGAAGTGGATTTAACATGTGACATCAGTAAGGGATCATAACTTTGACCTAGATTCACCTGGTCAGTCTGTCATGGAAAGAGCAGGTGTTCTTAATGTTTTGTACACTTAGTGTATATGTGTGTGTGGTGTAGTTGTGAGTGTGTTTTATTAATCAGAACATTAGGTTTGTGGGAGAGAGCTAATCCTGGATTAACAGATTAGAACACTTGCGTTGTCATAACAACACATTGATTGGAACTGAACATTGATCATTGTGTGTGTGTGTGTAGTTAATTAGTGAGTTAATCAGGCCATCTTGCAGGGGATTAATGAATACATCATCAAATCAGAATCCTACTAAATTAACACATCAGACCTGTGTCAGTGTGTATAACCTCCCTCTCCCACACACTCTCCCTTTCTCTCATTCTCTCTCTTTCTGTGTTTGTGTGTGTGAGAGAGAGAGACAGAGAGAGATAGTTGTGTATCTAAGCTAATATCCTTCCTGATGAGTATGATACATAATGCCCCCAAGGGGATAATACTTCCTAAAGACAGTAACATCCTGGTGTTTAAAGTGATGGATTAATGGATATACACATCCTGAGTTATCACATATTGTACACTGATGGTTTCCTGAATAGCTGAGATTTCAATGTGTGGTCAGTCGGTCAGTCAGTCAGCACACGCGTGTGTTTAAGTGTGTGTGTAAGGCTGAGTTTACACAGGCAGCCCAATTCTGATATTTTTATCCACTAATTGATCTTTTAACCAATCACATTAGAACTTTTCACATCAGATCTTTTTCAGAGCTGACCTGATTGGTCAAAGGACCAATTAGTGTAAAAATATCAAAATTGGGCTGCCTGTAAAAGCAGCCTTACACACACACACACTGTGTAACAGCTGAGAGTATGGATTTAAAGTGGCCATAAATAAACATTCTAATATACTGGGCCTTTTTATAGGATCGCTGTAGAGGGGGTGTGTGTGTATTTTATCATTGTGTTGGGACGGTGTGTTCTGAAAGGCTCTGAAGCCTCCAGCTGTCTGTTAAAACATCAGTGAAAAGTTAATTAAAATTAAGTATTCAGTTTTCCCTCTCTATTCCCAACAGTACAACAGTCAATAGAAAGGAGGCGAACTCAGTCTCTATTTAGCAGAAACTCTTATAACTAACTCTTATAATACATTTTCACAAAATGGAACGCCATTCATTAATGATCTCACTATGCTGTCAATAATTCTACTTCTAACACCGTCTGCTCTGCTCTCGCTCTCTCTCACTCCCTCTATCGCTCTCTCTCCCTCTCTGTGTGTGTTTGAAAGAGCATAGTGATTGTAGTGTTTGTCTGCGTGTACAGGAGAGATGTAATCTTTAGTAGATACAGTGTGTTTCAGAGATAACATAACCAGCCAATTAGCCATGCTATCTCAGAGCCACACCTCACATCTGACTGCTGTACACTGTAGTTACAAACAGTGGTGTGTGTGAGACTGTGACACCTTCCTTGTTTTCCTACATTATTAGGCCACAAAAAAGCCTATTCCTGGTTGTAAATCACCACACACACAGGGTTTTGATTTTAGTGATAATGATTTAATCAGTCACTGGCAGACCCCAGGAATTTTTTTATTTAACCAGGCAAATCAGTTAAGAACAAATTCTTATTTACAATGATGACCTAGGAACAGTGTGTTTGGGGTGGTTCAAGCTGTGTGTGTGTGTGTGTGGGGGGGGTTCAGTCAGAATATGTGTGTGTCTGATAGATGATAGGGGAGGATGGATGGCTGACTGGTGTAGCTTGATTTTGAAACATCCACATATCAGTGCCTTCAATTTGAGTGTCTGTGTTTTGATGCTGTAACAGCTGCTAATTATTGCTGCTCTGGATTTCACTCAATCTGTTTGATCTGCTGTCCTGTGGCGACGGATCGAGAGCGTGCGTGCTCTGGCATGCACACACACACACACAAACACACAATTAAGGGTCATAGGGAGGAG
This sequence comes from Salvelinus fontinalis, assembly GCF_029448725.1. NCBI lineage: Eukaryota > Metazoa > Chordata > Actinopteri > Salmoniformes > Salmonidae > Salvelinus > Salvelinus fontinalis. The sequence goes on along the minus strand of NC_074670.1, from coordinate 29,887,216 downwards.
AGAGGAGGCTTGAGCTCCAATTACTGAGACTCTAGTAGTCTGCTTGGTTCCCCATCCTTACACAACAGGGATGTATGTGTGTATACAGTAAAGGTTAATTTATGGAATTTCTTTCCATCTTAATGCGTTTGAGCCAATCAGTTGTGTTGTGACAAGGTAGGGGTGGGATACAGAAGATAGACCTATTTGGTAAAACACCAACTCCATATTATGGCAAGAACAGCTCAAATAAGCAAAGAGAAACGACAGTTCATCATTACTTTAAGACATGAAGGTCAGTCAATCCGGAAAATGTCAAGAACTTTGAAAGTTTCTTCAAGTGCACTGGCAAAAACCATGAAGCACTATGATGAAACTGTCTCTCATGAGGACCGCCACAGGAAAGGAAGACCCAGAGTTACCTCTGCTGCAGAGGATAAGTTCATTAGAGTTAAATGCACCTCAGATTGCATCCCCAATAAATACTTCACAGAGTTCAAGTAACAGACACATCTCAACATCAACTGTTCAAAGGAGACTGCCTGAATCAGACCTTCATGGTTGAATTGCTGCAAAGAAACCACTACTAACAGACACCAATAATAAGAAGAGACTTGCTTGGGCCAAGAAACACGAGCAACGGACATTAGACTGGTGGAAATCTGTCCTTTGGCCTGATGAGTCCAAATTTGAGATTTTTTGGTTCCAACCACCGTGTCTTTGTGAGACGCAGAGTAGGTGAACGGATGATCCCCGCATGTGTGGTTCCCACCGTGAAGCACGAAGGAGGAGGTGTGATGGTGTGGGGGTGCTTTGCTGGTGACACTGTCAGTGATTTATTTAGAATTCAAGGCACAGTTAACCAGCATGGTTACCACAGCATTCTGCAGCAATACGCCATCCCGTCTGGTTTGCGCTTAGTGGGACTATCATTTGTTTTTCAACAGGAAAATGACCCAGAACACACCTCCAGGCTGTGTAAGGGCTATTTGACCAAGATATGGAGTGTTGCATCAGATGGACCTGGCCTCCACAATCACCCGACCTCAACCCAATTGAGATGGTTTGGGATGAGTTGGACTGCAGAGTGAAGGAAAAGCAGCCAACAAGTGCTCAGCATATGTAGGAACTCCTTCAAGGCTGTTGGAAAAGCATTCCATGTGAAGCTGGTTGAGAGAATGCCAAGAGTGTGCAAAGATGTCATCAAGGCAAGGGGTGGCTACTTTGAAGAATCTTAAATATAAACTATATTTTGATCTGTTTAACACTTTTTTGGTTACTACATGATTCCATATGTGTTATTTCAAAGTTTTGATGTCTTCACTATTATTCTACAATGTAGAACATTTTAAAAATAAAGAAAACCCTTGAGTAGGTGTGTCCAAACTTTTGACTGGTACTGTGTGTGTGTGTGTCATCCCTATCAGGAGTCTCCCGACTCCTCCCCTGGAGGTCTATAATCTCACAGAGGTCAAATCAATCAAATCTCTCAAAGCACTCTGGGTAATCTACTCAATATATGCCATCTGGACCTGAACTGAGATAATGTGTGTGTATGTGTGCATGTTTATGTGTGCCCATGCGTGCATGTTTGTGTATGGTTGTGAGTGAGAGCAGACACTGAGCTAAAAATAAAACAAAGAGCATAGCATGTGAAATAAGCAGACAGGGAAATTGTTTCTGTAAAGTCATTTTATTGTCCCATGGTTGTATAATGCAGTCAGTCTCTGTCTCTCTACCCCTCAGCAGGGCAGATATATTTACATTACATTGTACACCAGATATATGGAAACATGTTATTACATTTTCCTGCAGTCCATTTTATGTGTGTGTGTTGTCCCAGGGATGATACAGTCTTTATGTTTTAAGTTACAGTATTTCCAGCTTTTAATGTGATTGATGCCTTTTTGTACAAATGCTTAACTAACCTGTATGAAACAGAGATGAGGGCCCTTACTTTTTCTTGATCTCTACTCTCTATCTCTCTCTCCCTCTATTTCTCACCTCCCTTTCTCTCCCTATATACCTCGAGCACTCTCTCTCTCCCTCGCACTTTCTCTTCTTTCTCTCTCGCTCTGTTCTTTCTCTCTCTCTTTCTCTCTCTCAATTAAATTTAATTGAAAGGGGATTTATGGACATGGGAAACACCATGTTTATATTGCCAAAGCAAGTGAAAAACAATAAACAAAAGTGATATATGCAATCAGAAATTAACAGTTAACATTACAAACACAAAAGTTTCAAAAGAATAAAGACATCTCAAATGTTATATTATTAGCTAGGTATAGTGTTGTAACAGTGTGCAAATAGTTGTAATATGAATGGTAAGGGAAAATAAACAAATATTGGTTGTATTTACAAAGGGGTTTGTGCTACACTGATTGCCCTTTTCTTGTGGCAATAGGTCACACATTTGGCTGCTGTGATTGCACACTGTGGTATTTTGACAAATAAGGGTGTTTGTCAATATTTGATTGGTTTTCAAATTCTTTCTTGGTCTGTGTGATCTGAGGGAAATATGTGTCTCTAATATGTTCCTACTTGTCAGGAGGTTAGGAAGTGCAGCTTAGTTTCCACGTCGTTTGGTGGACAGTGGGCACATAGACTTTCTTCTCTCTCTCTGCCTATGGCGGCCTCTCTCAGCAGCAAGGCTCATGGAGTCTGTAAATAGGCAAGGCTTTTCTTAAGTTTGGGTTAGTCACCGTGGCACTGGCGTACTGGATACCCTCACAGCCCAATGAGGGCCCATGCGCCTGTCTGACATTGGTCTATTTGTATTTCATTTAATAAATCATTTTCACAGTAACCCTCCAAAAAGTAATTCATAAACCTTTTAAATTTCCATATAGACTAGGGAGCTAAGTATTTGTTTATTGGGCTTCAATAATGTGACTGATCAAAGTCCCTCAGCCCTTGAAAAATAAATCATTAAACTGATTGAAATTAAGGGCATATTGGTGAGCAAATGCCTGGTCAGAACTACGATGGCACCAGTGTCATGAGTGGAGCTTACTTAGGTGTTCAAAAGTCCATGTCAGACCGAGAGCCTAACTCTTCTTAGTTAGGTCTTTATGAGTTTTAGTGACAGTTACAGGATGGTTATAAACAACTTGATTGCCGTAGCAACATCAAGGAAACTGGGAATAAAGGAGTGGTGCTTCAAATATAGCAGTTCTGCAATATCTTTAATTGAGTCTTTCGCAGTCTCCTTAATTGTAGGCCGAGGAAGCGCTGGGACATGTCTGTATACTGGACAGCCAGTAAATTGGCAGATGCAAACAGATATCTTTAGTGGACAAACAGTTCTTGCGTTCTTGATTTTGTTCATTCTGGCGAACCGTCATTTGAGTTGTGTGGTTGCAATATTAACAGTCCCTTATCTCTGGTTTATCTTGCTATGCACCATTCAAGACTAAGTTTAAATTGTGTACAGCGCAATGGACATATAACGCACAATGTCACAGAAAAAACTGTCTGGGTTGTCAATACTCAGTATAGAAACAGTCGGGTCTGTAACCTGGACCTACAGGCCGTGGTGAGAACATTTGCACACAAAAATGCAAGCCGATGCAGCCGCATACTGTAGCTACTATAGGCCTCTACATAGAAAAGAGAGATTTGGCATTAAGACTGGTTTTACACAAAACAACTTTCTATCCAAGCTGGGAGGAATGGCTCATGTCATGCACGTTCAGGTAGGATATACAGGTCAGTTGCAAACTCCGACCTTTGGGGGGTCCAGAGAAATTGCATTACGCCAGTGCACAGTCATCAGGTATTCTGCCACTGTATATCATTTTTTTATGGAACGGTAACATTCCAGTTTGCTCTGTTTTTTGGTTAATTACTTCCAATGTGTCAAATAGTTTTCTCATGATTTGGTTGGGTCTAATTTTGTTGCTGTCCTGGGGCTCTGTGGGATCTGTTTTTGTTTGTGAACAGAGCCCCAGAACAAGCTGGCTGAGGGGACTCTTCTCTATGTTAATCTCTCTGTAGGTGATGGCTCTGTTATGGAAGGTTTGGGTGTTGCTTCCTTTTAGGTGAATGTACAACATAACATAACGTCTCTTTTCTGGATTTTGATAATTAGCGGGTATCGTCCTAATTCTGCTCTGCATGCATTAGTTTGGGTTTTACGTTGTACACAAATAATGTGATTGCAGAATTCTCCAAGCAGAGTTTCAATTTGATTTGGTGTGTGTCCCATTTTGTGACTTTTTTTGGTTGGTAAGTGGATCCTTGACCTCAGCAGAATTAGGACGATACCAGCTAATTATCAAAATCCAGAAAAGAGACCTTATGTTATGTTGTACAACCACCTAAAAGGAAGCAACACCCATACCTTCCATAACAGAGCCATCACCTACAGAGAGATTAACATAGAGAAGAGTCCCCTCAGCCAGCTTGTTCTGGGGCTCTGTTCATAAACAAAAACAGAGGTCTGGGATCTGGTTCTATAACGGCGTCCAGTATTTTTAGCCAGATTCTAATTGGGATGTCGAATGTTATGTTCCTTTTGATGGCCTAGAAGGCCCTTCTTGCCTTGTCTCTCAGATCATTCACAGCTTTGTGGAAGGTACCTGTGGTGCTGATGTTTAGGCTGAGGTAGGTATAGTTCTTTGTGTGCTCGAGGGCAATGGTGTCTAGATAGAATTTGAATTTGTTGGACACCATTATTTTTGTCTTACTGAGATTCACTGTCAAGGCCCAGGTCTGACAGAATCTGTGCAGAAGATCTTGGTGCTGCTGTAGGCCTGCCTTGGTTGGTGACAGAAGCACCAGATCATCTGCAAACAGTAGGCATTTGACTTCAGAGTATAGTAGGGTAATGCCGGGTGCTACAGACTGATCTAGTGCCCTCGGCAATTCCTTGATATATATGTTGAAGAGGGTGGGGCTGTGTTGTCCCCAGAAGTGGTTTGATTCTATGTATTCTTCAATTACTTTGAGCTGACTGCTGATGTGCTGTCCCTTCTTTTGCCTTAGTATATTTCTGGAGTGTTTTAATGTTTCACCATAGTGAAGACGTAGGTTCAGGTTTTCTGGGTCTCTGTTTTTGAACGGATAGGTTTCAAAATGTCTTTCTTAGGTTTTTGCATTCTTTATCAAACCATTTGTCATTGTTGTTAATTTTCTTAGGCTGTCTGCTTGGAATTGTTATATTTGATAGGGAAGCTGAAAGGTCAAATATACAGTTTAGGCTTTCTACTACAGGTTTACACCTTCACTATTGCAGTGAAATGTTTTGTCCAGGAAGTTGTCTAAGAGGGATTACATTTTTGTTTGCCAATTGTTTTTTGGTAGGTTTCTACACTACTTTCCTTCCATATATAACATTTCGTAATGGTATGCAGTTTGTTCGGCTTTGATGCCTCATGTTGAGTATTGCTCTGTTCAAGTAGACTGTAATTTTGCTATGATCTGATAGGGGTGTCAGTGGGCTGACCGTGAACGCTCTGAGACTCTGGGTTGAGTTCGGTAATAAAGTAGTCTACAGTACTATTGCCAAGGGATGAGCTGTAAGTGTACCTACCGAAGGAGTCCCCTCGAAACCTATCAGACCCAGCGTGCGATAGAGTTGCAGGATTTGTGACCCGTTTTTGTTGGTTGTTTTGTCGTAGTTGTGTCTAAGGGGGCATATTGAGGAGGGAATGCTGTCCCCTCCAGGTAGGTGTTTGTCCCCCTGTGTGCTGAGAGTGTCAGGTCCCTGACTGGTTCTGGTGTTTTAGGTTGTCACAGACTAGAACATGAAAATGGTTGATCTCCCTCTCTAGGATGGAGAATCTGTTGTCATTATAGAATGGATTCTAGTGGGGGTATACAAGTAGCACACAGGAGGACATTTTTCTCTGTTATTTCAAACCAGATGTAAAATGCTCCTGTTTTGATTAATTCAATAGAGTGGGCTAGTTCTAATTTACACCCAATTAGCATACTCCCCGAGTCGCTTCCCTTTTTCACTCCTGGTAGTTTGGTGGATGGGACTACCAGTTCTCTGTAACCTAGAGGGCAACCAGTGGGTCTGTCTCCTCTATACCATGTTTCTTGTAGGATGACAATGTCTGTATTTCTAATGTCTTTGGTGAAGTCTGGGTTCCTGCTCTTTAGGCCAAAAGCAGATGACCTCAGACCTTGGATGTTCTAGCATGATATAGTAAAAGCTTTGTGTTCCATAGTGTCCAGTGTTGTGCTTTGTGTGGTTACGCCTCAGACTAATAGGTGTGAGCAGAACATACTGGGCACCTGATACATGCCTCTTTGGTCGCTGAATGGGGCTTGGGCGGGTGTAGGAGTGGGGGTTGGGCCTATTGCTCTGCTCACGGCCTGGGCGTCTGTTGCTCTTTCTCTATCTCAGGTGTTACGGTACTTCTAAAGACAGCCAGTATGACGGTACTTCTAAAGACAGCCAGTATGACGGTACTTCTAAAGACAGGCAGTATGACGGTAATTCTAAAGACAGCCAGTATGACGGTACTTCTAAAGACAGCCAGTATGACGGTACTTCTAAAGACAGCCAGTATGACGGTACTTCTAAAGACAGCCAGTATGACGGTACTTCTAAAGACAGCCAGTATGACGGTACTTCTAAAGACAGCCAGTATGCCTAACGTTCAGAGAGGAAGAAAGAGATGAGAGAAAGCCAGCTAGTCTTAGCAGGTGCACTTTTTCCCTTGATTCATACTTGAACAGGGAGGGATGAAAACATACAATTATGAAACTACAGAAGCTATGTTGAATACATTTTCTTGTTCATAAAGTCATGAAATGTTCAGAGTACATTGAGGAGAGTTAATGCTTCCAATACATGTATAAACATGAAAATTGGCAAAAATGGAGTTAAAAGGTTTTCATCCGACAGCAACGAAATACACACACACACACGCGCACACACGCATGCACTCATACATAAACATAATACACACACACACACACACGCACACGCACACGCACACGCACACACACACACACACACACACACACACACACACACACACACACACACACACACACACACACACACACACACACATTCAGAAAATTCAGTGGATTGTTATACTGTATGGGACATTATTGTCCAGGAGTTAACAATGCATTGTATTACTATGTGATGTCATCAGAGAGCATCATAATGCTTTCTGTTGAAACCTCAATGACCAAAGTCTTTCTGGATACGGTGGTCTCGGTGGTGGCAGTGTGAGGGGGGAGAGAGCGGTGAGGGGAGAGGGGTGGAAGGCAGGGGAGGGAGGGAGGAGATGTAGAGGAGGATGGGAGAGTAGGATGGAGGGAAAGATAGAGGAGATGGAGAATGGAGGGAGGTGGGGATGGTGGAGAGGGAGGTGTAGGAGGGGCAGGTGATGAGGGGGTGAGGTGTGGGGGGCGAGAGAGGAAGAGGTAGAGGAGGGTGACGAGAGTGCCATACTGAACGCTGTGTGTTGTAGAATGTAATGATGTTGGGTGGGTGGAGGAGGGTGCGTCATTAGAGGCTGCAGTATGGGGACAGGAGGATGAGGAGGGGGGAGGCTGGGGGTAGAGTGTGTCTGTACGGGGTGTGCGTCTAGCTTTAGAGAGGTATTTAAGAAAGTGGAGTGTGTGTTTTTCTCTTGAGTCTGTGCCACATGTGTATGAGTGAGTGTGGGGTGTGTGTATGGCTCTGGGGAGGGGGTATGGTGAGTGTGTGCCGGTGTGTGTGTCTCTGTCCCCTGTAGCAGTCTCTGCATGTGCTCTCGTGCCTGCTCTTGCAGACAGCGATACTTGCCCATCTCTTCAGCGCTGAAGCTGATTGGCTGTTGAGCCAGAGGAGGGGTGGGGTCTTGTGACCACTGACCCCTGTGAGGTAAAGTTTGGGCAGGATATGAGGTCACAGCAGGATGTGATGTCAGGGAAGGACAGGACGTGTCCTCTCCAGTTTTCTTAGGGCTCGGAGACAAGAGGGGTTGAGGGCATGGTCGACCACTTTGGACCGCTCCATTCGTCATACTCTCCTTCCCTTGGTTGTGGTCCTGGTCCTGTGTTTGGACCTGGTCTTGATTGTGGTCCTGTTTCTCTGTTTGGTCAGGGTCCTCCCTCTCTCTTTCTGCCCATCGTCTCCTAGTTCCTCTCCTAATTGCTGGTAGTTTCCCGATAAGTGGCAGTAGCATAGTCCTGCTGGGGTTCCCCTCTCTGGGCTTCGGGTGGGCTTTGGGCTCTCTGTCTGAGAGACATGTAGGCTGTGCTGTGGGGTTGGGGCTCCTGTCCTGTGGATGGGTGATATCAGTGCTGGGCAGAGGTCTAGGAGGAGTAGGTTTGAGGCTGGGGGCTTGGTGTTTCTTCTTGGTGGGTGAGGGACATGGTGCTCGCCTGGGCACCCCTGTTGTTTTTCTCCCAGTCAGGTTGAGTCTTGAGTGGGTACTAAAGCTACTCCACCCCCCACTCAGGTCTGACACACTGGTGCTGCTGCTAGAGAAGCCTGGGCTGGGCTGTCGGGGCAGCCAGTCAGGGCTAGAATCAAGCCAGGGGCTAGAGATGGGGCATCTGGTAACCTGCACACTGGGAAGAGACTGGGAACCAGGACTGGGGCTGTGTCTATGGTCAGGGCATCTGGTTGCCCAGTCCCAGCTAAAACTATCAGGTCTGGGGCTGGGGCAAGGTCGGGATCCCTTCTCCCACCTGCTCCAGCTCTCTCTACCTTCAGTGGACCTCTGTCTCTCCCAGTTGTCATCCCAGCTGTATCTGTCCTCCCTGCAGTATGTCCCCCTGTCCTCCCAACTGTCACTGCTGCCCCAGGTACATCTGTCTGGGCTTGAGTCTACTGGTCCTCTGTTCCAGACTTTTCCCTCCCCAGGACTAGATCTCCACCCCCTGAAACCCTCCAGAGTTCTGTGACTGGGGGTCGAGAGATACCCCTGCCAGCCCCTTCCACTGACTCCTCCAGGGCTGGATAACCTGCTGACCCAACCCTGCCTCCTACTCCCCCAATCCCTGTTCCCTCTCTCCCTACCACTTTCCCGACAGTCTCTACTCCTTCCATCCCAGCTCTCCCTCCTTCCACTCTCTGTTCTTTCCCACTCCTCACTCTCTGACCACTTCCTACTCATGTATTTCCTGTTTCTGTGGGAGTATTTACTCTTCCTCACTGGGCTACAGGAAATATTGCTACCATGGATGTTGTCATGGCGACTGTAGACTGGGTAGCCCCCGCTGCAACCGTGGAGACCACCATATGCCACTGAGAGGTTGTGAGCCTTTTCCCAGGGCGACCCGAAAGTAGAACACAAAGAGGAGTCTGAACTCCAGTAGAAAGGCCATCCCTGCCTTTCTCCTCTCTCCACCTCTCCATATCTCTCTCTCTCTATCTCTCTATACAGCTGAGACTCTGTGCTGTAGTACTCTGTCCTCTCTGTGACTCTTGGTGCAGAGTTATAGTTATAGTGATGTTGGTCTCTACTGTGACTCCTGTGAAGCCTCTGTCTGTCAGAGCAGGGCACAGACTCAGAGTCACACTCCCCCAGAAGGCACAGAGTCCCACCCCTCCTCCTCCTCCCCCCCCTCCTCCTCTTTCCCCCTGCCTTTCTTCTCCTCTTTCCGCCCGTCTCTCCCTCCCGCTCTATTTCCCTGTCTCCTTCTCCCCCTCTGTCTCCGTCACATCTCCTCTTTCCGCCCGTCTCGCCCTCCCGCTCTATTTCCCTGTCTCCTTCTCCCCCTCTGTCTCTGTCACATCTCCTCTTTCCGCCCCACCAGGTGGAAACAGAGGTTATGACGCTCCTAAGACGCTGCCGCTCTCCCTCACCCTCATTTGAAGTCCCATTATACCTTTCCCCTCTCCTCCTCTTCTTCTTTGTGCTGTCGTTTACATTTTGGCATGACACATCTGTCGGAGTGCTTACTGAACCGCCCACGAAGTGTGTGCGTGAGCTGGCAGTGTGCGTACACACACATCTAACCTCACTTGCACACACACAAACGGCAGCGCAAGGCTGGATGACAGCCTCTAATTTAGGCCTGGGGGTTCTGACGGCTCGATCTCTCTCCTGTATCACATGTCCTCCTAATCTGCCTCTTTGGGGATTGTGGGGGTTTGTGTGAGTGTTGTCACCGCGAAGGGGGTCACCATTCCCGAAGAGGGGGTGGTGCAATCTGAACCCAGATTCACCTCCACTCTCTGGCACTGTTGCTTCTGCCTGGAAGGCTGCTGTCACTCCATGTGCTTCTGTCTTCTCTACAACGTGACAGGATGATGAGTGTGTGGCTCCCTCATCTGTCCCGCCTGTCTCTGTATATAGATCTGTATTGGATTCTACATTTTCTGTGTCCTGAGGAGGAGGCTGGGAGCTAGGGAACATGAGGGGGTTGGACTCTTCTGTGTGTGTCTCTGTCTCCTGCTGGCTTGCTGAGTGGTTACAGTGTGACTTGGTTTGACAGTGGTTGTGGTTGTGTTCAGAGTTACAGTGTAGTGGGTTGGTGTGGGGTTGCCAGTGTGTGGGCTTACAGCTGTAGGAGAGGTGTGGTTTGGCTGTGGTAAACTGCAGCAGTTCTACTGGCCATCTCAGACGGGTGGATCCGTCTCTGGCAACCACATGGAGATAGGAGTCAGACATAGGAGTCTGATTCACCTCATGGCCCTGTTGTCTGTGCTCTGTACCCCTGTTCCTCTCCTCCCTCTCTTCCCCCTCTTCCCTCTTATCTGCTGTCCCGTGTTCAGAGCTCTGGTCTGTTTCTCTCAGTCTGCCGTTGTGGGTAGGACAGCCTGGGTCATGGCTAGCAGAGAACCTGTCTCTCTCCTCCCCTCCTCTCTTCTCTCTTCTCCCCCCCCCCTCTTCCCCGCCTGAGGGTTCTGTCTTGTTTCCGGGGTGAAGGCTGTTGGTTGGTTGCCCTATTAACAGGTTGTCTGGGTGACGCAGCCATAGTTCATCTCTTCCCCTTCCCTTCTCCTTCATCTGCTCTCCTCCTCCTCCTCTCCCCTCCTCCTCTTGATGGTCTGAGAAGACAGAGGCAGATGGCTCTAGCCTCGGGCCCCTCCTGGAGAAACAGAAGGAGACCCCCACCCTTCCTCTGTCTCTGCCCCAAGGAAAGTCAGGGTCCTGGGGAGAGCTGTTCAGGCGAGGCTGGGGATTCTCCAGAGAAGATCCACATCTGGAATGCAAGGCTAGGGGTGGGGATGCTTGGAAGGGCCCTCCAGGGAAGGTGGGTATGTGGGTAGGATCCTCTGGCTGCTGGGGCTGGGAGGGAGAGAGAGGCTTGGTTTGGAGATGGGGGGAGTCCTTTCCCTGGAGGCTGAGCGGGATGGTCTGGGGCTGGGTTAGAGGTAGGGTAACAGCGGGTCGCTGGGAGTTCCCTGTGGTTTGGATTAACCCTGTTTGGGTCAAGGGGACATAGTGGTCCCCTGGTTTGTAGTCTCTCTCTCCACAGTGTCTCTCTGAATGCTGGATCTCAGCTCTCACTGTCCCTGGGAACCTAACAACCTGGCCTCGTACCCTGGTGCAAAGGAGAGGGGGGGGGGGGGGGGGGGGGGGGGGGACGAGAGGATAGCGGAGAACAGAATAAATATAAAAATGTGAAAATGTGAAACTCTGTCCATATTGTGCAGTTTACTGTGAGTGTTCATGTTATATTAACTCAGCCTGTGCTTACAGTATCTAGGCCAGCTCTTATATCCATCACTCTGAGGAATAGAGAAACTGACAGAGTGTATGCACGTGAGCGTATGTGGACAGTTTGTGTGTATCATAGAGATTTCCCTGCAGTGCGATTGGAAAGCAGGTCTCTACACACACACACCGTCTTACCTGTGTGTCTGTTGTCGTAGCAGTGCTAGTTGGTGCAGGCGTCTCAGAGCTCTCTCCTGCTTGCGGTCGTCCTTCCACGACTTAGACGCAACGTTCCGAGCAAACTCCCTCTGCTTCAACTCCTTCAGTCTCTACAAGGAGGAGAGGAGAGGGTCAGAGAGTGTGTGTGTGTGTGTGTGTGTGTGTGTGTGTGTGTGTGTGTGTGTGTGTGTGTGTGTGTGTGTGTGTGTGTGTGTGTGTGTGTGTGTGTGTGTGTGTGTGCGCGTTGTGTGGAAACTCTATTTCAGCTCCCTCTATCTGTGGGAAGATCCATCTCTGAGTGTGTATTGTCTATCAATCAAAAGTATGTGTCTACAGACTCATTCAACTCTGATAGAGAGAAACATGTTGGTTCTACATGCTCTGCCATAGAAACTGTATCACAGGGAGAATGGTGATGATTGAGGACTGACAGTGTTATAAGCCTAATGATGATGAGTGTTGCAGTCTGTCAGAATGTCATCTCTCAGCAGGCTGCAGTGTATCAACCCTTCAATCATCAGCCTAAATGCCAGCAACCATCTGTCACATTAATATGGACTTCATCATAAGAGGATCATTTCGGAAACTTACTTCATTACGCGAATCTCAGTGATTAAGCCTGCTTATTGAAATCTTACATTGAAGACATTGACTGGAGTATGGCAGGGAGATGATGTTACTAATAGAAACTACAGACCACTGATAGGATAAATAAAGCATAAACAGCACTACAGGAACTGCATTGGAAGGCCCTAAAATCCCTCTAACTTAGAACCCTCTAGAACTGAACCTGGAACTCGCCTCTAACTTCCTAGAACCCTCTAGAACTGAACCTGGAACTCACCTCTAACTCCCTAGAACCGTCTAGAATTGAACCTGGAACTCACCTCTAACTCCCTAGAACCCTCTAGAACTGAACCTGGAACTCACCTCTAACTTCCTAGAACCCTCTAGAACTGAGCCTGGAACTCACCTCTAACTCCCTAGAACCCTCTAGAACTGAACCTGGAACTCACCTCTAACTCCCTAGAACCCTCCAGAACTGAACCTGGAACTCGTAAGATCACAGCAAGCATCGTCTCTGTATCATCAGTGCTGAGAAACAGACCACTGTGTGGGTTTCCTCTCCATCGGTCTGCTCCTTCAGGCGTGCCAGCTCTTTCAGGGAAATAGTGATTCATGTCTCTTTCTCTCTTTCTCTGCCTTCCTTTGTTAATCATTTTTCATCCTACCTTTATCTGCACTTGGCAGGTAGAGGTATATATATATGTGTGTGGTGTGTGTGTGTGTGTGTGTGTGTGTGTGTGTGTGTGTGTGTGTGTGTGTGTGTGTGTGTGTGTGTGTGTGTGTGTGTGTGTGTGTGTGTGTCAGTGCGTCTGTCTTCAGGCTGTAGAGGGATGTAAGGTGTCTGACAATAGCTGCATCACTCTCCTCTATTCTATCAGCCTCTCTCTCCTCTCCTGTCTCCCCTCCCTCTTTCCCTATCTCCCTCCCTCCCTCTCTCTTTCTCTCGCTCTCATTAGTTGATCATATTTACACCTAACTCAGCATCTCCATCATTTTATCTAGCCGCTAACTATCTATCCCAACAGTTGATTATTTCCTGCATCTCTACCTGACGTCGTTCAGTCAAACCTTCCCTCCTCTCTTCCGTCTTTCTCTCTCTCTCCTTCCCTCCTTACTCCTTCTACCCCTCCCTTCTCACTCTCCTCTCTTGTTATCATGAAATCACACACATAGTAAACTCTAAGGGCACATCTTGACATACTCAAATGAGCATGCATTTATTCATGCACACTCTCACCATCACACCTCCCGTGGCTGCTAATCAATGTCAGATAAATTCATCCTGCTAATCCAGGAAAACACACACACACACACACACACACACACACACACACACACACACACACACACACACACACACACACACACACACACACACACACACACACACACACACACACACACACACACACACACACACACACACACACACACACACACACACACACACACACACACACACACACACACACACACACACACACATGTTGACAGTTCTCAGGTTAATCTGTAGTGAGCAGAACACAAACGAGTGTTTCTGTGTGTTATCACTCACTACTTAACATCCCACTGTCAGCTCACTGTAGACGGCTTTGATGTGCTCTACTGCTGCTGTGTGTGTGTGTGGGGGGGGGTTTATGTGTGTTTGAGTGCATGCGTCTACGTGCCTACACTGGTGTACGTGCCTGCGTACGTGTGTGTGTAGGTAGCGTACAGTAAGGAGCTTTGGGTCTTTGATGCCAAATGCTGGTATGTGAGAAATATTAATCATATTCCTACTCAGATGCATACATAATACATAACTAACTCTCTATCCGTGTGTATGTGGACATGATTAACTGTACTTGTTGGACCAGAACCCACAAGAATAGTAAACACACAAGCACTTGACCAACTGGGGACATTTTGTTAGTCCCCACAAGGTCAAATGCTATTTCTAGGCGGTTTAGGGTTAAGGTTAGAATTAGGGTTAGAATTAGGTTTAAGGTTAGGGTTAGGAGCTAGGGTTAGTTTTAGGGTCAGGGTTAGGAGCTAGGGTTAAGTGCAAACACTGAAACTTAAAGCAGATATGTCTTCAGTTAATAAGTATTCAACCCCTTTGTTATGGCAAGGCTAAATAAGTTCAGGAGTAAAAATGTGGTTAACAAGTCACATAATATGTTGCATGGACTATAGTGTTTAACATGATTTTTGAATGACTCACACATACAATTATCTGTAAGGTTCCTCAGTCGAGCAATGAATTTCAAATAAAGATTCAACCACAAAGACCAGGGAGATTTTTCAATGGCTCGCAAAGAAGGGCATCTATTGGTAGATGGGTAAAAAAATCAGACATTGAATATCCCTTTGAGCATGGTGAAGTTATTAATTACACTTTGGATGGTGTATCAATACACCCAGTCACTACAAAGATACAGGTGTCCTTCCTAACTCAGTCTCCGGAGAGGAAGTAAACCGCTCAAGGATTTCGATGACTTTGAAACAGTTAGTGTTTAATGGCTGTAAAAGGAGAAAACTGATGATGGATCAACAACATTGTAGTTACTCCACAATACTAATCTAAATGACAGAGTGAGAAGAAAATTTTCCAAAACATGCATCCTGTTTGCAATAAGGCACTAAAGTAAAACTGCAAGAAATGTGCCAAATAAATTAACTTTATGCCCTGAAAATGCAACACAACCCATTACTTTCCATATTTTTAAGCATAGTGGTGGCTGCATAATCTTATGAGTATACTTGTAATCGTTAATGACTGGGATGTTTTTTAGGATAAAAAAGAAACAGAATGGAGCTAAGCACAGGTAAAATCCTAGAGGAAAACCTGGTTCAGTCTGCTTTCCACAAGACACATGGAGATGAATGCAGCTTTCAGCAGGACAATAACCTAAAACGGAAATCTACACTGGCGTTGCTTACCAGGAAGACAGTGAATGTTCCTGAGTGGCCTAGTTACAGTTTTGACTTAAATCTGCTTGAAAATCTATAACAAGGCTTGTAAATGAATTTGACAGAGCTTGAAGAATTTTGAAAAGAATAATGGGCAAATATTGTACAATCCAGGTGTGCTAAGCTCTTAGAGACTTACCCAGAAACTCACAGCTGTAATCGCTGCTAAAGGTGATTCAAACATGCATTGACTCAGGGGTGTGAATACTTATGTTAATGAGATATTTGCAAACACTGATATTTTTTTTTCATTTTGTCATATGGGGTATTGTGTGTAGATGGGGGAGACTAAAAATATTTAATCCATTTTAAATTCAGGTTGTAGCACAACAAAATGTGGAATAAGTCAAGGGGTATGAATACTTTCTGAAGGCACTGTAGGTAGAGGTAAAAGTGACTAGGCAAGCAGGATAGATAATAAACAGAGTAGCAGCAGCCTATGTGAAGGGCGTGAAAGTGTGTCTGAGTGAGTGTGTGTGTGTATGTGGCGTCAATATGCATGTGCTTGTGTATGTGTGTATTGGAGTGTCAGTGTAGTATGTGTGAGTGTGTGGGTATTGTCCAGTGAGTATGCATAGAGCCGGTGAAAGGTAGCCAATGCAAATAGTCCAAGTAGCATGTTCCGCAGTCTTATTGCTTGAGGGTTAGAAGCGGATCAATAGCCTTTTGGTCCCAGACTTGGCGCTTCAGTACCGCTTGCCATGTGGTAACAGAGAGAACAGTCTATGACTTGGGTGGCTGAATTCTTTGACAATTTGTATGGCCTTCATCTGACACCGCCTGCTATAGAGGTCCTGGATGGCAGGGAGCTCGGCCCCAGTGATGTACTGGGTCGTATGCACTACACTCTGCTGCGCCTTACGGTCGGATGCCAAGCAGTTGCCGTACCAAGCGGTGATGTAGCTAGTCAAGACCCTCTCAATCTGGCAGCTGTATAATTGTTTGAGGATTTGAGGGCCCATGCCAAAATTTGTTCAGCCTCCTGAGGGAGAAATGGCATAGTTGTGCCCTCTTTACGACTGTATTGGTGTGTTTGGACCATGATAGTTCCTTAGGGATGTGGACACCGAGGAACTTGAAGCTCTCGACCCACTCCACTACAGCCCGGTCAATGTGAATGGGGGCGTGCTCGCCCCTCCGTTTCTTGTAGTCCACGACAAGCTCCTTTGTCTTGCTGACGTTGAGGGAGAGGTTGTTGTCTCGACACCACACTGCCAGGTCTCTGACCTCCTCCCTATAGGCTGGGTCATCGTTGTCGGTGATCAGGCCTACCAGCGCCGTGCCGTCGGCAATCTTAATTATGGTGTTGGTGTCGTGAGGGGCCCCGTGTGGGGCCCCGTGTTGACGGTCAGCGTGGTGGATGTGTTGTTGCCTACCCTCACCATCTGGTGGCGGCCCGTCAGGAAGTCCAGGATCCAGTTGCAGAGGAAGGTGTTTAGTCCCAGGGTCCTTAGCTTAGTGATGAGCTTGAAGGCACTATGGTCTTCAACGCTGAACTGTAGTCAATGAACAGCATTCTCACGTATTCTTAGCTTGTCTGGTAGGCTTGGGCCACTAGGCAGCTCATGGCTGGGTTTCCCTTTGTAATCCATGATAGTTTGCAAGCCCTGTCACATCCGACGAGCGTCAGAGCTAGTATAGTAGGATTTGATCTTAGTCCTGAATTGATGCTTTGCCTGTTTGATGGTTTGTCCGAGGGCGTAGCAGGATTTCTTATACGCATCTGGATTAGTTTCCCGCTCTAGCCTTTAACTCAGAGTATTTTAGCTTGTAAGCAGGAATCAGGAGGATATAGTTATGGTCAGATGTGCCAAATGGAGGTTGAGCTTGTATGTGTCTCTGTGTGTGGAGTAAAGGTGATCTAGAGGTCTCCGCCTCTGTTGCACAGGTGACATGTTGGTAGAAATAAGGTAAGATGGATTTCATTTTTCCTGCATTAAAATCATTGGCCACTAGGAGCCACACCCCTGGGTGAGAATTTTTGTGTTTGCTTAGGGCCCTATACAGCTCGTTGAGTGCGGTCTTAGTGCCAGCATTGGTTTGTGGTGGTAAGTAGAGGGCTATGAAAATTATAGATGAAAACTCTCTCTGTAAATAGTATCGTCTACAGCTTATCATGAGATATTCTAACTAATGCGAGCAGAACCTCGAGACTTCCTTAATTTTAGAGACCACACACCAGCTCTTGTTAACAAAGACACCCCCCCCCCCCCCCCCCCCCCCCGAGTTTATCCCACGCTGCCGTTCTGTCCTTCTGATGTATAGAAAAAACAGCTAGATTTATATTTTCCATGTCCTTGTTCAGCCACAACTCAGAGAAACATAGGATATTACAGTTCTTCAGATCACGTTGATAAGATAGTCTTGAAAGGAGCTCCTCCAGTTTATTCTCCAGTGATTGCACGTTCGAGGGAAGAGGTGGTTTACCCACTCGCCGATGTAGTCTTGTCAGGTATCCCGCACGCTGGCCTTTATAACACCGCCTCTTCCATTTTTGAGTGTCGGGATTTGGTCCTGGTCCGGGATGAGCAGCATGTCATTCGACCCGACTCATTGAAGTAGAAATCCTCATCCAAATTGATGCTAGTGATCGTTGTTCTGATGTCCAAAAGCTCTTTTCAGTCATAGGAAACGATGGCGGAAACATTATGTACAAAAGAAGTTAAGATCAGCGCAAAAAAACACACAAAATAGTACAATTGGTCCGGATCCCGTAAAACAGCTGCTATTCCCTCCAGCACCATAGACCTGGAAAAAAGCACTAGAAAATAAGAGGTAAGGAGTGGAGAGGAAGGGTAATGACTCAACTTCAACAGTGAAGAGGCAACTCGGGGATGCTGGTCTTCTTGGCAGAGTTCCTCTGTCCAGTGTCTGTGTTCTTTTGCCCATCTTAATCTTTTATTTTTCTTGGCCAGTGTGAGATATGGCTTTTTCTTTACAACTCTGCCTCGAAGGCCAGCATCCCGGAGTCGCCTCTTCACTGTTGATGTTGAGACTGGTGTTTTGAGGGTACTATTTAATGAAGCTGCCCGTTGAGGACTTGTGAGGCATCTGTTTCTCAAACTAGATGCTTGAATGTACTTGTCCTCTTGCTCAGTTGTGCACCGGGGTCTCCCACTCCTCTTTCTATTCAGGTTAGAGCCAGTTTGCGCTGTTCTGTGAAGGGAGTAGTACACAGCATTGTACGGGATCTTCAGGTTTTTGGCAATTCCTCACATGAAATAGCCTTCATTTCTCCGAACAAGAATAGACTGACGAGTTCCAGAAGAAAGTTCTTTGTTTCTGGCCATTTTGAGCCTGTAATTGAACCAACAAATGCTGATGCTATAAAACAATTATATATTTCCTTTATTTAACTAGGCAAGTCAGTTAATAACAAATTCTTATTTTCAATGGTGGCCTAGGAACAGTGGGTTAACTGCCTTTTTCAGGGGCAGAACGACAGATTTTTACCTTGTCAGCTCGGGGATTTGATCTTGCAAATTTCCAGTTAGTAGTCTAATGCTCTAACCACTAGGCTAACCTACCACCCCAGATACTCAACTAGTCTAAAGAAGGACAGTTTTACCGCTGAAAACAGTACAACAGTTTTCAGCTATGCTAACATAATTGCAAAAGGGTTTTCTAATGATCAATTAGCCTTTTAAAATTATAAACTTGGATTAGCTAACACAATGTTCCATTGGAACACAGGAGTGATGGTTAATGATAATGGGCCTCTGTACGCCTATGTAGATATTCCATTAAAAAATCTGCCGTTTCCAGCTACAATAGTTGTAACGGTCCTGACCTGTTTTATGTTGTTTTTGTATGTGTTTAGGTCAGGGCATGTGTTTTGGGTGGGCAGTCTATGTTATCTGTTTCTATGTTGGTTTTGGTTGCCTGGTATGGCTCTTAATTAGAGGCAGGTGTTTTGCGTTCTCCTCTAATTAAGAGTCATATTTAGGTAGGGTGTTCTCACTGTTTGTTTGTGGGTGATTGTCTCCTGTGTCAGCGTGCTTCGTGTATTTGTAAGTTCGTTTGTTCAGGTCTGTCTACATCGTTTTGTTATTTTGTTAGTTATATCAAGTATAGTTCGTTTTCGTCTTTGTCTGTTTTGTTTATTTAATAAATCCATCATGTATTCACAACCCGCTGCGCCTTGGCTCGATCACTACTCCACCTCTTCTTATGAAGAGAGAGAGGAACGCCGTAACAATAGTCATTTACAACATTAACAATATCTACACTGTATTTCTGATCAATTTGATGTTATTTTAATGGACAAAAAATTTGCTTTTCTTTCAAAAACAAGGACATTTATAAGTGACCCCAAACTTTTAAATGGTAGTGTATATATAAAAAAGTATTATTATTTGTAAAAAAAACATCCAGAACATTAACCATGTGTCTTCTCTTGTTTGTTTTTTTATCTCATTGACTAATTTATCCAGACCAGTCCCCATGCTGGTCTCAGAGCAGCGTGAAACGGTGCTGAAATAGTTGACCACATGTCATTCAGTGACATTTATTCCCATAGTAATTAGCTTTGGATCCATAACGAAATAAACACCTGCATTACAATTACAAATCAGGGTTATTGATAAACGTATATATTTGTAGGGTTTGATGTATTTTTTTGTTGGGGCAAATCTGGTTTTAGACTCGGTAAAATGGACTCACTGATGGTTGAAGATGATCATCGATCGGCAAAGGCAATCAACATCGCTCTAATCATAGTCAGAAGACAGTTGAAGAAACTTGTGTGGACTGGTATTAAGGAAAGCATAAATACTGTATAGTATATGGTTGATCCAACATTTTGTGGTTGCATGAGGTTTGGAGTTAGAAACGTCAAACTTTAGAGTACTTAATACATTGCAAGTTGTGTGTGTGGGGGGGGGGGGGGTTCACACCTACAGTAGCCGAGCTACTAGACTATCCTTTGTAATGGTTGAAGAGACTATTGTCCTGCTAATAGCCCATCATAGAAATGTTGTTTGCAGAACAGCCTGCTATGCTTGTTTTCTCCCTGTTTTTAGATGGAGAGAAACCAAAATCCCACCGCCCGGCCGGCCAAACCCTCCCCTGGTGGGCCAATTGCGCGTCGTCTCATGGGTCTCCCGGTCACGGCCAGCACGGGTATCGAACCAGCATCTGTAGCAACGTAGTTTGCACTGCGATGCAGTGTCTTAGACCGCTGCGCCACTCGGGTGGCCCATTCACAAAGTTTTTAATGCTGATCAATTGCCTTGCACAAAGTATCTAAAATACTACTTAAACAGGACTCTTAAATAATTAAATTGAAATGTCAATACATTTTTTGGATCATAGATACAATGAGAAAATATGGGGGAAAAAAATTATATTTAAATGTTAATTATATAAAGCAGCCCGTGCCTGAGAGTAGCCACAATCGGCCTGAGCCCCAAGTAATACATCTGGGCCAGATAACTCACACCGGAATCGGCCCAAGGCCGATCATCACCAAGACATATGCTGGACCCTATGTCAGAGAGGTGTTTTTGGGACCACTTCATGTCTATTATCCTGCTAATAGCCCTTGTGAAAACATGTTTTCAAAAGGCCTCCAGGGCCAACAGAGAAGTTCCTTACTTTTTCCCCCTTCCACTTGCCTCTTCCATTTATTCCCATAGTTATTCGTTATGGTTTGCAATGAAAATGAGGGCATAAACTGGGTCAAGACGCCAGCACAGTAAGTAGACCTTTATGTAGTAAAATACATTTAAATAAACAAGACCTACAACACTGTAACAACACAGTACTCAACACTAGTTAGGCTCATGTCGCCTACGGTAGGCCTACAGTATATCTACAAATATTTTTTACATCTCTACATGTAGGTTTCCTGATTTAAACCCGATCGAACTTGTTGCAACTAAAATGTATTTGAAATAATCATCTGCATGTTTGCCTGGCATGGATTGTGACTCCATCTCGTTCCTCGCCCTCTTCAACTCTGCCAATGCCGCCTGACTCTCGCCAATGACGCGACTCTCCGCCAAGAATTACATTTAGAGGATTGGAGGATTCTAAATTAATATGTAAGGGGCATTTTTCATTAGGGCAAATCTGGTCTGTGAGAATATCTAAGGGGCTTTTATATCATTATAATGCATGGTTAATAATAATAATAATAATCGCTTTGTTTAAAAAAATTATGATATTTTGGAGATGATTTAGTTTCAAATAACAAAGTGAGCGATTGTAATCTGAATAAATTGGAAAAAAGCCATTCTTGAACATGGGGTGAGACATTCTTACTAATTTGTAAATAAAGCCAGTTTGTTATTTAGAATGATTTATTTCTGTTTTTAGAGGAAGAGAAACCAAAAGCCCACCATGCCTATTTTTGGGAAAATCTTCAGTCCACATGTCAAGTGAAATTCCCCCATTGTATTTACCCAAGTTCTCTCTTAACTCCAGGACCACTGACAGTTTTTGTTGTTGTTGCCTGTTGCAGGACTCTAGTGCCAGAGGAGACTCTCAGACTGAAAACGCCTCCATTAATTGCCACAGTTTAGACTACCGATAGATCAACATTCTAACCCTCCTAGTGTGGTGCAATGACAGAATGCCACCATCTACCACAAACGGTCGCGGCATAAAAGAACAACAGTACGTAATCAGTGTGTAATGTGTTTCTGTAGTGTTATACAATCCCAACATGTTTATTTCACTACCCCTGACAGGAAGAACAGACGTGTCATTATAGCGGCAGCCTCTGAATCACAAACAGAACAGCCAGCACAAATAGGCTACATTAACTAGTCTCTACATTACAGCTCGAAAACTGGTGTGTGTCTGTATATGTGTGTGTGTGTGTGTGTGTGTGTGTGTGTGTGTGTGTGTGTGTGTGTGTGTGTGTGTGTGTGTGTGTGTGTGTGTGTGTGTGTGTGTGTGTGTGCGTGCGTGCGTGCGTGCGTGCGTGCGTGCGTGCGTGTGTGTATGTGTGGGTACAATGCCCATGGCTAAAGTCTCTCTGCCACTCCTATAGCTTGTTTCATGTCTTTGTGCTGGCAACAACAAAGCCTTAACTCTGGGCTGCTGTAATTCATGTTCAGAACAATGACAACTAAGCAACAGCTTTATGTTTATTTTACGTTTCTCTGTGTAGGATGAGACTGGAAGACTTGGTCTGCGTGTGTGTGAGGGGAGGTTTTGCGTGTTTCTGCTTTTGTTTTTGTGTGTGTTTGTTACCTGTCTGTGTGCGTGGTCGTAGGAGTTGATGTGGTTGTCATACTCCTGGTGTCTCAGGTACTGTTTCTCACACAGCTGACAGAAGAAACTCGACTTCCCATCATCCTCCACTGTACCTGCTGCACTCTCACCATGATCCTAGAGAGAGAGAGCAAAAGAGAGAGAGAGACAGAAGGACAGAGAGAGAACATTTGTGGAGAGAGAGATAGAGATGGAGAGAGAGATAAAGAGAGAAGGTGTAGAAAGAGGGAAAGAGAGATGTTAGTTATGCTGTCACAGATGTCAACTCCAGATGTTCTGTCCTCAGTGGGATTTATGGAAAGCAGCAGGGTGGAGTGGGACAATTTCATCCTTCATAACACTACGTTAAACCTTCATAACGCTACATTAGATCTTCATGTCACTACGTTAAAACAGACTTGTGTTGGTGTGGTTGATCTTGATCTAAGAGAGGAGACATGGGCCAGCCTAGGATACAATAAAAAAAAATCTCACCTGCCCACCCCCTCACACACACACCCAGTCATGCGTCTAGAGTGACTTGACGTGAGTGGGTTTCCTCAGCGGCCACCCCTTAGGACACAAACAGCTGTCTATCTGTGTGTGTGTGTGTGTGTGTGTGTGTGTGTGTGTGTGTGTGTGTGTGTGTGTGTGTGTGTGTGTGTGTGTGTGTGTGTGTGTGTGTGTGTGTGTGTGTGTGTGTGTGTGTGTGTGTGTGTGTGTGTGTGTGTGTGTGTGTGTGTGTGTGTGTGTGTGTGCGTGCGTGCGTGCGGGCGGGCGGGCGGGTGGGTGGGTGTGTGTGTGTGGGTGTGTGTGTGGGTGTGGGTGGGGGTGTGTCAGTGTGTTCACGCTCTGCAGCAGAATGTAATTTCCCTGAGGCTAGGAGCTGCCAATAAACACTACTGAATCCTGCTCTACCCTGACATGATGGGAATTTAATTTGAGTCTCTCTCTCCCTCTCTCTTGCGTTCCCTCTCTCTCTGTGCCCCTTTCTCCATTTCTGCCCATTCTGTCCCTCTGTTTCCCGCTCCTCCTCCCATTACCTCTGCCTGTTTCCTCTACACTTCCGCACCCGTCTCTGTTTCCCTCCCCTCTTCCCCCTCTTTCTTATTCTCTCTCATTTTCTTCTGTAAGCTCTAGGTCATACAGTGACAGACTCCATCGGCCCCAATTTCCTCAGTAATATGCTTGAGCCAAGGAAGAGAGAAAGGAGGGAGGGAGGGAAGGAGGGGTGGTGATGGAAGACAACACAAAGGGAGGGAGGGAGTAGTAGAGAGGGGGGTGTTTGTGTTCAGGTAATATTAGAGCAGTGAAAATGTCAAAGTGACACTAATCTTTAGAGGCTGGAACATGGAGTTATAAAAAGGTGTGTGTGTACTGTATGTTGGTGTATGTGTGTATTTTTGTGCACTTGAGTGCGTGTGCACACTTGCTTGTTTGTATGTGTGTGAGTGAGTGAGTGTGTGCATATACATTTGTGTGTGTGTGTGTGGGTGTGTGTGTGTGTGAGTGAGTGAGTGAGTGCGTGCGTGCGTGCGTGCGTGAGTGAGTGAGTGAGTGTGTGAGTGAGTGAGTGAGTGAGTGAGTGAGTGAGTGAGTGTGAAAGCCCTCAGAAGAGAGAAATTATGATATTTTTGAGTCCGGGTTTTGGAAAGTAATCACTTAGCATATGGCCACGCTTGGTAAAGTCAAATCACCTCTTTCTAGGCTGTTTTGACATTTCACCCTCTTCCTCTGAGCTATGCATCTCTCCCAAGTGGAACATCAGCAGAAATGTGTCCATTGAAGTGATTGAGCAAATCTGGCCACATAATAATATGGTGATAGAACTTGGACAGAAATAACTTCAAGTTGGTTTGGGGCTTTAACATCTGCTCATGGATTTCTTTGGACACTCAAGTTAGTATGCTAAGCTAATGAGAGGCTGCTGAAAATACCTACATTGGTTGCTTGGCAACAGTTCAGGTACACTGTAAGTGGAAACATCATCAAACAACATAGTTTTAGGGGTAAATTCTCCTTTAATTATGGCTAGGGGTCCCGCTAGCGGGACAACTTCCGGTGAAACGGGAGGGCGTGCAATTCAAATAAATAATCATAAAAATTATGGATATTAAACATTTAGGTACATACATACGATGTCTTATATCGGTTAAAAGCTTATGTTCTTGTTCTTCTAACTGCACTGTCCGATTTACAGTAGGTTTTACCGCCGAAAGCATGCCATGAGATTGTTTGAGGACGGCGCCCCAGATCAAAATATTTTTCCACCGGCACAAGTTTCATAAATTCACAAATAGCAATGAAATATTCACTTACTTTTTGAAAAACTTCCTCTGATTTGTCATCCAAAGGGTCCCAGCTACAACATGTAGTGTTGTTTTGTTAGATAAAATCCTTCTTTATATCCCAAAAAGTCAGTTAAGTTGGCGCCATCGATTTGAGTAATCCACTTGTTCAACATGCAGAGAAAGGAATCCAAAAAGCTACCGCTAAACTTTGTTAAAACAAGTCAAAATACGTTTCTATTTAATCCTCTATTTAATCCTCAGATACCCTAAAATGTAATTAAACTATACATTTTCATATGGAAATAGTATGTTCAATAGGAAAGCGATATTAACAGGTGCGCATCCTCTTCGTTGCACGAGCATAGACAGATTTCCAAGTCTGAGTCCCTGTACTAAAACTCATTATTCTTCCTCGTTTTGGAAGAAACAAGCCTGAAACCTTGAACAAAGACTACTGACACCCAGTGGAAGCCATAGGAATTGCATACTGGGAGCTAGATTACATTTTTTCCCTATACGTTCCATTGGAAGACCATGGGCTCTCAATCTTTTTTTTTCAGGTTGGATTTTCTCCTACTATATCTATTGTGTTATAGTTTCCTACATTATTTTAACATTTCTACAAACTTCAGAGTATTTTCTTTCCAATGGTAACAATTATATGCATATCCTGGTTTCAGGGCCTGAGCAACAGGCAGTTTACTTTGGGCACGTCAGTCAGGCGGAAATGGAGAAAAATAGACCTTAGCCTGAAGAATTTCGTAAGCTGATCAGTCAGTCCAACAAGCAGGAGGCTTATCTCCCACTGCCAACTCTCCAAACTTGTTTGTTTGTATCTGTCTCCTAAAGCACCTCCTCACACCTCTCTCGTCTGTCTGAGAAATGATGCTGAACCAGGGTGTGTGTGTGCCGTTTGTTCATAATCAAATCCAAATGAAAGTTTATTGATTGCAGACACAGATTTGCAGATGTTATCACAGGTGCAGGGAAAGGTTTGTGTTTATAGCTCAAACAGTGCAGTAATACCAAGCAATAAAAAATATACAAACACATAATCCCCCCCATGTCATATATATATAAATATACATGTATATACAAATAATGGTGTGTGTATAGTGCCAGAACACTGCTGACAGCTCCTGTATATGAATCACACATTTTCTGCGATACACTCAAATAGGAGATGTTTCATTTTACATTATACAGTACACACACCTCAGTTTGCCTCTGCTCCCTGCTGTAAAGTCTGCTTCCAACTCTCACTCTCAAACACATAGATCCCCTGAACACAGCTCACTTTCCAGCCCACTTTCCAGCATACACTCTCAAATACCTAGATCCCCTGAACGCAGCTCACTCTCCAGATCCCAATCACCTGAATTCTGATCACCTGTTCACACACCTGTATGTCATTATCACACACTATTTAGTTCAGTTCTTTGCACCCCATCATTGTGAGGTATTGTTTGTTTTGTGACACACTTCTATTCTGAGCTCTGCCCCCCCCCCCCCCCCCCTGTAAGTTAATCCTCCTGTGTATGATAGTTTTTACCTGCCTCTCTAACGACACCTTTTGCCTATTCCCTGCCTGTACCTTAGTCGGATTTCCTGTTATCAACCTATTGCCTGATCTCCCGGACTACTTTACTAGCCTTTTCCCTGCCTGTACTGTTGCCTTGTTGGACCCCCTGTGTATGACCTTCTGCCTGCTCCTGGAACTAGCTACCTGCCTCCTCCTGTGGTCCCTTACAATAAACATCTGCTGCGCCCTGCGCTTGAAACCAGCTCTCTGTCTCCCACCGTGTTCATTACACCTGCGAGTAGCCATCCCCAGACACACACACTCTGACAAGTTGACATCTCATCACCAAATTAATCCAGATGTCAATTTGCTGCTGCAACGTAAACCTGTTTATAAATTATACATTTTTTTTCCAGTCCCCACAAAAAACGCAACAAAGTGCCAATGCAAGGCCCTCACTCTGTCATTCAGAAACTTATTCCAGTGTCTGCCTGCCAGCTGAAAACCTTTACATGTGTGTGTGTGTGTGTGTGTGTGTGTGTGTGTGTGTGTGTGTGTGTGTGTGTGTGTGTGTGTGTGCTTCCTGCCCCTCCCCCTCTGAAGCATAGGCTACTGTAGCCTACTGATGTCACAAGCGTAATTCAGAAATTAGAGAGAGATTTTTAATTACAGAAGAATGGATTAACTTTTTCAATGCTAGTTAAGGATACTATAGTTATCAGTTTCCACATTGGATTTATTAACTACAAAAAGCTAAGACAAGTTGTTTTTTTATTCTGGTGCCCCTCTGCACACACAATTTTGTTAGCCATCTGGCTAGCTCTGGTCCAACGTTAAGCCAAATATCTGAAGTTCAAAGACATTCAAAGTTCCTCCATAGAAGCCACTCCTCCGTAGGTATAATTCTATGGGCCTAATTCAGATAATGCATGTCATAACAAAATGACCAGTGCTTTCAGTTGTACAACTGACTAGGTATCTCCCTTTCCCTTTCCTTTCAAGCTAAACCTCCTCCTCGGCTCCTCCACCCTCTCTCGCTCTCTCCCCACCCGCAAAATTTCAGTTGTATCTTGCACCCTACACTTGTCTGTCCATCGCGCATGTAAACAACCAAAGATTGCCCTTCTATATCCGCCCTGATTGGTGAAGTAATTTAATGTTGAAATGAAAAAAGCTAAATGGAGAAAAAAAAAATGATTTCAGAGGTTTGTATTGTATTTTTGGGGTATTTATTATGGATCCCACTCTTCCTGGGGTTGAGCAAAATGAAGGCAGTTATACAATTTTAAAAACATTTCACAACACATTAAGTGCCCTCTGGCCAAAACTCTACTAACACATATCTACAGCCTAAATCCATGTGTGTGTAGTACATATGTTATCATGTGTGCATGTATGTGTCTGTGCCTATGTGTGTCTATTCACAGTCCCCGCTTTTCCTTAAGGTGTATTGATATGTATATTATTAATGTTAGCTCTCTGTGTACATTTAAGGGCCAGCTGTGCTGCACTGTTCTGGGCCAGTTGTTAAATCTCTCTTTGTGGCACCTGACCACACGACTGGACAGTAGTCCAGGTGAGACAAAATTAGGGCTTGCCTTGTTGATAGAGATAAGAAGGCAGAGTAATGCTTTATTATGGACAGACCTCTCCCCATCTTAGCTACTGTTGCATCAATATGTTTTGACCATGACAGTTTACAATCCAGGGTTACTCCAAGCAGTTTAGTCTCCTCAACTTGCTCAATTTCCACATTATTCATTACAATATTTATTTCAGGTTTAGGGTTTAGTGAATGATTTGTTCCAAACACAATGCTTTTAGTTTTTTAAATATTTAGGACTATCTTATTGCTGGCCACCCATTCTGAAACTGACTGCAGCTCTTTGTTAAGTGTTGCAGTGATTTCGCTTGTTGCAGTAGCTGAGGTGTATAGTGTTGAGACACCAGCATATTGGTCATTAGGTCATTAGTAGGTCATAGGTCATTAGTAAAGATTGAAAAAAGCAAGGGGCCTAGACAGCTGCCCTGGGTAATGCCTAACTAACTAGATTATGTTGGAGAGGCTTCCATTAAAGAACAACCTTTGTGTTCTGTTAGAAAGGTAACTCTCAATCCACAATATAGCAGGGGATGTAAAGCCATAACACATACGTTTTTCCAACAGCAGATTATGATTGATAATGTCAAAAGCTGCACTGAAGTCTAACAAACAGCTCCCACAATCTTTTTATATTATCAATTTCTCTCAGCCAATCATCAGTCATTTGCGTAAGTTGAATGACCTTCCCTATAAGTGTGCTGAACATCTTTTGTTAATTTTTATTGCTTTACTGGGAGGCTTATCAAAGGTAGACATGATATTTATGTTTGAGTTGATAGTGCAGGGTGAGCTACAGTGCACTTCCTACCAGGGCAAACTGCCTCAGTTCAAACAGTAGATCTCAGGTTCATAGGCACATGATAACTGCATACAATAGGATTGTAGGAGGCATTCAGAGGCATTCAGGGGTGTAAGAGTAGAATTGACAGAGGCATTCAGGGGATTGACAGAGGCATTCAGGGGAGTAAGAGTAGAATTGACAGAGGCATTCAGGGGTGTAAGAGTAGAATTGACAGAGGCATTCAGGGGATTGACAGAGGCATTCAGGGGAGTAAGAGGTACATAAATTAGGTTATTTACATTATTACTGCCAACGGCCCTGTGACAATGTACATTTGCAGCAGCGCTACATTGTCGGTAGGGATTATCTGAGCAGGGCTTGGGTCACAATTATGACACAGACATATCTTTGTTCCCGCTTGTCATTTCTGTTAGACATGTTGGTCACGCTTTGAGTGGTTTACATGCATGTTATGCGTGATTATGTCTGTGCTATAGACTGAGGTGACAGCTTAATTTTCTCCTCCTCTGCTGTTCTCTCCTCTCCTCTCTCCCCCTATCCTCTCCTCTTCTCTCATCTCCCATCCTCTCCTTTCATTGTCCCTGGTCACACAGAGTGTATCATATGATCCAACCTTTAAAACGTATCCGTTTTGGCTAGCCACAGCAGTCAACTAGCTAGCTAGCTAAGTAGCTGTTTAGCTTTCCAGCACATTCAATAATTAGTTTGTAAAAAATAACAAGCTAGTTAGCTACCTCATGTTCTTGTCAAACTGTCAATATAATAGCTAACAGGCAACAAGATATGCCAAATAAGAATCTAAAAACCACTTGAGGGCAAATAAATCAGATTTGACCATTCAGACAAGAATCGCATGGCCAGAAATCAGATTTGTATGTGGCTTGAAATATCAGATTCCATGTGCTTTTTGGCTGTTCAAACTGCATGAAAAAGAACCGATTCGAATCTGTATTATTTTATTTATTTGAGTCACTTCAAACTGTCAATGTGAGCAAGGCTTTAGTGAAGAAGGCTCACAGATAGACATATGTACTACTGCTACTGTAGGTAGGGTAGGCTAATATATTCAGAGACTCTTAATTGCATCTGTGTGAAGGGTATATTCATGATTTTGTAGATCAACTCCTATAATTGCTATCCTGCCTTAATAATGGGAAATACTGTACACACACACACACACACACACACACACACACACACACACACACACACACACACACACACACACACACACACACACACACACACACACACACACACACACACACACACACACACACACACAAACAAACACAGTGGTGTAAAGTACTTATGTAAAAATACTAAAAGTAAAGTATTTGTTCTTTACCATTTTATATTTTTGACAACTTTTACTTCTACTTCACTACATTCCTAAATATTTTCTCTGACACCCAAAATTACTTGGTACAATTTGAATGCTTAGCAGGACAGGAAAAGGGTCCAATTCACACACTTATCAAGAGAACATCCCTGGTCATCCATACTGCCTCTGATCTGGCAGACTCACTATACACACGTGCTTTGTTTGTAAATGATGTCTGAGTTTTGGAGATAGGACCTGGCTATCCATAAATAAAAAGAAAAAAGAAAATGATGCCGTCTGGTTTGCTAAATTTAAGGAATTTGAAATGATTTATACTTTTACTTTTGATGCTTAAGTATAATTAAAACCGAATACTTTTAGACTTTTACACAAGCAGTATTTTACTGGGTGGATTTCACTTTTACTTGAGTAATTTTATATTAAAGGGACATACATTTTTATTTTTTAAACTTCAAATATTCATAATCTCCAGCACCGCCCCAACATCAACATATATGAAAATGGTGCGTATCTATGTTTTGTAGTAAAAAAGTTAGAGGAAGATAAGTGTTTCCAATGACATCTTCAAACAATTAGTAGACAATAACTATTCTATTTGTTAAAATCACATGATGCACACTGATGATATCATTGGAAACATTATCTTCCTCTATCATTTTGTTGATGTTGGGTGGTGCTGGAAATTATGAATACCCTTTACGATATCTTTACTTTTACTCAAGTATGACGATTGGTTACTTTTTCCACCACTGCGCGTGCACACACACACACACACACACACACACACACACACACACACACACACACACACACACACACACACACACACACACACACACACACACACACACACACACACACACACACACACACACACACACACACACACACACACACACACACACACACACACACACATCAATGGCTTTATTATCATCACAGTTTAACAGTGTGTAATGGATGGGTACAGACCTGTTGTGTCTCAGGGACCCGCATTTACTACTGCTGAGGTCTCACTTAAACCCTCCTATTGTGTGTGTGTGTGTGCCTATGCCCATCTGTTACACACAGTTACAGAAATGGCCTAAACAATTACATGTACAGAATCCAAAACCACAGATGTGAAAGGACTAGATAGATAGAAAGGCCAGAAACACAGATGTCTGTCTGAAAACTAGATACTGTTGATATACTAGCCAAACATATACAGTTGAAGTTGGAAGTTTACATACACTTGGGTTGGAGTCATTAAAACTCGTTTTTCAACCACTCCACAAATTTCTTGTTAACAAACTATAGTTTTGGCAAGTCGGTTAGGACATCTACTTTGTGCATGACACAAGTCATTTTTCCAACAATTGTTGACAGACAGATTATTTAACTTATTTGTATCACAGATCCAGTGCGTCAGAAGTTTACATACACTAAGTTGACTGTGCCTTAAAACAGCTTGAAAAATTCCAGAAAATTATGTCATGGCTTTAGAAGCTTCTGATAGGCTAATTGACATAATTTGAGCCAATTGGCGGCGAACCTGTGAATGTATTTCAAGGCCTACCTTCAAACTCAGTGCCTCTTTGCTTGACATCTTCGGAAAATCAAAAGAAATCAGCCAAGACCACAGAAAAAAAATTGTAGACCTCCACAAGTCTGGTTCATCCTTGGGAGCATTTTCCAAATGCCTGAAGGTACCACATTCATCTATACAAACAATAGTACGCAAGTATAAACACCATGGGACCACACAGCCGTCATATCGCTCAGGAAGGAGACGCGTACTGTCTCCTAGAGATGAATGTACTTTGGTGCGAAAAGTGCAAATCAATCCCAGAACAACAGCAAAGGACCTTGTGAAGATGCTGGCGGAAACAGGTACAAAAGTATCTATATCCACAGTAAAACAAGTCCTATATCGACGTAACCTGAAAGGCCCCTCAGCAAGGAAGAAGCTACTGTTCCTTTACCGCCATAAAAAAGCCTGACTACGGTTTGCAACTGCACATGGGGACAAAGATCATACTTTTTGGAGAAATATCCTCTGGTCTGATGAAACAAAAAAGGAACTGTTTGGCCATAATGACCATCGTTATGTTTGGAGGAAAAAGGGGGAGGCTTGCAAGCCAAAGAACACCATCCCAACCGTGAAGCATGGGGCTGGCAGCATCATGTTGTGGGGGTGGTTTGCTGCAGGAGGGACTGGTGCACCTCACAAAATAGATGGCATCATGAGGATGGGAAATTATGTGGATATATTGAAGCAACATCTCAAGACATCAGTCAGGAAGTTAAAGCTTGGTCGCAAATCGACAATGACCCCAAGCATACTTCCAAAGTTGTGGCAAAATGGCTTAAGGACAACAAAGTCAAGGTATTGGAGTGGCCATCACAAAGCCCTGACCTCAATCATATAGAACATTTTTGGACAGAACTGAAAAAGCATGTGTGAGCAAGGAGGCCTACAAACCTGACTCAGTTACACCAGCTCTGTCAGGAGGAATGGGCCAAAATTCACCCAACTTGGTGTGGGAAGCTTGTGGAAGGCTACCCAAAATGTTTGACTGAAGTTAAACAATTTAAAGGCAATGCTACCAAATATGAATTGAGTGTATGTAAACTTCTGACCCACTGGGAATGTGATGAAAGAAATACAGCTGAAATAAATCATTCTCTCAAAATAAATCATGTAACTACTATATGAACGATGCAGGATGGAGACGTACCTACCATAACACCAACAGCCAAAATAAATTAAAACTAGATACTGTAGCTCTGGCCAAAAACACAGATCTGTTTAAACTAGATAATGATGTTTTGCCATCATAGTAAAGGCTGAAAGTACAGATCTGAGAATACTGCAGCCCTGGCAACGAACATAAGATCTGTGAAAAGATTATTGGATGCTGGAGCATTTCCAGATGGAACAATTGTGTAGCTCTGGACCCTGGACTGTGTATAGGGAGAGAGATGCATTTGATGCAGTGTGACCTATCACATCCAGATTGGATTGGAATGAAAAGGAGATGCATAACACACACACAGCATCGGCAAGAACAAAACATGTTCCTCTCATCTAAGAGTCATAATTCAATGATCAATCGAATCAAAAAATCTATTAACCATGGATCAATAATGAATTACCTGTCCATCACCCAGCTCAGTCCTTTATACCCTAGCCAGAGAATCAGTCAACAGATTCCTCTCTCTCTCTCTCTTTCTATCTATCTGCCTTTCTGTTCCATTCTCCTTCATTTTATCATCGTTCATCAAACATTCTTTCTTCCTCCTCTTTCCCTCCATCTATAGCATTATTGTACTGAGTGAACTATAGCGTCTTACATAAGGCCTTTCTAGTTGAACAGAGTCACAGACACATAGCAGCTACACAGAGAGGACATAAAGGACAGTTCCAGACAGACGATGAACAGTACAACTGCTACAGTCAGATCCCAAAGAGAGATGGAGGGAGCGGATGGGTAGATGAAGGAAGGACTGTCTGCACTGACCCTTTTGACTCATCACATACGCTGCTGCTACTGTTTATTTTCTATCATGTTGCCTAGTCACTTTACCCCTACCTACAGTATATGTATAGTACCAGTCAAAAGTTTGGACACACATGCTCATTCAAGGGTTTTCGTTATTTTTTTTACTATTTTCTGCATTGTAGAATGAGACATCAACACTTGTAAATAACACATATGGAATCATGTAGTAACCAAAAAAGTGTTAAAGAAATGTATTAAGAAGGAAATATATTTGAAATATATTTGAGATTTGAGATTCTTCAAAGTAGCCACCCTTTGCCTTGATGACAGCTTTGCACACTCTTGGCATTCTCTCAACCAGCTTCATGAGGTAGTCACTTGGAATGCATTTCAATTAACAGGTGTGCTTTATTAAAAGATAATTAGTGGAATTTTTTTCCTTCTTAATGCGTTTGAGACAATCAGTGTTTTGACAAGGTAGGGTCGGTATACAGAAGATAGCCCTCTTTGGTAAAATACCAAGTCTATATTATGGCAAGAACAGCTCAAAAAAGCAAATAAAAACGACAGTCCATCATTACTTTCAGACATGAAGGTCAGTCAATCCAGAACATTTCAAGAACTTAAAAAAAAATGTAAAGTACCCTCGCAGAAACCATCATGCGCTAAGATGAAAGCACTGGCTCTCATGAGGACCGACACAGGAAAGAAAGACCCAGAGTTACTTCTGCTGCAGTGCAGAAGTTCACTAGATTTACCAGTCTCAGAAATTGCAACCCAAATAAATGCTTCATAGAGTTCAAGTAACAGACACATCTCAACATCAACTGTTCAGAGGAGGCTGCCTGAATCAGGCCTTCATGGTTGAATTGCTGCAAAGAAACTAATGCTAAAGGACACCAATAATAAGAGACTTGCTTGGGCCAAGAAACACGAGCAATGGACATTACACCGGTGGAAATCTGTCCTTTGGTCTGATGACTCCAAATTTGAGATTGTTGGTTCCAACCCCCGTGTCTTTGTGAGACGCAGAGTAGGTGAATGGATGATCTCTACATGTGTGGTTCCCACCGTGAAGCATGGATTAGGAGGTGTGATGGTGTGGGGCTGCTTTGATGGTGAAACTGTCAGTGATTTATTTAGAATTCAAGGCACACTTACAGTAACCAGCATGGCTACCACAGCATTGTGAAGCGATACGCCATCCCATCTGGTTTGCGCTTAGTAGGACTCATTTGTTTTTCAACAGGACAATGACCCAAAACACACCTCCAGTCTGTGTAAGGGCTGTGTGATGGAGTGCTGCATCAGATCACCTGGCCTCCACAATCACACGACCTCAACCCAATTGAGATGGTTTGGGATGAGTTGGACCGCAGAGTGAAGGAAAAGCAGCCAACAAGTGATCAGCATATGTGGGAACTCCTTCGAGACTGTTGGAAAAACATTCCTCATGAAGCTGGTTGAGAGAATGCCAAGTGTGTGCAAAGATGTCATCAAGGCAAAGGCAGGCTACTTTGAAGAATCTTAAATATCAAATATATTTTGATTTGTTCAACACTTTTTTGTTTACTACATGATTCCATATGTGTTATTTCATAGTTTTGATGTCTTCCCTATTATTCTACAATGTAGAAAATAGCAAAAATAAAGAAAAACCCTTGAATGAGTAGGTGTGTCCAAACTTTTGACTGGTACTGTATGTCATAAATTGCTATAACTGTTCCTGCATACTGCTGTGTAAACTCACCATGAGAAAAAAAACCTTGTTTTGAATACAAACCATGTGTACTTATTTGCTATATTGAGGGACTTTTGACTGGTACTGCACATCTCTACCTCAATTAGCTCATAGCCCTGCACATCGACTCGGTACTGATACCCGTGTAAAGTTGAAGTCGGAAGTTTACATACACTTGGGTTGGAGTCATTAAAACTTGTTTTTCAACCACTTCACAAATTTCTTGTTAACAAACTATAGGTTTGGCAAGTCAGTTAGGACATCTACTTTGTGCATGACACAACACATTTTTCCAGCAATTGTTTACGGACAGATTATTTCACGTATAATTCACTGTATCACAATTCCAGTGGGTCATATGTTTACATACACTAAGTTGACTGTGCCTTTAAACAGCTTGGAAATTCCAGAAAATGGTGTCATGGCTTTAGAAGATTCTGATAGGCTAATTGACATCATTTGAGTCAATTGGAGGTGTACCTGTGGATGTATTTCAAGGCCTACCTTCAATCTCAGTGCCTCTTTGCTTGACATCATGGGAAAATCAAAAGAAATCAGCCAAGACCTCAGAAAAACAATTGTAGACCTCCACAAGTCTGGTTCATCCTTGGGAGCAATTTCCAAATGCCTGAAGGTACCATGTTCATCTGTACAAACAATAGTACGCAAGTATAGACACCATGGGACCACACAGCCGTCATATCGCTCAGGAAGGAGACACGTTCTGTCTCCTAGAGATGAACGTACTTTGGTGCGAAAAGTGCAAATCAATCCCAGAACAACAGCAAAGGACCTTGTGAAGATGCTGAAGGAAACGGATACAAAAGTATCTATATCCACAGTAAAATTAGTCCTATATCGATATAACCTGAAAGTCCGCTCAGCAAGGAAGAAGCCAGACTACGGTTTGCAATTGCACATGGGGACAAAGATCATACTTTTTGGAGAAATGTCCTCTGGTCTGATGAAACAAAAATGGAACTATTTGGCCATCCTGACCATGGTTATGTTTGGAGGAAAAAGGGGGGGGCTTGCAAGCCGAAGAACACCATCCCAACCATGAAGCACGGAGGTGGCAGTATCATGTTGTGGGGGTGCTTTGCTGCAGGAGGGATTGGTGCACTTCATAAAATAGATGGCATCATGAGGATGGGAAATTATGTGGATATATTGAAGCAACATCTCAAGACATCAGTCAGGAATTTAAAGCTTGGTCACAAATGGGTCTTCCAAATGGACAATGACCCCAAGCATACTTCCAAGGTTATGGCTGAAGGACAACAAAGTCAAGGTATTGGAGTGGCCATCACAAAGCCCTGACCTCAATCCTATAGAACATTTGTGGGCAGAACTGAGAAATGAGAAAGAAGGCCTACAAACCTGACTCAGTTACACCTACTCTGTCAGGAGGAATGGGCCAAAATTCACCCAACTTATTGTGGGAAGCTTGTGGAAGACTACCCGAAACATTTGACCCAAGTTAAACAATTTCAAGGCGTGCTACGAAATACTAATTGAGTGCATACAAACTTCTGACCCACTGGGAATGTGATGAACGAAATAAAGCTGAAATAAATCATTCTCTCTACTATTATTCTGCCATTTCACATTCTTAAAATATAGTGGTCATACTAACTGACCTAAGACAGGGAATTTTTACTTGGATTAAATGTCAGGGACTGTGTATAGCCAAGTTACCATTATTCATTGTGTATTTTTTTATATAATTTTTACATTTGTCATTTTTGGGAACGGCACGTGAGTAATCATTTCAGCCTAAGTCTACACCTGTTTACACCTGTTGTTTACGAAGCATGTGACAAATATCCGTGTGTTCTCTCTTTTGACTCATAATTTACTGTTTTGATCCCGCTGCTCTGCTCTTTCTGTGCTCTTTAGGGCTTTGAAATATGTGTGTTGGGGGAGGGTACTTCTGCAGCTGCAACTAATGCTCTGAATTTAGAGATTTTCCCTCTTTCTGCTTTAAGAAAACACCGCAAACTAATTAGAGAGAGAGATAGAGAGAAAGATGTTCGTGTATCCACTTCTTTAAACTCTCACACAGACTGTCCCCCAAGGCTAGCCACAGCCACTTTCCTTTTTTTATCCTCATTCTCTCTCTCTCTCTCTCTCTCTCGCTCTCTCTCGCTCTCTTGCTCTCTCTCGCTCTCTCTCCTCTCTCTTTAACTCCATCCTAATCTCCCTCCATTTCCATCCTCACCCCTTCCCTCCTTTTCTCCTGCTCTCTCCCCTCATTTTCTCTTATTTCACTCTTTCCTTTTTTTTCACCATCCTGTCTTTCAGCTTATCCCACTGTACAATAACATCATACTTTAACTCTCTGCTTCTCAAACTGACTGGTCTCTATCTGACCCTCTCTCGACTCACATCCCCTCATATACAATAACCCCTACACTTCGCCACAGGCTGACTCACACTAATGCCTTTCTACCTCCATCCCCTCATCCTCTCTCTCCCTCGCTCAATTCTCTCTCTCCCTCGCTCAATTCTCTCTCCCTCTCTCAATTCTCTCTCTCCCTCTCTCAATTCTCTTTCTCTCTCTCTCTCGCTCTCCCTCCATATGCCTTTCTGTTCCATTCTTCTGTATTTTATCATTGTTAATCAAACATTATTTTTGTCTCCTCTTTTCCACCATCTATAGCAGGGCTCTCCAACCCTGTTTCTGGTGACCTACTCTCCTGTAGTTTTTCTCTCTAACCCCAGTTGTAACTGACATGATTCAGTTTATCAGCCAGCTAATTATTGAATTCAGGTGCTCTGGATTAGGGTTGGCGTGAAAACCTACAGGACGGGAGCTCTCCAGGAACAGGGTTGTAGAGCCCTGATCTATAGCATTATTGTACTGAGTGAACTATGGCGTCTTACATAAGGCCTTTCTAGTTGAACAGTCACAGACACATAGCAGCTACACAGAGAGGACATAAAGGACAGTTCCAGACAGACGAAGAACAGTACAACTGCTACAGTCAGATCCCAAAGAGAGATGGAGGGAGCGGACGGGTAGATGAAGGGAGGAACTGATGAATAAACGAGTGCCTGTTCGAAGCCCTTTCTACAGCTTCATGACTACGCACATGAATACCTGAACAGCAGTCTCTCTCTCTCTCTCTAGCCACACACAGCAAGTCCCTGGGACATGTCTTATATTCTTCTATTTGATCATATATCATACTCATCTCTCTCTCCTTTCTCTTTCCCTCTCTTTGTATGCTTTTTTATCTCATACGAAAGACCACGCAAAGCGCAGGACAAGACAGAAGTTCCTAGAAGACCATCATACCATCACACACACACAGACATACACACACACACACACACACACACACACACACACACACACACACACACACACACACACACACACACACACACACACACACACACACACACACACACACACACACACACACACACACACACACACACACACACACAGAACACTCACTACCATTTAAACAACTGTGTGCTCTCTCCTGTGACTCAATGTACTGTTTTGATCAGCTGCTCGGCTCTTTCTATGCTCTTTAATGGCTTTGCATGATGTGTGTGTTGGGGGAGGGTACCTCTGCAGCTGCAACTAATGCTCTGAATTAGAGATTTTCTCTCTCTCTGCTTTAAGAAAACATCACAAACCAATTAAAGAGCGAGAGAAAGGGCGATGTTCGTGTATCCGCTTCTTTAAACTCCCACACAGCCTGTGTCCCCAAGGGTAGCCATTGCCACTTTCCCTCTTTATCCCTATTCTCTCCCTCCCTCCACCCTCACCCCTTTCACTCCCTGCCTCCTCACCCGCTCCGCTTCCATCCTCACCCCTTCTCTTCTTTTCTCTTGCTTCTCCCCTCATTTGATCTTATTTCACTCTTTCCCTCTCTTTCACCATCCAGTATTTCAGCTCGTCCCTCTGTACAATAATATAATACTTTAACTCTGCTTCTCAAACTGACTGGTCTCCTTTTGACTGTCTCTCTACACACATCGCCTCATACACTCTATCCCCTACACTTCTCCACAGGCTGGCTCAACTAACACCTTTCTACCTCCATCCCTTCATCCTCTCTCCCTCACTCTGTTTTTCTTGTTCATTACGTCTCTCCACTTTATGCCTAAATGCCATCTCCGGCATCAAACATCCTCATTTTACAGGAAAGTAACACGATTATGTGGAACATATTTCAATGCACGCACACACACGCATACACACACTCCTGTTCTCTCTTCTCTGTGTCTGTAGTTGTGCATTAGTATGTATAGTGTGGAGTATAAGGTGAAGGGGGGATGTTTCTTAATAGGCCCAGATTTGTTCTGTCACATCAACACCCACATACAGCTTGGAGAGAGAGGGAGGAGGGAGGGGGGAGAGGAGAGGGAGAAGGACTGAGAGAGGGGGAGGGAGGAAGGAGAAAGAGAGAGGGGGGAGATGGGAGAGGGGGGAGAGAGAGAGAGAGAGAGAGAGAGAGAGAGAGAGAGAGGTGGGGGGTTGGGGGGGTGAGATCTTTGAGGGTGTCTCAGGAGGGAAATGTCCAGCAGTTCCCCCTCTCCCCCTCGACTCCGTCTCTTCTCCCTCCCTTTCTCTCCCTCTCTCTCCTTCTCTCTCCTTCTCTCTCCCCCCCGCTCTTCTCCCTCTTTCTTTCTGTGATGAACTAACTGTAAGGAATCAGATTTAAAAGTGAAGGGATGATTGTATGGAAGGAAAGGTAGTCATGAGGCAACGGTAAGCTTGTGTGTGTGTGTCTAAGGTGAGATGAAAGGAGCTGAGATGGATTAGCTGTGAAGGGGATGTTAAGCGGTGTGTGAGTAGGTGTGTTTGTGTGTTTATGTGTAGAGGTGTGTTTTTAACTCTGCAGGAACAGGAAAAGAGAGGAAGTGAGGCGTTTAGCTATGAAGTAGGGCACTTTTAATCACAGGGCACAGAATCCTACATGACCTGCTATGCCATCCATTATTGATGCCTGC
Organism: Salvelinus fontinalis; assembly: GCF_029448725.1. Taxonomy (NCBI): domain Eukaryota; kingdom Metazoa; phylum Chordata; class Actinopteri; order Salmoniformes; family Salmonidae; genus Salvelinus; species Salvelinus fontinalis. The sequence continues at coordinate 29,846,972 of NC_074670.1, read as the reverse complement.
CGCAGCCAGACTGATGAATCATTCAGCCACTAGTTAGGCCTGAGAATTCTCCTCCTCTAAGGACGACGACACTCATCTCCATAAATCACACGCTTCTGTTACACACACACACACACACACACACGCACGCACGCACACACACACACACACACACACACACACACACACACACACACACACACACACACACACACACACACACACACACACACACACACACACACACACACACACACACACACACACACACACACACACACACACACACACACACACACACACACACATTCTCCATTAGCTGCTAAACAGAAGTGAACTTAAAACATGCGTACTGTGGGTCTTTGTGTGTGTGTGTGTGTGTGTGTGTGTGTGTGTGTGTGTGTGTGTGTGTGTGTGTGTGTGTGTGTGTGTGTGTGTGTGTGTGTGTGTGTGTGTGTGTGTGTGTGTGTGTGTGTGTGTATGGACGTGTTTAACTATTCTTGTGGGGACTTCTGGTGTACTGGCCTGTCTCCTGATAGCGCCTCCATCACACACACACACACACACACACACACACACACACACACACACACACACACACACACACACACACACACACACACACACACACACACACACACACACACACACACACACACACACACACACACACACACACACACACATTCTCCATTAGCTGCTAAACTGAAGTGAACTTAAAACATGCGTACTGTGGGTCTTTGTGTGTGTGTGTGTATGGACGTGTTTAACTATTCTTTTAGTAAGTAAACTAATAGTAAACAAACAGAAATTTGACCAGCTGGGGACATTTTGTTAGTCCCCACAAGGGAAAATGCTATTTTTAGGGGGATTAGGGTTAAGGTTAGAATTAGGGTTAGAGTTAGCAGCTAGGGTTAGGGTTAAGGCCCGGTTAAGGTTAGGGTTAGGGCTAGGGCTAGGGTTAAGTTTAGGATTAGGGTTAGGGTAAGAAAATGGGTTAGGGAAAATAGGATGTTGAATGGGACTCCCCTAAAGGTGTGTACCCTCAAGGTTAGCTTTGCAAGACTCTCTCTCTCTCTGTGTGTGTGTGTGTGTGTGTGTGTGTGTGTGTGTGTGTGTGTGCGCGTGTGTGTGTGTGTGTGTGTGTGTGTGTGTGTGTGTGTGTGTGTGTGTGTGTGTGTGTGTGTGTGTGTGTGTGTGTGTGTGTGTGTGTGTGTGTGTGTGTGAGTGTGAATAAGAGAGCGAGAGATCAGTGCACAGACGGATCCTGTAAAAGCATTAAGCCACGTTGATTACCTGTTGTACTGGACAGCTAGAATCTAGAAGAAAAAGAAACACACACCTATTTAGGCGAGGTGCTGGCTAGCAGAGTAGAAAACTTTAAAAATAAAGGAGAGCCGCACACTCTAGGACACAGGTGTCAAACTCATTCCACAGAGGGCCGAGTGTCTGCGGGTTTTCGCTCCTCCCTTGTACTTGATTGATGAATTAACATCACTAATTAGTTAGGAACTCCCCACACCTGGTTGTCTAGGGCTTTATTGAAAGGAAAAACCAAAAACCTGCAGACACTAGGCCCTCCGTGGAATGAGTTTGACACCCCTGCTCTAGGAGCTCAGATGCAAAAAATATTTAATTTACCAACGTTTCGACAGGCAAGCTGTCTTCATCAGGGTACAATCACAGACACTGCGGGATGACTCTTTTATATAGTGTCAAGACACACAGGTGTCTGTAATCATGGCCAAGAGTGGCCTAATATCATTGGTTAATTTCTCAAATATTAAAATGGCATAGAAAGAGCAGCATACAATAAATACAAATGGATAGCATACGATCATAGACTCACTTAAGACCACACAAGCCTACAAACAACCACAATGGCAAAGTCACAACAATCACAAGAATGGCTTCAGATCAAAGTCCACGTTGAGACCGAAGGGAGCAAGGGTCTTTAAGTTAAAGATCCAGGCAGCCTCTTGTTTACACACTGCATAATCACACACAGACACAGATACCTACACACACACATACACACACACACACACAGAAGCTTCCTACTTCACAACAGTGAATGGGCACTAATAAGGTTTGAGTAACAGAGACGTTTGTCTTTGTGTATTTTTTTCATGTGCATCTGAAGCCTCTGTTTTGGATTTTCCTAAACTATTTGACAGCGTTCTCTTCTCAGTAAACTTCTAATACAGCACAGATGCAGTACGCCATGGACTGACTAGAAAATCAATGCGTTACAAAGCAGAGACGTAGACAGAGAGAGAAATAGTGAGTCATAGAAAGGGAAAATAAGAAAGTAGAACTATGTTGATGCTACTTGCTCCTGGCCTCGGGGCTTGGAGACAATGGAAGACTGTGAAATGTTTAACGGGATACTTTCGGAGTTTGGCAACGAGGCCCTTTATCTACTTCCCAAGAGTCAGATGGGAAATGTATAAATATTCAAAATATGCACACACGACACACACACACCGCCTTCATACTTTTCATCTTTGGAGGGTTTCCCTTCCTGTCCTCCCTCCGTTCTTCTCTATTTAATGAGTAATCCAACACCGCAGGACATGGATATACCTCACATCCAGAGAAGACACACATACACACATTCACAACGTGGGCAATGGGCCTGCATACAAAACAACAAAACAACCCAGAGGCTCTTTGCAGTGGTGTGGGAAATACAGAGCTGTGTCCAAACTCTCTCTTCATTGTTAATGTGCCCCATATCGTCGGTTTATCTCTATTGTCTATCTCTGCTTTTGGTTGTCTACAGTATCTCCACTGTTCATCTCTACAGTCTATCTCTACTTTTCATCTCTACTGTCCATCTCTATGTGTAATATCTGTCTCTAATATACTGAACAAAAATAAAAACTCAACATGTTTCATGAGGTGAAATTAAAGATCCCAGGAATTGTTAATATGCACAAAAAGCTTATTTCTCTCAAATTTGTACACTAGTTCGTTTACACCCCTCTTAGTATTTCTCCTTTGCCAAGATAATCCATCCACCTGACAGGTGTGGCATATCAAGAAGCATGATCATTACACAGGTGCACCTTGTGCTGGGGACAATAGAAGGCCACTCTAAAATGTGCAGTTTTGTCACACAACACAATGCCACAGATGACTCAGGTTTTGAGGATGCGTGCAATTGGCATACTGACTGCAGGAATGTCCACCAGAGCATAATTTCTCTACCATAAGCCGCCTCTAATGTCGTTTTAGAGAATTTGGCAGTACGTCCAACCGGCCTCACAACCCCAGACCAGGTGTAACCAGGCCAGCCCAGGACCTCCACATCCGGCTTCTTCACCTCCGGTATCGTCTGAGACCAGCCACCTGGACAGCTGATGAAACGGATGAGTATTTATGTCTGTAATAAAGAACTTTTGTGGGGAAAAACTCATTCTGATTTGCTGGGCCTGGCACCCCAGTGGGTGGGCGTTGATCCCAAGTGACTGAGTCCCTGCCCAATCATGTGAAATATATAGATTAGACTGATTTCCTTATATGAACTGTAACTGAGTAAAATTGTTGAAATTATTGCATGTTGCGTTTATATTTTTGTTCAGTATATATCTATGTCAGACCTATGGCCCGTGTGTGTGTCTCTGAGTTGTTGGTATTGATGCACGGTGCTCTTTCAGGGTTATCCCTGACCTGGTCTCATACATAAACATGGAAATACAAACAGTAATTAAATCAAAACACTTTGATTTAATATAAACTACACACAGACACACATGCGCGTGTGCGCGCGCGCACACACACATACACACACACACACACACCACAAACATATGCACAAATACATGCACACATAGGGCTACAGTCATAAACACAAACACGTGCAGGTGTTTGTGTGTGTGTGTGCATGCGCATGTGTGTATGTGTGTAGTTGATATTAAATCAAAGTGTTTTGATTTAATTACTGTTTGTATTTCCATGTATTTCCACACACACACACACACACTCAAAGCAAACACAAACATGGCAGTAGCCTAGTGGTTAGAGCATTGGACTAGTAACTGGAAGATTGCAAGATCAAATCCCTGAGCTGACAAGGTAAAAATCTGTCATTCTGACACTGAACAAGGCAGTTAACACACTGTTCCTAGGCTGTCATTGAAAACAAGAATTTGTTCTTAACTGACTTGCCTAGTTAAATAAAGGTTAAATAAAAACAGAGGATGGTCCAACCACTGATCAGTTGACCTGCTAAAAAATGTATGGGGCAGAGAGATGAAAGGAGAAAGGCAATATGGAGTGAGAGATGAGAGAACAGCCAGTGGCCAAAGAAAGAAAATTGGGAAAATAAAAAGTTGAGCTGATGGAAAGGGGGAATGTACAAAGGAAACAAAGAGAGATGGAAGAAGAATGTGGTGTGTGAAGCTGAAAGGTATTTTCTTCTTGGAGAAAAGGGCAGTTTGACGTTTATTGTCATGAGTCTTGTCCTGAATAGGTCAGCTGCAAAGTCAAAATAGGCTTTTAGGTCTTAATTGAAGGTTAAAGTTAAACATTGGGGGTAGCAGTGTGGTTAAGGTAAGGGTTAGGTTTAAAATCAGATGTTATGACTTTGTGCCTGTGCCAACTAGTGACTACTGTGCAACGATGCCTCCAGAACAAGATTCTTGGCGAAAAATAGAGAAGTTAGTAACAACACAAAACATGTTTTCAGAGATGAACCAGGGCAAAGCTCCCATATGAGAGAAACCTTGAAGAATGTTTTAACTTCTATCTATAAACCAATTATGCTCATTCCATATTGATTTGTGGTTGTGAGTGCATTTTCTTAAAGGGAAATTTCACTGGTGCTCTATTTCACTATATATGTCCATTAGTATGTTATTAACATATCACATGTGTAGTAACATTTTTCAATTTCCTCATTACACACCAATACAAGTGTTTCTGCATCTCACTGGTAAGAACGGCCAGCAACATTTCCTGGTTGTAAGTAAACCACATTGTCCAGAATTCCTAGCGATTTTGGAGGTGTATCCAGTTGACGTGAGAAATAGCAACATTTCTGTGTTTGTAGCCAGCACTTTCTGCCAGAGGATTTCGAAACGGAACTGTAGTCTCAACTGATGGGGTTGCAATGTTGTTGAGCGTTGAAAAGTGATGATATTCCATCGATTTTCCCTTTCACTTCAAAGAGGAAGGCATCCGATCAGCCAACATCAGCACAGCAGAAAATAAGTTGAGCTGAGGTAACGTAGCTAACTAGTGAACTACATGTTTATCTAAACCAAAATCTAGCTAGCTAGCGTTCATAATATGTTGCCTAAACATTTCAAAACATAACAATGTAATTAGCCAGATGCTATCTGGCGATGTGATTTGTAACTTTGCAAGCTAACGTTAGCTTTGTTAGGTTATGTTAGCTAACCATTAGCTAGCTAGCTAACTAACTATCACAGAGGCTAACATGGCTATCTGTTCTATTTAGAGCCCGATCCCATCAACATCTGCAGCGGCATCAAAATCAAGCTCAGCACCAGGGGCCGGATTCACAAAACATTACTTTAAAAAGGAAGTTCATAAGATAGTTCATAAATGCAATTCCTCAAAATGTTCTTAGGAATTCGTAGTTTTCTTAGGAACTTGGTAAATATATTTCTTAAAGAACTTCGTAAATATCTTCTTATGTCTTGTGGCGCAGTGGTCTAGGGCACTGCATCACAGTGCTAGCTGCGCCACCAGAGTCTCTGGGTTCGCACCCAGGCTCTGTCGCAACCGGGAGGTCCGTGGGGCGACACACAATTGGCATAGGGAGGGTTTGACCGGTAGGGATATCCTTGTCTCAATATGTAATGAAATGTAAAAAAATGTATGCACTCTACTGTAAGTCATTTAGCGTCTGCTAAATGACTAAAATGTAAATGTTATGTGGCATTGACATTAGTGATGTGCTTGAAACCAATAAATAAGCCTATGTGACAGGGATGATTGGATTTTATTTCGTTATTTTTCACACGTTATAGCCATCAGACTAGCTATATCAAAATAAAATAAAATGGATAACCAAGAAAAGAGATTGAAGTGATGGTGGAGGAAATAGCAGCCAAGAAAAGGTTGCTGTTGGGGAGACTTGATAACTTCGGGGTCACTGCAGAGACCAAAAAGAGAAGATGGGCGAGAGTGGCCGAGTCTGTCTCTGCCGTTGGAGGTATGGCAAGGGACAGTGACGCCGTAAAAAAAAGTGGTCCGACACATCAAGTCGGCAGCTAAGAAGAAGGGAACTGAGAGACCATTCATGTGGACCAGCTAGAGGAGGAGTCGTCCATCATAGAGATGGTGGTATAGGGACTGCGCGACCGGTAAATTAGTTAGCTACGTTAGCTAGCTAACGTGTAAAGACATTATAGCCAAAATAGCTAACCACGTTAACTAAATTAACCAAGTTCTTCTTTGCAAATTGACGAGATAGCGCTAGCTATTTAACACTTCTAGAATATTGTAATATATTGTTAATTACTAGCTAGCTAGATAACGCGTGTTTAATTTGTATTCTTGCTGTATTTAAATATCCGGTAGACAAACGGGGTCTGTGGCGCAAGAAAACGTTCATGGTTACAAAAGTATCCATTCGTCTCAAGAGAAGGGTTTAGCTGTCCTAAAGTTAAGTACATTTCCAAGAAGAAATCCTAAAGCATTATTTTCAATTTCTTCTTAACTTTTTTCTTAGGAATTAACTTAGAAAAAACCTTAAGAACATTTACAATATTGAGGAATAGCAACTTTGCTTAACTTTCTTCTTATTAAGTCTATAGTGAAGGAAAAAATGGCAGTTTTGTGAATCCGGCCCAAGGAATCTTCTAAAATCGACTAAATATTTCCATGACTCCATGATGAGCAAATAAATAAACTGGAGCTAAGCACAAACATGGTCCATGTCTTGTTGTCATAGTTGGTGTGTTTACAAGTAGGCTACAACTTCTCTGTATTATGGAGACATAGTTGATTGTTCATGCAAGGCTTGAAGTCTACATTGGAAAACATAGGTATTAGTAAAGAGGGGATGGTGTGGGTGACTGACTTGTGTCTGTTGGGGCTAGGTATTGTGTGAAGGTTAGTATGCATGATCTATTGACATGAACGGGGTGGGTGGATGTAGTATCTTGTTTGAGTGTGTATTGATGGTAACAAAGTAGTAAAATGTTGCCTAATCACTGACTACTGTGTGTCCTACACACTTATCCTGTTGCTGCTGCTGCTGATGGCCTTGACATCAGCTTTAGTAGTACAGCGCCTGTAGACCCAAGCTCAACATCATCTGACTTTGAAACAAGCCAGGACAGCCAAAGGTATTTATGAAAGCACAATACCCTCTTTAGAAAACAAAATCACCAATACACTAAGCTGTCTACAAGACAAGTGCTCTTCAAACGTTTCACACCCTCACAGTCAGTTCTTTGGCATGGGGTAAAGGGGCTGTTCATATACTCTTCATTCTATTCCCTTTTGTTGGTAGTGCTTGTCTACTCAACAGCACAACTGTACGTGCTCATACACAACAAACTAGTTACACAACAAACAAGCCCCCCTCAAACTTTTTTCATCTTTGCTAACAGCCCAACTCAATTCCCCATTATTGACTCTGAGTGTAACGAAACACATACCACTCTACAGTGCCCTTTTGTTTACAGATGAACACGGTTCATTGTATGGTTACACATCCTCATAATCAGTCTTCATGTCTTACACATCCTCATAATCAGTCTTCATGTTTTACACATCTTCATGATCAGTCTTCGTGCCTTTCTAAGAGACTTGCAGTAGAAACAAATCTTCTGCAAAAGGTCGAAGCAGTGGGTGGTTAAGAAAGTGTACGAGAGGGCACATGGCTGTGGAGTGCAGAAAGGAGCAGACGGTTGTCTACAAGGAGCCAGAGTCACAGCTCCACAAAACATCTCTGCCAACATCACCACAGCGAGAAAGCCTGCTAAACCAGCTGTCATTACCCAACACAAGAAGAGGTTCACCAGCTGAAGAACATTCAGGAACCTGCCTGGAACATTCAACCAACACAACATCCATATTTAGTTTGACTGATTTTGTAATATAATATGTAAATGCCTCGTATGCTCACAACTGCATTGTGGTATAGATATTGCTAGCTGTTGTACATATTTACAGTGCCTTCGGAAATTATTCAGACCCCTTGACTTTTTCCACATTTTGTTTACGTTACAGCTTTATTCTAAAATGGATTAAAGAAAACATTCTCCTCAGCAATCTACACACACAACCCCATAATGACAAAGTGAAAACAGATTTTTAGAGATTTTAGAAAATGTATAAAAACTAAAAAACATACCTTATTTACATAAGTATTCAGACACTTTTCTATGAGACTCAAAATTGAGATCAGGTGCATCCTGTTTCCATTGATCATCCTTGAGATGTTTCTACAACTTAATTGGAGTCCACCTGTGGTAAATTAAATTGATTGGACATTATTTGGGAAGGCACACATCTGTCTATATAAGGTCCCACAATTGACAGTGCATGTCAGAGCAAAAAACAAGCCATGAGGTCGAAACAATGGTCCGTAGAACTTCGAGACAGGATTGTGTTGAGGCACAGATCCGGGGAAGGGTACCAAACATTTCTGCAGCATTGAAGGTCCCCAAGAACACAGTGGCTTCCATCATTCTTAAATGTAAGAAGTTTGGAACCACCAAGACTTTTCTTCGATCTGAGCAATCGGGGTAGAAGGGCCTTGGTCAGGGAGGTCACTCTGACAGAGCTCTAGAGTTCCTCTGTGGAGATGGGAGAACCTTCCAGAAGGACAATAATCTCTACAGCACTCCACCAATCAGGCCTTTATGGTAGAGTGGCTAGATGGAAGCCACTCCTCAGTAAAAGGCACATGACAGCCCGCTATGAGTTTGCCAAAAGGCACATAAAGGACTCTCAGACCATGAGAAACAAGATTCTCTGGTCTGATGAAACCAAGATTTTACTATTTGGCCTGAATGCCAAGCATCACATCTGGAGAAAACCAGGCACCATTCCTACAGTGAAGCATGGTGGTGGCAGCAACATGCTCTGGGGATGTTTTTCAGCGGCAGGGACTGGGAGACTAGTCAGGATTGAAGGAAAGATGAACGGCGTAGAGTACAGAGATCCTTGATGAAAACCTGCTCCAGAGTGCTCAGGACCTCAGACTAGGCCGATGGTTCACCTTCCAACAGGACAACAACCCTAAGCACACAGCCAAGACAACACAGGAGTAGCTTCGGGACGAGTCTCTGAATGTCCTTGAGTGGCCCAGCCAGAGCCTGGACTCGCTGTGCATCAACGCTCCCCATCTAACCTGACAGAGCTTTATAGGATCTGCAGAGAAGAATGGGAGAGGCTCCCCAAATACCGATGTGCCAAGCTTGTAGTGTCATACCCAAGAAGACTCGAGGCTGTAAACACTGCCAAAGGTGCTTCAAAGAAGTACTGAGTAAAGGGTCTGAATACTTATGTAAATGTGATATTTCAGTGATTTATTTTTTATAAATTTGCAGAAATGTCAACTTGTTTTGCTTGGTCATTATGGGGTATTGTGTGTAGATTGATGAGGAAGAAAGATATTTCATCAATTTTAGAATAAGGTTGTAACGTAACAAAATGGGGGGAAAAGTCAAAGGGTCTGAATACTTTCCGAGTGCACTGTATATAATGATGTTTTATATAATATTTTTTACAAGTGCACTGACAAATGACTAAACGATTACAGCTGCATCAGAAACCAATAAAGTGCTGATGACAACTGCTGGATCAATTCAATGTGATATTCTTGAAATATAGTTGGATAAACTAGCTTCAAGCTTACTGCTAAAACAAGTAACGCAGGGAGTTGGTGTATCATTTAAACTTTAATTTGATGGCAAGTAAACATGTTTCAGTAAAATAGTCAATTGGTCTATCAATATAGCAAATAAGTAGACATGGCTTGTATTCAAAATGTTTATTTTTCTCATGGTGAGTTTACACAGCAGTATAAAGGAACAGTTGACATACAGTACCAGTCAAAAGTTTGGACACACCTACTCATTCAAGGGTTTTTCTTTATTTTTACTATTTTCTACATTGTAGAATAATAGTGAAGACATAACTATGAAATAATGCATATGGAATCATGTAGTAACCAATAGTGCTAAACAAATCCAAATATATTTAATATTTGAGATTCTTCAAAGTAGGTTTTGCCTTGACAGCTTTGCACACTCTTGGCATACTCTCAACCAGAAAATAATCAAAATAAAGAAAACTCTGGAATGATTAAGTTTGTCCAAACTTTTGACTGGTACTGTATGTACCGCAGAAGAAATATATACTACTAAAGCTTATAATAAATCCTATACCATTTGTGAGGGAATATTTGCATATGGTGTTTTTGTGAGGTGTAGTGAGGTGTTCTGAGTAACTTTGATAAGAGGGGATATTGTCGTTATGAGACCTTTCACATCTCTTAACTTCGGGATCAGTGTCCCTTCCATGGGACGGTTGAGCTAATGCAGGCTAATGTGATTAGCATGGGGTTGTAAGTAACAAGAACATTTCCCAGGACATAGACATATCTGATATTGGCAGAAAGCTTAAATTCTTGTTAATCTTACTACACTGTCCAATTTACAGTAGCTATTACAGTGAAAGAATACCATGCTATTGTTTGAGGAGAGTGCACAATTTTGAACATAAAAAGTTATTAATAAACAAATTTGTCATATTTGGGCAGTCTTGATACAACATTTTGAACAGAAATGCAATGGTTCACTGGATCAGTCTAAAAGTTGCACATACACTGCTGCCATCTAGTGGCCAACATGTATAATGCACCTGGGCTGTAATAATATATTATGGCCTTTCTCTTGCATTTCAAAGATACAAAAGAACAGTTGTTTTTTTCTTTGTATTATCTTTTATCAGATCTATGGTGGGTTATTCTCCTACATTCATTTCACATTTCCACAAACTTCAAAGTGTTTCCTTTCAAATGGTACCAAGAATATGCATATCCTTGCTTCAGGGCCTGAGCTAGAGGCAGTTAGATTTGGGTATGTAATTTCAGGTGAAAATTGAAAAAAAGGGGAGGATCCTTTTAAGAGTCATCAACTTTTTTTGTATCCAAGCGGTATTGTCTGTGAGAGGAAGAAGTAAACACTATTAGACAAGCATGGGCAATCGTTGTGTACTGTCTGTATTCCTGCTGTAGCAGCATGGTGTAGAATAGGAGAAATGTCAGACACACGTCAGCCAGCTACAACTGTAACGGTCCTGACCTGTTTTATGTTGTTTTTGTATGTGTTTATGGTCAGGGCGTGTGTTTTGGGTGGGCAGTCTATGTTTTGTATTTCTAGGTTGGGTTTTTGTGTTCGGCCTGGTATGATTCTCAATTAGAGACAGGTGTGTATCGTTTGTCTCTAATTGAGAGTCATACTAAGGCAGCCAGGGTTTCACTGGGGTTTTGTGGGTGTTTGTTCCTGTGTCCTCACAGGACGGTTGAAGGTTAGTCACATTTGTTGTTTTGTAGTTTTGTAGTGTCTTGTTTGCTGTTTTCATTAAAAGATGGCTTATTTCCCTCAATCCGCATCTTGGTCCTATCCATGCTCCTCCTCGTCTAAGGGGGAGAACAATAATGACTGCCTTTACAGAAACACCCACCATAACAGGACCAAGCGGATTGAGGAAAGAGAAAAGGAACTAAGGCACTGGACACAGGAGGAATGGTCTTGGGAGATCATGGACGGAAAGGGACCCTGGGGAAGGGTTGGAGAGAATCGCCGCTCTCGGGAGGAGAGGAAGGCAGCCACAGCCCAGGAGCGCTGGTATGAGGAGGCAGCACATAGGAGAGGCCGGAATCCCGAGAGGCTCACCCAAAAATTTCTTGGGGGGGGGGGGGGGGGCTAAAGGGGAGTGTGGCGAAGCCGGGTTGGATACCTGAGCCAACTCCCCGGGCTTGCCGTGGAGTAAGAGGGCGTCGTACTGGTCAGACACCGTGTTATGCGGTAAAGCGCACGGTGTCCCCAGTACGCGTGCTTAGCCCAGTGCGGGCTATTCCACCTTGCCGCACTGGGAGGGCTAGGTTGGGCATCGAGCCGAGTGCCATGAAGCCGGCCCAACGTATCTGGTCTCCAGTACGTCTCCTCGGGCCGGCGTACATGGCACCAGCCTTACAGGTGGTGTCCCCGGTTCGCCTGCATAGCCCAGTGCGGGCTATTCCACCTCGCCGCACTGGCAGGGCTACGGGGACCATTCAACCTGGTAGGGTTGGGGAGGCTCGGTGCTCAAGAGCACGTGTCCTCCTTCACGGTCCGGTATATCCGGCGCCACCTTCCCATCCCAACTCAGTACCACCAGTGCCTACACCACGCACCAGGCTTCCAGTGCATCTCCAGAGCCCTGTTCCTCTTCCACGCACTCTCCCTATGGTGCGTGTCTCCAGCCCGGTACCTCCAGTTCCGGTACCACGCACCAGGCCTAGAGTGCGCCACGAGAGTCCAGTGTGCCCAGTTCCTGTTCCCCGCACTCGCCCTGAGGTGCGTGCCCTCAGCCTGGTACCTCCAGTTCCGGTACCACGCACCAGGCCTATAGTGCGTCTCAGTCAGCCAGAGCCGTCCTGCCATGACCTGCCAGAGCCGTCCTGCTATGACCTGCCAGAGCCGTCCAGCCAGGACCTGCCAGAGCCGTCCAGCCAGGACCTGCCAGAGCCGTCCAGCCAGGACCTGCCAGAGCCGTCCAGCCAGGACCTGCCAGAGCCGTTCAGCCAGGACCTGCCAGAGCCGTCCAGCCAGGACCTGCCAGAGCCGTCCAGCCAGGACCTGCCAGAGCCGTCCAGCCAGGACCTGCCAGAGCCGTCCAGCCAGGACCTGCCAGAGCCGTCCAGCCAGGACCTGCCGGAGTCCCTCAGCCCGGACCTGCCGGAGTCCCTCAGCCCGGACCTGCCGGAGTCCCTCAGCCCGGACCTGCCGGAGTCCCTCAGCCCGGACCTGCCGGAGTCCCTCAGCCCGGACCTGCCGGAGTCCCTCAGCCCGGACCTGCCGGAGTCCCTCAGCCCGGACCTGCCGGAGTCCCTACGCCCGGACCTGCCGGAGTCCCTCAGCCCGGACCTGCCGGAGTCCCTCAGCCCGGACCTGCCGGAGTCCCTCAGCCCGGACCTGCCGGAGTCCCTCAGCCCGGACCTGCCGGAGTCCCTACGCCCGGACCTGCCGGAGTCCCTACGCCCGGACCTGCCGGAGTCCCTACGCCCGGACCTGCCGGAGTCCCTACGCCCGGACCTGCCTGAGTCCCTACGCCCGGACCTGCCTGAGTCCCTACGCCCGGACCTGCCGGAGTCCCTCAGCCCGGACCTGCCGGAGTCCCTCAGCCCGGACCTGCCGGAGTCCCTCAGCCAGGACCTGCCGGAGTCCCTCAGCCAGGACCTGCCGGAGTCCCTCAGCCAGGACCTGCCGGAGTCCCTCAGCCAGGACCTGCCGGAGTCCCTCAGCCAGGACCTGCCGGAGTCCCTCAGCCAGGACCTGCCGGAGTCCCTCAGCCAGGACCTGCCGGAGTCCCTCAGCCAGGACCTGCCGGAGTCCCTCAGCCAGGACCTGCCGGAGTCCCTCAGCCAGGACCTGCCGGAGTCCCTCAGCCAGGACCTGCCGGAGTCCCTCAGCCAGGACCTGCCGGAGTCCCTCAGCCAGGACCTGCCGGAGTCCCTCAGCCAGGACCTGCCGGAGTCCCTCAGCCAGGACCTGCCGCCCCTTATCCCGGTGCTGCCCCTTATCCCGGTGCTGCCCCTTATCCCGGTGCTGCCCCTTATCCCGGTGCTGCCCCTTATCCCGGTGCTGCCCCTTATCCCGGTGCTGCCCCTTCATTTAGGTGGTGTTAGTGGGAGGGTGGTCATTGGGAGGGGGATAAAGAAGCGGGGATTGATTATGGTGGGGTGGGGACCTCGCCCTCAGCCTGAGCCACCACCGTGGTCAACTGCCCACCCAGACCCTCCCCTGGACTTTGTGCTGGTGCGCCCGGCGTTCGCACCTTGAGGGGGGGGTTCTGTAACGGTCCTGACCTGTTTTATGTTGTTTTTGTATGTGTTTATGGTCAGGGCGTGTGTTTTGGGTGGGCAGTCTATGTTTTGTATTTCTAGGTTGGGTTTTTGTGTTCGGCCTGGAATGATTCTCAATTAGAGACAGGTGTGTATCGTTTGTCTCTAATTGAGAGTCATACTAAGGCAGCCAGGGTTTCACTGGGGTTTTGTGGGTGTTTGTTCCTGTGTCCTCACAGGACGGTTGAAGGTTAGTCACATTTGTTGTTTTGTAGTTTTGTAGTGTCTTGTTTGCTGTTTTCATTAAAAGATGGCTTATTTCCCTCAATCCGCATCTTGGTCCTATCCATGCTCCTCCTCGTCTAAGGGGGAGAACAATAATGACTGCCTTTACAACAACACACAGGTATAGTTACTCCAAGACTAATAGTCATAAAGTCATAAAGTCTGTATGTTCCTATGTAAAATAACAACAACAAAATTATTCTCCAGTTCTTCTTGGAAAAAGGATTCATCAGAAGCAGCCATTATAGCTATTTTTTTTAGCAATCTCGGATAGACAGTGCACGGTAGCATATCTCCCATGAACCTGTAAACGTACAGAGGTTGGGAACAAGGAAGTAGGGCTCCCGTTGGCTGTAGTCTTTAAAAATCCAGGGAAAATGAGTCAACCTAGATATCCAGCAATGTCCTGGCAGTTAGGAACATAGTTGAGACAAGTCCAATGGCTCTATTGAACAAGGACAAACATATCTACTCGCAGCTAGTGTGATCGTGCAGTCGGCAAAGTCCACAAAAATTGCTACAAACATGAATGTACTCATTTTTAGATCAGACAGCAGGCTCAATCAACCAAGGACGTCATTGTTTGACCTCCCGGTGCAAAAATGTCAAAAAATACCACTATAGTGCATAATTATGTCTGAAACACCCTCATCACTCGTAATTATGTCGGGAGACTGGAAAAACACCCCAGCGGTGACATTTCCCTTTAAGATCTCTCCCTCCCTCTACACATATATCTCTCTCTCACTCTTTCTTTCTATGTGATTAGCTAGAATGGGGCTCCAGATGGTTAGTAATTATCAAATTCTCCAATCACTTGGGTGTGTGTGTTAATAATTATCAAACGTGCAGATCAGTAATGACCATAAAGGCAAACAGCTGCCTCTAATCCGCAGGGAGAGAGGTGGGCAACCTGAGAGAGAGTTAGTGTGTGTGTGTTCAGAACTTCATTATTACAACTCCATATAGGCACTCAATCACCAGAGTAGACTGAATGTGCATCTGGATCAGAATGTCCTTTAGTCTGAGTTTAGCTTTCAGTGCCCAGACTGTATTTTTCTCCCTGTGTGTATGTGTGTGTGTGTGTGCGTGTGCGTGTGCGTGCGCGTGTGTGTGTGTGCGTGCGTGCCTGCCCGCTTGCCTGTGTGGTCATGTTGCATGGGCACAGTGTTGATATTACACTTGCATTTATCAACCGAAGGCGATGCAATTAACCGTAATGAATTCATTAGTCTGCCCAAATCAAATATTAACAATGACTGAACTGAATGTCAAACTCTGTCAAATGTAATTATCTGTAATTATCTGAGTCAGAGAATCACACATTCATACCTCTTTCTCTCTCTCTCTCACACACACACTCGCGCATGCGCACGCACACACACACACACACACAGTTATTTTGCTGCCTCTACCCATTTCTCTCTATCTTTGCAGTAGTATGATTGACAGCTGAAGAGGGAAGTGTTTAGAGCTCTGTTTATTCCGCACACTTGGATCAGAGGTGTGTGTATTTGTGCGCTCTTGTCTGTATGTGTTTCAAATCAAATTTCATTAGTTACATGCACCAAAAACAACAGGTTTCGTTACGGTTTTAATTGCATCGCCTTTGGTAGGCCTTACAGTGAAATGCTTACTTACGAGCCCCTAACCAACAATGCAGTTAAAAAATATATACATATAAATACGAATAAGAATAAGAAATAAAAGTAACAAGTAATTAAAGAGCAGCAGTAAAATAACAATAGCGAGACTATATACAAGGTGGTACCGGTACAGAGTCAATGTGTGTGGGCACCGGTTAGTTGAGGTAATATGTAGATGTAGGTAGAGTTATTAAAGTGACTATGCATAGATAATAAACAGAGAGGAGCAGCGGTGTAAAAGAGGGGAGCAATGCAAATAGTCTGGGTAGCCATTTAATTAGATGTTCAGGAGTCTTATGGCTTGGGGGTAGAAGCTGTTTAGAAGCCTCTTAGACCTAGACTTGGCGCTTCAGTACCGCTTGCCATGCGGTAGCAGAGGTAACAGTCTATGACTAGGGTGGCTGTAGTCTTTGACAAGTTTTATGGCCTTCCTCTGACATCACCTGGTATAGAGGTCCTGGATGGCAGGAAGCTTTGCCCCAGTGATGTACTAGGCCTTACGCACTACCCTCTGTAGTGCCTTTAGGGGACTGAGCACGCACCCCTGAGGGGCTCCGATGTTGAGGATCAGCATGGCAGATGTGTTGTTACCTACCCTTACCACCTGGGGGCGGCCAGTCAGGAAGTCCAGGATCCAGTTGCAGAGGGAGGTGTTTAGTCCCAGGGTCCGTAGCTTATTGATGAGCTTTGAGGGCACTATGGTGTTGAACAATGAGCTGTAGTCAATGAATAGCATTCTCACATAGGTGTTATTTTTGTCCAGGTGGGAAAGGGCAGTGTGGAGTGCAATAGAAAATGCGTCATCTGCGGATCTGTTAGGGCGGTATGCAAATTGGAGTGGATCTAGGGATTCTGGAATAATGGTGTTGATGTGAGCCATGACCAGCCTTTCAAAACACTTCATGGCTACAGACATGAGTGCTATGGGTCGGTAGTCATTTAGGCATGCTAAGTTAGTGTTCTAGGGCACATGTACTCTGGTGGTCTGCTTAAAACATGTTGGGATTACAGACTCGGACAGGGAGAGGTTGAAAATGTCAGTGAAGACACTTGCCAGTTGGTCAGTGCATGCTCGCAGTACACGTCCTGATAATCGATCTTGCCCTGCGGCCTTGTGAATGTTGACCTGTTTAAAGGTCTTACTCACATTGGCTGCAGAGAGTGTGATCACACAGTCTTCCGGAACAGCTGGTGCTCTCATGCATGTTTCAGGGGTATTTGCCTCGAAGCGAGCATAGAATTAGTTTAGCTCGTCTGGTAGGCTCGTGTCACTGGGCAGCTCTCGGCTGTGCTTTCCTTTGTAGTCTGTAATGGTTTGCAAACGCTGCCACATCCAACGAGCGTCAGAGCCGGTGTAGTACGATTCAATCTTAGTCCTGTATTGACCCTTTGCCTGTTTGATGGTTTGTCGGAGGGCATAGTGGGATTTCTTATAAGCTTCCGGGTTAGAGTCCCACTCCTTCAAATCGGCAGCTCTAGCCTTTAGCTCAGTGCGGATGTTGACTGTGGTTGGGGTATGGCTTCTGGTTGGGTTATGTACGTACGGCCACACGGATGGACAACGTCATCAATGCACTTATTGGTGAAGCCAATGACTGATGTGGTGTACTCCTCAATGCCATCGGAGGAATCTCAGAACATATTCCAGTCTGTGCTAGCAAAACAGTCCTGTAGCATAGTGACCACTTTGTTATTGATCGAGTCACTGGTGCTCCCTGCTTTAATTTTTGCTTGTAAGCAGGAATCAGGAGGATAGAATTAAGTTCAGATTTGTCAAATGGAGGGCATGGGAGGGCTTTGTATGCGTCTCTGTGTGTAGAGTAAAGGTGGTCCAGAGTTTTTTCCCTCTGGTTGCACATTTAACATGCTGATAGAAATTTGGTAAGACCGATTTAAGTTTCCCTGCATTAAAGTCCCCGGCCACTAGGAGTGCTGCCTCTGGGTGAGCGTTTTTCTGTTTGCTTATGGCGGAATACAGCTCATTGAGTGCGGTCTTAGTGCCAGCATCAGTCTGTGGTGGTATGTAGACAGCTTCAAAAAATACAGATGAAAACTCTAGGTAGATAGTGTGGTCTACAGCTTATCATGAGAAACTCTACCTCAAGCGAGCAAAACCTCAAGACTTTCTTCGATATCGTGCACCAGCTGTTATTACAAAAATACATAGTCCGCCGCCCATTTTCTTACCAGACGCCGCTGGTCTATCCTGCCGATACAGCGTATAACCAGCCAGCTGAATGTCGATAATGTCGTTGTTCAGCCACGACTCTGTGAAGCATAAGATATTACAGTTTTGAATGTCCCGTTGGTAGTTTAATCTTCCGAGTAGGTCATCGATTTTATTTTCCAAAGATTGCACGTTTGCTATCAGAATGGAAGGCAGTGAGGATTTATTTGATCGCCTACAAATTATCAGAAGGCAGCCCGCCCTCCGGCCCCTTTTTCTCCGCCTTCTCTTCATGCAAATGACGGGGATCTGGGCCTGTTCCCGGGAAACCAGTATGTCATTCATATCGGGCTCGTCGGACTCGTTAAAGGAAAAAAAGGATTCTGCCAGTCTGTGGTGAGTAATCGTAGTTCTGATGTCCAGAAGTTATTTTCGGTCATAAGAGACGGTAGCAGCAGCATTAAGTTAAAAAATAAGTTACAAACAACGCAAGGACACAAACAAAAAAACACAGTTGGATAGGAACACGTAAAATGGTACAACTGTTTGTGTGTGTATCTGTGTATGTGTGTGATTTCTAGTTACAGTATCTATTCCACTGGTCTGCTTTGATGTACAGGTATATTTCTCTTCTATGTTAGACATCAGATGAAACACCAGTAACGATATAGCACAGTATAACACACACACACGCATATTTTCTGCATACCAGTAATAGGCTGAAAAAGCAGAACTGTGACTGTGTCTGAAAGTTTAGCAGCGGCAGTTTGGTATTCAGCACAATACGTGCCAGGAGGTGCCAGTCTGAAATGCTTTCGGTGGGACTAAATGGTGTGTGGGTGTGACCCTGCTCCACCACATCAGTGTTAGACTGGTTCAGTGCTGACCACCACAAAGTGTTCTACTGATCACCACTAATGTCCTCCTACAGCACTGTTCGGACCCCTGGTGACTAACTGGCTATAAGCAAGTCAATATTGGACACTTGCCATATAAGTGACGGGAGCCGATATGGCGGTGTGCTGCTATAGTAATCCAATAGTGCACCGGTTCCAATTGGCTCATTCATCCTCCCACCTCTCCCCTGTAACTACTCCCCAGGTCGTAGATATAATACTGAAAACTCACCTGGTAAAATAAACTGTCTAAATGCTGAAATGCAGTCGAAATAACCACATTAGGCCACTTTAAGGCAATTAACTAAATGGGTACTGTGTTGTGCTGAGAGAGAGAGAGAGAGGGGGGGGGGGGGGGGGGGGGGGGGGGGGGAGAGAGAGAGAGAGAGAGAAAAGAGCTGCAGGGGTAAGGAGTCCCTTGCCTTGAGAGGTATAGAGAATTCCTCTCTCTAATTCACCCTCTTCTTTCTCCTACTCTCTTTACTTCCTCTCTCCTCACTCCCCCTCTTCCCCCGCTGCTCTTAAACCCTCAGGCCTCAGATAACTATAGGAAAGTAAGCTTTGTAGTGGTAATGAAGGTTGGAACAATGCCTCACCAGTGATGATGCTACAGGAGTGCTGTACTAATGATGATAATAATGTACATATGGAAACACAACTTAGATACGGCCTCAGGACTCCACTTCACAAGTTGGTTCAACTGTTAAACACTTTGTTAAAGACTTGTTCAAGACCGACAAGACTCCACGCACTGCATAGTTTGTTAACTAAACTTTACATCACACACACATACACACACACACATTATTAACATAATTAAAATAACCAATTCATCATCAAGCTTGGATTATTTGAATCAGCTGTATAGTGCTAGGACAGGACCCAAAACATGCAGGATCGAGTTTGGGAGACCCTTCTGTAGAAGACAGTGGTTCTGTTCTCTCATGACACCCTCTTATCAGACCGAACATGACAGCCTGGTAATAGGAACAGTAAACACACACTCACACGGCAGCTGCTCCTCTCTTCCGTCAGCTCTGCCAGTTCGTCTCATCTCACATTAAGAACTCATAAATAATGTGTGAATTACTTGAGACCCTTGAAGCATGCCCAAACACCCCCCCCCCTCCCCCCAGTCTAATCCATAGACCAAGGCTACATTGGCATTAAGGAAAGGTTAGGAGGATACTCTGAAAGGTTAGGGATTGAACGTTATTTAATTTGAGGATACCTGGAGGTAATCGGACCTCTTTGAAATGAAAATGGATGGCCCTCTCCCTTAGGAAATATTTTGACCTTGCCCTGCCAGAGCGTTTGAATAAAATACATGAAAGTTTATTATTCTACAGTAGCCTACACCTGTCAATCAACTGATCAATTGTTTAAAGCTGTAAATGACTATTGTAGCTGGATATGGCTGATTTTTTATGGAATATCTACATAGGTGTACAGAGGCCCATTATCAGCAACCATCACTCCTGTGTTCTAATGGCACGTTGTGTTAGCTAATCCAAGTTTATATTTTTAAAAGGAAATTTGAACATTAGAAAACCCTTTTTCAATTATTTTAGCACAGCTGCAAACTGTTGTGCTGATTAAAGAAGCAATACAACTGGCCTTCTTTAGACTAGTTGAGTATCTGGAGCATCAGCATTTGTGAGTTCGATTACTGGCTCAAAACGTCCAGAAACAAATAATTTTCTTCTGAAACTCGTCAGTCTATTCTTGTTCTGAGAAATAAAGGCTATTCCATGCGAGAAATTGCCAATAAACTGAAGATCTTGTACAACGCTGTGTACTACTCCCTTTACAGAACAGCGCAAACGGGCTCTAACAAGAATAGAAAGAGGAGGGGGATGCCCCTGTGCACAACTGAGCAAGAGGACAAGTACATTAGAGTGTCTAGTTTGAGAAACAGATGCCTCACAAGTCCTCAATGGGCAGCTTCATTAAATAGTACCCGCAAAACACCAGTTTCAACGTCAACGGTGAAGAGGCGACTCCGAGTTGCTGGCCGTCTAGGCAGAGTTGCAAAGAAAATCCGGATCTCAGACTGGCCAATAAAAATAAAAGATTAAGATGGGCAAAAGAACACAGACACTGGATAGAGGAACTCTGCCTAGAAGGCCAATGGAGATATTTACAGGGAGTACCATACAGCCCAGGCCGGATTATCCAACCATTTGGATCAGTTCTGGGTCTATTCTCACAGAGTACAAGATCCAGAAAGGTACATTAGCAGGTTACTCATATGGTGTATTTTGATCACACCATCGCACGCACTCTCTCTCATTCCCCAGCCAGGGGCGCATTCATTACAGAAACTGTTTGCCGTTTATAACCAAACAGAAGCAAACAGAGCAAAATAAGACGTTCTATTGAACAAATTCAGGTAGGTCCCTTCTCGTTTCGTTAACTTCCGTTTAAGAAATATTTTGAATAATGAATGCAGAATAATGAATGCACCCCAGTTCTTTAGGCTTCTGTATTTTACATTCAGCAAGCTGTAGTAGTAAATAAAATGCTTGACATAAGTGTACAACAACGTATTGTAGGCCTAGTCTAGCTTTTCCTGGGACTCCAAGAGCTAAAGAGGAATTTTTATGAATAATAATGCAAGGCTTACCCAAGGAATTTACACAGTGAAATATTTTTTTACTAATCAGATTTATATGAATTAACAGGCAGCCTAGGATAAACATATCACTCAAACAGAAAAGGAGAACAACTCGTAGGCATCCAGATAGTCCAGCCATCCACATGGACAGATATCCTCTCCATTCTGTAGCATCTCCTCCAACACCAGATTTCATCTATTTACTTTTTTTCCCGCACTGAGGAACCATCGCCTATCAACTCCAAAATTCCATTGAACTTTTCCAGGCTCTCTTCCACGGACAGAGACTGCATGAAACCTATACATTAGTGTGAAGATTCTTTTTCCCGAGCTGTGTCCCTTGCTTAATTGTGTGGCGCCATGCTTGTTTTCTGGTGCTTTGAAAACAACTGGGAACTCAGGGGAAAAAAAGGTCAAATCATGACACAAAGCGATCTTTAGGTCGGAAAGTTTGAGCTTTAGAAAGATGCCATCGTTTCCGACTTTGAATTCAGAGTTTGATGACCGTTCTTAATCTGAAGTCGGAAGAGATCGGATTGAAGTTGGAAGTCGGAGATTTCAGAGTTCCCAGTTGTTTTGAACACCAAAATTCTGTTGCGCGCCAGTTCCCTACGTCGTCACTACACGCGCTATTTTATTCGCCAGATACTCTACACGCCCACGTTCAGAATACGCCAAACAAAAAGAGGGACTGATCGAACAGCCAATGGAAAGGCGAACGCTAAATGCCCACACAGGTGGGCTAAGCGAGGAGAATGAGAGAGAGAGCAGGGTTGTACACTAAAGTTACACATAGTCGTACATACATTCAAAATTCTGACAAATGCTTACATTTAATCGTTTACAAATGACATGACCCTCCCCTGGATGAAACAATAAACACTCCTGCTGACTGAAACTGAAAAAGCATGACCCTCCCCCATTTTCCTCCAGGTAACAATTGCCTGAATTTCGATTGATCCCTTAGAAGGATAATCTGCCAGCACCAACATGTGTAGAGAAATACAGTTCCACCTGAGCACCAAAGTCTCTTAGCAGGCTTGGCATTTTACACATAAACACACACACAGGTACATTACCGGTGATTGGCTGGAGGCCGTGCGACAGAGCGGTCCCCTGAAGACACCCTTTACACGCCGGAAGTGGCCGTTGCTCAGGTGTGTGGAGCTGATGACCAGGTAATAGCACGTACTGCACGACATCCGACCTCGTGGGGCCGCAATCCCCCATGCGCAGGGGTCTTGAGTGTGTGCGAACGTCGGTCGGTCCGGTTTACCGGACTCTTCACCAGGTGAAGCAGAGAGTCAAGTGTCCCTCCTCTCAGTCCGAGTCTGACCTAGGTCGAGGGGAGGATATTCAGCTACTCCTCAGGGAAAATGGAACTTCAATAAAAAGTGTTTCTTCTTTATTATTAAATTAATTATTCAGGCTGCTTATGGAAGGAAGCATGAGTAACGCACTGAGGGTCGGTTAAATAGTCAGGGCGGTAGGATGTGTAGCCTGTTGATGCCCGTGGTTGCCATGCCAATGTTCTAGTAAAATTATAAATCTAGCTCCTGGTACAGAATAATTAATATTTCTTTCTCTCTTTCCTTCTTACCTTTCCCCTCTCTCGACTATCCCTCTCTCCTTTCTCTCCTTTCAGTTCTGGGGAGAGGCGAGGGTGTTTAGTGTGGCGGTATCTGATGGCACTGAGAATGGCTCGAGCAGATTTACCGAGCAGAGTTAGATGCTGTTGACAGGTGCCTTGTGCCCTTGGAGTCTCTCTTGAAGAAAAAAAAAACGTTATTTTCCTGATAGATTCCAGACGGTTTAGTTCGTGGATGTATAACTGTAAATCCAGTCACCCGAGTTGATAGTTCTCTTTAGTGCATGCAGACACAGACAGACACAGGCGCAGCAGAAGCTGTGTCCGTTCTCTGAAGAAAGAGCCCGTGAGTTTTTGGTGTTTTGCTTTTGTAGCACCTAGTGTTCAACAAAGCTACAGAGTCCGTTCCCCAGATAATCTGTCTCGTCTCTTTCGCTGGTGGAGCTGTCACTGTGACACGGGCGCTCCCGTCACCCGGGTTCCGGCGCAGAGAAAGAGAGGAGGAGGGGGTATCGCTCGTGCCTCCGTTCAGTCTGAATAATCAGAGATGAAGAGGCGCCTTTTCACTCTCTCTCTTTCCTCCGCACACTATGAGAGGGAACGAGGTCGATGAGGAGAGAGAGTCCCGTCTGCGTAATCAGCGCTGCACTACAGCTAAAGACCGGTTCTGTTGTGTCTGATAATCAGTCAGATGTGTGTGTGTGTGTGTGTGTGTGTGTGTGTGTGTGTGTGTGTGTGTGTGTGTGTGTGTGTGTGTGTGTGTGTGTGTGTGTGTGTGTGTGTGTGTGTGTGTGTGTGTGTGTGTGTGTGTGTGTGTGGCACACTCATGTCTGTTGGGGGACGCTGAACCGACAAGTCTTGTCTTCCATGAACTTTCTATCTGCCCTCCCAATTTCCTTCTCCTTTTCCCCTCCCTCATCATTTCATAGAAACCATCATATTAAAAGCGCCAATTCAATAAAGACCCCAGTGGCTCTTTTCACAGAGCTGATAGGCTACTAGTCAAGCATTGGTAGTCAACTCGTATCAGTTTTAGGATCCATGACTATTGTGGAAACTCGATGTATGAGGAAATGGGACAACAAATGACAGTGATGGCAACATGTCCACATGTAGGGCACATTTGGGTGATAAATATGTCTACCAATCAGTATTCAGTAATGAGGGAATGGTGTTGTCAGATTTACTGAGTGAGTTTCATTGTCGTTACATTCCAAAGAATGGCTGCAGTAAACTGTACCCGGCGCTATAACCCATGTAGTTTAAGCACTGGCGCTGTCCACTGAACTGGTGCTGAAATGGAACAGCGACGCACCCACGCACACGCACGCACGCACGCACGCACGCACACACACACACACACACACACACACACACACACCTGAGAGCAATAGAACTGACTGTCCAGGAGAGTAGTGCTGAAATGGCGACTTCTTTGCTTGCATGCCCACAGTTATGTAAAGGCAGTGCATCTCAATAATCTAAAGTCCTCTACTGTCTCCTCTCCTTCAACTGCTCTGACCTGTCAGTGGTCTCAGTAGACAGACACACAGCATCACAGTGTTTTCAGATGAA